>NC_089147.1:18562694-19292694 GCF_009819655.1 Sylvia atricapilla | reverse complement strand
GAATTTCAGTGTTGTTCTTGGCAAGTTGTTACAATGCTGTGTCCTTATAAAAATCATTTAAGAATTTATGTAGTGTGAGTTTACTTTTCATCTGCTGCTTCTCGTTGCTGTCAATCTCCCTCCCTCTCACTGCCTGGGTCCCTGTGGGAAAGCCCAGGATGCCCATGGAGTGAGGTGCTGGCCACACCAGCAGGTTCAGCAGGAGGCACTGTTAAGCTTGGCTCTGGCTGATGAGAGAGTGGACACGTTTCAGAAGATGCTCAAAAATTTTGTCTGGACCTGGGCCAAAGAGAGCAAGCCAAGTCCTATCAGGAGGATGAAGGGCAGAGGGAGCTTTGAGTCGGCTGCAGAACTGGGGCAGGGGTGTGGAGGGGAGTGCTGGGTCGCTGAAAGCTGGAAGGACCCTGACTGTGACAGCCCTGCAGGCAGCCTGGTGTGCAGCAGTGTGGGGATGCAGGGTGGGCCAGTTCAGAGCTCTACTCCTCTCAGCTTCTCCTGGCAGGAGAAGCATCAGATGCAATAATGCCAGGAAAGCTAGAGTGGAACAAATCTGTGTCTCTTCCAAGACTCTGTGAAAGAATCAGGGAGAAAATGCTGCTGCAAACCGAAAGAATACTTGCAAAGTGCGAGGCTGTTCAGCCAGCCAAGTATCTCCAAATTACACGAGTGGTTTCTTTTCATGGTGTAGGCTTTCTCCTCAAGTTACCACAGTCTGAGTGACCAGAAATCTTCTCCGATGTTTGCCTGGTCTTACATTTGCTGTGTGTGGCACCTGAGGGAGGTTTGCAGAAACGGTTTCATTAGTGGGAGAAAATACTTTGCACTGGAAATACGCCCTTACAGCTGATGCCTCAAGCTATTCTGTAGCCGTCCACAAACTCTCACCCACACTTGGCTGGTGTGGAGCCTGGGCAGTAGCCCTTCCCCTCCTGGCACTTGCCCACAGTTAGGTGCAGAGTCAGGCACACCCCAACACACATGAAAAAGCAAATAGGCATATACATATGTAATTTAACTCCCATGTGCCTATCCACACACACCATGCCTCTGTGCAAGTCAGTATTTTCCTCTTTTCTTGTTTCCATTTACTCATACAGAGCAATCCATCCCTGGTGGAGATTTGCTTCCAATTCTGACAGTCATGTGAAACACAACTTTATGCTTTGGGTTCATCCTTTGGACAGCCATCCCTGACACCAAACTGTGGGAAAGGCAGCTCATATTTGAATATCCTATCTGTAATTCATACTTTACCTGTTTCTCTAGAAAGAAGGGTTGCTTAGCATCCCTTCATCCCAGACTCTGTCTGAATCCAGGTTTCCTGACTACTGCTACAAGGCAGAAGGAAGATGCCTGCTGCTCCTCTAGGCTTTCTAGTGGAAGAATGAAGTACAGAAGAGGAAAATGTAATAGTAGTTTGTGGGAATGACACCATTCATTGGTACTCTAGGTATCAAAGTACTCACTAACGGGCAATTTACAAAAGACACTTTTGAGCCGTTTTGAAGGAAATCACTGACTGCTGTGAGCAGGAGAGTACAGGCAGCTTCATGCAAGCGTGAGCTATTGCCCAGGAGCTGCCCTTCGCAGTTGTGAGCTATGCAAGAAGTACCAGCGGCTCCTTCCATCTCCACTGTGCTCTGTGGATGTCTGGGAGCAGGTGTTCACTCTTTGCAGAATCCTACCAGTTGTCCATGTCAAGTGGGCACAGCAAGGCTGCACAGGGGTTTATACCAATTGTCTTCTACAGCCAGGAAAAGGAGAGGCCTCTTTCCTTATTCCAGCAGAATACCTCTAATAGGCATACGGATCTAGCATTTTATTTTCCTTATCTTGTTTATTCCCAAATATTAGAGTGGCAATGGATAATTTTTTTCTGAAGGTTTGTCATTGTCAATTTGTCACTGAAAACTTTGACTAAAATTGTCCCTTTTGAAGTGCAGAGAAGATGCTCTTTAGAGCACTATAATGAGGTCCAGGGAGACTCTGGTCCACTGCTACTTCTCTGAAACCCAAGTAGAGTGGAGCTGGAAGTTTTATATACTTCATAAAGGCCTTAGAAATCTATGTACCAAAGAGTACAGGAAAAGCCATATGTTAATATAGCAAGATGGGCCAGATTTCTCTTTGCTTGAATGATGTAAATCAGCTGTTCTGGGAAAGTGCAGAGAGAATTGTCATGTGTTAAACCTCAGAGCAAACAATACTAATCACTGAAATGCTGTTTTGCAAAGATCCTAGGCATTTCCATAAAGTTGTACTTCACTCAGGTTTTCTCTTCACTTGTTCTGGCATGTTAACTTATTCTAATTATCTGTTATGGTAAATTTCATCTAAACACTAACAGAAATTTAAAGATTTTGATAAAAGAGAAAGATACTTCAAAGTGCAAATGCCCATTTGTGCACATGCCCAGATATTTGTAAATAATTCCACAAGTGCTGGTGGTCATTTTGCCTTTGGTGGGACACACCAGCACAGCTCAACCTCTAGGTTCACATTATTGCTAGCAAGTGAAAATCAGGAGGATGGACTTCCAAAGACCATCCTCATCAACTTCACTTCCTCCCAGACAGAGTTTTATGTGCATATCTTTATAGCATCTTCCAGTTCCTAAAGGCGCCTACAGGTAAGCTGGAGACAGACATAACTTTTTACAAGAGCATGTAGTGGATAAGGGAGTATGACTTCATACCAAAAGATGTCAGGTTTGGAATATATAGCAAGAAAAAATTCTTAGTGTGAGGATGGTGAGACATTGGCACGGAGAAGTTGTGGATCAATCTGGACTAGTGGAAGGTATCACTGCCCATGGCAGGGGGGTTAGAATTGGATGATCTTTAGGTTCCCTCCCAACCAAAGTATTCTATGATCTAACCCTGAGCAAAGATACAGCTCAGCAGTGAATTAAAACCCAGTGAGGTCTGTGCCCAGAATTGTAAATGCAAGTGGTCATACAAATGCTGGACCACACGGAAGGATGGCTTTGTAACCAGCAGTTCAGAGGGAACTAGTAGGAAATCTGGGGTCACTGCCTGGCTCTGCCACAGATTTCCTTTATGTCCTTGCCTCATTCACTTCAGCTGTTCTCCAGCTAAAGGAGACTTTAGTACCTCCCTAATGGTCTTGGGAAAGTCTCTTGAGACTGTGAAGAGGGAGGACTTGACTCTGTGAATATACTCCTGAGCAAAAAGGATTCCAGACTAGAACTGCCTGGGTCTGCTGCTGCTCCCCAAAGTAATTGTATCAAATGTCTGGAGCAATAATAAAACTTCACAACGTTCCCATTTGGGGTTGAAAGACATATTTTGTTCAATAACCTGGAATGCAAAGTTTGGCTATAGTTTAAACCCTAGTTTCTTGGTGTGTTTGCTTTTTGGGGGTAGTTTTGGGTTTGTTTTTGTCGGTTTTTTTTCTGGGGGGGAGTTTGTCTGTTTGGTTTGGTGGTTTTCTAATGATTTTTGGTCACTGCAGTCAAATTCAAAGTGCTTACCCCCTCCTTTTTAAATCAAGAGAGTGCTCCTTTAAGAAACAGTTAACAACTCATTCAGTTTTTCTTATGGATCAATTTTGTGTCTTTCTTCTTCTAACTGAAAGTTTGCAGAGCAGCCACACACCCAGCAGAACTTCTGTAGCTCTGTCAGCTGCAATTTTCCCAGCAAATCTCCTTGCTGGATAATTCCTGATGAGGCTGCAGGAAAGGACAGGTTTGCTTAGCTGTCTGCATTGGAGTGGAATATTGCCCTCTTCCTGCACCTACCTGTCTGTTGGCTTTAGAAGTGTGGGACACTGAATAACCCAGCAGAGACGTCTCACCTGTGAGCAAGGCGGTAAGAGCATGTCCTCTTGGCGAGATGCTGTTCTCTGGATAGGTATTCTGCCTTTCTGGGTGGGACAGTGTGGCCTCTTTAACCCCATCACTGGATCAGTGTTCCCAAACTACACTAGTGTGATCATCCCACTTGAATTAAGCAAGTAGCTCCTGGCTTCTGACTCCGCAATCCAGCTTTGGCTATCCCTCTCAGGCTGATGCACCCCCCTCTTCCTCCCTCTCCCCTGAAGCCCCCTGCTTGTGGGCTCCTTGATATTTTCCAGTCCTTCCCTAATGAGCACTGCAGAATTACAGCTAATTAAGGATGTAAATGATGCTGGAGAGGGAGAGAGGGGGAGAGGATGGGAAGGGGCGGGGGGGGGGAGGGCAGCTACTTGCTGTGTGCAACTCTGCAGTAAAGTGTCTCCTACCTCAGCAGAAAAGTTATCACGGGAGACAATGTCAACTTTACGGAGGGGGAGGGCCCCTCGCACGGCTCCATCCCCGCCTGCAACAGCCTCCGCCTCTCTTTTAGTGTCAGCGCTGCAGATGCCGATGTCCTTCCTCCCAAATGCTGCTTTGTCAGCCACAGCTGTCAATGAGCCGGCTCTCCCTGTCTGACACTTGCCACCACCCTCACCCGTGTGCCGCCTGAGGGGCAAAGGGCGCGGGAGACCTCAAAACCTGCTGGTGCTCTGGGTGGGAGACCTGTTGGGTTCCTCTTGCTTGCAAAGGGATTTTGTCCCTCTGGAGTGGGCCAGGCCCAGCTCCACATTCAGAGGGTCAGAAAGGACACCATTGCTCAGGGGGAGAGTGGATTTTGGCCATTTCTCCCAGGCACGGGGGCACCTGCCTCTCTGGGCTGTCACCTGCCAGCGCTGGCCCTCAGCCCCTGCTCCCCGGGGGAGGATTAGGGCAAAGTCCCTTGTCTCCCTTGGCAGCAGTGGCAAATGCCTGGGACAATGTGTGCAGGGTGACAGGCACCCACGGCAGCCAGAGCTGTCCGCTCCAGCCACGCCACCCTGAGATACGTGGCTGCTCACACGTGTGAGCTGCTCTGCTTTGCTTTAGGAAATGCTCCTAAAGGGAGCAGCAAGGGCACTGGAGGAATGCAGGGTTCATTCAGCAAGAGGCTGCAAAGCCTCCATCCCACCACCAGCCTTGGCTGGCAGCTCCTGCCCACACCAGGGAGGCAGGAGTCAGCCGGCTGGCAGCCCTGCTTTGGGGGGTGATGATTCTGCTGGCGACGAGCAGCTGTTTGAACCCATTCCAGTCTCGCTGGGTCCTCCCGAGCGCGTTTCCAAGCACTCCGGGTCCCTGTTGGCGTATTTCTCTGCGCATTGCCCGGATCAATGAATTGCGAAGGGATGCCTGCCCTGGCACCACAGCCAGTCCGTCTGTCTGTCCCCTGGTCAGAAGCAGGACGCACACCCCGGGTCAAGGGGACATGGCACTGGGTGGCAGCGACAGCAGCAGCGTTTTTTGTTGTTGTTTCCCCAGAACGCTGTGCAATATATTCCGATTTTTTTTCTTGTCATTAAGCCAGTGCCTCGGAGATGATGATGTAGTCCCTATGTGGGCCGCAGAAAGCACTTCGAGCCGTGCTGGAGTCGTGCTGGGTGGCTCTGATAGCAGAGCTAATGGGAGCGAATGGGATGCAACGAACTGTTCTAATGACACCAGCCAGGGAAGAGACAACAGTAAGAATAAATAAATGTTAACTATTTTCCTCTTCCAGACATTTGCATCTATTGCCATTAAGTTCATTTAAATAAGAGAGAGAGCGAGAAAGAAGGGGAAACTTACTACTACTCTTAATAACCAGTGTCTAAAAATAAATTAGGATGCTGGGATGCACTTAAGGCATTTTAAAAATAAGTCTGAATTTTCCCCCCTTTCCTCTTTTTTTTTTGAAGTGTTGGAGGGTTTTAATTTGGGCCAAGTAATTTTGGTGCAAACGCTTGGGCGCCTTTCGTTGGGAAATTGGGAGGAATGCAAACAAGATTTCACTTCATTAAACAGGGGCAAACAGTAGAGAAATTGCACTTACTTATGGAAATGACTTTTAAACATGAACAGCATTTACTTGCATTGCCTTGTGCTGAATTTTTTTTTAAAAGATTATACATGTGAATAATTCACTGCAGGCCAATTAGATGATGATTTCATTTTTAACCTCCCTTCCTTGCCATCTTGCTGGTTGTCTCTTTCATTACAATTTCCACCCTCTTCCTTCTCTTCAATAAATTAATAAAGATCAAATAATCCCTCTTCCTGCAGTGCCATGAGATAGTTTCTTGGAAAGGGTGTAAGGTGAGAAATTGGAGGATCCCCATCTCTACTGAACTGCCCTGGGATGCAGCAGGACTAACTCCATGGGATTTCTATAAGCAGAGCTGTACCCATGTGTTCAGGAATAAGGAATGGGAGGAATGAAAAATGGACAGGAATGAAATGGGGAGATGGAATAAAAAAGATCTGTTCTTTGCATGCAGAAATCAGGTGCTGGAGAGAGGCTGAGCAAACAGGACTCACCCTCTGTGAGGCTCCACTGATGCTGGCAGCATCACACTGGTGTGATTTGGCTCTGGCCAAACTAAAAGCAGCACTTGAGTGACTCTGTGACATTGCTGAGGATAGAGTGATGCCCTGAAACTCGTCAGCATCCCTGGGCCCTGACGCAGGCAACAAAGATGTGGGACCATTGCTCAAACAAGGGAAGAACGGGCTCTAAGAAGAAGCCAGAGGAGAGTGATGCTGACTTCTGCCAGAGTCCTGTGGTAAGTGGATCTTACAGCAAGTGGACACAGAGAGACTTCTCTACAGGCCCTCACTGTTTTTCCTCATTCTATAAATGATAGAGATTCTTGCTGTCATTAACATGTGTCAGGGCTTTTCCCAGCTCACTGTGGAAAGCAGTGTGTGGGGTTTCATGCCAGCAGGGTCTGAGTGGTAGAGCAGGAGGTGCTCTTTCAGGGTGCTGGGAAGAGGAGCTCCAGAAGACACCAGCTCCCTCTGGTCCTCAGTTTTCTGTTCCTGCATTTCATCAGATGCCTGCCAGCTTAAAGGGGCACTGGCAGACTCTGTCCATGCAAATCCCAGTCACACTTCTAGGAAGGCAACACCTGTCCTCAAAATAGCTTTTTTCAAAATATTTAACTGCTGGAGCTCTTTTCAGTAATTAAATTATAAAACACAGACGCTAAAAGCCTCTAAACATAATACATTATTATTTCTATGTAAAAAATCAGCTGATCTGCCTGTTTAGTTTCTTATATGACTTTACCTGTATATGAAACTGCTATCTTCCTTTCATCTGCCCTAAAATGAAGGAGAAACTCTGGTGCCTTCCAGTGGAACTTCCAGTCCCCTGTCATTGCAAGGGCAAAGGTAAATTGGAATATCTTTCCTCCTTGCACCACCAACAGTATACCTTTCTTCTTTGCTAAGCAAGAGGTTTTTCCCTGATGTCAATGGAGTCGCACTGCAAAAGAGCCACTGCTGATGGGGTCTGCTCCAGCCTGTGGGGTGAGTGTTTGTCCTGTCTTCCCTCCACAGGTGGTGAAACAGAGGCATGGAGCAGGTAGGACACCTGTTTACTCCAGTATGCCCTGGCCAAGCATAGGCAGTAGTGTGACAGCTGGGACCCTGGTCAGATGCAGGACTGTCCATAATTTCATTTCTTCTTCAGCTCTCCCTTTAAAGTTTATTTTAATGAAAAATATCTTCCTGGGAAACTCCCCTCCACATTGCTGGTAGTTGTCACAGCACCAAGTCACTGCTTCCTTCACCCTCGTCTCTGCTGTTTCTGAAGCCATCATCATCTTCCTCCAGGAGCTCTTATCTTGCACTGTCCCAGCCTGATCCCTCCAAACTGCTTCCCACGATGTTTCATGCTTATTTTGTCAGAGTGTCCTTTCGCACCAGATCAGATTCCCAGCCTTTCTGTGCTTCAGTGTTTTTATGGCTCTTCACTGGTACAGTTTTATTGGGAAAGAGGTGGCTGCAAGCAATGACCTGTGATTTCCAGGGAAGGGGAGAGCAAGGAAACTTCAAGCTGCATGGCCTCCTGCTGGGAGCTGTCCCTTTTAGAGCCCCTGTGTCAATTATGACTTCCCCACTCTATTTGTTTACCCTGGGGAAGCCCAGCATGCTCCCTTCAGGGCTTGAGGCAGGCAAATTCCCTGTCCCAGCAATAGCACAAAGGTCTTTCAGCCTAGGCTCAGGAACTTTGCATTACCTATTTCTGAGTAAAGCCACAGCATCAGGACCTAAGCTCCATGGAACAGGTTCCCTAGGAAAAGGCTTTCACTTTCACTCTGGCATCTCTGTTGTACCTGGCATCCTCCAGCTGGGGCTGCAGTTGAGGAACACAGAGAGCAGTGAGCCCACATTGCAACAGCCACTGATCCTTAGCTCTGTGACTTAGCTGGCTGTAGTGTAGAGTACAGGGCATCTTCTAGCTGCTCCTGACAGCTATTCCAAACAAACTCCAACACAGACTCCTTTATCCTGGAATATACATGCTTGGAGTCATTCAGAGACATCCTCCTGAGAATCTTTGTGGAGAGATATGCCCAGAAACACCAGCTATGAAACAGCATTTTGTGTGCTGAGTTCTCTCTGTAGGAAAGATGCTTCCATCTGCCACACACCTCCTGAATCCAGGGATAGGACCCTTCGGGCTGTTTGGTGCCTCTGTTGACCTCAGCAGGTTTATCACTAGGGACAAGTTTAGCTCCATGCACTCATTAACCTGCTTCCCCTGAAGGATCTTTGAGGCCAAGGGCTATGTGGGGTGGGCACCCACAGCAGCCCTTTGCCATGGGCACCCTCTTGCTAATCTGCTTGTGCAGCACCTGGAACCAGGAAATGGTCGTGGGTCCTGACCCTCTCTGTCATGAGCCATGAAGGTCATCTGCTGGGAGGGCAAGGCAAGGCAAGCATCCTCTGTGCAGTCAAGAAATGTTGGGCTGAGGAGGACTTCAGAGGTTATTGGTGTATCTGACTCTTGAAAGGAGCTTTGTTCCTTTCTCCAGCCTCTAATGACAGAGACTGTCTTTGGGCAGTGAATCAACCACCTCAGGAAGAGGTGAGCAAGTGTCAGGCACCATTAATCACATTTTTGCTGTCAACCTTCCTTCAGAGAGCACATCCCCGGGGGCTGGAGAGAACAGGGCTGGGCTCCCTGAACAAGGGTGAGAAAAGATGCTGGACTGAGACCTTTCAGCAGGATTTCTACCCACAGCTGCAACTCTTGAGATCCACCCTTGTTTCCCATGTGGGCTCTACAGAGAATTAGCAGTGGCAGAGTGCTGATGGCACTGGAGGACTGCTGGTCATGCTGTCAGACACCATCAGGGCTTGAGAAGCAACGTCAGCAGCATCCCCTGGTGTAATATACTTCTTTTCTAAGGCCAGCAGGTGTTAGCCTTGAAGCAAGGTGAGCACATCCATTTCACCCCATTATTGGTGTAAACCATACTATTAAGAACTGGCTGAAACATGACATTTTCCACAGTGAACTTCAAATGATGTTCAGTTTGGGCAGAGCAGGGACAGTTTTTTCTCACCAATACTTCTCTGAGAGTATATTTTTTGATCGCAGATGAAAAACCCTTCCATTTAAGAAAAAAACCACCCATTTTATTTAGCTTTTAAAAGAATTTCAAGTATTGGTAGGTAAGAAAAAATTAATCTGAACATCTTTTCCAATTTGTTGTGTTTAAAATATAAATGAAGAGTAAGTTTCTGGAAATTATCTTCCATTGAAGAAAAAACTGCAGATTCATAGATCTTTGCAATAATAGTAGAAACATTTAGAGAAAAGAAGAAAAAAAAAAACCCAGTGTTTCTGGAAGAGTTTTGGAAGGAAACATGGCAAGTATAAACTGGAAAATGTAGAAATGCTCCCTACCTTTCAACTCTCAAAGTCTAAGGAGACTTTGGATATTAGTGACTCTTTGCTTTATAGAAATGATGGTGCCATACTGGTACTGTGCCCTCATACTGTGCATAAATTCACTTTAGAGGAGTGCACAGACTTTTAGAAATGTATTTTCTTCTCCTTCTTCTCCTCCTTCTAAAATACAGATCGATTTCTATATCCACTTTGCACAAGTGTGAGGACACTAAGACAGAGATGGGAGTGGTCTTACTCAAGCTCACACTGCACAAATTATTGTGGCAAGAGTCACTTATCAGTTATTGCAGAGCAAGGAGAGCGGGATGGGGGGGGGGAGTGGAATGGGGATGGGTGGAAAATGTTGTCCAGCATCATACGTTGGACCATCGTGGCACTGTCTTTCAAGTCCATCTGTGATCACCAAATACTCTTGCCATCTCTGACAAGCAGAAGAAACAGAGGCTGGTACAAACTGACTTCTGGTGCTACAGACACTGAAGTCCTTGCAAAAGGAGAAACTTGGGATGTCACTGGCGGAAGATACCCCAGGTTACCGTGAAGATATTACAAATTGAGGCACATGCATATTGTGGCTGTTTTTCCTGACCTAGGGTCACATGCAAGGAAACAATTGGTGGGAAAGCAAAGGGGAAAAGAACAGTTATTCCTCTGGCGCCCTGACTGAAGGAATAAAAATGGGGGGGGCACCTGGGATAGTGACAGAACAAAAAAATCTGAAACATCTTTTCACCCATTTGTTCTGCATTTTCCACTCTCTGGGTCCTGCTCCCCTCTTTCCTCACCCTCCCCCAGCTTGCCTGGTGATTCAGGAAGAAGAGGCCAAGGAGAGTAATATTGTGCTGAAGATAGGACTGGAAGGGCAGTAATTTAGACTCAGAGGCTTATAGTATTATTGCCTGCAAAGCCATTCATGGGAAATGATTCCACCCATCCCCATTCCACTCCCCCCCCCATCCTGCTCTCCTTGCTCTGCAATAACAATAACAGAAATGCCTTCAGGAGGCTTTTCTACTCAAAATGCAAGCAAAGGAGCACTTTTCTCCACCACCCCTCTTCTTTCCCTTCTCTTCTCCCTGCACTTGCTTGTCCCCCCTGCCTCTAAGCCTAACTGCTGCTCCCTCCCTTCTCCCTTCCCCCCCCACGGGATAAAAAAATAAAAATAATAATAGGGGTAATAAGAGAGGAGGTAATGGAACGTTCTCCAACTGGGCACATGTCAGAAGCCATTATATGTGGTGCAGATTTGCATAATTCAAGAAGCATCAAATTAAATTTGCATAATTCCTTTGATTACACTTGTTATTAAATGTAAGTGACATTGATTTACAAAATGGCCCAATATAAGGTTAATAGCAAATGTCACCTTCCAGCAGGGTGAATAGGGTGTGTGTGCGGTGGTGGTGGTGATGGAGGAGGGGGAGAGGGGGGCTTGGGGAGGAAGGCAAGCAGACAATTGATTTCTGCTCCTCTCTCTTCCTTAAAGGGCTCAGGGCTCCTTGCAGAGGAGCCCTCAATGCTCCAAGGGCTGCATTGGGCTGTCACGAGGACACAGTGTCATCCTGCCAAGTGGCATCAGTGCCGTGACTCTGCTGCCTCCTGCCCTGCACCGAGTCACAGCATGGCCACTGAGCCAGTCCCCAGTGGGAGCCAGGCAGGGTGGAAGGAGCAGGAGAAAGCCAAGAAGTGTCTCTCCCAGGCCCAGGCACGCTTGGTGGGCAGGAAAAGTGGCTTGGAGGGCATCTTTGCAGGAAGGTCTCATTGAGGCAAGTTTTTAAAATAGTATGTGAGATGGATGTGGGCTGTGTCCAACTGGCAGGGCACCCTGTGTATCTGCTGGGACAGCACTGGGAGTGAGTGAGAGTGATGGTAGTGCCTGAAATGCCAGCTCTGATGGCAGAGATTCCATAGTAGAAACACATTTGTGATTACAGCAAGACCTCTAAGTTACATGAAGAGCTGCAGCCATAAATAAAAGACTCTGTGACAAACATACAGAGCTGCTGGTGATACAGGCCTATCACCACTGTCCCCCAGCTCAGCCTGGTATGCCAGGACTTGGAATCAAACACTACCAGGGTACCCTGGGGGCTGTGACAGGAGTAGTACATCCATTTTGCTAACACTTGCCTTGTGAGTAGATTCCATCTTTGAACATCTTTTTGCCTCTCTTCATTCTGTGGGCATGTGATTACATGCAGGGAAACTGACTGGTAAGTTGTGTGGGCACCTGAACACTGTAGTAATAAAGTCACATGTGTACCAGAACAGGATCAGGATGAATAACAGACTTCCAGTCACAAGCAGTTTCAAAGACACACATACTTAGCCGTAATCTGGTTTTGGTTTTGCTGAATTTTGTTTTTTTTTTTGCAAATCAAGAGGCTGGCTAAAAGCAGAACAGGGACCCACAGTTAGCTTTTTGGTCAAACTCTCTTGTTCAAGATGAAAAAGGATGCTTCTTTGGGTGTTTGAGCTCTGTAAACATTGTCTAAAAACATCCAAACAAAATTAGAACTAAATCTCTCTCTGAGCCAACTGACAGAAGGGTTTTTCAGAATGTTTCAAAAGAAAAGGTACCCACTATTTGCTGCAGGAAGGATATGGTGATTGGTGTAAAATTCCAGGTAGCTGCCATTTGCAGCTGATTTTTGTATTCTTGCAAGGTCTCTGGAGCTCTAGAAGTCCATGCCCAGGATGAAATCAGTGCACCCACCTTTCAGATCCCAGCATACAATAATCTAGATTATTATCTATTGAATGGGAGATATTAAATGTATTTTACAGGCCCTTGAGCAATCTAAAAGGAAGCTGCTGTATTAACATTTCTAATGCCCTACACAGTGTCCCACATCAGTTGAAGAGCATTGCCTTGCTGCATCTCAAGTCCCCAATGCTTGCTCCACAGCAGAATTTATTGTGACCCCACTGAACCCAGATTCTCAAAGGTGCCCAGCAATTTGGAGTGCCATACTTCAGACAGTTGAAGAACATATCATTTTGAGGTTAAGCACATTTATAGTGGCTAATGGTTGAGGCCTGGGTTCCATTCCTGTTGCGAGAAAAGAAGATGAAGTGTCTGGGTTTGGTGGATGGACTTAAAAGGGTGAATGGAATATGCAGGACCATTGTGCACACTCCAGATTTCTTGGGAGCATGCAGGAGGTGTCTTTGTGCAACGGCAAGGGATTGGTCTTTACTTTGAATATTTGTGTCTTTTGAGCAGGTGTTGTGCTTCCCTCTGCAAAGCAGCACTCCCCTGCGGCCTGGTGACAGCCCCCTTAATGCAGAAGACGCAGGTTGTATTCCCAGCCCTGTCAATCCTGTGCTCTCTACTGCGTCCCTTCCACACCCGGCCACATCTTGGCTGGTGAGCCTGCAAACTCTTTGGAGCTCTGCTTCAGATCCCTCTCTGTGCTCTCACTGACTGCTCGACACATTGGTTCCCAAGTGTGCATCTCTTGCTTCCCTTCTGAGCTTGGCAGGGATGTTTGATCAGGTCCTGACCCAGACCCTGTCAGGCTGCATCAATCCTTAATGCATTACCTAAAACCATCTGCTGGCAGTGCAGGTTTGCAGGGTATTGCAGAGGGTGTTCCTCTGCAAGAGCTCTGTCTTGAAACTCAGTGTCAATCACACCTCCTGGCCATCATGCCCGTTCTGACATGGGGATGCTGACTTGAATGAGGAGAGTGAGAGCCTTGTTTTTAACATGGATTAAGGGGCTGTGAAATTTGCTGCCAGCTTTGGAGGTGCAAGGGATCCCAGCCCAGACATGGCTGGTGCTCCCGTGTGCAGTTGCATCCTGAGCTATTTTCGTGCCAGCATAAGCCGTAACTCTCCCAGGTCAAAGTTGGCATGGGCAGAGGCAGTTAGCACTGGCAGCTGCTCCTGCTGCTTTGCCAGGGGAGAGGGTCATTTCTTTTCCCTTCCTCTTGCTAGTTTGGCAGCTGCCAGGCTGGTACAGAGCTCCCCTCGCCGTCAGAAGGATGTGGAGCCGGGCTGGAGCCCCCGGAAGCTGGCAACAGGCAATCAGGCAGCGGTGAGAGAGACTCTTATTAAGGGTAACCCTGGCTCTGGCTGACAATTGCTGACATCGTCATATTTAGCACCCGCATGCAGCGAGCCTGAGAGACACTCACGCACTGGGTGAGCCAACTGCAAATTAATCGTCAGTTCATTACTGCTCTGTGCCTTTCATCCTGACAGCAGCCTTTCAAACGTGGATATAATTGGAAGGGTCCATGTGGCAGGAATTTGGTGAGGGCTGGGAGGGAGAGACCTCAGCTCCCCCTCTCCTTTCCTCTCTCTCCCTTTCTCAGGCTGAGTTCTGGGAACAAACAGCAAGCTCAGGACAGGCTGATGAAGGAAATTAATCTCTCCTTCCCCTGTATCTTGTCCAGGCCACCCTTGACATACGTTGAGATCTTTGTACCAGGAGATCTCTTTGCATCCAGGAGGTTCCCTCAAGCTATAATTACCCTCAGCTTGCAAACAAACTGTACAGAGTAGTAGGGTTGCCTGTGAGAACTTGAATACGTGGATCATTGTTATTGCTGGTGGTGGGTATTTCTGCTATGGTTATGACTGTGCTGCTGGGAGGCCCTGTCTACACAGACACAGTGGAAAGTGAATCTGCAGACAGGAAGGTTTTACAGGCAAGGGCCAAGGTTGAGGAACAGAGTTTAGAGGGCGAGAACAGAATTTACTTCCATCATCCTTGGGTACTCATTCTCTGAAAAAAGACACAAATCCTTAGATTTTATTCATTATGGCATGGCATGAAACACCATTCTGTGCCTCAGTTTCCCTGATGGTCAGAGTGATGTGAATATGCTCATCCTTGTGATGGGAACAGCCATTAGCAGGACACGGTAAAGTTACATCTGCTTCTCTAGAGTGCATGGCAGGAGAAGGCTGCTCTGACAAAGCCACAGGGCATGAAATTACCCCAGGGGTGGACATCCATGGCACTAGGAGTGTGGCATGGGCTTCAGATTTTTTGGGGTTTGGACTGATATTAGAAAATGATATTAAAAGAAATTGTTGATGCAATCCAAATGTCCTGTTTGGCACACTGGAAAACAAAGGGAAGGGATTTCTCAAAACTCTGTTTTTTTAATAGGAAGCCACACTTGTGAAGTGATGGAGCCGACTAGGGTCAATCAGGGGAAAAGACTTTCTTTAGAGACCCCTTTAGAAGGAAACAGCATTGTAGCACTTTTGGGAAATTGTTGTCTTCGTTTTTACAACTTTTGTTAGTTGATGTGCAGGCACCTTCCCAATGTTCTGGTGGGCCCATCCTGTCCAAGCTTCCTCTGCACAAGGGTCCAGTTCTGTCCTGAGGGATGCAACAGCTGAGGGTCTAAGGAGGGGACCCAGTCTCAGAGATATGCTAGGGCTCTGTGCTGACCAGGTGCCTATTGGAAAGGATATGGGAAGGGTTAAGGGCTTCCAACAACCTGTTTTGTGACTTCCTGAGTTGTGTTAATTTGCTTCCCTCGCTGGTCTAAAGGATGAGACTGTGGTGCTTTTCTAGGAGACAGAGGGAGTCATGCCATGGGGACTCTGGCCCCCCTTCACCGTGTCCCCCCTGCTCCTCCCGTGCAAAAGTTATTGTCGTATTCGGTGGAGTCTCAGGTAGGCAGATGAATGGGAAATGTTCCTCTCCATTACTAGCTGCACTTGACTGGAGTCTCATTACATTACGATGGCGCTTTAGCAGGCGAATGGGCCTTGCGTCTGGGTTCCCAGCACCCCTCATACCTCCCTGATAACGTAAATTACCCTCCGCCTCATTGCCTCAAATGATCAAACATCAAATTGCTAGTAAAAAAAAAAAAAAAAAAAAAAAAAAAAAATCAAAAAAAAAGAAAAAAAAAGAGGAAAAAAGAGAGGAAAAAAGAGACAGAGGAGGGAAAGGAGAAAAGCTGAACGGAACCATGGGTTGAATCTAGATGGTTTGTCAGCAACAAGCGACGAGTCAGCGGCTCTTAAACACTTGCTAAAGATGAATCCATTGAAGGTTCTGAGCACGGTAATTTTGCTGACAATAACTACACCTGTAAAATCCAAACAATGCTTTATAATTCCAAATTACACCAGTCAAGACCTGCTATTTCATTCTTTTGATCCAGGGTGGGGGGGAGGCCCACACTTAACCTGCATTTCTCCATCAAGAGGCTTCAGCAAATTCTGAGAGAGGCAGAGAGGCGGAATTATGTGCACAGTACAGATTTGTTGTTGATTCTGTGGTTGAACAATGTGCCAAATCCTCTGACCCCCTTTTATCCCTTGCTTCCTTGCCCTGACAAATTTTCCAAGCCAGAAGAATAGGTCTAGGATGAACAAAACAAGGAAGAGGAGAAAAAGAGAGAGAGAGAGGCATTGGGAAGGGAGGGAACAGAGCAGGTAAACGCAGGGCTGGTCGACTCTGTGTGGAAAAATATGGATCTCGGCAGGGTAACGAGGCGCAGTGGAAGGAGGAGGCTATACGTCTTTTCTCAGTATTTAAACGTGTGCTTAATATGGCGCTCAGTGGAATGGTTAATCTGCTAATGCTGGTAGTGTTTGCTGTAGTACTCAGAGAAATGTTTACTGCAGTATTTCATGGGGATTGTGTTCTGGATGGCACAAAAGGAGGAACCGCTCTAGCGTACCGGGAAAATGTTCATTGCAAAATATACTGGAATATTAAGAGGTTTATTTAGTGCCGTACTTAGTATAATATGAAAAGAGTTAAGTACAGAATGTTTTATTAATATTTTTGGGGTGTGGATGAATTTCAGTGCTCAGGAAGGTTATGGAGAAGCAATTCCAGCAAAGGCTGGTTTTATTCATAGATTTATAGATCTTAAGACCATAAAGGATTCTTGGATCAGCTAATCTGACCTTCTGTATAACACAAGTATATACAGTGTGGACATACCTCCTGATTCAGCAAAGCACTTTAAGCACTTGCTTAAATTTAAGTATTTCAGTTGCCCCATGGAAGGCAGAGAAAATAACCCTATTGAATCAATGGGACTATTCATGCTCTTAATGGGAAGTGGGTGTTTAGACATTTGCTGAATTTGGACCACAAGAAGATAATGCAGCTAAATGAGTAATTCATAGCCACCCATTTATTCAACTGCTTATGCTTTCTTTTCTGCTTGTGGATTGCTCTGGAGCCAATCGCCATTTCCTGCAATGTATTCATTGTTTGAAGTCATTCACTGAATAATTTCAGTGAAAACTCTTTCTTGATAGCTTGCTCATAAACAGTTCATTGTGAATAGAGGAATATATGCACATACATTTTAAGAATATGTGAGTGCCCGCACTTGTGTGTGTTTGCATTAAATATGTGAACACCCATGAATGTATGTGCACAAATGCAGGGTTAGGATCTTCAGCTACAATAAAAGACACAGTTCTCTGACACTGGTGAGGTTGCACTGACTGACCACTTCCCAGTTTCAAGTTGCCTTTGTTTTGAGTAGACCTGTAATGTTTTTGACCCCTGGCTGTAGGCAGTGAATCTTGAGGTCCAGTTTCCAAGGCAAATATTTACCTAGGGAATTTTTTTAATGCGGTGTTGTGATTTTTCTTCTCTGTCTATTCATTACACTCTGGTTTGCAACACATCCCTCACCATAAAGTGATTTGCTGGGAATTTTACAGAAAGCGAAATGGAAGAAGGTACAAAATTAGTTGGAGTGAACTCAGCAAATTCTAACTAACCACAGCCTGTGCCAGGCCCTTCATTCCCTCTATTTGCTCAACTTGTCATTAATCAGTTTGGAATTATTTTGAATGCACTGCATAGGGATTTTCCAAATCAGCCAGGGCATATCTTCAAACAAGTGTGTTTGCAAACTGCATGTGGCATGGAATCTGTCAATTAAGTGACATGGCATGTTTTAAACAGGAACAAAACCGAAGAGCAGGTACTATGAATGAGGTTGGAAGCTTCACCAGTGGAATTGTGTTTGTGCAGTGGCCAGCTCAAGTTCTCATGCAGACCTTACTGTGCATTATGCCTTACAACATGGGAATAATTTGTTTCTGGTGCAGGATGCCAAAAAGTCACACTTCTTTTTAAGATCCACTTACATTTTCAGAAAAGCAAAGGAATTACCATGATATTCAGAAGTAGATCATGAATGAATATAAAGCAAGAACTGAACTTGTAATTTTCTGTATCCGGTTTATTTTTCTTTTTTATATTCCCCTCAGCACCAGCTAGATGTGAGCTGGGCAGTGGCAGCACTGGCACAGTTCATCTAAGTGTGGTGGATATGTGTGAGATAAGCCAGAGTTTGAGATTCTCCAGCAATGACATGCAGAGAGCAGGGATTCCGAAGACGCTGTAGGACACACGTGCTGGTGATGCTGCAGAGCTGATTGGATCTTCCACATTCTTTTGGGCTCCCACCAGCTGTGCCATCTGAAATTGCTACTGAATATCCCTATCATTCATTTTCTTTCATTTGTCCAGCTGAAAATTAAGAGAGGTTTGGTTTTCTCTGGTTAAACTAAGGTGGAAGTTTTTCTAGATATTCCAGTAAAACAGAAGGACACTAATTTTTCCAGCCTCAATGAGATGTGTTTTTACAGACAGCCATTGTTCTTTCTAGAATAACAGTTGTGTTTCACAATGGGAAGTCATTTCAACACACAAAAAAAAAGTTATAATGATTCCTTTTCAAAAATATAAAATGAAATATTTTGACTTTTCAAAATTATCTCCTCATTTTCTATTCTTCCCTTGCAGGGGATGATTGGCCAAATTCAGCAAGAGCTGGCACAGCCTGAGGCAGCTAAAAACTCAATTCAATCTCCAGATAACTTTCATTTGGTGAAGTAAAAAGAGAAACAGCAAGTCCTGATGTTGCTTTCCAAAAAAAGTTTCGTTGGTATGGCTGTATCTGAGGCGTCTTTAAAGCAGAACATTCTTCTGCCAATATTTGCATAGCATTCAAAACAACAGGGAGCATTTGGAGCTATTAAATACTAAGGGAATAGGTTGCAAGCATGGGAGGGATGGCGTTTGTATGGGCCCTGGCAGAGGTTTATTTACACTGTGGCTCAGTTGTAGCCCAGTCTGCCTCTGTCAATGTAGTTCTCTTTTTAATGAAGAGTTTACCACTTGTACATGCAAAGAGACATTTAGGTGTTAGTTTTGTTTGCCAATAAAGACTGTCCATTAGCTATCTTAATCCTCTGTCTGCCTTAACAGGCTGAATCACAAAAACAAAACCTAGACAAAAAATGAAGGTCCATCTAAAATACTGTTGTAAATGAAAGAAATCCCCTTCCCCTTTTTCTTTTTGTTTTCAGATTGAAATATACTCAAGTTTCTCCTTCTGAAAGGTGATGTATTTTTGAAAAAATGGAAACTGGTGGCAAAGAATTTGTGAAAGGAATAAAATCACTGACTGCTTTCAATATTTTGCAGAGAAATTAAAACAATTTCAGGAGCTATTCTCGGCTGAACTTTCAGGAGGTACAGAAATAAATGTGACTAGTTTTTGCTCATCTTACTCATGAACTTTCCAACACTGTTTTGGATGTAATGCAAAATCAAATCCTGCAAGATGTGATCATTTAGGGTACTGTGGCATATTTTGAAACAGTAGGACTGTTAGCCCCAGCATTTTGGCCAAATTCCAGCCTGGATAATTGCATTCTGCCGGCCTATATTCAAGCCTGCAGTTTGAATGGAAAAAAAAAAAAATTAAAACCAAAAACGACCCCCTCCCCCCAAAAAAGGAACTATCATTTCTCCTCCAGGAAGTCCAGCTGTGTGATGACCAATGCTTTTCCACCCTAGATGTAGCTGCATTTTGGGAAACATTGCCTATATCATCCTGCTTCTATTGCCCATTGGATAAAAACTGCTGTGGAGATGACCAGCCCCTTCGTGGGAATAATGCAGCAGAGCTGACCAGGATGGAGCTGTGGTGCTTTATGCCAGCCCTGTCATAACTGCACAACCTCCACTCTATAAAGCCCAGTGCTGTGTAAGGGCTGGGTCCCCTGTGATCTCCTGGGCTCTTTGTCTTTCCAGCAGCCACGAGCTGGGGCTACTGGGAGGATGCACAGCGAGAGGAGAGGGCAGGCTGGCATCAGATGGGAAGAGGGAGGACTCACCAGCGGGCTTGACCCGTGTCTGTAATTTGTAAAGAGCATTTTTACACCAGATCAATGCTTTCCTCAGCATTTTAATGCACCCCATTGGTGTCCTTAAACTCTAATGATGCAGTCTGTGAGAAGCTGCCATTTATTACCCACAGATGGGGTGATAATTATTGACAAGATTGTAACTAATAATTAAACCCATTTGCTCCTTTAAACAAGTTGGTGTGAATTATTTGCAGGGAGTTCTTTAGCAGGCCTGTGGTCACTCCCGCCGCGCGTGGGGTGATGTTGCCCAGGAGCAATCACAGGGAGGAGGGAAGGCTGCTCGCCAAGCTGGGCTGTTCAAACCTGAGGTGGGAGTCCTTCCTCTCACCTTCTGTGGTGCCTATGCTCCCAGCTGTGTTAGCGGGAGGTGTGTGAGCCCCACCCTGCTCCTCCTGGTCTCCAGGGCTGTGCCTTCTGCATCCTGGCTGCTACCAGGGCTAGCGCTGGGGACTAACACCGGGTCTGCTCAAGGGACTTGGGTTGAACATGGAGCCATGATGGAAAAATGTATCCATGAGAACTTTTCTGATGGTTTGTCTTTCTCTTCCTAAATATCTTTAGCCTGCCCCTTCTGCACGCCGAAGATCAACAGTTGCACATTGCCTGTTATCAGGTTTATTCCTCAGGTCAAAATCCCATTTCTGTCCCAAAACAAGAATGCTGGAAGAGAAGGATAATATCTCCACACTTCTGTTCTTTGGCTGAGCTAAGATGAAAAAAGAACTGTTTAACCCTTTGTAGTATTGTGTGGTGTTCCCACAGTGCTGAGGACTGCAGCACCAGCTGCTGCCCAGCATCCATGGTGTAGTGGTGAGTACACGCAAAGGAGTGAGCTGGGGGCTCCCATGGGACTGTGCAGGGGGACAAGTGCTGCCCTGTTCACCACTGCCACGGGGTACTGGGAAGAGAAAAATGAGAGCAGTCCTTCTCTGCAACCCCAGGCATGGCAGATGTGGGGAGCAGGACAGCCTGTGCGGGGCAGTGGGGACAAGGCAGGGTGAGCAGAGAGCAGCTCTTGCAGCACCACACTGTTGGGAAGGCAGCCTGGGGGAGCTGCCTTCCCCTGGTGTACATTTAGAGGGAGGGTGTAAATCTAATCTCAGTGCTAGGGTCCATTAGCATTAGAGGGGAGTACTGTCTATGCATTCATTCCCTGCTCTCACCTCTGGATGACAGAGTACCCCCCTCCGTTGTCTGCTTTAGCACAGGGAAAGGCTGCCCATTAATTCTCCAGTGGCGGTGGATAATGCCATCATAAGTCTTAGGTGCCTATGAATTTTGTGAGCATTTTACAGTAATAAATACCCCACACTTGTGCATATAATTAGTTGTGTATCCCTCGGTTGTTCCATCTGCACTATGATCTATCTGTCCTTTTACAGAGGTGGGCCTGGTTCCTCCCCTTGCACTCCTGCTTTAGTATTGGTGTGGCATGACCTGGTGGCTGGAATCAGGACCTGGCAGAGTGATCTGTGTAAAGGGAAGGAGAGATGCCATCCTGGACTCAGGGATTTATTGTACTTGAAGTGAAACCTGAACTGATAAGCTGAATGCAAAGCAACCAATTTGTCCCTGCTAAGTCCCAGTATATCTGTATTGTCAGTGCTGTCTTATGCCCCCTTCCCATGTATATCTGTTTGTGCAAGCCAGGAAAAGACTGTAAAAATGTACATCTACAAAAGTTTATCTGCTTATTTGTCTTCAGTATCTTGTGCCTTCTCCTTCTTAAGTGAAAAAGACTGTGGAAAGACTAATAGCCTCGCATCTACACATTACAGGATTTTATCTCCCTTTTTAAAAAACTCCACTAAAGCCTCACACCAGCAGAACTTGCTGTGCAAAGGTAAGCAATCACCCTGCCGTCTTAAACCTACTGAAGCCTGGATTCAACAGGCGAGAAAGTCTGGCTTTAGGGCTCCAAATGCTGGGTCAGAAAGACTGTGGCCACATGACACAAATGCTGATCTGATGTGAAGCTGATCTGCTAATGCAGATCCTTTCAGGGAGTGCTGACAGGTTAACTTCTCCTGACAGACTCAATGTGCATTTGGTGTTATTTGTCTGTGACTCTGGCTTTATACCTTAAAATATCGCCTGTCATCCCCTTCTAGCTTGCAGAAAGCTGAAATAAAATTGAAACTGGCATAAAAGCTGTGCAATGTGTGCTCTGGCTAACTTGGTAAGATGTGATGCTGCAAGGATGCCTGACCTAGGCCAGGTCTGTGCAGCTGGCTGAGCCCAAACTGTGCACATCCGGCAGCAGCACCCACAAAAGTGAGGCTGAGGCAGCCTCAGCCCCATCAGAGGATGTTCACAGTGTTAACTGTCACCATCAGAGGGGCTATTTTCCTGCTTAAAGTTAATCACAAGCATAAATCTCTGTGTGATCAAGGCTGCAGAGGAAACTAAGAGAAGACACTGAAGAGGCATATGTCAAGTGGGGCTGTGGTCGAGAGCTCACTGAGACTTAAAGATAACATTTGAGAAAATGAGTCCATTTGTTTCAGAGGCATCCTGAACATTGGCATATAGCAATTCTGTAATGGATCTATTTAACTAGTCCTGTAGCTGAAATATCCTTTAAATATATTTCCTATAATAGCACTTGAAGAGGGGCTGCAAGGAGAGAAATTTTAAAACATTATTGCTGAGTTCCAGTTTTGAGGGCTTTCAAAGTACCAAGGTAATTTTTCTCCAAATTTGGCTCAATATTTAACAAATTGAGTGAGATCAGGAAGTAACCTGAGGTCAACATTTTTAACCTGACTTGTTTGTTAAATTGTCTCAGCTCTGCAACATCAACAAGAACAAGTACATGCTGCATTCAAAAGTAATCCAAACAACCCCTGGAAACTTTATTATAAAATCACTAACTGGAGAGCAAGACTGAAACAATGGGAACAAGGAAGAAACCTTTCTGTGGGAGATGGGAAAAGCTCACAGACCTGGGACCTGGAATCAGAAAAAAAGTCAGATTTCAACCTTAGCTGTAGTGATTAACTACCTTAACTCTAGTAATTGTTAATGAGTGTTCAGCATGAGCCAGGCCAAATTGGCATTTGTAGAGAAGCAAGATGGTCAGGTTGTATCCAACCAAAAGCAGTCCAGAAAAGGTGAAAGTAAACCATGTAATGTGGAAGCAGCAGTCTTCAAAGAATTTTTCATCCTCATGGCAACCTGCACAGTGGTTGCTGGAGCACTGGTGTTAAAGAGGTATGGTTCAGGTATGGTTGAGTGCCAGCTTTGATGAAAAGCAGCTCTTTGCAGCCCCCCTCTTGTCAGAGCCACCTGCACCTCTGGGCCTCCAGGATCTGAGAGTGAACATTGTCCCTCAGGTCAGTGCAACAATGGCTCATGGTGGTTTAGCAGGTAGATGTTAACTGGGCTGTCCACATCACCCAGCCCTGTGCAGATCACCAGCAAGGGCTCTCTAGGCCACCGGTGGCACACAGCCCCGTTTCAGAGGCAACGTGCTATAATAATGTATCCCTAACCATGCTTTATACCAGTAAGTAGGCTATAACCCTGTCAAGGTGTGCTGGTGACTCTATAAACCATGAGACCTGAATGGTCAATGGTCGAGTGGTTTAAAGCTGTCACCAGAATACTGAGATAGCCTTATAAGCCTTGTGCTGCATGGCTGGGGATACATTATTCACTATAATATATGGTAAGAAATACCTGCACAGGGTCTGAAATGAACTGCTTTAGCCACTAGCCAGCATGGCTAGTGATCAGGGAAATCCGTCAGCATTTTCATGTGCAATGGGAGGCAAAAAGAAACAGACACTGGAGGAGAACTCATTTTCTCTGCATCGAAATTGGGTTTGGGCAGGGGATGGAGGTGAGCATAACCAAGCATGGCAAAGCCTCTCACCTGCACTTTCTGTCATAGAGGAGCACCTAGGGCCTTCGAGCTGTGTGGCTCCACATGCCTTCAGAGCCCTTCTGTTTTGTGGAGAACCCAGGAGCATGAGGGCTGTCAGTTCAGTGCTGCTCAGGGAAACCAAGTGGGAACCTGGTGTGAGGCCCAGCCTGAAGGCAGGAGTGCACGGGCAGTGGCCAGAGATGTTGTGAGAAGGACCATGGCCAAGTCATTTGCCAGGAGCCTCTGCTTTCTGTCCTGCCTCAATGCAGTACCACAAACATTACCGGGAAAGGTCTAACTAGTGGCAGCTACACCAATAGGGAAACAGAGGTGGGTTGCCCCATCTATCCTACACCGAGCATGTCTTGGGTAGCCCCAAGAGGCAAGGGATGGAGATATCTGTACATACATGTGCATGCAGGCAGATGGTCCCATGGCCAGGACCTGGGGCTCTGAGAGAGTATCCAGCAATTTTACACCTTCATCCCTCCAGCCATGGCCAGCCTTGGTGTACATGTGTGTGACTGCAGGGGTGAGGTAGGAGAAAGCAGGGGTAGGTCTGGGTGAGATGGGGTGAAGGCATGCCCTAAATCAAATGGCCAGCAAATGAAGAAAGCAATGAGGGCTTTGAAGGGGCTCTGGAGCAGTTTATGGCCAAGCCTCTGTCACCAACAACCTTAGCAAATAAAAGATTCCCCTATCGTGAGAGCCTACCCTGCTCCAACTACAGGAGACAAAATCCCTGAGAGCATGTCTATGTGAGTGCCCTTTGGCAGCAGGTGGTGACGGGGGGAGAAACAAGGAGGGCTTGGGGGATTTCATTAGGAGATGGGAGGAGAGGGAGGAAACCCCTCCTCCTGAGCAATACATGGAGCTAAAATTGCCTGAAGGGCTTGGCTGGCTTGCTTTATTCATTGCATATGCACATATACATACACATATATAGATATGGTTATAGATGTCTTTTTCTTCCGAAGGCTTTAATGGTCTTTCTCAGGAAAGGACCCGGGGCATCCTTTTCCAGTGCAGCAGCCAGGAGACAATAGTGCCGCCTGGGAAGCAGGGAAGAGCCCAGCGATTGATTCCTGGGATCAGTAGCTGGGAGACAGCGGTCTGGGCGGAGGAATCCGGGGGCGCCGAGCACAGGGCTGGCCGCCCCCTCGGCTCACTTGTTATGTTAAGAACCCGTCGGCGGAGAGGAGGCTGTGGGGCGCAGGGAGGAGAGGGACAGGCTCTGAATGCAGCTGCCCTGGCATCCTTCTGTTCTCCATATGGGTACATTGTCTGTCCCCCTCCCTCTGCACTGCCTCTCCTCTCCCTACTGTGCTCACGTCAAATGTTGCTTTCCCTTTTTATTAAAACCCTCGGAGCGGACAGCGGGGTGACAGGCAGCAGGAATTTGTGAAGGATGGAAGAGGAGGAGAAACAAGCTTGTGTTTGTTGAGTGGAAGCTGTGTCCATTTGTCCCCCTCCCCAGGGTCCCTCGTGGCTCCCCATCCGGGCCGGGTGTGCCTGGGGATGAGCAGGCTTGGGAGCTGGGGCTCGCAAGGCAGCAGGAGACACAGCGCTGGGGAGGGCTCTGTACCAGGGAAATCTGCCCCGTCCCCCTCACCCCATCCCAAAACCACAGCCCTCTGTCACACCCTTGTCCCTGGTGGAGTGAGATACTGCTTCCCACCATCACAGACCAAAACCCCCATCAATAAAGGTTTCCCCTGTAACACCCATTTGCCCCATCTTGCCAGCAGGAGCAGGTCAGTGGGCTCTCAAGACCAGGGAGGGATACTATGTCTCCTGTCCAGCTCTGGACAGCCCCATAGTTTCTAGGTTCTCAATATATTTTGAATCCCTGTTCCTTCTAGAACTTACACTGAATAAGATCTCACTTCAAGCCTGTAATTTTCTGTCCTACCTGATTTCTTTTTTAGCAAATATTGTTTTAAAGAGCTACTGTGCCCCAGAAAATACTTCTTGTTATCACCCAGCAAGTAGTACAAAATACATTAGAAAGTCTCTTCTCTAATGGTTTTTTATATTTGATGTCAGTTAAGATAAAACTAATGGTGTCAAGCAATATAAGGAAGGGGAAGATTAAACAAAATCTATCCTCTGCAAAAACAAAGCAATCAATATAACATTATCCTGCTGTAGTGTCTTTCAACTTGCTTTGATTTGTGGATCCCTAGAAAAATCTCTCAAGAAGGCTCAGCAACCCCCTAGAAAATTCACAAGCCCTAACCACTGGAGAGCATTGGTGAAATTGCTTTTTTCACTCTCCTTGTGAGGAGTCCCTTTTCTACCAGGAATCTGCAGACCACAGGTTGAAAAATACCACTCTACAGGATACCAGTTCAAATGTAATTAAGACTGCCTAAAAAAGGACCAACTAAATAGAATACTATTGTTATTGTAATACTCTCAGATCCGTCTTACTTGGAGAATCCGTTTTGCCACCTCTGGGAAGCACACACAGGAGCTTCATCACTCTGGTCCCATCTTGCAGGCTTATCTGCTGCTGATAATATCTAGTTCCTCTGTTCACCACAAAAGAAAAATGCAAGAGGTGATAGACACCTGGAAAATTTCTGAACATGTTTTGCTGTTGCAGAAAAAAGGATTTTGTACCTTTAAAGGTACTCTCTCCTCTCCCTCAACAACCACAAAAACAAATTAATGATCAAACCAATTATTTACTTATATTTCCTATTTTTGATGCTGCTTTGTGTTGTCTGTTTCATTTTGCATCTCTAGATGAAGTTAAATTTCTGGACAGGGGAACATCACCTGTTTTTAACTTACCTAGTACAAGAAAAAAAAAAGAAAACAGGAATAAAAATGGCCTGATATTTAGGTTACAAAGTAATTTAGTTCTGTAGGCCATATGCTGATACTGTCAACATAACACTCACAAGACCCTGAAAAATTCAAGGTGAGGAGTTTAAACAAGTAAACAACTACAAAACTTCTTCAGAATTTCCTTTTAATGAAAAAAATATGGAAATACAGCAGTAGCTCTGCTTGAAACTAGGGCAGACAGCATTCAGAAATATTGCAGAAAATGTCAAAACAGAAAAGCTGGGTTTTTTCCAAGTTGTTCTACAGATCTTTAGAGATGCTGCTCCATGAAATAACGAGTGGTTCATTCACCAACCCATCAGCTTGGGAAATATATGCAACACAAATTCATTTGTTTCCAGCTAATTGCACTTTCATTTCCTCCTCCCATCGTTGCAAGGCTGTGCAGGCTGGAGTTCAAAGCAGTGCTTCCCAGGCTGTGTTTCATGCGCCACCCCCAGTACCCAATCCCCACCACAGTGCTACCCAGCCCAGCTAGGAGGCACGGCTGCCTTCTTTGCTTCTGATGTTCTGGGAAAAAAATATTTGGAACCCACAGTTTTAGAGCAGGAGGGGACTGACAATCAGTCCTCTTATGTTTTATTTTTGGCTCCTGCCATTGGCACGCTGTATAGCTATAGTCAAACAAATGAACTTCTCTACATCTTAGTTACCCTTTCTGTAAAATGAAGGTAATAATATTTATCCAGCTGGGATGCTGGAAGGAGTAATTAATGTGTACAAATCACTGTGAGTTCCTCTAACAAAGTGTAAATTGCATTAGTCCCCACAGAAACTGGTAATAGGTTTGTGTCTTCCTTCACTGAAAGTCTGACCTCAATCCCCTGGGGTAATCTTGAGGAAAAACTCTTCCTACTATTTGTATTACAGCAGCTCATAGGACTCCTCCAATGCCAGAATCCCTATCATGCTCAGGGCTGCATGTTCATACAGTAACATACACCCCACACTCTGAGCCCTGACATGGAAACTGAGGAAAGCCAGGAGGTAAGGATTAACCCTATTCCAAAGGCAAACAAACAAGGCACAGAGAGGAAGCCTTTTCCGGGTACTAAGTACCAATATAAGTCTTTTCGGAAGATTTACCTCACACTGCCTTCCTGACTCAAGCTGAGTTTTCACTTTGTTTTGCTGGACATCAATCTTTCTCATTCTGGTGAGTGACAGACCAGACCAGGCCAGTGGATGGAGCTCACTTCTTAGAGGTGCTCAGAGATAGCGGTGTTAGGGCAAGTGAAGGCTTGCAGATGGAGGACATTAAGTGGCCTTGGGTAGTATAGGTGGCCACTGGTCCCGTTCTTCGTCTCATGCTCTTTTGGGGACCTGGATAGATTTGATGTTCTAATTTCCTAACACTTCCAGGCATCTTTCAGCTATGGCAAAAGAGAGAGCAAGAGAATCCAAGAAACACTGGTTAAACTGCTTTTGTAAATCTTTGTGCGTAAATATATAGGAAAATGTGGTCTCCAACAGCTCTCTCAAGTGCATCACTACTAAACCCCTTCTAATGCCAGTACCCAGACGGGTCTGGGCACAGACTTTTTCAGTGAAGTTACCACTGTTGTTACTTTCCTTGCTCTCTGAAAGGTCCACAGGCATTTGTTGTATGGAAGTCCAACCAGCAAGAGGAGCTGCTAATTCCCAGAGGCTACTCCCACTGGTTTTAGCACCAGGAGGAAACATAAGGAGGTATGGCCCATGTCCTCTCACCACCAATGGCATGAGATGGAGGATAAAACTTGGCATGATCAAACAGCTGGGGACATAAATACAGGATTAAAAGCTCTGGTGATGCAAGTAATTCCCATTTCATGGAATTTAGAGGACTGTATTGCTGTGCCCCAGTAGAAGACCTCACCATCTAGTGCCATTAAGCCATAGACTCCTTTAGTGGCCAAGCAAACACATTTTGGAAAGGAGCCACCAAGAGAAAGGGCATCTTCCCTTGGGAGATCCTTCCAGAGCAGCTAGCAGAAGCCGAGAAGGACTTCCCTTCCTCCCCTTTCTTCACCTACCTGCTAAGTGCCCACACTGCACACCTCTCTGAGCAGGGGATCCTTCTCCACTGGTCAACCTCTGGCCAGAGAACCGGGAACTATACTGCTTATAGGCGGTATCCAAAGACGCCTTTTTGAACATTGCATGTGCAAGGATGGGAGAAGGAGGGGAGGGGAGTGGGGGAAGAGGAGAGGTACAGACACAGCACTCCTTGGCAGTGATTTATAGACTGGGTCAGGCACAAATTGACTCGTATGCAAGAAATGTAAATGGAATCGAGACTTTTGATGGAGAAGCTCATTTTCAGACTTAAACGCTTTAGATTAAACACACTCACACACAAATGCTGGCGGGGAGGGTGTTTTATATAATTTACATTACAAATCAATTCATTATCCACAGAGGCAGGTTGCACTGATTTTCAAGGATCGGAGATTTGATGAAGAGGATTCATTTCAAGAAATAAACCTTTTAAATTAACCGCAAGATGAGGGAAATTTCTTTATTTAAAAAATGTGCCAGCCCCTTCTTTGTTTCTTTTATTATTATTAATATTATTTTCCATCCGGCTCTGGGTCATTAAGGAGGGTCCAGAAGTCACAGATTGCCTTTCTGAGGGAGGAGAGCAGAGAACTTCAAATGTCACACATTTTGTCTGGCTCCAAACCTTTCATTTATTGCAACTCAATTTCTTACCTGTGGCTGGCTCTGCACACCATTGTGCACTGTGTGCCAGGACTGATTTAGCAGGGAATGTCCTCTCCACCTTGAACTTGAGAGTTGATGTGGGGGAATCATGAAAGACAGACTTTCAACAGCCTCAGAAGAAAAATGCCCCTTAATCTCTGGGTGAAGCCCCCTAAAGCTTTAGCACGGTGTGGGATTCTGGAAAACCCAGCTATAACAAAGGCAGACAGCTTTGTAAGGGAACATTTGAGAAATAGGGGTAAAGAAATGGAACAAAAGGAAATCCAGAACGAAGTCCTCACATCCCATCCTTCCCTGTATGCAGATCACAACGGGCAACAGCCACACTGGAGGCAAAGCAGGAGTGAAGATGATTGAAGGATGAGTAACACATTACCCTGTTCTACCTTGGCAAGGTTGCAGCGTACCACCTTTGATGAAGACTCTTTCTCACTTCCTAAACCACCTAATTTGTTCCCCTCTAGTCATTCCTGGCTACAGCTTTCTCATAACTCCCAGCAACTGCTCCCATAACCTGGCTGCAAATACAGCCTCTCAGCTCCCCAGCATTCTGCCTGGAAAAGAGAGGCAAAGCAAGAGTGCTGGATGGAACACAAGCATGGCCTGTCTTTTCTGAGAATTTTTTTTGTAAAGATAATTTCATATAAAAAAACAAATGGTTGGGCATCTTTCCTAGTTGAACAAGTCAATCCTCTAGAAGGACAACTGCTCACCTGACTGTAGACAACCACCTCAGTTGTGTGTGATAGACCTGGGCCAGAGGTTTGTAGCAGGTGATGGCTGGGAATGGGCAGCTTTTGGGTTCTGGAGGCACCTGAATCCCTCAGGGTTGCAGCAAGCCTTCCAAGGCCCCAATGTGGGGCCTTCCTGAAGCCATTCTCCTCATGGGAGGATCCTGGCCACTGTGAGAGTGTGGGGCTGGCACACCAGTGTCCCAGGAGGGGAAGAGCAGTGTCTGCCCCACCTGGGAGTCCTAGTGCAGGGCCAAGGGAAGGTGGCAGTACCTGGGCTGGAGACGAGCCAAAACACTGAGGTTAACAACCCTGATCTTGGGGAAAAAAAAAGGCACGGGATCTTTAATGACCACAAATGACTAAGACTTTTGCCTTATATCTCTTCCAAAAAGCAATTATGCACATTTTAGCTGGGGAGCTTTTATTCTCATGCAGATGGGGTAGACAGTCTTTTCTCAGGCACATCCAGACCTGGTCAGCACAAGTGCACAGAACAACATGAGACATGTTTGACCTTCACAACTTTCCTTTACAGACCAGCAAGCTAAAACCCTGAAGGAATTTTCCTGAGTTTGTCCAAAGCAACATTCACCACCTCATTCAATATTTGCCTGCAAAAAGAATGCCAATTATTAAGAGACAGTCCTGGCCGGGCATCAATAGGCAGCCAGGTGTGAGAAGTTGAAGAGAAATACATCTCATTAATGTGGAATTGTTTTTAGGTTAATAATCTTGCGTTAATTTTCCTTTAAAATATTGTCTTTGACCGTTAAACGCTCGCACTGTTATAAAAAGAACGTAATAAATGATCTTGAAGCAAATTCTCCTGCCAAATGTCATAATTTATTTGCATAATTAGCTCTTAATTTTAATTCAATATGCAAATCCACGCTTCCTTTAAATTGCAGCAGCCTGTTTCCCGGCCCTGGCTGCCATGAATTTATTGTGAGGCGGCTGTTTGAAAAGGCAGCTTCACTGCCTTCTGGGGATGGCTGCCTGGGGGAGGGGGTGCCCACCACCAATTCCAGTCACTTTTTGTTTGGGTTTTGTTTTGGTTCGCTTCTTATTAAGTTGGACCCCAGCCTGCTTCAATCCCTGTGCATCCCCATTTTCCTCCCAACAAGTCCTGTTTCCCTTTGTCTTCCTTCTGCATTCTCTCTTTTTTTTTTTTTTTTTTTCTCTTTTCTTCTTTGGAGAAGACAATGTTGATCCTCCATGTTCCCATCCCCTTGCACCTCCATGAAAGGCTATGGCTCAAGGCGGCCTGGCAACTGCTCTGCTCTCCTCCCCTCTTCAGCTCTTTTTCCCCAGCCCTTCCTTGCTGCACATCAGCCCTTTGCTCAATGCCTTTTCCCAGTGCCCTCCTCCTCATGGAGGAAGGTGAGGGGGAAAGGCTTGGCTTTCCTGTGTGGTCCTAAGTCCATGGCCAGGGCAGCTGCAGATCACCAGGATCCCACAGGTCACCTCCGTGACACGCTGGACTGTGCTCCACACTGAGCTGTTCTGAGCCACTGGGCTCCTGGCAGGGGACCCGCAGTGGGGCAGTTGTGGCTGTTCCCCTACAGAGCCATGCTTTGGCTGCAGAGACAGAGCAAGGGATGCCTCCCTGCCTTACACCCTCCCTATCCCAGCTTCCCTCTGTGATTACTCCGGGCCCCTGCATCTCAGAGGAGAGTGGGAGCACAGGCAGCCCAGGCACCAGGCCACACCCAGGCACAGGGCACAGCTCTTTCCCTGTGCCCTGGGATATGCAGCCATCTGGCACCAGGCAGCACTCCTCTGCTACGAGGAAAATAGCCAAATAAAACAGCTCACAGGTTTCTGCTCCTTCCCTCTCTTCCCAATCCAAAACTGAAACAGGATTTCAGCAACGACCAAGTCCCTCCAGGTAAAGAGAGAGACCTGGAGACAGGTGACTTTGAGAGGAAAGCAAAGAGATGTTGGTGTGAGAAATCCTGCTCCACTCTCTCCTCCTCCTGAGCTGCCCCAGGTTGTGTAACCACACTTGGGGTAGTGAGGAGCACAGGCACTGCTCCTGGCAGCTCTCTCCAGTAGCCATGGAGCCATGGGAGCCAAACCTCCAGTCGTTTTTAGGCACTTTGCCCCCTTGACAAAGAGTGATCAGTGAGGGCTGAGGGTGCTGTATGCTTCACGTCCCTCTGGCTTCACATCTCAGGACTTGACCCCGGGCATAGGAAGCAAGAATGGCACCCAGAGACTCCTGCCCTTGCGTTTCACAGCACTGGGAGAAGACTGGGAGAGATGGGTGATAGAGAAATGTGACCAGAGTTTTGCACACAGGTTAAGGGACAACCTTTAAAGGTTTGTCCTTTAAAGGGACAAATTAGCCTGAACAATAGAAGATCTTTTTCACTGTGGAAGGACTTGGGGCAGAGGAAGATAATGAAATGGTGCTTCATCAAAGCAGAGGCACTTGGCAAGCTGCTCTCCCTTGTAACTCTATCGTGTTCACTTCCCAGGACGGACTGCAAGGGCCGGCAGCCCTGCACTGGTATCGCTGCACTCCCTCCCCTGGGAGCATGGGAGAGGATGCTGGAGCCTTTGCAGAGGGAGGGGCTGGCCGGGCGGAGGGTTTGTTTTGGGGGCTGTAGGAAGGAGAGGGTGTTGGTATCTCATTACAGGCCTTAGATCTCTGGAGGGGAAAAGAAAACGGAAAAAAACCCCCTCAAACTCAAACCACAGGCCTTTGTTAGAGATGCTGTTCGGGAAGGAAGGAAGAAGACAGGAACAGCTCAAATTCAGTCCTTCGATAATTAAAGCTTGCAAAAGAATAAAAGGGGAGGGCAAAAAAATAAATAAAAAGGTCCTTCCCTCCTCCCACCTGCTCCCAAAACAGGGCTGCTGTGACTTCCCCGGGGAACAAAGAGATGTGGTGAGAATGGGCTTTTGCTTGATCCTGCAGTGTCTGGGAAGGAGCAGCGGGACAAACGTGTGGCCCTGCAGATGGGAGCCCCTCATCAAAGCTGGGGAAAAAGAGGGGGGAAATGTGTTTTTCTGTTTCACTGATCATCAGAGCAGGACTAGGACTTCCTGATCCAAGGAAAAATTGGAAACTAAAGACGAAAACATTTCCATTCCAAAACTGAGCAGAAAGAAGTCAGACATTTGTGGTCTTTTGCTAAGCAAAAGAAGAAGAAAATTCAGCCACTGGGCAACCCACAGACCCAAACTGCCTTGGTTTGGCTGATCAGAGCATCTTAAGAAATGCATGTAAACTCAGCACAATTTGGGATTTGTTTCTGCAACACAGCAGGGGTCTGTGGTTTGTGTGTGGGGTGGCTCCCAGGAGCTCTATGGGGGCAGGCAAAAGGGATTGGTGCATGACATGTAAAAGACTTCCCAGCACCTTCAGCTCAGGATACTCTTTTTGCTGCATCCACCTACTCTGTGTCTTGGGACCTCATTTTATGTCTCTAGGTTTAGTAACACCTTTGTGTCCAAGGATTTGGGGTTTTTTTCACTTCCTCTACTGCCTCTATTTTTTCTTACATCTCCAGACGTCAAATAATGGCTTTTTCCAAGCGGACTCTGCTATTTTCCAGATAAGAATGATGCTGCTGAAGTCTGGGCTGCAAACAAGCATGTGGAAGTTAAGGCAGAAAGGTGTTACTTACAGTATTCCCCATGGCATTGATCAATGCATATCAGTTTGCTCTTCTGTGCCTCAGTTTCTTCACCTAATAACTGGGGACAATATGCTCTCAGGGTCTGGGTAGTCTCGTGTAACTGGTAGGAACCAGCTTTTTGCTGACAGGCACTAACGATGTGCAGAGTACTCTTGCCAGTTGTGTGCTTTATCAGGTGCCAGGGATGCTGCACAGATGCTGCTCTGTCATATGGCACCACACCTCTGTGGCTTTCAGATTCCCTCTCCATTCCCAGGCACAGCTCTGCTATCCCAGCCCAGCTTTTGCACCTCAAACTCAAGAGACCAGAACTTTCACACTGTGTGTTGCACATCACAGAGATGGGCCACACGGCCAAATACAGGTGGCTGGGAGCCACCATGATCCAAGTGTGGGGCTGCAGGCAGCTCATTGCTCTGTGCTCCTGTCTGCCAGAATGGAGCTTTGTCAAGATAAAGATAAATAAAACCCCCTTAAGAGCTCAAGAAATACAAACCAGAAGCGATACAATGAGATAATTTTAAAACAGCTGATGTTATGAGTCCTGGAGGTTGGTTTTGCAAGGCCAGCATCTCCAGTTTTGCAGTGCTGCTGTGGGGTGACACCAGCTGACTGCTGCACTGGACTAGGGAGAGATCAGAGCCTGCTTTCTGCCCCTGGCACAGCCCTGTTGGGTGATTTGGGGTTCATGTCTCCATGAGCTTTTCACCTGCTTGGCTTATCTAAATCAGAGATGCTGGAAGATGAAGATGAATGTGAAGATGATCTCTCACTTGCCTGGGATGGGCTGCAGTGGGATGGGTGTGTCATCTAGCACCTTGAGGGTCTTTGACAGTGCAGCGATGGACAGGATTCCCAAAGCTTATAGTTTTGTGCTTTGGTTGCACTTCCTAAACAAGCAGCTTTATTATGCTTTCAAGCTGTGTACCCACTCCTAGGGACCAGGAATATTTGCACCCTTTAAGGCTCAAGTAGGAAAAAAATACCCCAAATCTCTCTCCCCGTGCTGCCTGATCCCCACAGGCCAGCCTGGTGGTTCCCTGGTGCTCAATGCCCTCTGTGTCTTCACACTCACAGGGCTCAGGAGATGAGGCCAATCAAGCAGTTGGATTGCCTTAGCACGCCTTACTGCTCTATAATACCTGCCATTCTCCATGGTTGAGTCTGTTTGTGATGCTAGCCATATTCAGGGGTTATACTGCTGCACTTTTCATGGTCCATGCTGCCCTTCTGCTAAATGCTGCCTTCTGTCTTGCTTAGTTAATGGTTAAACTGGTTGCCACCTCCAGCCAAGGCTGGCCCTTTGGCTACCTCCCTGGCTGGCCTAGCAGGAGGGGCTGGCGGGATTCCCCACAGCCACCCCAGCTCCCCAGAAGCGTTCCACACAACGCCTGTGGAAGTGTACAAAGTGTCAACCTCAGCGTAGTTTTTAACCTGGAGTGATAGCTTTACTGATTTGCCACTTTACTACTCTTGTTAATGAATTTTTAATCTTCTTAATGACATTAAACACGGAAAGTAATTAAGGAAAACAAGTTTGAAACTGCTGACTTAAACCCTTTATTCAGAACTATTTAATGTAGAATTAATTTGATTTTGCCCATTATTCAAATGAACACATTACCTTCCTGCGCATTGGCCTCTTTTCTTTTTTTCCCCCCTCTCTGTGTGTGTTTTGTGTTATTAAATATATCTTATAATGCTTTGTCCTTTTTGCTTAGAGGTAACCAGAAAGTTCCTCCCTCCCAATGACAGCAAGGGTCAGCCTTTGGTATCTCTCATGGGTCTTGTAAAGTCTCCTTGCATCAGGGGTTCAGCTGTGGTTGGGAATGGAGGTAGCACGCCTGAAATACCAGGTTGCTAGCACCTGCTCAATTAGGAGACAAACGAGCTTTGCCTCTCCGTGAGATCTGCTGGGCTGCATCCCTAGCACAGGATGGCTACAGCAGGGAGCCAGGCCACGCTGGTTTATACCAGACTGCTTGGCCCTTGCAAAGGAGAGTCTGATGTGAGCACCTGGGGAAAAGTGGATGCTCAACTTTGCCTTGAAGTGAAAGAGAGTGGTCCTCTCTTCCCTGGCATCATAAGCTAGACCCTTTCTTTCCACCTTTCTTAGATATTTTTGCCTCTCACCCACAAGTACAAAGACAGCAGACGTTCACTTGGCATTTCCCCCCAAGCTGACCTTTCCTTTCTCCACCCTAGCTATAAACCCTGCTATCACTTGGGGCCCGAGCATCTGGACTCCTGGACCTGTTTCCATTTGGACAAGGATTCAATACAATGAATCAGTTACATTCCTGCTGTGATTTTGCTAACTTTACTACACATTCTCTCTCAAATCCTGACTTCAAAAATCTGGGAAACTTTAAACAGTCAGTAAGTTTTCAGCTGTCAGAGGTCTCTGGCTCTGCCCCACCAGCAGCTTTGGTTCTTGAGAAGGTAGCTCGACTTGCACTCTGTGACGTTATTACAACATGTAGGTTCTTCATCTGATTTTCTGCCTCACCCCATGTATTTGGAAGCAGTGAAACCCCTACAAGTACCCTGGATTCAGCCTCCAGTCAGTTCAAAATCCAGATCTGCCTCAGGCAGATGAGGTGTTGATTTGATGGCAGGAGCAGACTAGATTCCACTGAAGAGGGCAACTGGTCCTTGTATCCAGAGGTCCCTCATCCTCTTTGCTATCAAGAATCCACTTTTGTCATTCCAATGCACTGTATAAATAAGCTGTTTTCTCTGCAGCCACCTGCCTGGCAGAGTAGGTAATGTCAGTGGAGCCACACAGGCTAGTCTGCTTCTGAAACAATGAGAGTTGTCCAAATATTTGTGTGCACAGGAAGGTTTACTGGATGACAGAGCCAATTTGGGGCCATAAATCCAGCAGATGTGGTGAGAGTCTCAGCTACAAAGAAGTGCAACAAAAGCACACATCTGAATCTCTCTCTCAGACCTGAATTGGGGAATGCCAAGGTTTTATACAAAATCTTCCTGTACCTTTCCCTGAGCAGAAAAAACCTTACTGAGCATTGCAGGGGGAAAAATACTCAATAAAGCTGCATAGAGCACCCAGGTTCTCCCTTCTTCATGGATCTGTAACACAGTGACTACAGGAGAGCAAGCTCTGAATCTAAAGCTCAGTATTCTGTTGGAAGATGGCTTTGTTTTGTGGGTCAGTGGTGAGAATCCAGGTCCTTTGTGACATTTACTTCTCTTTGCAAAGACACTGATTCAGTGTGCACTGGAAGTAATGATATCCTTTCCCTTGGCTCCAGTACATAACTGGATCATTCCTCAAGCTGGAATATTAAACATGCCGGCAGATTGTCATTAAAACCCTCTTTACTTTATTATGTGTTTTTGCTTCAACAGCCAAAAATGGAGGAAAGAAAGAGAGCAAACAATTTCCCCACATGCTGGCTGGAAGACAGTCCATGAACACTGAGCTGACTTTAGCAGGATCTTTTCCCAGCAGATGAAACAATGCTGTGGAGCACCACGTGGGATGGGAGCAGTGTTTCAGACTGTAAACGGTCCCACCATGGTACCTGACCTCCTCATAGTCAAGACTGCACTTGAATGTGACAACAGATGTCATAATCCCTTTGGGCTTTTTGCAGACAGCAAACTGAGGCATTGGGTAAATGAAATGACATGAAAAAAAAAATCAGCTGGAGAGAAGACAGCACAGGTCCCCAGAGTCGCTGGTGTCTGATCTCTCATCTTCAGTCTCTAGTGCTCTTTTGACACACCTGGATGTCCCAGAACAGACTCAGCACACCAGAGCTGGATGCTGGAGCATCACGGTGGTCTCCATGCCCTGCTCAGCACAGACTTGAGGAAATTGCTGAGGAATGCACACCCAATTCTCCCCACCTATTGCCTTTATGACTTTAAGCTTTGCATTAATGAGTAAATTACTTTCATGTCATATCTAGCACCCAGCTGCTGACTAGCACTTGCCGTGCTAGATTATGTGCCAGGTCCTTGGGCGATGGGTCTCCTCTCTTTCAACATCATGTCTACTGTTTGCTCTGATTCCTCCATGTCTTGCACACTTCCTCTCTTCCTAATAACAGGATGACAGAAATGTGAAGACAAATATGCAACACATTGTCACTGTAATGCAAATTGCTCCTCTACATTTAGCAGAAAAGCAAAAGAAAGAGAGGGCCACAGATACCTCCTCCCAACCTCACTGGGCCACCCAGACTGGCTGCCTTTGAGCAAACTGACCCTGACCCTACCCTGACCACCAAAAGGGGCAGTCAGTATTAGTGGATGGCAGGAGCTGTTGGGGAATCAGCACTGGGGGACAAGCCCAGCCACGGGAAGGGGAAGGTTTGAGACATGAAGAGGGAGAGTGAAAAAGGGGTGGAAATGAGAAAGGATGGAGAAGAGAAAGGTGAGGGAAAGTAGAGAATTTCAGGTGTCTACATACCCTTCCTGGCACCAGGGGCAGCAGCCTGCTTTCAGGGCTCTGGCCTGTGCTCCATTTCCAATTTGGCTTGTTTGAGAGCATAAACCTCCCTCCAGTCTGGGCGCCAATAAAAGAGGCAGCTCTGCAGAGTCTGCACTCCGCTGTGGCAAGCTGCCGACTTTCATTTCTTTTTACTACTGACTTTGTGCGTCTCTCGCCCCTTTCTCCCATTCTGGGGACTTTATGGACTGAGACGCAGCATCCACCTTCCCCAGAGCAGGGGCTGGCTCCAGCCCTGGAATTCCAGGAAATTTCCAAGGTTGTCTCTGGACAGCAGCAGCAAGCATCATTGTTTGCACACACAGACCTGTGCAAACAGAGGGCTGTGCCCCACCAACACAGTCATCCTGTTCAAACACCTATCACAGACTGGCATGGAGGTTCTCTATCAGAGCCCCTCCTTCCCCTTCCTGAAGGGGATCTACACATCCGCATTGCCTATCCCAGCTGCAAGGAGGCACCAAGATGCCAGGGCATCTTGTTCAGCCCTGTTTTGTGTCCAGGGTGTGCAGCTCCACACAGCCAAGGACAGGGGTGCTCCACTACTCAATATCCCACCACCATCACACAAATCAGCTCCACATCCACAACTTGTCTGATGTCTGGATGGGCACCATTGCCTTCTCTGGGCACCATTGCCGTGCAGTCTGGTCCTTGCCTCCATGCCTTAGTGGAGGTGCCCACTGCTCACCACAGTCACTCACAGATACATGCTCGGGGAGGAAGGCCCACATACGTGTGAGAGAGACTGCTACCTCACACGCTGATGACTCTGCAAACTGATTAGGCAATTAAAATGTTTCAAAGAGGAGAAGAACAAATGACAAAGAACAAATGAAAGTGAAGCACAGCCAGGAACAAACCTGGCTGGAAAATAGTACCTTATACACAACTCACCACAGTAGTTCTGCATGCCAAACTGGCAGGCAAAAAGCCAACCATCCCTCTGAACAGAAGTTCTGGCTGAGAAATGTGGGTTTTCCAAAAAAGGGTGTCCTTTTTTCTAGCACTTCACACCATTCTTCTCTTTTCATAGAAGGTCCAGTCTGTCCCTGAACAAGCACTCACTTATTTTCTCAGAAATGTCCACGGAAAAACCATTTCCCAGAATCAGACTTGTACCTTCATGCTCCAGTCTTGTACATTTACTGCCCCAAAGTCCCGCTTGTGTTTTGCTCTGTCCAGCACAACACAGGGAAGCAGGTTCCAGAAAAAGGACCTAGGAAAAACATGTGATTTGGGTTTACCTTGTACCAAACAGCTGGCCTACTGACAACCCTCCATATCCACTCATGCTGGTGCTTTTGATGTCCCAAAGGCAGCCGGGCTGTCACAGACAGCTCCAGAGCAGAACAGGAGGCTCCAAGATGGAGATTTTTTTTCTCATACAAGTTGCAAATTCGGAAGTTAACATTAAGTAGCTTCGCAAATCTTGGCCTCCAGCACCCCTGCTGGCTGCTCCCTCCTCTGCTCAGCAGCACACATGTGGACATAAGATTTCTGACACATGTGTGTCCTGTATATCATGATTATCTTGCATTTGGTTATGTCCCTATGCACATTTTGCAGGACACATTCCAACATGTACATGTCCAAATTCCCAAGCTGTTGGGGGTGTTCCAGTCTGATTTTGCCATGCTCGTGGCTGCAGTTCAGGACACACAAATGAAGGTGCTCCATGGTGGTTCTGTGTGTGAACATACAGGAATTGGCTTTTGTCTATGATATCATGCATTTGGGCTCCAACCCACACATATCTTATGGCAAAATCACCAACAAATTTTGATATTTATTTTGTCCCATCTATGCCTCTACTGTATCTGTATGTGAAACTATTTTATGAAATCATCAGCCATATCCTGTAATATCCACATCACATATTGTTGGTTTGTGAGTAGGGTGGTTCTTTTATTTTATTTTTTGCATGGGTACCAGTGAGTACATGAACAGCAGAAGAGGAAGAAAGATCACACTGGGAAACCAAATATCTTGGTGTTTGTATTTGTGTTTCTTCTTCATGAGTCTTTCTTTGCCTCAAGGAGCCACTTATGGGGCTGAAATACTGCAAGATCTGGTCTTCTTGTAGTATTCCTACCATCCAGGGAGTGAAACACCCTGAGCAGAACAGATCTTACATTATTTCAGCTTCACAGAGTGCTCCCTGAGGCACTGGCGAGAAACATAAGCACAGCTACAAAGGCACAGAAAATGCTTGCAACACAGATGCAAGTGCTGAATTCCAAGAGTTCCTTCCTCAGAGGAACAAGTGGCCGGACACTTTGACTACCCTGGCTGGGGCATGCTGAATGCTTGGGTGGGTGTCCTGCAAGAGGTCCACTTCAAATTCGGGTGACAGAGCGTTGAGCCCAATCCAAACTGCAGGAACAGGACTGTGTGAGTGTTTGCAAGTTCACGGTCCATGACTGGAAGCAATCACTCTTCCAGGGGACACAAGACGGCTGGGGACAAGCTCACTGTCATTTACATGCTGCTCTTTAAGCATCACCTGGATCCAGGAGGGAACTGAGTTCGGACTGGAGCCATCACACACACATCAAAACCAGCTCACAGCGTCTGTCTGTCTGTGCCACCCTCGGGCCCCCAGGGTTTCAAGGTGGCTGCTGCACACCTTAGTCAGAGAGTGTCCATCTCTGATAGCACACAGCAGAACCCTGCACTGCCAGCCTGAACCTAGGCCTCAGGGAGGCAAATGGGAACTCAAGAGTTGCTCTGCTGGTCTTTAGTGCAGGCCTCCTCATGGGTGGATGACGGAGCTCATTCTTCTTACAAGCCAAGGATGAATTCATCTTTTCTCTGTTACATGTCCAAAACACTTCCATGTACCTCCATAAAGACCTTTCAAATATGTTACAGATACACATTTGCAGACAAACACAGGCAGCAAACCAACAATACAGACAAAATTCCCTGAAACCTAAGCATTTCACATACCAATGCCTATGCTGGTGGGGCATGAGGGCTGCAGCCTCTCCCCTCCTTCCATCAGCATCACTGACTGCAGTTTGCCAAATGATGTGATTGAAGTTCCCTTCACTGCATGGGTGGCTCTGGAAATCAGTGTAGACAAACCCACTGTGTTTAACCCTATTTTTGGAGATGGTTCAGATCTTTGCCTATTCTACAATAACTAGACACTTTTTGATAGAGAGAAAAATTTCCAAGTAACATCTTCTGCCTTGTCATAATGTTGGGGAAAATGTTCCATTGCCTCCTAAAATTGCTGATCTCTAGAAATGGATAGAAAAGTAGAAATTCCAGCTTACAGGAAATTCTGTTATTTCTACATTTATTTTCATCATGAAATGAAATAAAAAATGAAGTAGACAGAATGAGGCAGAACAAAATGTTAATTCTGAGGGAAATTCAATGCAGAGGCATGAAAATAATGTTAAAGTTTCTGTTTTGACAGCACTGAAAAAACAAAATAGCTTATAAATATACTGAGAAAAGCAAAACCAAATAATCCATTGCATTTTGGGTCAGTTCAAACTTCTGCCAAGAATTCCAGTCAACATTTAACATTTCCAGAAAATGGTTCAATTTGGAGGATTCTGCATTTTCCAGTGGAATACTGGTTCATCAAAATCCTTTTTTGATCAGCTCTCTTGATTATACCATGCAACTAAAGAGGAATGTTTTCTGCTGTAGCCATTTTTTTCTAGCTGCAGGCATGTAATTTACACTTATATTTCAACTGACTAATACAACATTAAGCATCCTCTTCAAACTGGACTTTCATTATCGGAGATTACATAACAACAAAAGAAAGCAGCTATAATGGACAAAAACCTGGAGTGTGTGGGAGGGAGCTTGTGATGCTGTGCCCTGCAGGAGGCCTGTGCTGTGCAGCCCGGGAGTCCCCACTCGTGTCCCCACAGCACTGCAGCACCACTGTGTCACAGACCCCATGGCAGAGCAGCCTGTGCCCCATGAGCCACACACTGGGCTAAGCCTGGAGAACAAACCACTCTTCCTTGTGTTTGAATCAGCTGGAGTGATATGGAACAGCCTTTAAGCACAGGAACTCTGGTATTTCCGTTTTTCCTGATTTATTTTGTCTTCCCTTTTTATTAGTTTTCGCTTTTCTTTCTCTCTTCCTCCTTCAAACTCTCTCCTTCTTCTTTTTACCCATGATTATCTCCCTTTTTCCTTAGAATGTCATGGCAGACATTTCCCTACCTTCAAGGCTGCATGTTTGCTGTTCTTTGGGTTGAGTGATTTTGAACCCTCCCCTGTTGACCAGTCATCCCTTCCTCAAAAGTGGGCTTGTTCCTTCCAAGGCCTGGCTTTGGAAATTCCAAATTTCCCCTTCCAGAGGTTCTGGGCTTCACCACTTCAGCAGGGATGTCATGCTAAACCCGCCCTTCGAGTGACACAGTGGGCAGCACCAGCCAGAAGCTCTCCCCATCCAGACACCCTATTCACACAGCATTTCATTAGAAATAAAAAAAGACAAGTTAATCTGTTTGGGCTGAAAATGAAGGAAACAATGGGGGTAAAAAAATGGATGGAGAAATGATATTTCTCTCCTCCGGCAAAGGGGCATGTTGTGGGTGGGAAGGAGTGGGGGGGGTGGGTAGAGGGAAGGAAGGTTGCTTTATTTTATTGATTTAAAAAAAAAAAACACACACACATATCCCACAGGCGCCAAAAAGCACAGGGCAATGATTAATGTCCCCTCAGAAAAAGAAATTATATAGAATAAATTAAACTACTGTGGCAGCAAATTGAAAAATAAGGATGTAAATGAGGTTTGAATACTTAATATCTGAGAAGGGGAAGCGAGTCCTGGGCATGGAGAGAATGGTGAGAAATTGTCAGCGACCCAAGGGGAGACAGTCCCTTCCCCCAGCCCAGGAGCCCCTCTGCTCTGGGCAGGAGGCCAGCAGCAGGGAGCCAGCATTGGGAGCAGAGCAGAGTGGGCTCACACCTGGAGATGGAGCCAGCCACAGTCGAACCTGGGGTTACTCCACCAGCAGAGCCTTACACAAGCATTTTCACACCGTGCAAAGACCAAAATTTGGCCCAGCTACTTCAGGCAGCCTCATAAGCAACATTTCATGGCACAGGTCATTCAAGGGAAAGGTAGGGAGTTGCAGGCATTTGCCTGCATTTGCTGCATGGCATGTAGTCTTTTCCCTGAGGAAGAGTGAATTGACATCTCCTTGGCATCCGTGTCACCTCCAGGTCAGCGGGGAAGTACACAGCCCTGTGCATTGTGGACAGGGAATTTTGCTACCCAAAGGTACACACTTAGTCTGTACTGGATGCTCACATGAGCAGCAGCCTGTTTAAAAGCTGGAGCATGCAGACCTCCTGCTGTGATAAGCCAGCCCAACATCTGGAAAGGTCAGCATGTGCCAGGACTAAGGAAAGAAAACCACATGAGGCAAGTGACAGAAAAGCTACAGCAGGCACAGTATCCTCACACTGGCCTTGTTTGTATGAAAAACCTCTGGCCACAGTCCTCATTCCCAGGGCTCCTTCAACTCAGCTTGCCCAGGATATAAGGGTGACCACATTCAAATTTGCTTGCAGGCTGCCATTTGCCATGCAGAGCTGCAACAGCTTTGTTAAACCTGCTAGCTGTCAGCTTGCATATCACCTAGTGTATGGTGTGGTCCCCCTGGATGACACATTAGCAGGTACACAGAAATCAAACTTTGGCTTTCATCTCTAGCAACACTTCCTTGTGTCACCACTGTGAAGTCACTTCTTCTTCCACTGCCCCAAACCTAGTGGTGGGACAATATGGTGTAGTGACATCTGGCACTGGAAAGCATGGAGGAGGTTTATGTTCATGTATCAGGGCTGTGGAGCTGGTGCTAAGTGCTGGGACTGACAAAGGATCCTACAGGAAACCTGTCCTGCTGCTGTATCCAGCCATATGCAGCTGGCCCTTGAGCTTGTTTTCCATATTATAGGTGCAGGTAAAAGATCCCAACTGGGGATTAAACATGTTAACATCAAAACAAAACACAAAGAACAAAAAGCTTGCCTTGGAGCTCATTTCTAGGAATTCACTAAGGCAGCAAGTGTCCAAGGAAAAGGCTGCTGACATCAAAGACAGAGAAGATATACAGTGGGGTTCTGGGGATACCTTACCTACACTAGCAGTGAAATCTGGGGATACTAGACTCCCACTGGGATCTTGCTTCAGGCCATGGGCTGTATTTTTGTCCTTCTGCCAAATATGAGAGAGAAAACCTGCTTACTGACAGAAAAGGGAGGAAGGAACACTGCCACTCTTGTCCCACTGGAACTGAGCACAGCAGGGTGGCTCAGCCCAGGAGTCACCAGTGCTGGAGCCCTGCAGAGCCAGGTGCAGCTTCTGCTCCTGGGAGCTTGCATCTGATCTGGGTCAGGAGCAGATCTGACTGCAGGAAGGACTTGTCAAACGGCAGAGAGGCAGAATGAGAAGGTGAGAAGGGGGCAGAGTGCAGGGGTAGCAGCCCAGTGGGGGTGCCGGAGTTTGGGCTGAGGGCTGTAACAGAGCAGAGCGCTTTCACCTGCTGTTTCGGCTTAACCTCAGGCACAGCCATTCATCTGACCCGATGGGAAATTAATATTCCCCAAATTGCCAGAAAGCTGCTCACTCTGGCTTATTTTCTTTCCATCTGGCTGTGGTAGAGGAGAGCCTGCCCTCAGCTTGCTGCTCAGCTGGCTCTTTCTTTTTTATCTCTTGTCTCTCCACCTCTCATTCAGTCCCCCCCATCTCCGCATCTCCTCTTTGCTTCCCTCTGCCAGTGTGGGTAAGTGTGTGTGCGTGTGTGTGTGTGCGTGTGTCCCTCTCGCTTCCCTTCTGTCTTTTTTGTTCATATATATTTAGTATTTATTTACAAGCTTGATTTTTTTCCCTCTGAGTGAAGCCAGGCATGCACAGAAATCCTTAAGATGCTATAAAGCCGCTGAGGTATAAAATGGAAAGTGCTTAGCCTGCCTGTACAGAAATATCTCACTGCGCCGCACTGGAAGCCACCGAAGCTGGGCACTGTAAATCTCACAGAGTTTAGCTTGTTTGTTTACACCATGACGACGATCTAAAGAGAAAATGAGAGACAGCGAGAGGGAGAAGCTCGCGGTTCCCCTGTCAGGCCACAGCACATATCCCCAAAACATTTATTGGATCTCATGAGCAGGATGCCAGGCTGGCAGTGCCTTCCCTGCCCATCTGCAGAGACAGTTCAACAGCGGGAGCGGGAGAGGTGGCCTCTCTGATGTCGTCCTTCTGAGGACATGGCAAGGCAGTGCCATTTCCCAAGGCCACCCTAAGAGAGACATTATGAGGATGTCCTACTCCCAGGACACAGTAGGCTTTCTTGCTCCTTACTTGGTCTTTTTGACTGTCCAGCCTTCACCTAAGTGGCCTGCTGAGACCACCATGAACGGTCACCGAAAGTCTTCCTAAAGACTTAGAAATCATCCTTGCTAGAAGCAGTGGGCCACAGAAAAGCTGAACTTGGAGGAAATAGGCTCGAATTTGGACTCTTTTATTACCTTGCACAAATCAAGGTCCCTCTTCAAAACCCATTATGGCTGTGTTCCTGAAGCATTTCCCTACCACTTCCCTTCCTATCCAGCCCATCTCTGTGACAGGGCTCAGGTGAGGACCCCATGCACTAACCTCTGATAGGGGTCTGGCCTTGCTCCCACTGCCTCCAGGTCGGTCCAGCCATGACTCTGGGGTACAGCAGTATCTCAGCACACACCAGGATGGGCACCACCATTTGGTGCTGCCCCACAGAGTGACTCTCCCACTCTTCTCCCAGGTGGCTGCTCTGGTAAGGAGACTGCCAGAGCCAAGTCATACCTGCATTCTGCTCCTTCAGCTAGGAACTGTACAGAGCACTGGAGACCAAGCAGCAGGAAACCTGTGTTTCACAGGTGCCCACTCAGATCATGGAGGATGAACAGCCAAATTTCTTCATGTGTCAGACACAGCGGTCTCCACTTGAGCAAAAGATGGAGCCACACTAGCATAGAGAAGATAAGATTTGAAAAGGAAAGGAGAAAGAAAAGGAAAGACAAAACAGCCTAAAACAGAAATTATAAGTATATAAGTATATACTGTACTATATATAGTACAGTAGCAGAAAGACTGTGGAAAATGTGATAGTCTGGAATGATGGCACTGTAAAAGTTTCTCTTGTCTAAAAACCCACCAGGCTGCTATAAACTTGCTGTGACATCACATGTGGGGAATTTAACTTGCAATGTTGATATGACCTGACCCAAACCACACAAGGAGTTTGCTTTGGATCTTGGAGTTGAACTCAGGTCTCCTATGTCCTAGGCATCAGACTCTATCTAACACGAAGATATAAAATCCTTGGGAAAAAAAATCCCAGAGATTGTCTCAAGTGTCTATGGGAAGAGGGAGAGAGGGGAGGCAGGAAAGAAGGAAGGAAGGAAGGAAGGAAGGAAGGAAGGAAGGAAGGAAGGAAGGAAGGAAGGAAGGAAGGAAGGAAGGAAGGAAGGAAGGAAGGAAGGAAGGAAGGAAGGAAGGAAGGAAGGAAGGAAGGAAGGAAGGAAGGAAGGAAGGAAGGAAGGAAGGAAGGAAGGAAGGAAGGAAGGAAGGAAGGAAGGAAGGAAGGAAGGAAGGAAGGAAGGAAGGAATCCGAGCCTCTCCATGAGTATCTGCATTCTGCTGAGGATGCCAGGCCTTCCAGGCTGCCTCCTAGCCTTCTGCCAGCTTCTGTACCACAAAGCATGTGCATGGAAATTCTTGCTGTGCTGTGAGTCTGCAGAGATGAGCTCTGTCCACATACAGAGGTGGAAGTGAAAGTGGGAGTTCAGTGCCTACTTGGCACGTTGGCAGTTTGCACCTCTTTCCATGAGCATCCATCGGAAAGATAACTCCATCCATCCTCTTCCCAAAAAACCCAGCAAGCATGAAATCTATAGATAAACAGTTGCAGGTGGTTGTTGACTCAAGCTCTTCTGTATCCTGTTATTCCTAAAAGCTGCTATGCTTCCCAGGCAAGGGGAGGAGAAATTGGAGGAAAGTGTAGAAGTCATCGCTTGGGGTGCCAGCCTGCCACTGAGGCGTGCAAAGAGGGTGCAAGAGTGCTCCCTGCAGGAAGATGACTAGTTAATGGTCTTATGTTGGGCCAGAGCCACAAGATCTTTTTGCTACTGGGTGCCAGAGAATAGAATCTTGAAGTCCCTGCTTGCAAAGTGTTTTTGCACAGAGGCTTTTTTTGGCAGACAGTAAGGTAATTTTTTATAGGATCTACAGAAAGACAATGACTTTGTGCATCCCAATACACACCCCCACCACCCAATGCATGTTGGAAAGTACTTTTCACCACAGCAAGAGGAGAAACTGGGTCCTGCCACAAAGATAAAGATCTCACATATAGTAAGGTTGGATTAGCCTTGAAATCTCTCCTCCATGATCTTTTGCTGAAATCTTTCTTCTATATTTGTTCTTCTGTTCCTTCTCAAATGGCTTCCTGGCCTCTTCTATAAGGGGGCATGCCAGGGCCCAGAGTAGGGGTCTCCACAGCACTCACAACAGACCCCAAGACAGCTGCAGTGAAAGGGATGCTGCAATCCTAAATGCCCTGTGCGCTCTACATATTGTGGAAAAAGCTGTTGCATTCATCAATGTCAGATGCAGAGTTTGAATAAATTTGAATGCACTCAAGCGTGTTCCCTGCAGTTTTTTATAATATCACTTTCCAGTTTGAATATTTCACTTACTTTTTTTCAAATTTCTTTTTATCCACCAGTTTCTCCTCCTTTTCATCCTCTCCTCCCTTCCTCTCCTCCTTCCACTTTTACCCCCCTCTCCAGGTTTTTACATCTGCAACCCAAGCAATTGGACAAGGAAGCCATGCTACAAGCTTACTCTCAGCAGTGCCCAGGAAAAGTCAGTCACTTCTCACACTGTACTCATGGCTTTCCAGCTGTTGGCCGGTTTAAACATCTTCCCATGACAGCACAACATCCCATAGGACACTTTGGCTAGAAGAAACAATTAGTTTGCAAAGTATCAGTGCAGGATCGATTTCTGAGGGTCTCACAGGTGGTTCCTGGTTGCCCTGGCCCACTGGATCAGCTCTGTGGGGCTCTGGCTGTGGAAAGGGGACAACATGGTCAAACAGTGTCTTGAGCCATCAAAAGGGTCCCAGCCACTCCTGTGTCCTGAAAGTCAGAACTAGTCACTGAAAAGCAGCAGATCTGCAACTGATCTTCCCCTGGCATTGTATGGTAGTGTCCAAGGCAAACAGGGTGAGCTGAATTAATGCTTTCCTTCCTACTCTTTGCACCAGCCTGGAGTAACCTATCAGCCCCTTTTCTCTCCCACCTTTGGTTTGTACCCTCTGTAATGGGAACCATTTTTGTGTCCACAGACCATCACATGATGCAAGGCAAGCAAACCTACCAAAAGGTTACCTACACTCTTGACCAGCCAAAGAAAAGGGGCTGCTGTTTGTAACCCCCCCTGATTTTGGGCTACATTTCCATGTCTTCTGTACAAGTAGGAGGGGACAAAGAAAAGAAATGTTATGTACCGTTCTGACCAGACAGGCAGATCCAAGATGGCCAGCCCCAGCCCAGGACTGTGTGCCCTTAGGGGAGGGGGTTGAGGTACTGGGGATGGGGAGGGAGAAAGAGCTGATGGCACCGTAGAATGAATGCATTTTGCTGCTTGTATTGAGAATTCACTGCTCTCCCTTTTAGTGAAAACTCTATGATCTTGTGACTAACCACTTTCCCCTTTCACTGTTTTTGATTTATATCCCATTACTTTGCCTGTTTGTGCCTTGCAGACATGAATTTTTTCCCTGACATCTCCTATGCAGCAGCCACGTCAAAACCTTTGATAAAATAATAGTGGTAAGACGCTCGCATGGCTGTTTTTATGTTTCCAGGGATATAGACATCAATTAAAACTCTTCATACGATCTGATCCGTCGTTATTAAAGGCATTAATACTGGCACGCCCCTCAGATTAGGGGCTGCTCACCGGGCGATGGAGGAAAGCAGGGAACATTGTCTGCATGCATCCCCTTTCTGCTCAGCTCCCACAGGAACCTCGCTTGGAGGACAATCAGCACAGGCTGCCGAGGGCACCAGTGGCTGCACTGAGCTGGCTGGGGGTAGTACAGGACAGAGGCATCCCATGTACCACCAAAGCACAGCATTGCCCTCCCATAGCACCACACCACTTTGAATGACAAGGACAGCTCTGCCACTGACCCTCTCCCAGACTGAAGGTGTCTGAGCTGCCCCAGGGCATGGCCAGAGAGAAGAGGTGAGGTTGCAGCCAAGGGGTGCTTGGTGCTGAGCACTCACTTAAGAAAAGGCAATCTTCAACAATATAGGTAGAATGGGGAGGGAGAGTTGAAGCCCTGAGAGAACATGTGATTTTTCCATAGCAACTCATAGAGCATTTCCTCATCAAAGATGTCCAGAAGTTATCAAATACAAGAAACATCTCTTAACCAGGGGGAAACTGAGGCTGCATAGAGTATATTGTCAGATATGCCAGTGTTGACACCTAACTGAAGGAAGAAATGGACACTGCAGAGGTCAGCCTTTGAAAAAAATGTCAGTGTCATCACCCAGCGTTTCACTTGCTGAGGCAAACCAGAAGGTCTGAATTATAGCTTCCTGCACTCCTGTCTAGACCCACGTGCGTCCAGCTTTTCTCATTCAACACAGCCCAAAGCAATTCCTGCTGGAGCTGGAAACATTTGGTGTCCCCATCTAACCTTCTCAGTGCCTCTCATGGGGGGAAATCTGGATTTGCAGTGAACAGTTTCAGAGGCAGGACCTTTCCCTTTTCCTCCAACATCTCCACTATTCAGAATCTCTGTTCCCTCCTTGTTGACGCTTTTATGATACAGCCAAAGACCCTCTTTGGTGATGATGCCTTCCACAGTGCTGTTAGAAGATTATAACCACAGCACTCTCTGTGTTAAGATATCTTCTCTCTATGTGGATTTCCAAATCTTCATTCAGTAAAGCAAGAAGATTTAGGAAATCCTGCTTGTGCATAGTGGCTTACAGGCTACTGCTCTCTATACTGTATTTACATTATTTAACCTTTTTTAATCTTCTCTTTTTATCCTTACTTCCTTCCCATCCTTGCCTATCAGGAAGAGAAAATCGGTCCTTCTGTCATCTCCTGTAACAAAAGACAGTCAATGCTCAGGTCATGGCCACAGAATACCTCCTGGTCTCTCCCACTCACACCAGTTACCTTCTGCCTTCCAGAGGGCAAGGCAAAAGTGGTCAAGAGATGAGGAAGAAAGGCAGGGAGAGTATCTTGGGAGACAAGTGACCAGAAGTGACAATCCCTCCACACAGGTGCCAAAGGTTCGAGATACACCAGGGCTCAGCAGCATTGTGGACACTTGGGTGGGATGGCTTTTCTTTCACCCTGTCCAGGCATGCGAGTGCACCAGGCACTTCCTTAATGGCTAACCAAGCACAATAAAGATGGGAAAACCTGCCTGGAGTATTTCCTCCCCCAGTTTTCCTCTGGGATAGGAAAGATGTCAGTGGGAGGGAAAGCTCCCCTCTCTCATCCAAAAGAAATTCAGGCAATTGCCTACTTGCCTACTCAGGCACCTTGGCACATCCCAGTTCAGCCAGCCCCTGCCCCATCAGTCTATGCTCTGGGCCTGCAGTTGAGAAGAAATGAAAATCACCCCCCGACACAAGAGACAGCAGGCAGCAGGGGAGCAAGGTATGTGTGCATCCTCCATTTTGGTGTCTCTTTTTAAGCACTGGCTTTCCATTGCCCCAGGGGAGCTGAGGGGAAGCGTGTGTCTCTCAGGCACACAGCAGCCCTGACTGGGTAACGGTGCAGAACGTAAAGTGTTGTCTATTAGGTAGGAGACTGGTTAATACAAAGAGTTGTTGGTAATAACAATGTCCTTTCAGCAGTGACAGAGACAAAGTACCTGCATGTGGCGTGTACCACTGCGTGCAGCGACTGATGGTCACAGGGAAGCTTTGGAGATCATTTGAATTTCACATCCAGGGAGAGTCGGCCTATCATTAAAAAACCCTAATTTCAGTGTCAGGTGGAGTTCCAGGTAATCGATCATGATGTCAGCTGGCACAGGCTCTCCCTGCCTCCTTGCCTTGCCTCCAAGTCAGCCTTGGTTTTTTCCAATTAAACTTGTTGCTGGGATCCAGAGGGAAGCGCAGGAGCACAGGAAAGGCAGACCACACATCCCCCCTCATTACTGGTGAGGTGGGGGCTGATGGGGCCAGGAAGGTGGAGCTGAGGCTGGTGTGGAATGACTACAGCTGGGGGTAAGGGGATGCCCAAAAAACAACCTTTGCTGCAGCAAGGTGCAGAAGGGACTTGCAGGGAGGGAGTGTCAAAACATTGCTGCATCTTGGGGAAGGCATTGCATGAGACCCTCCATGCACACGGATGTTGCCAAGCCCCTACAGCCTCCAACATCATCTCTGCCCCTATCAGCCTTTCAAACCACCTGAGCCCTCGTGGGTCTCATCCTGCACTCATTGCTCTTGGCCTCTTCATCTCACACACTTCCACCCTCCTCCCCACACGAGCATCTCTGGCACCTCCAGCCCCTCTCAGCCACCACCAGACAGCTCTCCAGGGTCTACCCTTTGCTCTCTTGAGTCAGATTCTCTTTAATGGATAGCATAAGGATCCAGGCTGCTCTCCACAGCATCAGTTACCAGGGCAACATTTTTGGCAAGAGAATTTTTTGGTTACAAAACAACCTTCCTCTTCCCCTAGAGGTCAAATCTGCATGAAGGATTGCCATCAGTAGAAATGTACTCTGTTTTCCATCATATTTAACCCCAGTTTTAAAACTCCAATCTGTAACCAAAGTTGACTGAAGAGGCTTCATACAGGGGGAGAAAAATTCTTCTAAAATAACACCAGTAAAAACATGCTTTAGAAAGCTGAAGGAATCTATTGGAAAAAAAAGAGCTTTTAATTTCTACACACATTCTTCAGGAAATCCCATTGCAACCCTACTATACAGAAATCATATTGAAACTGAAACACTTCTACAACATTCTCTCAATGCTTGCACTAGTTCTGCTTGCAGCTGTGACTGTTTTGTAGCTAAGGTTTAAGTGCAGTAATAGAGTCACTATTTATTGCTGCTTTTACCTACAGATCAGAAATATCAGCCCTAAGCAAGATCAAGACTCTGTCCTATACACCTAGTGAAAGACAGCCATTAAACCAAAATAGCTGAAAGCCAACAGGGCCATGCTTATCCTCCTAAATGAGAGGCAGGGCATAGACTCACATGGAGAATTAGATGTCTTCTTGTATGCAGGACTGAGGTGGATAACCCCAACAGGATGATTCAGAAGAAAGGTGCTGCAATAGGGTAAGAGATGAGAAACTTGGGATTTGGGGCACAATTGCCCTGATGGACTTCCTGTGCCCCGGGCTTTCATGCTCAAGTGATTTCCAAAGCCACAACAAAGCAGAGGGAGGTGGCTCTGAAGGTCAGTGTGGGGTGAGCCACGTCTCATGGCCAGAGATCAGCAGGGACTGGCTGAATGGGTCATTCAGGGTTGACCACTGATGTTTGCAGTGTGAGTTGGAGGGAAAACATAACTTGACCTTGACTGTGGGTACAGACAGAACTGAAGAGCAAGCCTTGAGGAAGTCGTACAGGCAGTCAGGTAAATTGTCTGTTTCTGTGGTGTGAGGACATTGCCCATCTTTGTCCAGCCCTCTCTGACTTGTTTGGGCATCCACATGAGAGGGAAAGGTCAAGTAGGTCTAACTGCAGCATTGCAGAAATGAGATCTTCTTTTCCAAGAGAGAAACTGGGCAGCAGGAAAGACATTGCTGTAACGCTTAACCATAAAGCTGGGCAGGGAGCCCAAACACAGAAAGTTGAGGTTAACACCATTCACTGTTGGAACAAAGGTCATTGTGGATTGGGAACATTCAGCCAAGACTGGAAATCTCTCATGCGTAGCAGATTGGCCATCCCATTTATGCCAGTGCTGCAGAAGGACAGTGCACCCAGGACTGGAGGAGAGTTTGCTAAGCTTCAGCTGCATCCTGGACAAGAACCCAGGGAAGAGCCTTGCCTTCCATCTGACTGACAGGGGCCACTGGGCACAGGGCCACATGTAAGCAGCAGAGACCTTCTTGGTGCTCTTCACAGCTGGGTATATGGATAGGGCTTTCCTTACAGGCACCCAGCCCTGCCATGACTTGAGACCACTCTTGGTCTTAAGGGGTATTGATCAGGAACAGGTCTCCTTCAGCTGATAGTTTTGCCTAGATGGTGACAGCAGCTGCAGTGATCAGGCTGAGACATTTCTATATTCTCAGCCTGGTGAGCCAGATGCTATTTATAACTGTTGGTTGCAGAAGGCCTTCGGTGTTGACTGTGGGCTCACTGTGCTGAATCCCTAGTAATTTTACCAGAAAAAAATGTGAGCACAAAAACTACTATTCATTTTTGCAAAATCTAAGACAAAGAGACATGAGAAAAAGCACGGCCTGGTTCCTGTCTGTAAGGTGTATCAGTCACTCCTTGCCACTTCTGACTGTGCTGATCTGCAATTGGAGAAGTTAGTTTCTCATCTGCTGTGGGGTAGAGGGAGCCCTGGCCTGAACTTGGTCAGGTAAGCGTGACAGTCCCAGGCCTGCTTCTCTCTGAGATTTGATCCTGGCTTGTCAGAACAATTGGCAGCTGCTGCAGCTCCACAGGGGTCTGGAGCTTCTTGGATCCCACATGATGCCCAGAGGAGAGGAGAAACCAATTGCCTTTGCTTCAAGGACACTAAGCAAAGCATAAAGAAACTATGTGCAAATTGAATGGGAAGCATTAGGATATATCTTTAGACACAGCACAGGTTTCATCAGCAGTCATACTGACTAAGACTGATACATCTGATTTCTCCCTCTCCATCTCCCTCCACCCGTCAGCTGGTTCTTCTGGCTGCCAGCTGAAGGGAAAGAACCATCCCCAGTCCCTCAGAGAAGAGCTGGCAGTGGCCATGGCTTGTTGAGGTTACCTCTGCAATGCAGTCCCCTGAAGGATACACCTCAGTGTCTAGGCTGAGGCACCTGGTTTTGTGTCCTTAGTGGAGGGTGGGCTCGGAGCTGTGGCAGTGCTGTGTTCCCCACCCGGGTACACACTGGGGTATGAAACCCTACTTATCTCCCCACTCCTGCGCAGATTCCTGAGATTACACAGAGAAGCAAACCAGGCTCAAGGATTTCAGACTGGAAGGGGGACACTTATGGTCTGAGGTTGGTTTGCAGCTCAGATGGTGATCCTCTGTGGGACCTGGACTGAAGCCCCTCATCTTTGGGGTTTGGTTCCCTCCCTCTTCACTAAGTGTATGGCCCACCAATTTTATTTGCCCTCATGATCTCCTTGGCACTGGGAATGGCTGTCCCTGTAGCATTGCACAACATCCCAGTTCAGCCCATTTGCTCTGTCAGGAGCTACTGCAGTGGAAATAGCAAAGCTGGAATGTGTAATAATGCATAATGGGAGAAAGTGAGGCCAGAGCTGACATTCTCAACTCCTAAACTTATGGTAACAGTGACAAATCTCTCATCATTTGTTCCTCCCTTGCCTGGCACTTTTGCTTCTCTTTAAATGGAGTTTATCATGGTGCAATGGGCTTTTTTCCAAGTTAATGTCTGTCAGCTCCAATTTGTTCAAATGACCTTCGTAGACTCAGGGGAATTTTAAAAATAAATAAAGAAGGGCTTGCTGGAGTGCTTAGGGAGGGCTTCACCTGACAGCCAATGATAGAGACACCTCAGAGCCTGCAAGCACCACATTGTCCCAAGACTGTGCCAGGGGAAATGGGCTGATTAGGGAAAAGAGTTGGGAGCTCCAGGGATGTCTGCATTTTGGAAGAGAGGACAGAACTGAGCCATAAACACAGGGCTGCTGCTGGTGGGGAAGGGAGCCACGCAGCATGCTCTGAGTCCCCAGAGCAGGCATTTCACTGGGGTGTGGGTCCATACCATAGACCTCAAAGAACCCACAAAGTGTACAGTGCTCTTATCTTTGCTTCTCTCCCAGAAAGACTTTCTCTAATAACTTCTTTTGAGCTCTCTTGCTTGAACCCAAAAATCAGGTCCCCTTATCTGGGTTGGTTAGGCTGAGGCTGGTCCTGGAGAATGACCAACTTCATGTTTTGCCCTTACAGGGATTTGGATACAATCCTCTGTCTCAGATTTGCCTTCTGGAAAGGCTAAAGCCATTTTGCCAGAATTTGCCTCAGCCAGGATTGGTAAGCTAGGTGGGACTGCGCATGGATTTGAGTGTTCAGGAACAGTGATGGGGGGAAAATCAGCACTTCATTTGAAAAAGTTTAAAGACAGAAGAGAACAGAGAAGGAAACAGTGAGAAGGTCAGTGAAGTAGTCTAAAACAAATCTCCTGGCTCCAACTAGAGTGGGCAGACTTTGCAGGGTTATCCAACCTTGCTAAGCCAGAAAGGAGTACATCAAAATCTGTTTGGCCAAAATCTGAGAGGATGGGAACTCTGGAAGCATTCACAGGGATGCCCCAACTGGAGCTGGACTGAAATTACAGCAGGAGCCCCAGAAGATACAGTTAAATCTGTTCCTGCTGGCTTTGTCATTAGCAGCGCTGGTGGTGTGGCACTAGCCAGAAGTCCTGTGCATACACGGGCTCACAGACTGCTGCATGGTATAGTCATGACTCAAAAGTCCTGCTCAAAGTGCCTGAAGGCACACAATGGCCAGCCTTGGTGTAGCAAGAGGAACTTGGAGGTTTAGTTTATGTTCCTGCCTCTGACATTGCCACAGTATGGCAATGTCAGGCATCAAAGTCAGGCAAGTAAACATGCATTTCTTTATCTTCTCCCAGTGCATTTTTACAGTGCTCAACACAATAAGGGTCTTTGTTCTGAGTGGTGCTAGGAGGCAAATGGTAATAATAATAATAATAGTAGTAGTAGTAGTGATAACAGTAGTGATAATACGGGCTGAGCTGTTTAGTATTCATCTAAATAGTTCTATACCCAATACCTGTGAAGAAAAAGAAAACAGTCATTCAGAGTATCACTGAGATTTAAGTAAGTGAGACCTGTTTACTGGATTTTCTTCTGATCCTTCTGCACATCTGAGCCCCTTACCATCCTGTGCTGACAGTGCCCTACAGCAGCTCTCCCCACTCAATCTTCACTGGTTTCAGTTCCTAGCCCTTTCCTGTGTTGCTGTGTGGGTTGCAGAAACCAGAGGCCATCAAGAACTACTGAACATCCATCATTTGACATCTGAGCATGAACAAAGCATATGATGTATAAAGATCCATTTGGCTCAGCAAACATTACTCCATGAAGCCAGAGTTCAATGATAATCAAGGCTCAGAATTAGCACTCTGCCTTCTGGAATGGCACAAAAATCCAGGTCCTTGAAAGCTGTCCTCCAACCCAGTCTTTCCTCCAGACATCCCCTGAGTCAAAAAAGCTATGTACAACCCTAAGGATTATGGCTCCAGTGAAGATAAGGAGGACCCAGCCCAAATCTATAGCTCAATGTTCACAAGGATTTGGGAGGGATTCTTTTGTTTTAGGTAGATCCATCAGTATACAAAATATTATTATTTCCTTCTTCATTCTCCTTAAGCTTGAAAGCTTAAGGCAAGGAACACAGATCAGCTATTACTTCACACATACACAGAAACATCCACAAGGAGAGAGGCAAATAGTGGTATATAGTTTTGGAGCTAGGAACAGGGCAATGGAAGTGGCTTCAGCACTTTGTGTTCAGATCCTTCTTATCTAAGGTAAGAACCATAACCTGGGCCAGAATTAGGGACTTATTGCTGTAGTATCTTGCTGATCCAGGCAGAGGAGATGCCAGAGAGGGAGTCTGCTACATCAGCAAGGTCCTGCAGTCAAACCAGCCCCATGACAAGGCCCATCCTCCCAGCACAATCTGGATTGGTGGCACTTCTCTTGCCTTGTGACAACCCTACACCTGGGACCAAGCACAACCAGAGCAAAGAGACTTGAGGGCTCAATAATGTTCTACCTCACATGAATATGTTGCCTTAATGGCTGGACTCTACAGCCTGTGTAGCAGCATGAGATTTTTACTTCATACATTCCTGCTTTACCAAAATTGCATCTTTAAAACCAAAACTGAGTATACTCGGAATGACAGCACATCACAGAATCACGGAACCATACAGACTGGAAACACCTTTAAGATCACTGAGTCCAATGTTAAACCTAACACTGCCAAGTCTAAGCCTAACACTGCCACTGCTAAACCATCTAATTACAAAAATGCAAGTATATTTCATGTCTGCTACTCTCTGTTTGAAATCCTAGATGCATTTTTGAGGTGTAAATGAAAGACTGACTTTTGTGTCAGACATTCCGAAGTTGTTAGCATGACTATTAAAGGATTTGTAGATGAGTCCTTAGAACTAAGCTTTGATACTATCCACTTTCTCAATGAAAAAAAAAATGGAGGAAAGAAAAAGGAAAAAAGGTATTGCCCTGATGAGTTGTTAAAGAGGGAATTGAACACAAAAATGTGCAGTGATGTCTGCCTGAGTCTGTAGACAGCCTGGACTGTAGCTGAGAAAGGCATGAGCTGCCTACACCCATCTCAGTATGTCAGTTCTGAAACCTAATGCTGACACTTTAGAAAGAACTACTCAAATGGCTTTCCTATCTGCAAATTTTTGTGGATGCCTGCAACTCTCCTAATTAGCCCCCCAGTCCCAGGTCATTTTCTACTTCTCTCATGAAGGCAAAACATTTAACTGTCTTTTCCTCAACAGCCAAACCGATCCATATTTTTCATGTCATGGCACAGAATAAAGACTTTACCATCAATTTCCATAAGGTTAAGAATCTTGCAATGATTCTATTGTTTATGATTCTCCTCAGTTCATCTCTTCTAGTATATAGACTATTCTGCAGTCCTGCCTGTGTGCCTCCTTTTCCTCAGTAGCAAGGATCACACCATTGTGCAGTTCATCCCAAACTCAGTACTGCAGCTGTTTGATCAAGACTGAAAACTGTGGTCTCATCAAGGGGAGGCACTGTAGACTGGAGACAAGGAGGAAGGATTACTAGAGATGTTCTGGTGAGCTCTGGAGTGGCTTGTAGCTTTGAAATGCTAGGACTCATAATTGGTTTGATTGGGTGGGTGTGTTTTGATTGGGGTTTTTTTGGTTTTTAACTATTAAGAACAGTTTAAAGCAAGAAGGATAGCAAAAGTTGCTGTGTGTCTTGTCACATCCCCAGGTTCCCTCTTTTTCATGTGTTCTGGTACCACAAATGAAATAAAATCAACCGGAGTCTGAAAAAAACCCTTCATGAGTGTGCTTACTTAGTCTGATGAGCCATGTCCATCTTCATTCCCACCTTTCTTAAGTATCACGTCCAACCCTATGTGTCTCTGGTTCACCACCTCTTCCTCCATCCCATACAAATCCATCTGAATGGCCATTCCCACCCACACTTGTTCATCCATCCATCTTAGCCTAGCTGTTTGTCTGTCTGTAAGAACTGACCTTCCAGAGTGTTTAATCAGCACAGCAAAGATAGCTGCAAAATCCTAGAGTCATGTGGAGCTCACTAGCAATGAGAAGGTGCTCCTCTCCCAGGCAGCAGCTGGTGGGACATTTATATTGACCCACAGTCCTCCTAGTCACCTGTTTGACGGGGACAGCCCTGCGATGATGAGAAAGGGGCCAGCAGACAGCACCCCACAGCATGGCTAGGAGTACCCAGCAAGATAAACCTCTGTGCCAAGGGTTTTCTCCCTTTGTGCTTGCTCCCAGGGAGCCTATCTGGCAGAGCAAAGTCCACTGCCTTCCCTCTTGTCACCCTTCCTTTCCCCACCAGCAGCCCCCAGCCCGACAGAGAGACCAGGCTGGATGGAGAGCCTTTCTCTCCAGCGTGCCGCACTATGACAGATGATTGACTCGAAACAATATCTAAGGCGATCAGGATAAAGTACCGACCATTTCAAGGCTCAGCAGAATTCAAATTCTAATTAGACTTCTCACCACATTCCAAATAAAAATTGTTCCCCTGATATCCTTTTTGCCTATCAGGTGTCTCTCCCTGATCGCTGGAACAAAACGCATAAAGAAAGTGATTAAAGCCATAACAAAGGCATAAAATTGAAATTATCGCTGGTATCACATCTGGGAGCAGAGTGTGTCACCACACTGCCCCCCTCCCCTCGAAGCGCTCCCTCCCCAAATAGACATACACACATCCCCCCATAGTTCTTGCCTCAAATGTGAGTGATAGGCTGGGGGACAGGGGGTGGAGGGGGATGAGAAAAGGTTCCAGGTTGGAAGTCATCCATTCCCATGGTATGGAAAAGCATCTCAGCCCACACCCCTCAGACCCACTGCCTCCAGCCTAAGGCTGTGCTGGAGTAGCAGTGGGTGTAAATTGCTTCACAGTCTCTGGTGCTGCTTTACATCAGCTGAGGATGTAGCCCATATCATCTGCAAACGCAACACATGCAGGCGCCTGAAGCGTACACACCCAGGGAGAGGAAAACCCATAAACACAGAGGCCTGCTCACTGCCAGGCGCTCTCTAATGAAGGCACAGACAAACCCTTCTCTGGGGCATACACCCCCTGTGCACACGTACACACACATCCACACACTCACACTCAGAGCCAAGCCTCCAGTGCACCACACACATACCAAAAGATTTCTTGTGCCCACTGATGCCTGTGGTACAGCCAGAAACCCCACCACACCCCCCCCCCCACAAACACAGAGCGTGAGCTTGTTACTTCTTCACACACAGACAGAGGGTTATAAATCAACATACCATCAGAGCCCCTACATGTTGCCCCAAACATGTATAAACATTCATATAGACTCTAATATTGAGCACAGCAAACCACAAAAACTGAATACTGCACACCCTAATTCCTACTACATGTGCCCTCCAAGCACCTGCAGTCCCAGAACACATGTGTACACAGGCTACATATAATCCTTTTACAGCTTATTGCTATTTTATTTTTATAACAATTTCATGCATTTGCAATGTATCTATATGTCCATAATGGCAATTCACACACAGGTGCGTATATATATCCATTAAAAAAAAAAAGATGTATCAGTACTGCACAACCCCCTGTAATGTCTCTTGGCCCCCCACACACGGAGCTCACACACACACACACTCACAGTGCACCTCCAGGCACACTCATTCCCAGTGCAGAGGTCACTCTGCCAGCACAACCCTCAGGGTCCAGATGTGAGCTTGTTCAGAGTAAAAACACACATGCCCTGCTAGGCAGGGAGGGGACAGCCTTGTCCCTCTCCCTCCTTTAGCAGGGATGGCAGTGCTGTAGGCTCAAACAACCCCTGTCCCGATCTACATGAGCAGGGGGGAGCAGGATGCCCCTCAGCCAGGCACCCAGGGCTGCTGGGGGGACATTTACGGTAGCAGGTGCTGGGCTGCAGTGGTGGACGCCCAGTGCCAGGGCTGCCCTTTCCCCCTCCCGGATTTTTGCCCTGCCTCGGCTCAGCTCAGGATGCCCTCAGGAATGGCCCATTTCATTTTTCAGCTGCATGAGGGGCCACTCCAGAAGAGAGTTAAAAAGAGAGAGAGTGAGGGAGAAAAAGAAAGGGACTAAAGCGATATAAAATTAAAAGGTAAAAAGCAGGAACGCAAATGGGAGAGAGCTCTTTCAGCTTTCACATTATTAATGACTCTTCAAAAAATCGGCGAGTTTTCCAATCTTCTCCGAGAAGCGCTTGAAGGAGCTCACAGATGAAACTGACCTTCAAAATGTTCTTTGGTCTTTAGTTAAGAAATTCGCTCGCCATTATGGCATCATTAGGGAAACAAGGATAAAATTACTCCATGGTTAATGACCTATAGTATCTCCCCACCAAAATTTGTTTCAGATCTAATAAAACTGTGCTTAACACACTCGGATGAGTTATGAGGACTGTTCTGCAGGGTATTAAAATGTGGAAAATAGATTTTCCGAAGCTGGGGGGACTGGACTTTTCGAATCAGATAGCAGAATGGAATTTTCTGGGCAATAAATTCTTCCATGTCTCAATTTCATCTCGCTCTCGCTCTCTCTCCCTCTCCCTCTCCCTCTCTCTCTCTCTCTCTCTCTCATGCTCTCTCCCTGAAATGCTAAAGCAACATGGAAATCTTTAAAGTGCAGAAGCTTATATAAACTTTACCCCCCAAACCCCGAAATAGGGCCCAGCTCCTTTAATGCTTTCTTTTTGTCTTGCACGTGGGAAGAAGGCACAGTCTCTCATCAGGAGTGGTTTGGTACCATTCACAGAGCCAGTTCAGCTGTGAGGCGTTTTGGTGTTGTAGCACTGCAGTTTGGACTTTGCATGAGTCCAGGAGGCTGCCAGCATCCCTGCACAGGTGCTGGTGTGCCAGCAGGGAACAGGAGCAGGATGGAGACTATGCAGGGCTACCCAGGGCTGCATGGGGGATCCCTCCCCACTGCCCCACATGCCAACTTGAGGCATTGGTGAGAGGAAGCAGGGACCACTGCTGCCTGCTTCATTCCTGGGGTGCCCATAGCTCATGTCTCACTGAGAAGACACTCATGGAGAGCACATCTGGGGCTCTTGCACCATTGTGTTGGCCCCAAGGTGAGGTGCACGTGTGCACTCGTTCAGCAGCCGGCACACACATCCTTGCCAGGGCCACAAGCCCCGCTGCCATTGCTGCCTGCGGGCAGGTCACCGGAGCCCATGGACGGGCAGCTCGGGGCAGGGCGGGGGCCCGTCTCATCTGTCGTTGCCTGAAGCAGGAGCCAGGGACTCCAATGGTGCTTTTAGGTTAGTGAGGGCTAGTTACTGCCGCTGAGAGAGGTGGCTTGCGAGGTAATGGCATTTTGCTCTCTTTAAACTTTAATCTTTCCTATTAATTCCCTGCAACTGGAGAATGTATGAGAGTTAATGTTCCATGAACGTGTTTCTCAGCCGACAGTCTCTTCGAGCTAATTACCTTCAGGTGCTAAATGGAGGGAAATTGCAATCCATTTGGATGTGAAAAAATTTCGCCTTTCCAATCCCCTGTGCAACATTCTTTTTCCTGAGTGTTGCAGAAAGAATGCACTTGGCTTCTTTCTTTTTTTTAATGTTTTCCTCCCCCCTACTACCCTCACCCTCCTCCCTCCTTCCCCCAAACCCCCATCTTCACCAAGAACCTGTCTTCCCTCGAAGACCTTGGGTTCTCCAGGAGACTCCATGACAGGCTCAGCAGAAGGGACCATTGTCCTCAACACAATCAAATGGGACAGCACACCAGTCGGAAAGAAGGGGGGAAAGTAGGCATATCCATGAAATCCAAACATGTGGTGAAAACATGGAGGGCAAAGTGAGGAAGACAGCAAGAGACTTCCTTTGGAGGTCTGAAGTTAAAGTGTATTTACACGCTTAATAACACGCTTATTACAGCCATTTCCCAGTTGTTGAGTTTTGAATACAGAGATAATAGAATTTTACAAGCTACATAAAACCATTATGCTTTTGGATCCGGGACTGGGGAGAGAGTTCGGTAGAACCCATGGAGAAAAGAAAAGGGAAGGAAATCAAATACAAATGTGTTCAGACCGGACCTGGAAGTCAGTGTCTTCATACAGGCTGACAGAGCCCGTCAGAGTACATGTGAATAGGCATAACTGGAGGGTTTGGATGAAAATCTCTCCTATCTGGAAATCCCATTCTCTCATGACCCACAGATGACCACTGGAGATGATGGACATCTCAGATAGAAGCCTCTGGCAATAAGAGGTTTACTGTTACCCATTTAGCTACCAAGAGCCAAGACAAGTGGTGTCAGACAGATTCACCAGACAAAAAAACCCCAGTGAGAATAGCTACACTAAATGCAGAGGGTTCTGTGCCATGACTGTCACCAGTAGGTTTTGATCTAATCTGTCCTTGGTGTTTATGATAGACTTACTGCAGCATTATCTAAAAGGCTTCATGCAACCTTGCCTCAGAGTCAACCATGGCAATTATCAGGAGCAGAAGTCTTTTCCACAATAACGTAAATACGCTCCAACTGGGAATGGTGTCACTTGAGAAAAATCCTTGGAGCTTTGCTGAACCAGCAAGATGTTCTTGCAAGATCATTCAAATACCCCGTTTTTATGGGTCTCCTCATAGTCCAGATGCCACTGAGAGATAAAGCTAAACCTGCACTTAGTCAGTAGACTGAAATTGAAAACATTTATCAATCTCTGTAGACTAAAACACTTGCTGAATTCTCCTAGCATCATTTCAGCTATTAGTGACTGAAGGTGCAGATGGTTTGCTATTCGTCCCACTGGTTCTCTGCAGAGACATGTTCACTTTGATGTGGGTGTTGGGGAGCTTGTCTACAGCCTCCATCCAAGAAAAGCAGTTCAGAGATGTTCTGTCTCTGGACTCTTGCTCAGTCTGAATTACCACCATTGACCAGCTGCCCTAAATAGTGTTTTAAATCACCTTTACTGAAGCAATAAGAACAATAAGGCAATATCAGGTCCAAAGCTTCCAAAGCATGACAACATTCCAGCACACTGGGAGAACTTGTTTGGAGCTTGGCTCTGATAAAGATCACCAGGGTAGCATGTGAGGTAGCAGACTAGGAGGGGAACTTACATCACTGCAAAGACTTTCCAGAGTATCCTGGTCACTGTCCCTGTCCAGATCCTCTCCGAAGTGTTTGTCTGAGCCCTCTTACTGCAGAATATGAGCCCCTCTTATTCTCTGAAAGATTTCCACTGAGACTGTCTGCCACGTATGAAAGACTGACTGATTTTACCCAGGGCCACCTGAAAGGTGATCACAGAACAGAGTTGTACTAGAAGTTTTCTGCACTTCTAAAGTATCCCTCCTGCCTGTCAGCCCAGTCACACAAGGGTAGATTTCTGTCACCCTCATTTCAGCCATTCCTCCACACACCTATCCATCTGCTAGCCACACATCCCCGTGCTCTAGTCAAATCTGCTTCCCACTTTTGAACATCCAGCCCTTTGAACATCCAGTCCTCAGCCTTTCTACATGGCTGCTCCATCTACATTCTACATTTGATGAGATTTGCAGAGGAAACCAAATAGGTTTATTTAAATTTGGATCTTTCATAAAAATGGGGCTTTCTCCGGTGAACTGCTAATCTCTCAAAACTTTATTGTTTTAGTTTCATGTTTATTTTTTAATTCTGTGAGGAAGAAGGTGAGTGGGGATGGTAGTGGCACTTCACAGGGAGGCAATAATTTCAATAGCACTGTCACAACATAGTAAGGTTTTTATCATATTTTTCATGGCCATGTCTAGGATTTGCTAGTCAATATAGGATAGGTCTGGCTGATACAACTTCACTGGCTACAACCGTGCTCAGTCAGAGTTAAACCACTGGCTGAAGGAGAGGGTTTAATTAAGTCAGTGGCCAGTCCAATCTGTTGCCTTATGCATCCACAGAAGCACATACTGTCATGAGCCACATAGTTTTTTGTTTTTTTTTTAATATACTGTGCTTGGGATGCAGGTGGAATTCAGCTACAAAAGTTCACTTTCCTACTCCCGACTCCCTTGTTCCACATTTGCTATGTTCCTGCCTTCTTTTACCCTCTTGCTCTCAAACTGTGCTTTTCTCTACTTGTCCTTCTTTCTTTGTTCTTATCCTCAATTTTCCCTTCTTTTTAAATATATATATATATTAAAAACCTGGTATTAAGATATTGAAAAACTGTTTAATTGCCAAAGTGGGCTGATGGGAAGGCAGCAGAATTTTCCCCTGATTCACACTTGGTGCTGACTCTATTGCAGAAAATGTTGTCTTTTTTCATTGGTTGCTTACTTTTCAACTTTTTTTTTTTTCTTTTAGTTATACTGCAATTAGTCTAAAATTGTGGGAGTTTGAAAAAGCAGAACAATAGCAAATCTTTATTTTCCTTCCTTCTGTCATCCCTATGGTTCTCTGAAGCTAGAAAAGCAACTTCAAGTTATAAAGAAGGGAAGAAGAAAATTAAACTCCAGACTATACACACTATTCACGTGTTGATTAAAAGAACAAAATGGGGAAAAGAAAGAGAACAATTACCATGTATCGGATGCAAAACCTCATGTATCTATATGTATGTCAGTACAGAAAATGTGAAAATGGAAAACAGAAAGATTGCAGCTAGGAATTTATGTACATTTCTAGTGATGGTGTAAATACCATCTTTTAACTTCTTTAATCTGCTTAAAACCCCCTGCAGCTAAATCAGTATAAATCCTTCAGACTGTAAGCACACTTACACTGGTATCTGTGTACCTAATACCTGTGTAGCTTAATTTCATGCCTACAAGAGAATAAAGTTAAACTGTTAAAAAGCCCATTTGTATCAGTGTAAATGCTAGAGGGAAATGTACTGTGTTTACCGAGCTGCCACAAATAAAATTTCTTATACAGATAAAGCCAAAATGGGACTCCTGACCATCCACCATTTCTTCCCCTTCCCTTCCTCATCCCTTCAGCCCCATTTGTGTCAGCCTTTTACTTCTCTCTAGAAACTCCCAGCAAACACGTTTGTTGGATACCTTGGAATCCATGCTTAAGTGTCTCACTAAGGGACAGTTCTGTCTCCCTGTGAAGCCCCATGAGGATGGATGAGCCTTGAGCCCAACCTCTCTGCAACGGAAAGCAGGGGCAAGTGGAGAATGGTGCACATCTCTGAGCAGCAATAGGACTCATTTTCCTTCCAGCTCAGCTTTTCCTGTTTGCTTGCTTTAAGATCAAGAATAAGCCTGAATTTTGTTGGAAAGAAGTAAAAAAAAAAAAATTAAATTTACCAAAGAGAAAAAGAGACATTTGTGAGAAATTTACTGTGTGGGAAAGAAAAACCAGGGAGGCCGAAACTGCAGGAAAACAGAGACTACTCTGGGGAATGTGTAATCCTCCATTTAAAAGCTGGACTGCTGGCTCATTCAGTCCCCACACTTGTCCCTTCTGGCTATTTAATTTACAAGCTTTTGGGTGCAGAGACTACCTGTACTGCTCCAACAGAAATCCTGGGAGGTTTTCACTTGGCTCTTTACAGCTGTCTAGAGCATAAAAAGGAAGCTGCACTTTAACAACAGAGGTCAAAAAAATAGCAGCTGGACTCAAGGGAAGAGAGATTAAAAGGCTCTGCCAAAGCCATCCTGTTAGACACTGGTACAATTGAGGCATCCTACCTGGCGTGTCCTATATCCTGCATGTGAAGTAAGAGAGTCATGGAGAGACAAAAACAACCTGATAGAATGACAGAAGTAAATAAACCCATTTCTATGCAGAAGACTGCAACCTTTAATGATTTGCATTGAATGTGAAAGGCATCTAACTCTTTGACTGTCTCCTCTTTCTCAAAAATAAATATAAATCCACCCAAGACATACCTTAGGTCTCAGCTTATGGGCAGCTGCCTAAAACCAGAACAGAAGCTTTCAGGCCAAATTCATCACTGGAGCAACTCCACTGACTCCAGGGTTGTTAAATTGCAGAGGGATTGGGCCTGATGTTTTAATTGTAGTCACAAACCCAACTGCAGCCTGATGAGCAGAAAATAAGCTGTTACCAGAACCATGCAGTCCTCTATCCCAAAGAAAGGAAAAACATGCAGGAACAAGAGCCTTAGCTGTACTGAGCCTAAGGCCGTATCATTTCGAGGACTGGGTATCTGGAACAGCCCAGATATCTTGTTCTTTTTGAGCCAGCATCAGGTACAAAGCACTGAAACATCCACGATCAGTTCACCATCAAGTGATTTGCTCATTAATTTCATCTATAAATCATGTTCCTGCTTTTAAAATGGCAAGGACAATAAAACACACAGTAAAAGGTATGAAAGACACACAGATCCACACAGTGAAGGAAAATGTTTGTAAAGACAATATTCTAGGTATAAAATAATGATAATTTCCAAAACTGTATAAAGGACAGATAACAGCCTCCCAGACAGAGTAGTCAAGAAGGGATGATCAGTACAGCCATGCAAACTTCATGACCTCAGGGTCTCTAGAAGAGGTTTGCAAAATGCATGAAAGGACTTCCTAAATCTCATCATTGAACTATAGTCACTTCTGGGGGAAAATTCAGCATCTTACTTATCAGTGGCACTCAGTAATTAAAATTTCTCATTAGGTACTCTACACTTAAGTATGTCCTGAACTCCTAGCACATACTTAAATCCTTACCTGTTCAGGAATGGCAAAATCCATGACTAATAAAATAATAAAAAAAAAAATTTACAAATGTTCAACCCTTCTTTGGAAGACTGGAGTTAAACATGCAGCTCTCAGTGTCTTTCAATATTCAAATGCAAAAGAAACCAAAAACATTATCACTGAAGAAGTTTCAACAGTGACAAGAATAGATGTATTTGTTGTCTCCATGTTAGGATTTACAAAAGCTTTATAGTCATGAAAAATGGAGCTAAGCTTGATGAACAAAATAACAAAATTCTTATTATAATTTACAGGAACACACACACATAAACATGTATCTATCTGTGTATCTGTAATACACAGTGCCTGGTATATAAAAATTTTATTGCCAAACTGAATACCAAATAATAAGTTAAGCTGACAGAAACATAAAGATCTGCATTAGATGGCACCCAAAGGAAGGCAGAATTTCCAGTAGGAAATTGCTCGCTACCCTATTGTGATTTGGGGGGAATTTGTAGGATATATGGCAATTGCTGGAACATTTTTGAAAGTGTGGCTACATGTAACCTCAGGAGATCTGCGTCCTGATAAAGGATGCGGCCTTTCTATTTTCAGGGCATATATCCAAGTTGAACTCAGTTGCAAGTGCTGAGCAGTGGGACATTTCCTTCACTTTCTAAGAACTCAGCAGAGGAGAAAGTAGGTGTCTTGGTTTGGGGGGAGAGAAAAGAGACCAACAGGCTGTTCTAGGCATGCTGCTGTAGTGCTGCATTGTAGTGCGAGATCAGGACCAGAGAAAAGGAATATAAGGCAAGAACCATCTGTGATGAGGAGCAGGGCTGCAGAAGGCCTCCTCTGCACAGGTCCAGGGTGGCTTTGCTTGGCAGAGCATCCTTTGGCCTCGGGGCGGGGGCTGCCCTCCCCAGCGTGCATCAGCCCACGTAGATGTGGTTCAGTGGCTGCCCTCAGACTGCAGGACAAGGGGAACTGCAGGGACTCAGCTGAGACCTTAATGTCTGGGGACACAAGTGGTTGGAAGCTATACGGGATCAGTTTGGAGAACATCTCCACAGCATTTGAATGGTTCGGATACAGTGGAGCTGCATGGTGGGTTACTGGTCTCAGTTCATGGGAGATACCAGTTGACCAGGTGCTCACTTCCCTTGGCTTATCACTTGTCTTCAGGTCATTTGGAGTGCAAAAAGTGTCTCCTGTGAGAGGCACCCCTCCTCCCTCAGCAGCCATGCAGCCTGGGGCAGCCCTTGGCAGTCCCTGCCAGGGGTGCTTCCTTGACAGCTGGCAGGAGCAGCTGATGGGTAGAGGCAGCTGGAGAAGCAGAGACAGGCAACACCACCACAGATGCAAGGGACACCTTTCGCAGTGTCCCCTGGGGCCACAGGAAGTGAGAAGCTGCTGGTTGGTCGGAGGTGCCCAGCAGCCAGAGGAAACCCTGCAGACATCCAAATCTGCAAAAGACTGCAGGCATAAACTCCATTGATAAATGTAAAAGCCAGAACAAATCTGATTATGGAAAAATTATGATTGGCCTCATCTGAAAAGATGGTCCTGGAATCTCTACTTGTGTAGAAAAGGCAGTGCTGTAGACTGTGTCCAAACCCAGGTTAATCTGGTTCTTCCATGGACAGAAATGTTCCATCATAAACTTTGTCTGCCATGTTACTTTGCATGGGTCCCACAAGCTCAGAGTATAACCTGATGGTTTTGCTCAAGGGCTTCTGCCCATTCCTGCTGCATTTCCTACTGACCCCTGCAAAGGTACCTGCAGTGCAGTGCACCTGTGTCTGCAAAGGGAAATACACACCTCTGAATGAAAAGGAACCCAGATATGAATCTTCTCCTACATCAAAAGGAGAGGATCAAGTCCAATGACCCTCATGTTAGTCTGCCCTGGACAAGATGCTGAAATCAGCCATGGAACTTGTACTGCCTCTCCATGTAAGTTTTGGTGCCTTCCATATTGGGCTGCTAGCACTCATGGGGAAGGAACAGCACTTTATTCAAGGGCAGGAGGAGATACCCTATGAGGGGAGGTGATGATTTGCACCATGAGCAATACAAGGCCCAAGTGCTCTATGCCTTGAACATAAGCTGTTAAAAAATGGGCTTTTCTTTGATTCCATAGGCCAGGAATTAAAAAAATTGTAGAAAACATCTTGTGCTTGTGCTGCCACCTCTGCTTGCAATAGACAGCTCGGCTGTGAAGACATGGTGCTGAGGTGAGTGTGTGTGTGTGTGTGTGTGTGCGTGCATGTGCATGTGCATGTGCACGCCTCTTGGTGCGATTCCTCCTTCCTTGCCAAAACATCTCCTGCTGTTTATTTATTTATTTCTGTCTGATAACGGAGGGGATCGTGTTTCCGGAAGAGTGCCAGCAGATGATACGAACCCAGGACTGATACTGCCAGCAAACCCATGCCAGCCCTTTCTGCCGGAAAAATTTCATTTTTTCCAGAAGGAAGCCATGAGTGTGAAGCAGAATCCAAATCCGATTTCTCGGCATTTTTTGTTATCGCTCAGCAGCCCACCAGGTGGGGCAATGGAGGGAGCGCACTCAGCTGCAACTCAGTGCCTTAATCCAATTTACAGCTTCTCTTGGAGAGATAATTACAGCCCTGAAACCAGTTAGCACCGTACAAAGAGGCTCTCGAACCAAAGCCCCGATCCTGTCTTTCAAATATTCACCTAGAGTGTCAGGGATGCTTTGGAGAGGGAGGGGAGCACTTGAGCTAAACTACTATGTATGAAGAAGTGTGTACACAACGCCCCTTCCCAGACACGTGTGCCTCACTTGTACACTCACACAGGTTTCCTGAAGACCCACAGGGGAATGACAGTGTGGGACTGCCAGCCCCTGATTCTCCAGCTCTGGACACCTGGGCAGCAGGAAGCTGCAAAGCCTTCTCTTCCAAGCACTACTCGCAGATCAAGGGGGCAAGATGATGGGAAACCTGAGATGTGGCAGGGGGGTAGAGAAAATGACCAACCCTTCCCCTAGTCATGGACAGAGCAGCTCTCCCATTAAGGTCACTCCTGCATCCACCCTGAGGAAGCCAAACCTGTTCAATTTTTCCCCAGTGATTTCTGGTTTAATACAAAGATGTAACATCTCTTTGCAAAGACAGCATAGAGTGCAGCATCTCACAAGCCGAGCAGGCCACCCCTGCAGGTGCTGACTTCCTTGCAGCTCACAGCAACTGCGCCAGAATTTTGCACAACCTGTTATCCCTCTGCTTGGCCCTTGTGCAGCCACTCAGACACGTCCCTAAGCTACAGGGCTGCAAAAGCATTCATAGGCAGTAATAAGAAGGAGGCTTGGGCATACAGGGGTATTTATGCTCCATGCAGACCTCCAAACCCCATCCTTTCCAGCACCAGAGCCCATTCTCATCACAAGACAGTGGCATAATGGCTGATGCCTCTACTGTCACCATTACACCACTGCCTTGAGAAGAAGACATCTGAGAACCTGAAGAGTGGTAAAGTCTGTGGAAGTAGGTATCTTTAAGATTTCCTGTCATATTACCACAGTGAGGTATGGGGACATGCAGACAGGTGACACTTGGCGATGGACACATTGGATTCAGCTTGCAAATTATCAAGAAGGAAGCCTGGGGCTTCACTGGGTTTCCTTAAGCCGTATTAAATAAATTGTAAACTGTAAATTAACCTCCTCTGTCTTAATGATTTTGATTGTTATCACTCAAGTGTGATTCTGGAAGATTTTTCTTGCAGGTGATTTTCACTTTGATTGGCCTAGTAAAGAGAGGAATCCAGTCTTTGAGATTTAAGCATTAAAAAGGGATAGAAAGGACAAAAATAGAGATTCTTGGTGGTAGGAATGTAGGAGCTGATGTAGGAGCAATTTGAGATCAAAACCCTAAGTAATCCACTGGATATGTATCCCCCTCCCTGATGCCTTGGCTCATAGCAGAGGCCAAGTTCTTACCACCAGATGACCAGTTGAAAGTTCTGTTCTGGAAACTCCTCCTTTAGGTGTGGGTCTGGAAAAATTCCCAGGAAAGAATCAGCCAGTATAGCTGAGACTGCATTTGCTGCAGATACCAGCTCAGAGGCCGAAGTGGACTTTCCTTCCTTGCCTCATGCAGAACTGAAGGAGTCAGGCTGGCTGCCTGGCAGAACATCCTCTTCCAACAGGCCAGAAAGGCCACAGCAAGTCTGCAGTCAAAGAGCTTTCTCTGGTAAAAAAAACAACCTTTTTGTTGTTGTTATTCAAGCTTTCAGTCATAAACAGAGTGTGCTTGGTTGGGATCCAGGTTCAAGCCCTCACTCTTCTACTCCTTTCCTCTGTGTCCTTGGCCAACTCTCACCACTGAGCATCAGCAGCTGACAGAAGGCACTGTCTCTCTCTGGGTGTGCCTGGGCTGGCAGGCACACTCAGAACTGAGCTCTGAAGCATGGCAGTATGCAGGAGAGGTCGGAATTGGCTGGATTCAAGAGGTATGGCTTATTTGTTCATGCATAGCCTGGGAAGAATGTGCCCAGACACAGAAAGCTGGCACAGGCTGAACCTCTCTCCTCGGGTTGGGCTCTTCTGCAGGGCAGACATGCCCTGATGTGGGCTTGTATCTCAATGGATTAGCAATGGATGTACCTTTGATTGGAGTCTCCAAGCTATTACCTGGACTCTAGGAGTCAAACACATGGAAGTTTGTCTCTTGCAAGAAAGGAAGTGGCAGAAATCAGATCTCAGAAAGAGACATTCCATTTAGAAAGTCTTTAGGCTCTGAAGCATTGGCAGAAAAACCTTTTTCTTGTAACACAAGGCCATTGTAGACCTCAAAATGAACATCTACCCTGTATCAGATACTCACACACTGGACAAGTTTATGAATTCTCCAGCTATCTTGTTTGGTACTCACTCTGACAGTAGTTGCAATGTGAGGACCATAGATAAATTCCATGAGAACAGTTGTTTTGGTTTTCTAGCAGTGCATTAGGATCTAATGCTTCTCCATCCCTTTTGCATAATATTGTTCAGTAATATGAAACACAGAAGCCCTGCTTTGAACCATCACGTTCCGCCTTTGATTCAGGTCTTCTCAATCAATGCTCTAGCTGTGGCACTTGGCTTTTCCATTGATTGCTCCCGTGGCATTTCTGACCTGCTAGGAATGTGGCAAAAGGGCAGCTGGAGCTTTCCTTCCTAGTAAACCTAGGGCAAAGTGTGGTTCATCTGACACATACCTCTCACACGGATGACACCCTTTGTGCACGTGATATCTATTTGCTTTTCATAGCACAGCACCCTCAGAATCAGTCATTCTCCAAGAGTGTAACAGGACTATCTTATACAGTTGATTTGCTTGTGTAGACACAGGAAAACACATGGAAAATCCTGTATTTATGAAGTAATTTCATCTGCCTCTCTAACACAGAAATTCTAACATGGGACACAACTGCCCCATTAGCAAGCTTATGGTTCCTTGGGAGGTCTGCAGAGAAATTATATATTGGTCTCAGTAGCCAACATCCCTTCACTTCCATCCCTTTGGCATCTGGGACATTGTATCTAACTGTGAGCAGTGGAGAGACCCAGACACTCAAAATCCCCATGCTGATTGTGCCAGGGCTAGAGATGCACCTGCAGGAAATCAAAGCACTGGACCAACGCTGACCCATAGTAGAAAGCAAGGAATTAGCACCTGCTTCTTAACTCCCCACAGGCTCCACAATGGATGTCTGTACCCACTTCCTCTATCACAACACTAACTGCACCCCCAACTAGACTGTGTTGGGAAAGCCCAGGAGACCTTCCAGTCCTTACACCATATCATGCCTTGGGAACAATTCTGATCAGTAGTACCTTCTCCTCTGGAAGACAGACTATGGACTCTTCATCCCAGAGATATTTTCCAATAGATAGGCAAAACTCATAGCCATTAATGGAGTGCTGATAAAATTATTAGTATAAAATATGCTTGGGCTTGGGGGTGTTTATTGTTTTTTGGTTTTTTTACGTTGGTGGCTGGGTTATCTAATCACTAAAGAACTTAGGAGTGTAAGAGGGGCAGGACATCTGTTAGGTGAAGAAGCATGTATCCAGTGGCAACCAATGAGGAGGCTGGCTTTAATCATGACATTTTACAAACAACTACTTTTTTAAAATGGTGTTCTAATTAAACCAAATTCTAGACCTTGCTTATCTCAGAATTTCATGATTAGGCCAGAGGTCTTCTGTCAAAATTATATGCCTGGATTCATGTAGGCAAACTCAGTGTTCTCTGCTGGAACTACACTGCCATTAAAAAGCACAGGAACACAGAACTAGAGTTTATTGAAAAAGAACAGATGGGAATGAAAACAGGCACCTCTGGTCAACCTGGAGAGAGCACTGAATAGCTCAAATTTGTGACATCATCTTGAAAGCTGTGGCTTATGCAGCCTCAAACTGAGTACCTTATTTTTTAGGGAAAGCTCACCTTTTGTTTCTGTTTTGGCTTTGTCTAGACTCAGAAAGCAGCTGCATATATAGACAGAAGAAAAGCTGAGTGCTTATCTGGAGTAAATAGCTGAGTATCCCCTGCTCCCAGCAGCCAAGAAAGAGCTGGGAGGGCGGGAGAGCATGACCCTCTCTCACACTTCTTATGGTTGCTACAAATGGCAGCCTGAAGGCTGACAGGGATTCTCCCCCCTCTCTCATTGTGGTTGGATTGGGAATATTCCGTGGAGGCTGATGAAGCTGAGTAAGAGCACTGCAGCCGGAGCAGCTGCCAAGCAGCCATCAGGCAAGACTATATCAAGACCCAGGAGGTCCCTGTGGGTCCTGACCCCTACCACCACGTCCAGGCCTCTTCCTGTCTCTCTGGCAGCAGCACAGACCCCCAGGCCTGTTGCCACTGCCGAGCTGTGCGGCTGAAGGGGATGGCACATTGAAGCAATTTGCCAGGCTGCATGACAATTACTGACACAGATGCTCCTGTGTCAATATGGGCTCTTCTCTCCATTCTGGTTACAGCAATGGGTGTGCCTGGCGGGGACTCCTCTCAGCACAGGCCAGTAGGATTATGGGGCTGGGAAGGGGCCATGACTGCCTGGGCTTGCAAGAGCAGAAGCAGACTCAGAGGTTGTCCCTGCTTCCTCCCCTCTTCCAGTCTTTTTATCAGGATCTTCAGCTGCCTGCCATCCCCACACTCTTCCCTCTGTCCTCTGCTACCCATATACTGTACCTTTCTCTCTGCAACATCCCTCCCTTGCTGCCTGTTTGGAGATTAGGGATGAGAGAAAGGGGCACTGTCCAATTCATTTCTGTCAAAGGCTCTACACCCCTCATGCACCTTCCTCCTTTCAGTTTCTTCTCGTCTCACCTTGCCTCAATTGTTCCCCTTGTAACTGGGATATCAGTCACTGCACAAGTGCCAAGAAATTACATCCTTCGCAGACAGAAGGGAGGTGAGATGGGGCAGATTTTTGGAGGATCAGGACAGGAGTAAGGAATTACATACAAACCCCTTGACCCTCTGAGCAGTTCTGAGAGCCATCTTCTCCTGCCAGCTTTTCAACCAGCATCAAAGTCCATGTTTTTGCCTGCCAAATGCTGAAATGCAGCTGAAACACTCACATCCAGTATTCAAATGTCATCAAACTCTATCCAAACAGAAAAGCTTCATCAAGGTGACATAAAGACCTCAGCCAAACACTGTAAATTATACACACTGCCATCCTCATGTCTTCCCGAATGCCTTGGATGATCCCAAGACCCCTGGGGATGTGGTGCAACTAGTTATCAGGTCTGTATGAATAAAAGGCTCCTTCCCTTGGCTGTAGCTTCAGCACCAGGTGGACAGATAAGCAGTCCCGGGCCATTTGCCACCCAGAGATGCCTGACCTTGCCTCTGCAGAGAGGCACGGAGGGGCTGTGTCCAGGAGTGCCAAGCCTATGCCCCAAAGCTGTGTGCTAGCCAGTGCCTATCCCAAGTTTAGACATGGCAGTCAATGCTGAAGGCTGAGACACAAAGCACTCTGCCAGACTTCTTCCAACACATCTTGAGATGATTTGAGAGATCACTGCTTTCAGCTGCTCTTCTTTGTGTGCTATTCCCTGTCTCATGGGAGCACGTCCCACTGCCTGCAGGCTGGAGCAGCTGAGACCCAGCCATGTGCTGCCCTTTGCCAGCTCAGCAATGGCAAATGGCTCTCTTGGAGACACACAACTGACTTGGTGAGGTGGGAAAAGGTCATGTGTGTGACAGATCCACCAAAACAGCGTCTGCTAGCACATACTATGAAACACCATGCCTTCCCCTCCAGAGAAGGCCACTACTGGCTTAACTCTAGGACAAAACCACCTCAGGATGTATCCTTAGTGTCTTCTGCCCTTTGAGGATACCAGCAAAGGAGTCTGCTGCTCTGGCCAATGCTGATGCACAAAACTAAACAGGCCTCCCTCAGGCCCAAACCAGCTTCCTCCTCACCTTCCTCTGATTAAAAAAAAAAAAAAAAAAAAAAAAAAAAAAAGTACTGCTCCTTTAAATGTGAATGTTAAAAAAAAAAAAATTGACAAGCTCCCTCACTCTCAAAAGAGTGAGAAATTTTCATTGATTGATTTCTTCATGGCTTCTTAAACAGATAATTAATTCACCGTGAACCTGCGGACACACCGTCGTGAGTCGTTAATATTGTAAATTCACATATACTTCAATAATCGCCTGACCCCCCCGTCACCCCGAAAAACAGATAGCTGTGCAGCAAGGAGGAGGGGAACGGGGGGGGAATCGATTTTCGAAGACATGAAGGGATCACCCAGCAAAGGGAAGCTATTGATTCTCTTTTATAAGACACTGCTATAATATTTATTCTTTTGTAAACAGAATTAACCCAGCATCATGGGTCATTCCTATCGAACAACTTTCCTCACATGTGCACAGCAATGCTGATTGTATCAGATGAGGTAGAAACATCCAAACTGCACCACCCACCCTGGCTCGCACCTCAGCATCTGCTCAGCTCCCGCCTGCCGGGTCCTGCCGCCATGGCGCAAACCCAGCTGGCGCAGCGCTGGCTGCAGCCGGGCTCGGCGGCGCAGGTATGGGCAGCCCAGGGAGCAGCCGTGCTGCTCTCACCAAGTGCTGCTGGCACCGTGGTGGTCTTGGGCTGCCTCGTGATGGGGGGGGAGGTGGCTGGGGGACTCCTGCAGCCGGAGCCGCAGAGACAAGGGCTCATGGTACATGGCTGAGCTGTGACTCACACCTACCCACAGATGCTGATAGAGCAGAGGGGCAATTGTGACATAAAGAGGAACTTCTCTCCATCCCCTAACCCTCTCCCAGTGTGGAGAGGTTTCTATTCTGCAGACTCTACGTGGTCACCCAGAAACCCATCCAGCAGCAGATGGGGCAGTGATTGGTGCGAGGACTCTATCACATCCCAACTCCTCTCTGCCCACCCATGGCAGGGGATGCAGACAAAGGACCCATGCAGGGCATTACATTCCAGAGTCCTGAGGCTCCGTGGTCCCTTGCACAGAGACAGTATAGGGACAAGGAGCAACAGGGCTCCCCCTGTTACTGAGGCAGGACCTGCTGCTTGTAAGGGGACAACTGCATTTCGAAAGGTCACTCCTGAAGGAAGTAAGAGCCTTATCGGCAAAAGTGACAAGCAAACGCCAAAGGCTTTTGGAGGCCTCTGAATCAAGCATCCCAAGGAAGAGACAACAAGTTGTGATCCAGTTAGGGAAGGATCTGTAAATCTTGCCTAGAGCTGTTTTCCTTCCCTGATTTTATCTGCATAAACAGTGAAATCAATGTTCCCCATAAGAGACTATTCATACACACTCAAGTCTCTTGAAGATGCATCTTTGTGGGACATAAAAACGTCCTGTGTAAGTAGAGATGCACATCTTTGCCTTGAGTACAAATATGCCTGAGGTCTAGAAAAGTCTGGAGGCTGTAACTGTGAAAATCCGGGCTGCCCATCAACTCCTGAATTGCCATCTTGTAACACCATGCAGTCCAAAGCAAAGACAGAAACCGTAACAACACAGAACTCCCTTGCATTTGCCCTACAAACGTGAAACTGCTTTCCAGCAAGGTCTCCTCAAGAATTTCTGGCACGCGAAGTACGATTCAGATTTCACAAAAAAACCCCACAATTACGTCTCAGGCACGTTTCACGAGCTAAGCCCAGATGTACCCATCCCAGAGCCCGCGCGGCCGAGGGGTGCCTGGGGGTTCCCCGCAGAAAGCCCGACCCGCGGCCACTGCGGCTGTGGCCACTTGGTCTCGGGCGGCAGCGGCGGCACCCGTGCCCGCTCCTGCAGCCCGCGGGGATCCGGACGTGCCGGGCCTCCGGTGCTCCGGCTGGTTTCCCCTCGCCTTCCTCCCGCCCCGGCCGGCGGCCAGGCCGAGCGAGAGCGAGCGCCGAGTTGTGCCCATGGGTTTAGAAGCGGCGGGGGGAGCAGCAGCCGGGGCCGGGCGGCGGGGCAGCGGAAGCCCTAATTAGAAGCGGGGCCGCGGGCAGGCAGGGCTCCATTCAAAGGGCGGACAAAGGGAGGGTCTGTGGAGCAGAACCGGCCGGCACTGAAAGGAGCGCGGGACGGCCCCGCGGCGCCCCTTGCCCGCCGACGCAACGCAGCGCCGCGGCCGGAGCGCCGCCTGAGCCGGCCGCCCGCAGCACCCGCGGCCCGCACGGCCGAGGGGAGGCCCGGCCGCTGGCCTGGAGGAAGAGAGCGGGGAGCTCCAGCCCCCCAGGTCACCTCGCAGCCCCCGCCGCCAGACGAGCGCCTTTCCACTCCAGCAGCGCCCCTGAATGCGCTAATTAGCCCCCCGAGCCCGGTGCTGGGAAACGCCACACCGCTCATATGACCGCCACGAGGGGCCTCGGGGAGCGTCACCGTGCCCCGTCCTCCCCGCAGGCTCCCCACCCGGCGGGACGGGGCGGAGGGGGGCCGGGCTGGGGGCAGGTGCCAGCCCCGTGGCAGCCCTGTGTGAGGGCACCCGGGGAGCGGCGCTCAGAGAAGGTGCCGGCCCTGGAGGTGGAGGGGGCTGTCAAGGTGATGTTCTGAAAGGCTGTGGGGAGAAATGAACAAAAGGCCCAGAACTCTTGTCTAAGGGCAGCAGTACATCACAAGTAATTCAGGGCTCTTTCTAAAACAAATGCTTTCTCTGGATTTCAACATGTGTGCACAATAGTGGACAGAAATAGCAGTGGAGTGTCATTCAAGGGCCCCCTCCCTATCTGTTGCCTCTTTGCCTTCCCTGCCCACACATTCAGCACATCTTCAGCACTGTCTCCTCTTCAGACACTTTCTTGCTATAAATTCACTTTTTTATTTTTACCACACCACATACGCATTATTAGCATGCCACACGTGCTTTGCTTTCTACAGAGTTCCCAAGGCTTCGCTGTGAGGCATCCATGGCTGTGATGCCCCACATGCCCCCACTTGGGGATGTGCAGCACAGGAAAGCTCATGGCTGTGGGAGACCTAGTACAGCAGCCACACATTAGGAAGCTGCTGCTGGCAAAGGGGAGAGTCCATCCTAGCTCTGCTCTCTTTCCCCTCGATTTGAACAACATCCAACTCAAGTCTCAGCAGAGGCCACTCTATCACATGTACAAAAACAGTTTCTACAGAAAGAGTGAAGAAGGCCATCAGCTATATGAGACCTTAGTGACAGTGGTAGGATCAGGGAAGAGGCAGGGGAGAGGGATGTCACACGTGAAGACCAAGGCAAGTGGCTGTGTCATGAATTCTTCCCCATCTGTGTCCCACTTGACTCCCCACGCAAGCCCAAAGGTGGTGGCCAGCAGCTTTGTCCTCCCAGTGTCTCCATCATGAACCAGCTGGGACAGAGGGCGTCTCAGCGCATACCTGCACTTCTGCGTGATACTGTGTGATACTTCTCTTTCCCTTCACATTTGGGATCTGCACCCTAGCAGACCCCAAGATCTCTCACATCCTTGCAGTGGGTGTGCACTGGTCTTACTCAGCCAACACATACCAGTTAAATCAGGCTGACATACAGTATTTTGTCTTGATGGCAACACAGAACAAGCCAAATCACCTGATTTAGCTGGGTGTGCCAAAAAGTTCAAGGATTCATCAGCTCCAGCATCCTCCCTCCTGGTGCTCACAGCCCTCACAGCAATGTGATGTCCCTCCCTGGATCTTCAACCCCAAAAACCTGGCAGTAGCCTTTCAGAGGCTCTGATATGCTGGTATGGTAAAAGCAGTATAGTGTGGAGGAGTAAACAGCAGGCAGTAAACCAAAGCCATGGATTAACCAACTCATCTTTGATTCTCTTTGTTCCCCTCCCCTTCTTTCTTTATCCAGCTTCCAAAGGTAAGGACTTCCAGCTAGGGCTGTTTTCTCACCTGAACCCCCTCACATACACCCCCTAAGCCCCAGAGGCCTGCAGTGCACCCCAGGACCCTGAGAACAACTGCAAAGAGCCAGGAAGCCTCATACAGAAACCCAACAACCCTAGCAAGAATGTAATTGCCTCCTAAGCTAGCAGTGTTGGCAGGAGAAGCTGCCTTCAGTACAGCCTTTCCACAATCACAGGCGTCACCCAGGTGCACAACATCTTTTGCAAAGGCCCAAGGGACTCAACAGCTCTGTAAGGCCCTAAGAGAAGGGAAATTGCTATCAGAGACTCCTGTTGACTCCATAGCCCACCAAGGAGGCTGCTGGCTTCTACAGGCCATCCCCCATCTGTTGGAATAGCAGGAAGTTTAACATTAGCAATAAAAAATAAAAAATGCTGGAGTCCAACTGGTGACTGAAGTCTGGTGCCAGGCTCTGCTGCAGAGACATCACAGCTGCTTACAGTGCCTGCTCGGAAAGAGGTGCTCATTAAACGTTTGCCTTAGGTTTGTTTTCCCTGTTTGCTAAAAGCAAACATTTGCAACAAAGATCTATTACAGAGGGCTGCAAATCAAAACTTTGATTTAATAAAAACAAATATTACCAGCCATCTGACTCTAGGCTCTTCTTCTTTTGGCTTCTGCTCTTAGCCTTTTGGAGTTATTTGGAAAAGCTTAGGGCCACAGGAACTAAAAGTGATTTTTATTTTCTAATTGAGAAGTCTAGACTTTCAACTAAGAGATCAGGCTTTAGAGAAAGCCTCAAAATAACCAATACACTCTTAAGAGCTGGCAAAAGGGGTCTCATATCACAGAACTACTTCATGATGCCAAAAGGACTTTTCTGAGGTGGGTACTTTTGGTGGAGTTCCTGCCTTTTTTTCCCAGCTATGGAGATGCTTTCAATAGCTGCAAATAACTTCGATGCGTGAGCCATGAATACGGGCAGATCAAAGCTGAGGAGTTGGTCAACAAACTGGACTACTAAAACACAGAATGCTCATCAGTGCCAGGCTGCTCAGAGGAAAGCTCTCATCAGCAGAATCCCGACAGCAGAGCTGTGAACGGAATTCAGAAGTACCAACATCCCAATGTTAGCAACACATGAGGTCTCTAGCAGGAGTGGGAAGCTCGCAGCCAGCAAGCCAGGCAGCACCCACCACTTTGCATTATATGGCCCACCAGCACGTGATCTAACAGTGATGTTGGTACCATTCAGCTGCAGCTCAAGTAGTTTGAAAAGTTTATTTAGCAGGTTCCTCATGTTGCCCTGAAGCATAGTGAGCTCTGGCTGGTTGCAAGCCCATCTACTGCCATACTGAGGGCTGAGACTTCACATGTCTCACTGAAACCATCTCAGGAAGCCAGTGCTCCCCGGGCACCATTGCTGTGCTTGCACCCCACACCACAGCAGTGCTGTGCAGCATCCATAGAGTATGACATCACCTGCCTGCAGCTCTCCTGGTGGTGCACCTGGGGGCCCGTCTGTCTCTGGGCCCACCCTTCTCCACATGGCCAGCACCAAGCCAGTCTCACCCAACTCTCTGGGAACCTGGCGGGAAGCTGGTCTCCTTGTGGAGCCACACTGTGAGGCACCGACATGAATCGATCCATAAGCTGCCCCTGATGTTCTCCACTTCTGATTGCTACATTTTTTGTGACAAATTGATAAACTGCATCTCCACTCAGTTAAAGATTTGATCTCGCTCTCTTAATCCGCTATCAATAAGATATTAATCGTGCACCCGACCCGTTCTGTTCCCCGTCTGCCTGCAAATCCAATAATCATTTCAGAATTCACAGCCGAGTGGGGCACTCCCTTCAAACAATTAATTATAGGGGAGTCTCATTTATTTTCCCTGTAACTCTCTTCCCCCCCTACCCCTCCCCTGCCTGCCTGTCTCCTTCTTTCTCCCCTCCCTCCTTCCCCTGCTGAAATTCATGCTCAGCAGAGACAGAAGGTGGGAGTGCAGTTTAGACTGGGAGCTGAAGAGGTCCTGCTGAAGTTCTTCCATGTGCTGCTCCACACCACAGATTAAACCACACTTTGCCCAGCCCCCATATTTCTCTGAAGGTAGAGGCCAAATTCACTCCAAAGCTAAAAACCTGAATAATCCCCACTGATGCATAGTCTCTGTAACACCTCTAGCATTTGCTCTGCCAGTGGCTTGGGATTTCCACCTCTGGCCAGCCAGGACAGGGTTTATTCGTGCCCAGAGTCATAGAGGACAGTTGGATGAGAATTGTCTGTGTGGGCCATGAGGATGGATGAACTGATGACAACTGCACTTTATCCAGTTGACACTCCATTGACATTTTCTAATAGCCTGCACTGCTATCTGAGTGTTTCTTGATTTGGACTTTAAAGATTCAGTTTCTGTCCCTGGTCCAGAGGAGAACCAAGCTTCCTGGCCAGCTGAGCTCTCAGGCAAGGGTCCCACTGCAGTATTCCTTCCCTGCCCAGCCTCTTCTGGCACTGCATCTCAACAGCCAGCCCATTTCAGATGATGCTGTTAGAGAAATTAGTCTATGCAAAAATTTCTAGCCGTAGCATTCATATGAAGGCCAGATACACAAATTAAAGTAGCTTGTGTCTCAAATTTGCTTCCACAAGTTCTGGGGACCAAGAACATGGCCCATGGGGAGGTAAAAGGTTGCAAAGAACCACAGAACATGCAAAGTCTTTCATTGTGGATGCTACAAATGCCAAGGAAGAAGTGTAAGTTAAAGTGTCCCTCACTGTCAGAGGACTCACACTCCTGAGGTGAATCTTTTGCTTCATCCTCTTTGTCATCCTCCCCTTTTACTTCAGACCCCACGGAAGACAGACGCACTTTGACCAGAGATGAGAAGGGCCGGGAGAGAGGAGCTGCCACCAGCAATAGCCGCTGTAAGCATCGGTAGGAAGGCCAGGGGAAAGAGCGTCTCTGCTCCTGTGTGGGGACAGGAGCAGGGCTCTGACAAGCTCTTTAAGCACCCCAGGCTCCAGAAAATGCTGTGCAAAGTGTTTTAGCAACAAAAGTCTTGAGAAGAACAAACACTCTAATCCCTTAATGAGCCGGCTGATCCCCCATCTTGGCTCTGGCTACTCTAAAGAGCCACACGCTCCCCTCCTCCCTGGCCCCCGGCCCCCTTTGGAGCAACCCGCTGTGGCCGCCTCAGAACCGATTCAAGGTGCTCTTCGGGATCCAATCCAATTACCCTGAGTCCTGCTGAGCGGCCCCACAGACAGACTGGCTCTTTCAGGGCAGAGTCTTATGGCCTGTTAATCCTTCCCTCATTAAAAGACCTTGTTCCTCCCTCCTCAGAGACGGGGAAAAAAAAAAAAAAAAAAAAAAAAAAAACAACCACCACAACCTTACAAAAAACCCCCTCAACCCCACACTGGGAAAAGTTTACGCAAGAGAGCCCCAAAGCGGAGCATGAAAGCTGGCCTGGAGGCGGCGGCCTCTGCCCGCTCCCAGGGGTCACCTCTACCAAGGCAGGAGGATCGCTGCCTGCTCCTGCCCTCAGCCCTGGCTCACCCATGGAGGGGACGGCAAGCCGCCGTCCCTCACACTGTTCTTGCACTGCGGCTTTATTGGCTTCTCTTTAATGGGCCTGTCATTAAGGCAGGAGGAAGCTGGGTGGGAGGGTTCCCATAAAACCAAGGCCTCAGCTAATGAACACAGCACCTGAGGGGAAAGGACGCGGGAGCGAGGGTTGTTGGTCACACCGGGCTGAGCTGGCTGTCGACGGCCTCGCAAGGACAAGGTTCCCTCCTCAGTGGGAGAGGAAATGTCAGAGCAGCCCCCTCTGCATCCACCCCTGTGGTCCACACACGCAGGAGAGACCAAGATCTCTGTCCCAGAGGATGGCCATTCCCATGCCTGCGAGTTCTCCTCAACACTTAGCTGGAGGGATGAATCAGAGGTCAGTCAGCTGCAACCACCTCCTAACAAATGTGTAATGCTGCTGTGATTTTGCATCTCTCCTGCTTCCTTCTGGTGGAAGCTGCAGTCACAAACCCCGGTGTTTTCCCTCCAGCTGCTATCTGACCAGCTCAGGTTCATATCCACCAGTTGTACTGTAGATACTGGTACCAGTACTCATTAGCCCATCGATAGAGTATAATGAAGAGTAGGATCACTCCTCTTCTGAGGGAAGATCCATCTTTGTATAAGCCAGGCACTCCCTGCAGAGGGTGTCTTCAGCTTTACCTATTACACATGGCAAAAAGGAAATTTGGTAATGCTGAGAAAATACTTCAAAGTCATGTTTTCCAAAATAAATTACAGTTCCAATTGTTACTGTCTGGTAAACTGAATTTACATCACACCAGCACACCACAGTGCTGAATTTCAGTCCTAGATCCCAGGAGTGTTAAAAACATTTCTAAAAATGGAGACAAACCTAGTAAGTTTGAGTGAAAGATAATAATAAAAAAAAAAGAGTTAGATAGTATGATAGGATAACAGCGAGGACCTCTCTAAAGATAAGGAAATAAAAACGAAGCAAAATAAAATTAAGGGAGAAACTCCCTGACAATGAAGCTCACTAGGAATCTTCACTATTTAAAGCCCTAAGAAGATTGCACTGAGGAAAAGGGCTACAGGGGTGCCAGAGGAGCCTGAGCAGATATTGTGGTACAGCACAGGGCTTGGGGGGATCACAGTTTAATTTTTGGTTCTGATACCAGTTTGCAGTACAGCCTCACCACATTAAATTCGGCACATGTTCAGATAATTCTCCCATCCCTCCAACTGCCAACATACAGAAGTCACTTGCCAAATTTAGCACAGCACAGGCTTTCAATTAGAGGTAACCTAAGCATCATGATTTCTGGGCTCAGGAGAATGCGAATTCCACAAAGTCTTCTCAAAATTGAGGCAGGCTCACAATTCATGTGAAAGCTGCCATGGAGGTGTTCAGCCTCCCTCCAGAGCTGCAAGAATACCTGGCAGTCATTAAATATGTGAAAAGGAGCCACGAGAATGAAGCAACTAAGTTTTGTGGGGCGAATGGCTCCTCCCAGCTTGGGCTAACCCAGGAACTGGTGAGTCGGGCTCTGCTCTGGCTGTGCACTCCAAGGAACAGCATATCTGTGATGGTCTGACACAATGGCACTCAGGATTACAGGTGACTGAGAAGGATTTCAGCGATAACAAAAGGCATGATTAAGTCTTCCTAAAATTTTGCCATTGCAGGAAATTGCAGCATGCACTTACTAAGCATTTTTTCACAGTAGGTATCTGATTTTCTTTTTCATATAAGACAGTAGAGGGAAGTGAACATATTAAGGTGAAAGAGACATTTTTCATTGAGGCTTTGGTTTGAGTTAAGTTTTTGGGAGTAAGGATGAAAAAAAACATTCAAATTTCTGACAACTTTTTTCCCTCCTCAGCAAAAGAAAAAAAAATATTCTTTACCAGTCTGTCACAGGCTCCAGGGAGGTGAACTGCATGATCTAATTGGGCATTATCTCAGTCTTCTCAAATTTCTCTCTTGTCACACAGTCTGCTTTTTGACCTATGCCAAGAGAAACAACGTTGGCATGGATCCTTTTTGGCTTTGACAGAGTCTTTTTCTGCTCAGCTCTCTTCCACAAATTCTTTCTAGTTATGCCATCTCATCTATTCACTTTGCATTTGCACATTTAACACCATAATTACAACACAAAAGATTAGCAATCAGACTCACCTTTTCCCACCTAGGGCTGTTTTCTTCTTGTTCTTTGTACTCCCTTCAGTAGGACCAATGAAACCCAGTTGTTCTTTTCACTTTTTTTGTTAATGCTCAGGTTCATTTTTTATTCTTTCTTATTGAACCCAGCCATCTGCAGAGAACTACTTTACTCAAGAACTTGGTCTCTGCTCACCGGTTGACTGCCATCAGGTGATAATTCCTCCCCATCTGTTGTTCGAAATTATTTTCTAAATCATTTCTGTGAATGATTCCAACTATCTTGGTCAGCTTGGACTGGATGGAGTGGTTACACACTCCATTTCTTTCCCCATGAGTCTTCAGTCCCTTTTAAAGTTAGGTCTTGGGTGACAATCTTGAAAATTTTAGGACAAAACAATTTTCCATTAGATCCCACTAAATTTTATTTTAAAGTGCCTTGTTCCACCAATACTTTGGCTAGTAAATCTGTCTACTAGAACACAATCAGAAAACACACACCTAAGAGACAAATTCCAAGGAAATTTAAGTTTTTTGTTGGATAGTGCACTAACTGAAAATGCATTCTGTGTGAAGATTTACTTCATTATAGGCTGAGTTCAGCAATGCTGCTGTGAACACAGACCTGGTCCTTTGACACACCACGGAATGCTGAGAGCTTTGGACTTGATCCAGCAAAATATTTAAGCACACGAGCAGCTTAAGAAATTAAGTGCATGGTTAAATATCTGCTAGATCAGGGCCAAAACATTTGGCATCTCATAGGATTGCTCCATAAAAATGTTCTTCATTTTAAAAAAGCTCATGTTTCATAAAAAATATATTAGGAATTACCAACTCCCTTTTCAGATGCAATTTAACATGGTTATCTAACATAATATCATGCCTTTAACCCTTTTCTCTGGAGACAGTTATTTAGAGGAAGGGTTCTTCTTATGTCACTCAGCTACAACACAAAACTAATTTCTTGCCAAGGTGTCGCCTGGGAATCCCCCCTGCAGTTGTGATCAGTCTCAACACACTCCAGCAAAGAAGGAAAGGTGGTCTGAAGGACACAAATATGCAAAGACTCGTAATTTACAAGGGGTATGTTCCAAAACGGTGTTCATAGCAGGATGTCAAGGGACTGGCCCAGATGTGGAGGTCAGATACAAACGTATGAGCCAGACTTGCTCTCTCTTTGTCAAGCAATTACTTGCCTTGTATTTAGCACAGACTGTGAGATAGAGATCAGAGCCCTCTGTGCTACCTACCAACATGAACACAGAGTTACTATCCCACAGACCTTCTGTCCAAATAATCACAGCAAAAACTGGGAGGGGAAACTATACTTTGCCAATGGACAGAGGAAAAAGCTTTCCTGTCTCTCTTTCCAGAAGCAGTTACAGGGGCTGGTATTGGAGAAGACTACAAGACATCAGCAAGATCTTTTCCTTCATGCTTAAAATACCACCTTACAAGTTTAATGGAGCTGATACATGGTCCACCAAGTTTTGCTCTGCCCACTGCCACCTTCACCAGTCTATCCCTGTACCTAAGCCCATGGAGGCAGGGAGTTGCATCAGTATCTCCCAGAAGTGATAGGTCAAGAGGAAGTCAAGTCAAGCTAGATGGCCCTTTACTGATCCTCCTTCTTAAGGCCGTAAATAGCTCTATCCTCTGTGACCCTCGGCCTCCCTCTGCTCCCTCCCCAGCACAGGCTGCTCCTTGCCCTCTGCAGATCATTGTCTCCCTGTTCATTGCTCTGTCTGGGAGGAACAGGTCAGCAGCTTCAGGTGAGAGCCAGAGAGAGCTGTTAATAAGTAAATGATAAAAAAAAAGTTACAGAATGAACTTGTTTCTTTCCAGGACCTGCCTTGCAGTTTGGCAGTCACAACTGTCCTGTTACAAAAGGGCTCTTTTTATCTCTCCTTGACCCAAAACTCTGACAGTAACATTAAGCACAAGCATGTGATCCGCAGCTCCAAAAAGAGAGTGTGTTTGTGTGTATGCATGAGTCTTATCAGCTTAAAGGCTGCCCTGATGGCCCCACTGTATCTCCCTGTCTATGTTACTAAACAAAACAAAGCAGGAAACAATATGCCCTCAGATCATTCCTGCTGTTGAACTGCAGGCTCCCTGGCTGGGGGATGCTTCTGTCTCTGAGACAGTGCATGGCAACAGCCTGTGACACCAAGCAGCCCCACAAGACAGCACAGGCAAAACCTCCAGCACCATCCAGCATGCCTTGCACCCCTGGACGCCCTTACTTGCCACACTTCGGGGCCCCATCATGCTCTAATGCTCCTCAGATGCAGTGTGACCTTACCTGTGATGCCCTTTCTCAGCAGGAGCCATGCAGTGCCACACAGGAGCCACAGTGCTGCAGAAACAGCAGTCCCAGCCATTGTTGCTGTCTTTAAGTGTTAGAAAACACACGGAACCCATAGGAAAGTTCTCAAAACCAAGTACAACATGAAAGATGAAGTGTTTGGAGTGCACACAAGCCACCAGCTCCATCCCAGAGGAGACACTCCAGGAAGAAGCTTCTGGTGTTAGGAGACCTGAGAACAGACTTGTTCCCAGCCCTAGAATCAAGCATCAGGCAGAGGGCCTAAATTTCCTCTGGAAACACTACCCTGCACTTCTGCCATCTGGCTTATTGGACGTGCTGTGGCTCCTGCCCCTGTCTGTGGCACAGTCATTCCTGTTGCTGCCCCTTCTCAGGAGGAGGTGCTGTAGGGTGGTGGCCACACTCCTCCGCTCTCCACCTTTGTGAGCCTAACCCTGTGGGGTCTCCTATTCCTTTGAAACCTGAGTTGTGTTGATGGATATATTTGCTGGGTGCCTCCCGTCTCTCCTGGGCTCAGGCTGCCCTGTCTGGAGGTTCTGTGAGGGAGAGGGGTCTGGAGTTTAAGAGCGTTATTGTTACCGGAGGAAGGAATTTTTGGTCCTATAAATCAGAGGCAGGCAGGAGTAGGGCCAGCATACTTGGGCTGTGTGAACAAACTTCATTTCCTGGGAGACTGGCCTTCAATCACCCTCTGTCATACTCCACTGATCAGAGGTGGACATGAGAGGAGTTCATTAAGGTGGAAGAAAAATAATATAATAGGTCCTCCCCATGCATGCACTATTCCCGACCTCTGGGGGTGGCAAGACATCCCTTCCTTGTGCTAAGATCCAAAACACATACACGCACAGAGCCACTCACCCTGAATATGCTGGTATTCCTCTGCCTAAGCAAATTTTCTTCTAAAAATGGACACTTCGAACACAGACCGAGATTTTTTTTTTTTCTGGCTACTTTTCAGATGAACTCAGTTCCACTGTCTGTTGACTCGCTTTGTAATTCTTGGCTGCACTCTGTCGGAGAAGAATTAGGTCCAGCACTTGAGGCAAAAGGAATCGACAATTTTCTGAGCAAAACGGAACACTCAAAGCTCTCCTTGTTGATTTTGTTTCCTGGCTTTCTGAATGGATCTTTTTTTTTTTTTTCCTTAGAAGATTATCTCTTCTGTTTCTCTTTATCATCTTTCAGCATTACTGGTTTTGATTTGAACTAGGAAAAGGTGCAAAATGTTAAGTAGGCAAAAAATTAGAAAAATAAATAACATTTAATGAAAAGAGAAAATATTTTGAGTTGAAGATACGAAAAAATCCTGAAGAAGAAAAATTATTTACAAAAAGGTTTATGTTTTCAAGAGCAAATTGTCAGCCTACCTGCTGTATGGAAACATGGAAAGGAGCTCTAGCAAGGCCCAAGAGACTGAGCTGGTGTCCAGCATGGACTGGTGCAGTGGTGATACCACATGGAATAAAAGCCTTTCAGACTTCTGAGCTTGGCTGGGTTGGTGCTATCCATTTATATGCTTGTCACAGAAAGCACAACTGAAAGAAAGACATAATTTTTTGTTTTGACCACTTCAAAAACACTTTTCCTAGGAGTTCTTATGTTTATAAGATACAAATACAAACCAGAGCTTTGGTTTGTAAAAAAGAAATGTTAATTTGAAAGTGCTGCCCAAGTACAGCTTCAGGCTAGTAGACAGCTGGTGCTCTCACCTCCTGTGTGACAGAGGCACACACTGGTTTAGGGAGCTCCTTGCAAGCATTTTTAATCCATGTCTAGTTATGCTGCTGGACTTGGCTCTTGGAGAAATTTGTGGTTCTGTCCAGGCAGACAAGGGAGCCTAGGCACTGCCATCCTTGGTTCCAGTGTCTTGCCTCTCTGTCTATGATGTCTAGAAGGACCAAATCCAGCAGGAAATGATAAGTGGTTGGTGTGAACTGGTCCTCGGAGCAGATGACTCTGGAATATATAGAGTGCACTGTGGAGCAGGAGCCCCTGCTCATGACCATGACTTCACATGGCAGTGCCTCATGTTCCTCACTTTAGCACAGCTCTGCTGTTGGCATTTGCGCACATCCCAGCAGAGGCAGCCAACTGCAGCAGGAGCACTCCTTCAGTCTCTGCTGGTTAGGGAAGGTCCAGAGACCTGCATCTTGGTGAGCTTACAGGGGCTGAGGGATACACTGATTCACTGCATCCACTGTGAAGGTCATACCAAGAAAATTCGTCTTCCTTATTATCTCTTATGGTCTCCAAGGAAGGTAGCAAGGTACATCTACAAGCAGGTGAGCAGTCCTGAGCAGTAGCAGACTGCTCCTGGTTTGAGAAGTAGCTCTTACATTGGTGGGTATAAAATGAGTCATTCTGGTTAATATCCAGAGGCTGAAGCTGGATGGTGAGGCAAATCAGGTAGTATTTAATCATCCCAGAAAATGTTGGAGGATATTCTCAGAAGAATTCTTGTAGGGACAGTTGCTGCATAGAAAACATAGAACTGTCTGGTACTAACATCTCCTCTAGAGAGAGAGATCAGACATTTCAGTGGCATTTGATGAATAGTCACTGAAGGATTTTGCAGGCCTCCCAGATGAAAGAGGTTGTTGGAAAACAGGACTATGGAGTGGCTTTTCCACCCTGGTTGTTCATCACCAGAAGGCTGTTTGCAGATCTCCCTTTTTATTTTCTGCACGAAATCTTTCTGAATGGACTTTTTACATTAATATCTAAAAGGAAAGCTGTACACTTGTTAATGGATATATGCTTCTGTTGGCTTTGAAGCTACTCAGCATATCTGCATTAAAGAAAAAGTTCACTGCATTTGTTGAGAAGTGTCAGAGAACCAGATATATTAACTCTAAGCTCTGCTGGACTGAAAAGCAAAGGAGATAGAACAACTGAGCTAAAAATCTAAGGCCATCACTGCAGCAGAGAGGAGAGAACAATATGCAATATTGATAATGCACTGGCTGGGGTCAAGGGACTGTGGCTGGAGATATGCAAGAGCACTGTCAGAGCAAAGTATATGACAGAGGTGTACCCTATACCCAAACACAGCTATATGCCCCAGTCCACTCCCACTACATCAGAGCTCTCCTTGGGTCATTAGTGCTTGTTTTAATTTATTTCGCCAATTTTATCGCTGGAAACATACAGTGATTTACAGCCTTTCCTGAGTGCACAGATTAATAAGTCTTCTTCTCACTTCCCCTAGAGACAATTAGCACATAACCATGATGGGAAATGACTGTGAGGAACACACAGGCAATCTGCTGTGAGAGCTAGACATTAGGCTGAATTCTGCTTACACACAAGGTCACTTGAAAGCCACTGCCCATGCTTTCCTCACCTGGAGAGAAAAGCCACCCCCATCACTGAGCAGAACACACAACAAAATCGACTGGACCACCTCTGGGACACATCTGATCACAGGGTGCAGTTTGAATGCAGAGCCCTCTGGAAAGCTGGCCAGGAGAGGGCAGGGACCCCAGCCTCCTGCATGTTATGCCACTGATCTTGTGTGTGCCTCTTCTGCCTGCCTTTTTGGAGTTGACCCCACTTTAGGTGGAGGTGAATCCAGACACCTGCGAGGGTCTCTTCTAATCTGAGCCATTTTGTGACTGTGACACTCTGCTCTTAACACAACAGGACCCCAAGTTGTAACTCAGCCTGGGAAAAAGTTATAGCAACCACCCTTAAGGCTACAGACTTGACTTCCAGCTTCAGAAGGCTTTACTATTAGATGAAGCATAAGGAACAGATTGGGAAAAAAAAAAAAAAAAAAAAAAAAAAAAAAAAAAAAAAAAAAAAAAAAAAAAAAAAAAAAAAAGTGATAATCCTCCTCTTTTCAGGTTTGTCTGTTGCTTTCTTGCTTTCTTTCCCAAGCCATCATTCTCACTTCCAGGCTGCTACCTCCCTGAAGCACTCTTGCAAACTTGGATTTTAAAACAAGAATGAAGAACCCAAATTCATTCTTTCAAAATCAAAGGGGAAATGGATGGCAAAAATATGCTCACAATTTTGTCAGTTTTTTTAGCTTACTGAAACTTCTTCCCTCCAGGTCTGATAAGTCAACAATATCTTTATTCTTCAAAACAGAAAAATATCCAGATTCTGAGGGTGAATAGTCAAGAAAATTTCATCAAAAATTTTAGCAAACTTGCAGTCCTTTTTATCTCCACAGGTAATTTTTAAGTAATCCCTTCCACATATGTTCTGATGAAGATGAATATGGTAAACCCCACTTTACAAGCAAGAAAACTGAGTCAGATACAGATAAAACCAAATACGATGCTTCTGCCTCCCTGTGGAATGTTCTTTCTTACTGCAGTCCCATAATTAGCTACACAATGTGCTCTGATCAATTTGTGTAGCTGGGGCTGTAAAGGTGCTGTTAATAAACCCAGCACTTCCACTGCTCTGCTGACCCACACTCATCATCTTGCTAAAGGGAATCCTGTAGGAAGCTGACAGACATTTCAGGTTCCCTGGGGCACCATGTAGGTGGTGCAGAGTTGTGAACACAGGAGTCACCGGAGGTGACAGAGGAGTGTGCCCATCACTGTCCCTCAGCAAAGCCCTTGTCTGCATCTGCCTGCTCTCATGCTTTCTTCCTGAGCAGCTCAGTCTTGGTTTTCTCCTGAAATCCCATCTCTAAGCATCTCAGACTAAACCAGAAAGGTTTGGGAGAGACTCCTGTGGCATTCCAGCAACTCCTTGGAGTTTGCTAGTCGTCTCTGTCTCCTTTTCCTTTCCTATGCCCTGGTGAACATGGTCATTGCCCACCAGCACTGTGCGCTTGCTGCCTTCCCAGCAGCTGCAGCTCACACGTCTTGTGGGGCATATTCCCACAGCAAGTGTTTGACCTCCTGAATAGCACTGCTGTGATTTTGCTCCCCCATTCAAGTTCCAGTGACAGCATTGTCCCTGCAGATTACCCATGGCTTACATGGAGCTCATTGCCATAGCAGGGCTCATATGGAAGTCTGTAAGGACAGTTTCTAGTGTTTAAAACATCACTGAGGAGTTCAATTTCTCTTTGCTCAGGCAGAGCCTGTCGTCTCCTGGGAGTGTCTCATCTCTTTGCTCAGGTTACCCAGGGTTGCTCCCACCCTTGGTCTCCACAGATCCCCTTTTCCTTTCCCAGAGCAGCAGTGAGGCTGAGGCAGCAGCAGGACTACAGTGTGTTTCTGCAGAAGATGATGGGTCAGGAAGGCCAAGGGGAGAGACTTTTAGGGTGTAACCATTCTGACTGTGTTGCCTTTCCCTCCTCCCTGAACCCAGCCCCACTGATAGGCATTAGTGGGTGGGAGGCTGGCTCACTCCAAAGAACCTTTGACATAAAGGGAGTTTTCACCCCACCTCTTCATCAATCAAAACTTGAACTTATTTGTGCTTATATGCTACTTCTTAAGTAGAGAAAATAAAAACTGGGTTTAGGAGAGTGCAAATATTTAACAATAAAAAAACCACATTAATTTACCCTTTTTCATTTCTACAGAAGGATCCTTAATGGAGTCACATGACTCTTATTCTAAGTGATAAACCACAGGTCATAAAGCACCACTTTATCACTCTGCACAAGCAGTATAAATAACAGCTATTACCCAACCTCACTCCATCTGATAAGCTCAGAGATTTTCTAATATACATTTCTGATTTTTTTAAATAATATTCATGATCATTTCCTCTTGAGCGTTATGAGTCTCTGGCTATGTGGCCCTTGAAACCAGGGCCTGCAAGCCCTTGTACCATCTCCCTGATTTATGGCCATGTTGGTCGGGACTGACGCCCTAATGAAATCTGTGACACTGCATTAATGGGGCTGTTTGTTACCACCAGAGTTCAGCAGCTGGCTGTAGTCTCAGCGCTGTGCTCAGGATGGTACACGCAGAGTCCATAAAACCCACCCAGTGGGCAGCAAACCCACCCTGCTGCACACACTGTGGCACCGGCGCATGCAGGGGCTGCCTGGCCAGGGCAGGGAAACCTCGAGGTTGCAGGTAGGGGGTCACGGCTCTGCACCTCCTGCCATGGCTGCACGAGCTCACGGAGTGCGTGACAAGCTCGGGGTCTTCCCCAGGCCCACGGCTACACACACGGACACACGGCTCTCAAGCGTGTAATTAATACCCAGCCCCCGGAGCAGAGTCATTGAGTTGCCCCAGCCGCAGCGGCTGTGTGCCATCAGATTACCCACTAACAAGCATGTGGAGTGTATCCGACACACAGCCCTTGTGCCTGCAGCAGTCCCGCAGCCTCAGTGCAATGTGTGGGCAAAGAAACGCTGCCCATGCCTCTCTACCATCCTGCCCAGGGCTGCCTTCCCTTGGCTCCAGGGCAAAGCCACAGGCCAGCATGAAACACCAGCCTGTGGTGTGTGTGTGCTTCCACAGTGTCTTCCAGTGTGATCTACTTCCATCGACTGAGACATCTAAGTCAAATAGCCACCCAGTTCTCATCAACTCTGATGGCAGTTTGGAGGATGATTCATGTCCTCAGGTCAGAAAAACTGAGCCAGCATGTATGCAACAAAGATCTTGTGTATCCACTGCACAATAAAACATACCTGCAAGACAGTTATTTTAATACCAATATGCCCTATATAGAGATACATTATCATGAACTCAATCTTGGACCTACCATAGCAAGCAGAGAGAACTCCAGCTTTCTGTAAGCAGAGAGGGTTAGTACCTCTCCTTGGACTAAGTAATCACCCTGAAGTTTTTATTACAGGTACATGCTTGACTATCTAGCTCTAATATAGACTGACTGAAGTGGTTCGTTTTTGTTGAAATCAGCTTTTTTTTTTTTTTTTTCCGTTTTGTCAGCTACCATCAGCATGTGCTTTCTCTTTGAGTTTTATTTGCTTCTGTTCATCTTTGTTTCATTTTTCCTTTTTTAAAACAGTATAGGAAACAAATGCAAAGATTTATGTTCATGCAATGCAGACTCCTATGCAACAGGAAATAAAAATTCCAAAAGTGAATATTTAGCCCTAATTCTGCCCTGGGGTAAAACTCTGTCAGCTGCTATAACTGTATGTTACCTATCAAATAATTCAACCCAGCACACACTTTCCTCCACTTCAGGTACATACAAGGAAGAGTCTTAGTTCCTATGTGCTTTATTTTAAATTTTTAAATGTAGGACTATTCATTGAACTGAAAGCCTTCTTCAGAAACATTTTGATGTGAAGAGTGGCAATGTTATGGAATATATTGTTGTGCCTTTAAAATACAATGCCTTTTTTTCAGGGTTGCTTTGTAGTATTTTTAATAGTCAGAATGGCTTAACAAGGAATCAGGGGTTTGACCAATTCACATCTTCTGGAATTATTAAATAATTATAAATAATAAAGCATTGAGCTTAAAAATGACAATTTAAAATCAGTAATATTGATATAGCTGAGTTTCATTTATCCTGGAAAGGAAACAGCTTTGACAAGATCATATTTTTTAATAAAATGAGTGTGATATTTTTCTATCAGGTCTCTTTAATTCCAGTATCATAAAAATGTGGTATATCTTTATTGATAGACTTTAGCTGGTGCATTCTCTTCTCTACAGAATATATATGTTAATGATTTTCTCAGCACTGACATACAATATGTTTAACCAGATTTTTCCTTTCACTCAGAGTTACTTCTCTGAGCAGTAATTTAGTGGGCAGTTCTCAAATGACAACTCTGAGAAATACACACACCATGTCTTGTTAAAAGTGTATTTTAATGATGTCTTGCTTGACCATGTTTCTTTTTTGTAGAATTGTAAATAATTCCTACTCTTCTTGTGATCTGTAGCTGGAGAGACACAAGACTGGAGGAGACCAGCTATGCAATCAAGTCCAGTGTATTTGCAATCACTTTGCAGCAGATGCATAGTCCCAAAAAATCACAATTCCCTCCCCGTGCCACAAAACTCAGAATAACTCAAACCTGCATGTGCTAAAAAGACACACACACACAAACCCCAAAACCCAAAGCCCTTGAAAAAAGTAATAACACATCACAGGGAAACAGCAGAAGACACCTGGAGCCGCAGCATCACCCACTGCTGGGAGCCACATGGGCAAGGGAGTGTGGTACATGAGTAGGCACAGCTGATCTCAGCACATTGCAAATGTAACTCTAGTCAGGCAGTAGATGTGCTCTCTTTAATGATATTACTGAACAGATTACATAAATGAGTGAGAATTTATGTACAGAATTTGCATGTGTTTGCAACTGATCTGAAACTTATAAATACATTTCTGTATTTACACGCACAACTAAATTAATATTGATTTCCAACCAGCAAGCACCACCAAAATGGCATTCAAGTGCATGTTTCCAGGTGCAAAGTATTTAGCTGGAGAGCAAAGCAAGCAAGTTTGCAATGAGAACAGTGAAAATATGGATGCAGTTCTGGAAAAAAATGACTTGCACTGTTGATGTTGCAGCAGTGCTGGAGATTGCAGGCACCCTGGGGATCTCCTGGGCAATCCTACTGCAGCCCTGCTGCAAAAGAGCCTCTCCCCAGCATGTGCTAGTGAGACAAGTGCCTCAGTTTAGCAACATGGGTCTAATTCCTAAGTGGGTACTTATTCTCTGCCCAGAGAGCTTTATTGGGTGCTGAGCTCAACTCTCCGGGTAGGCCATTAAAGGTTTACAAGCCATTGACATGAGCTAGCTCAGGGACATTGTGGCTATTGCATGTACCAAGTCTGCTCCTGCATTGCTTCATTTTCAAACCCCTGCATAGCCACCATCTGCACACCCTCAGCGCCCCTGCTCCCCATTTTCTCACTTCCTGAACTCTAACACATGCATGCATTCTCCAAAGAGGAATCTCTTCCTGACTACCCACATTCTGGAGCCTATGTCTGCTCCTTCCGTCATCCCTCCTACACAGCCTCCTGCCTTTTCTAGACCCGGACCACTCCCCTGGGCAGACATGCTGGGTCCCAAGGCACCATCCCTCACTGTCCTCCTGCTGTGTGCCCAGTCCAAAGGGAGACTTTTGGGACAGGGCTGTAGAGGGCAGGGGGAAGAGTAGCCGTTGGGGCTGTGTGAGTCAAGTCTAAACCCTTGTCCCCACCATAGAAGGCTATTACTTTACCGAGGATTTTTTTTTTAGCCAAGCTATTACAATCACATCTCTTCGGACTTCTTTGTTTTTTCCTTCTCCTTTCCCTGAAACTCCTCCTGATGTTTGTTGCATTTTTCTTGGGTATGCTTTGTTGTTGTGGGTTTATTTTGTTGCTATTGTTGCTTGCAGCCACCAGAGAGTTCCCTTCCCCTGGTTAATGGCTCATTAACTAGCTCTCTCCATGCAGGAGTAGGGCCTGGGAAGTGCTGAATTCTGGAAAATCCTTACCAGCAAGGAACCATTTGCCAACAACAAAATCCTCCTTTCAGAGGGGGCCCTGTGTTATGGGGCGGCAAGAGCAGACAGTCCGTGCATGGGAGGGTTAGGGACAGACCCCACAGAACTGTGGGGCACAGATATAGTTGCTGTTTCTTGAAAAAAGGCACTGGCTCTTGGGAAGAGGGGGGAGAGAAGACAGGAGCTGGATTGTTAGAGGATTCAATGAGCTGTGCCCAATGTATTCGAAAGGTGCTTAAGACAGCCAAAGCTCCTCACCAAACACACACTGCTGTGAGCAGCACAGCAGTGCCCACGGGCTGCAGAGAGGCAGCCCAGCTCCCCCGCCCCTCGCATAGCACACCCGAGAAATGGGCACCATCCCCTCTGCCTCTGCCCCACACCACCACGGCATGGCCAAGGTATCAAAGCTTTCACCCGTGCTTACCTGCACTTTTGACTACCCCAGAAGATGTGCCCACCTCAAACCCTTCCCCTCCCTCCCATCTGCACCCTTCCAGGGTGACTTGCAGCTTTAGGTTGTCAATCAAGTAACCCAATATCTAGACCAGCGAGGAGGATTTTCCATAGATATAAAAAAGTGAATTCAAAGCAAGGCTTGGGATTGACAGGCCTAATGAAACCTGCTTCCTGATAGCTTTGTGTCTTGATTCCTTTGTCCTCCCTACGTCACCACTACAGTAACTGCAGAGGACCAATTCTCCTCCAGTGCCTCCCGTTGCCCCAGAGGGACCCTCAGCTTGCGTGCTGTCACTGGCTCCAAGCCATGTGCTGTTTGGACACGGGGCATGGAGGGGTGGTTGGCCAGCAGGGAAGATGGAGTAGTCCTGGTGCTGGCACCAATGTGAACCTCGCTTCTTTATCCCATCATTATTTAAACACATTTTGTAGGCATAGAACAGTTTGGTGGTCTCTGTCCGTGTGTCAAGTATGGCTGACATTGACAGGTAGGTTAAGCATTATGGAGAGGATGGGGACAAATGACAGACAGTGCAATTGCCTCTGCTGGGTTACCTGAGCTTAAACTTTAAAAAGGTGAAAGTTTCATTTCATCAGTGTCAGAAAGTACCCTTACCTGCAGCTGCAGAACAAAGCACAGCTCAGGCTCATGAACATAAGCAATCAGTTTGTCACACTTTAATCAGGTAGCTCCTATCAGCAAAACTGCAGAAATCACTTTTCCTGGGGGTCTTGTGGCTCAGCTTCATTGCAAAGATGTATTTTCTTTACCCACAAGGGCTGCCACCTCTGGGCTTTCTGAAATACCCTGAGGCAATCAAAATTTAACCTACTCCCATAGCTGCTCATCTTGCCAAGTAAGGTCCACAGGCACAGCAGAGATGTGCAGATCTTGATATCACACATGCAGTGACAATGGTGCTGCTTATGACCTAGCCCTGTGGCTATAGTCCCAGCAAGGCCAGTCACCTTGTTACAGGACATTTTTGGGCTCTGTGGTACCAGCTCACCTAAAGATTATCACACCTGATAAAAGCAACAGTTTCTCTCCTTGCATATTTCATACACCTCCAGGTTCATCACAAATGAAGTAATGATCATTACTGCCATTTTGAAGGCCAGAAAGCTGAGGTATTGCATGATGCATGACCCAGGGTGTACCCAAGAGACTGGTGGCAGGAACCAAAGAGACACCAAAGTTCCCTAAAATTCAGTGCAGTGTGCAGGGACTGAATTATCACATAGACAGTATTCACTGTGTGATACCCACACTGGTCTCAGGGGAAGCTTTGTAAAACCAGCTTTACACCCAGGGTGGTCTAGGACTTGAGGGTGGCAGGGCAGAAAGGAGACATTCCCTGACAAGCTTTTGCCTCAGAGAAAGACTTGAAAAAAGTTCAGCTCAAGGTCCTAGTGAAAAGGACGCCTGCAGGGCCACCCGCACCGCTCTCTAGTTGCTCCCAAGCAGTGAATTCATCTGGCTGAGGTTCTGGGGAAAGTGGAAAAAACAGTACATATGAGGAGACAGAAACTAGCCCCATCGACCACTCACACTGTTTGACATTAAAAAGTGCTGACAGCAGAGAGGGAGGAAAGGAATGGACGAAGGGACACTTTCATCTCATGACAGTCTCCTGCCAGCCCCAGCCACTGCGTCTCCCTCTCGCCCCCCCTTCTGGCCCCTTGCTTTCCTAGCCATTTTATTAAATAGGGTCACAGCCCGCATTACAGTCCCTCCCACGGCCCTGGCAAAATGAAAACACTCGCCCGTCCCCATGACCCCCACCCTCCCAGATCTCTGTCTCCTTCACTGTTTCCCCCCACTCCAGAACTGAGATCTCCACCCCACTGCAACCTTGGTGTTTCATAGCCAAACATCAAGGCTTAAGGACTCTAGGGAGGAGGAAGGTCTCCCCCATTTTTTTCCCCCTCTTACATTAATTATCTCATTTAGTTGAAAGAAAAGTCAAAAAATTGAGCTTTCCCTTGGCAATTTATGAGGCTAGAGGAGTAATTTATGGCTTGATAAAACTTTATTTTGTTCCTTCTCTACACACACGCACACACACACGCACAGATAAACACACACATACATACACTTAAGCTGAATTTATCACATTAAGTACATGCCTGCTAAAAGGACAGAACTGGACATAATTTACAAGGCAAGATAGGGAGGGGTTCATGTGGAGGGGGTGTAACATTTAGATGAGTTAATGTTTGAAAGTTGGTCTTTGAAGGCAGGAGGCTCCTCTAGACAGAAAAAGAAAACCTAACTAATTAAAACTGATGTATCAGTTTCAGAAGAAGAATGTGCTGGGAATGAAACTGCATTGGTAAAAACAACAGTCAGCCAGGTTAGCCATGATAGTGTAGATACCCCCAGGGAGAAGGCCCTTCAGCATCAGACCAACAGGGTCTGAGATCTGGCTCGCTGGGGCAGTAGCCAAAGCCCCCTGCTGAAGTGGCTGGTCTGATGCCTGACACAACTTAGGTGCAGAAGCAAATGTGGGTCATTTGTAGGGTTTGAATCATGGCCATGGCATGCCAGCAATGTGACCCACTGTGCTCTGCTTGGAGGAGGAGGGAGGGGACCTTGGCCCACAGATGTGCCGCCGGTTGTTTCAGAAGCAATCAAGCACTGTAGATGGCCAAAGGAGAGGACTTGCCTGCCCCTAGAATGCTGACCAACAGCACAGGCAACAAAAAGGAAAGAGGGCGCAGAAAGGTAAGTGACTGGTCCAAGTCCAATGCAGAGCCAGCGTTGTGGCCAGCATTCACACCTCCCCAGTCAGCCCTTCAGCCTCACTGTGCCTCGCTCAGTGAGTTCAAGAGGGAACATCCTGGCTTCATCTCTGCATTTTGCAGTATACCTTCCTCAAGTGTCCTCCTCATGCTTAGGGATACACGTGGAGGCTCTCCTAGCACCTTCCCAGTTCTCCAAACCTCTGTAACTGACACCTAGGTCCTGGTCCCTCCAGACACTACCCAGGAAATGTGAAGTCTGAGTAACTAAGTATGCTGAGATGAGAAACACGTGCAGAGCATCTCAACTGATGTTCGATTTTCTTTTGTGCACATGAACTTCCCTAACTTCACAACGCATCTCTATCTTCCATATAGGAATCTGAGCCATAGAAGATATTCAGTGACTTGGACCTGGGTCATAATGCAATTAAATCTGTCAGCCAAGTGCCAGGTGAGCCTAGTTCTTCTACTCCAGGGACCTGTAACTGGTGTGGTAGGACACCAACTTTAACCCCTCTTCCACTGCCTTTGTCCAGGACTGCACACATGATTTCCTCTGAGTCATAGAATTCTATTGCTCTTACAAGCCTCAATTCCTTTAAATTATTAGGAGGAGAGGTAAATATATGTGTGGAGGAAGTAGAGGGAAAAAAAAAAAAAAAAAAAAAAAAAAAAAAAAAAAAAAAAAAAAAAAAAAAAAAAAGAGAGAGTCAGAGAGAGAGAGAATCATACAAAATATTTTAGAAATGCCCCTTACCCAAATGCAGATTCTTTCCAAAATGTGCCTTGATGAAAACTGGTCAAGCTGCGAGTGCCCTTCTTTAAGTGCTGGGTCTATGCATCAGGCAGAGGGCCACCAGACAATAAACAGCCCCTGCTTCTCAGTCCACACAGCAAATTTCTGGAGCCTACTGAAGAAAGCCCCAGTAGGTGATTTGTGTGTAAACACAGAACATCCACTCCCTTTGGTTGGGAAGGTGTTCTTTGTCTTACAGCTTTCCCTGTAGACATCAGCTTGTTTACAAATCTCACAGCAATCCAAGCCGTGGCATTAAACAGGTGAAGAGAATAACGCTTTTTTCTTATTGATCTAGGGTCGGTTTCATTTGTAAGCAAAAGGGCAGCTGTCAATAGACTGCATGATCTAAGGCACCAATCCAGAGAAATCTTAAGCACGTGAGCACCAGGGAGCAAGGATAGGATTCAGGGTTGTTGAACTGGGGCCAGCAGCCTAAACCAGGCTTTATTTCATGTTGCATCATAATTCTATTGTGTGAATGAGAGGGAAGCATTAATAAATGGGAGGATAGAAAGGGAAGAAGAAAACATGTCTATTTCTTGTCCAATAATGTTAGCAGTATATTTATAAAACTGAAACAAGACTAATCTTCACTCCTCTGTGCCTCTCAGGGAGCCCTGTCTATGTTGTCTGTTTTGTTTAGATTGTGCACTCTTCATGACAGAGATTATCTGTATTTTGTGTCTCGTAAAGCACTGGGCACTTTTATATAATAGTAATAATCTATAAAAGGCACAAATAAAAATATCAGAGCAAACAAATGATGTTGCAGAATTGTTTCTACCTAAAAGGAGCAGCAAAATTCCAGTTAAAAATACCCACGTCTACCTTGATAATCAAATGTATGTGTGTGACTGTGCATGCACATGCACATGTGTAGGTGCATACAGTAGGGAAAAAGAGTCAAAGAAGGAATAAGTTCATCAAATCTGTAAGTATGTGGCACCTCAGCATCATGCAAGCTACCCTGGGTGCAATCAAAGCCTTCCAACACTCCGAGGGACTCAGTGGAAGTGTGCAGGATATTAAGAGTGACAATCCATCAGGACTGCACTATCAGACCAGTAGGGAAGGAAAACTGAAGCAGGGTGTCAGTTTGAATTGTCATTATCCCTGTTCAGGAAACAGCATCGGGCAAGGCAAAGTAGTGGCAGAAAGAAAGGAGGTTGGGACATCTGGGGGCTAATCCCCCATCCCCCAGGAATTCTGCACCCATTCAGGACCTGGGACTAACTGACTTCTGCATCACTCCCGGTCCTGCCTTTGTCGTCTTGAGGAGGGGGGGTGGCTGCTCCCGGGGTGCTCGGGGTGGAAGAGCAAGGGGGCAGATGCATCCCTGTGCCCAGGGAAGGGTGTGGGGCAGTGGGAGGAATTCTGCGGTGCAGAGGGAGTGTGCAGCACTGGGCAACGTCAGGGATGGAGGGGAGGAAGGGAGGGTGGAGAGGGGATGGCCTATAATCCCCTTGGTAAATCCATGCCTGAACTATAAAAGGATAATCCATGTGCAACCCTGGCCCCACTTATAGGATTTAGCTCTTAGTGTAGAATACTAATATTTGGCTGTTTGTTTACCCCTGTGAACTAATTTGGCAGATTCTTATGATTCTCACAGGGAGAATTTATTTCGATTTTGATATTACTCAAAGCCTTGGGTCCTGGAGTCATAGGATTATATGCAAAGCTCTGAGCAGACTTTTTTAATCCTTTTTCTTAAGAAATAACTATTTGTTGTGGATGCAGCAAAAAGCTTGAAAGCTGGCCTGCTGTTCCACAACACAATAGCATCAGAAAAGAAGCCACTTGCTAATTCCTTTTTTTTTTTTTTTTTTTTTTAACATGGTGATTTTAAGCCAGTTTTGCAACTGTGAAAGGTGAATGGGGATCAAGCCCACGATTTTTGAAGAGTCGGCACAGTCAAGCCAGGCTCTGCTTGTAGATTGACACTGGCTTGGTGAGCTTCAGTGTCTGCTTTCCTGCTCCTAACCCAGTGGCACTGCCTTGGGAGAGCAGTATCACAGGCAGAAATTAGATTCTTGAGCTAAAAATAGTGTGCAAAGTTTGGGGAAGAAGGAGGCACAGGAAGAAAAAGAGTATGTGTTAGGATCAGGAATTCAGCCTTCAATTAAAAAGTAACTTTCTAACCTTGGACAATGCAGAGAATGGCTTGAAAATGTGATGTGTGCATCCCCTTTACACAAAAAGCCAGTACAAGAATCCCAACTATGTTATTTTTATAATCTTGCTCTGTGGTTTTTGAACAGTTAAAGTTGTTAATACTAGGGGAGAAATGTCCTTTCTTTAAATGCAAAAACCAGCTTTCATGGTAAAGTGTAATGAAATGGAAGGAAAACAACAGTTTTCTCTAAATATATTTATGGCTGTTCCTCTCCCACTCACTGTCCTGAAAGAAATTAAAAGTTGCAAATGTAATCACAGCTAGGAGCAAGACAAAGCTGGATATATGCTGAAGATTTTACTCTCAATTTATGAAAATATTTATTATTAATTCTGTGCCCAAGATAATTTCTTCTGGGAAGATTTAAGAACATGCCTGAAGTAGAGTAACTGCAGAGGGAGTCCACCAAATCAGGGCCATGAGGAGAAAGCTGACAGTAAACCCAAAATTTATTATAAGAAAAAAAATCTCCCCCTCAGTAAAAACAGAAGCAATGCCTAAAAAACCTAAACCTTCATAAATCAGACAAACAAGACAGGCAGATGAGAATCTTATCAGGCAGTGGAAATGAGGCAAAAGTAATTCAAATTATTCACACATTTTGAAACTTTGCTGGATTGAGAAGAGAGGCTGAAATCTTGGTGAATAGATCAGGAACACAAGCAAAATTTGTGCCTAGAAGTTTAAGCTGCAAACACTTTAGATACAGATCTAGAAGTCCAACAGTAGAAAGTTTTTCAAGGATATATGTGCATCATTGGTAGCTGCCTGATTTTCCTCTTTCTCAGATGCTGCTGTGTCTGGCTCTCTTGTGTGACTTCAGCTCCCCGGGCTGCCTCCTTCCCAGAGCCGGCTCCCAGCTCAGCCAGGCTCTGCCGTGTCAGCAGAGAGGGGATGCTCAGACACTCCACAACCCCTCCTGCAAATCCCTCCAATACCCTGAAAATCTACATGAGATCTGTTGTCATTTTACCCCTCACTCAGATGCTGACAGCCAGTTCTGTCTCTGGTTATAGCTATTAATAATTTGTCTATAATTATAGAGATTGAGAAAATATCTTTCAGATGAGTGATATTTTCCCAAATTTGTTCCGAAGATAATGTGATGGGGAAACAATGTGTTCATGCACATTGAGAAAAAGAGAAGGGAAGGTTTGGCTCTCTGATTTCGTAGTGGTTTGGACTCATTCCTGTGTCCTCCTCTTTCTATCTCGGCTTGTGTTCTGGTATCAGGATAGAAGAACCCCAAACATTACCTAAAACTGGGGCGGGGGGCGGGGGGGGGGAACTGCACTACACCAAGGATCCAAAGGGAACCGTTTATTTAGTCTGTTAAAAGGATTAAGAGGTGACTTGCTTCCCATTTATAAATTTCTTCCTAGGGAAGAAATACCAGGTACTAAAAAACTCTTTGCCAGAGAAATCTGTAACAAGAGCCAGTGGATAAGTGCTGAAGCCAAATAAGTCCAATTAAAAATAAAGTACTGGACCTTTTTAAATTTTGTTTCACTTTGTCCAAGGAAGTCAGGGTGATTAACCATCAGAGCAGCTGTTACGGGAAGCACCAGAGTTTCTCTTTCTCAACATCTTCCGCTCGAGACTCAAATGCTTTCGGGAAGAAAGTTATTGTGTTCAGTAAAGGGGTAGCAGGGGGACAATCTCTGCTCTGTGTTATGCAGGCAATCCAGTCAAATCATCGGAAGATGTTTTGTGAGCTTAAACTGAATAAACAACTTAGCACTTCTCAGCTTATTTTTAAGCAGGAGGTTTCTTTTTAAAAATTGGGAAAGGGAGAATAAAAATCCTCAGCAATAGAATAATTTTTCTTACTACAGAAAAGGAAAAAAAAAAAAGGTGAAAAATTTGTAGAAGCACAGGGATCTGTTTCAAAAAGGATGTCAAGATCCAGGGCAGAGCAAAGCAGAGGGCTCACTGCTGGTTGGGGCTGGTGGGGTTCTCCCCCAGCACTGCGAGCGTTTGGGGAAGGAGCTGCTCAGGCTCCATGGAGAATCCTGCCTTGCTGATTTCCAGCTGAGCAGCTTTCCACACTCAATGGCTGTCCCTGCTGCTTTCATGCAGGGATGTACTCTAGCTCAGAGGAGAGCGGTTCTGTTTAGATAGCCCCCAATCCTAGCTTTACCTCATCCCTTCCAGCAGAGTCACTGTAATTAAGATTTGTTAAGGTTTGGAAGAAATCTCATTAATCAGATAAGATCTGAACTTTATTTTCTTTTTAAAGACCCAATTTGATCTCTCTTGCTTGTGGTAATTGCTCTCCTCTTCTGACATGGAAATTCATTTTCCAGGCACATAAAACACAATAGATTTCCATTGTCAACAGCAGCAACCCCAGGAGACTTGAAAATATTCCTCCAAAGGCTAAAAAGAGTATTGGGAGGAAATCCAGACACAGGCGGGGAGAGGGAGCATGAGACAGGGTGCTGTCAGAAAGATATGGGGTGGAAGGAAGGTGTTTGTATGGTCCAAAAAGGAGGAGGGATACACCAGGGGCAGGCGGGCAGCAGGATCCCTCAGTGAGCCAGGTTTGGCTGGCAGATCCTACTAAGGGACCCTGCACAGAAAGGAGAAAAGTTGTTGCCACTCCTGGTTCCTGACCTGGGCTGGTAAAAGCATCTTTCTCCCGAGTTTATCAGAAACCAGTACTTCAAAGAGCGATCAGAAAAGCCTCCTCGATGGCTGACATTTCACACGAGGCAGCACCAGGATAAATGACACAGTGTGAAATATACTCCACCACATCAAATCCTATCCATCAGCAGGATTCCTGGTTTCTAAATGTCAGGTATAGAACGGGAACTCCTCAGGAACATCTGAATCAGAGGGTGGACTCCTTCCCTGCCACCTACTCCCCAGCACCCCAACTCCTCTTGGCCTCCACCATGCTTTGGTGGGCTCTGCCTTCCTATCCAGGCCAAGTCCAGGCAGCCAGGCACTGCTGCCAGGCTGGGAAATGTGTATGGATAAGGCACACACCCTGAACGGGGCTGGGGGTACATGGAGCCCTTCTCACCCGAGAGACACAAGCAAGAATAAAGCCGAGCTACAGTTTCCCTGCACTTTCAGAGGGCCACACACTCCTGCAGCAGTCCCTGTCACAGCTCAGCCTGGCCACCTTCTGGAGATGCTGAAACTTTGGTGGAGCAGAGACAGAAACCACTACCAGGCACATTGTGGGCTCCCAAAAATGGGCAATCCCAGGCAGCTGGGCCACAAGGCTGGCTGTAGGTGACTAGGATGGCCAAAGCAGGGAGAGTCACCTGCACCACCAGCCACGTGGAGGCAGAGGCTGGGCATGGTGAGTGTATGCAGAGGTACTAATAGAGACCTAGGGCAAACATCCCAGCCCTGCCTGCTTCTCTCATTCTCTTTGCAGAGAGAATCTGCAAACATATTAATCTCATCTCACACACAAACCCTCCGTCCTGATCCCAGAATCCATATATTAGGAGATTTACATAAATTACCAGCTATCAATAGGGCACATGAGGTGCAGGGGCTGAGAGCCAGCACCCTTGCCAAGAATACAGTACAAGGGGATTGGAAAGAAGGGAGAGGGAGGGGGCTGCAGGGAAGGGCTAGGAGCACAGACCTGGTGAGCAGAGGTCTGGAATGGCAGTGTCTGGCTATGCTCTCTGGGTCTCTGAGTCACTCACTGCAGTCACTGCATGGCTTGGCTGCAGTTGTAGGTACATAACTGGCAGGGGAAAATGTATGAGCTCTTCACAGCACTTCTTTGCTTTACTTGGAGCTTTGCATTTGCCTAGGTCAGTGCTCACCTTAGCCACTGGCATCCCCACACCTCAGGAGCATTGGGGAATCGGAGCTGTGTGGCACTACTGGGGTATTCAACATATCCTTGACTGCCTCATTTCCACCTGAGGGGCTTTTCCTCTGCTGGGAGAGGAGGAAGGCATAAGTTCAGCCACTGCCCACACCACCTACCCAGAGTCAGGATGCTCTCTACCTTAGGTGCACTGAAAATGGCATTCAGTCTTCTCTGGGCCATGAGAAATACAGGTGATGCTTGGTGAGCATTGTGAGAGCCATGTACAGCCCTGGCATGCAGATGCACAGAAAACCACCAAACCAGATTACCTTCCAATGTGTTCCCCGGGACAGACCTCCTCTGCAAAGGGGGTGATGGCCAAGCGTAGGACAGACCCAGAAGTGCTCCAGCTGACACCAGGGCAAGGACACAGCCGTGTAATGCTGTGCGTTTCTAGATCCACCCCCTTGGCATCTGCCTGGGGCACAGCTCCAGCCCCATTCCCGAAGTCTCAGCCCCTGGACAAGCCTGGGGCGAGCCCTGGTTCCAAGAGGGGACAGAGATGGGTCCTTCCTTCCCATGGTAGGCAGTGTGCCTGACCTCTTCCGCAGCATATTCTGAGCGTCCCAGGCAGCAGTCCCGAACACCCCTGCCTGCGAAGAGCCCCGACTGGGGGTCCCTTTTGTCACCAGCCCGCGGCCACCTCGGGCTGAGCCCGCTTCTCCCGCAGTGTTCTGCTGCCCTCGTGGGTCCGGAGCGCTCACTGCAGCCCCGCACCCGCAGCGGCCCCGCGGCTCCCTCCCCGCACCTTCCCTGCAGAGAGCCAATGCACAGGTTGTTCCCTTCCCTGCCGGGAGGAAAAGCAAGGCGAAAAAGGCAGGCAGATCCCCGTTTTGGGCCTGAACCGAGGGAAGTGGGGCGGGGAGCACTGAGAGAGGCCCCAGCACCCAGTCCCAACCCTGCTGGTGGTGTAAAAAAGGGTGCAGAACAAGAACCCCCCTGCACGGGAAATAGTAACCAGAGAATTTAGAGCATCACCTCTTCAGAAGGGGTATCACGTGTCATCTGTCCCTCCAGTTTTCCTGTGGACAAGCAGACATCACAGCAGAGGCCAGTGTGTCCACAGGCTGCTGGGGCTGTTCCACAGCTGTGTGTACAGTGAGGTACTGGAAGCTTCTTCCAAGCTGAGGTGAGGTACACTCCAGTTGTATTTCCAGTGAAGAGATAGAAAAGTAGCCAGTGGGGCAAAGAAACAAAGCAATGCAAGCCATGGAAAACAGGTCTTGATTTGATTTATCTGCTACAGAATCTGATTAAACAGGGGAGAATTTTTCTTTTGTTTTATAATAGTGGGAGAGGGAGGCAGGAAGTAAGGAAAATGGGAGCAACCAAAATTAGAGTTCACATACACAAGATCTCCTGGCAATGTGACTAGAGTACACACAGACCTCAGCAGGTTTGGTTTGTGTTGGTATATGACAACATATGTGGCACAATGAAAATATGACTTGCACCATATGCTTGTACTTGTACAGCATCTAGCACAGCAGACAGCATCCTTTACTAACGCCAGTGTTCAGGTGTAGGCACCTGGTCCCACGTACATCCCCAGAAACTCTGGGTATGCTCAAGAAGAGGCAAGTCCAACCCAGGTCTAGCGGACTAGGTTTCAAACTGAGGCCAAAACTAGATTCAGATTCACGCCTGGGGTATCTGACACGAGGGCTCTGTGCCCTGTGAGGGGAGAAGATTTTCACGGGAAAGATGCTCCTAAGGTATCTCAGTTCAGAGTCAGGTTTCTGACCCTCCTGATAGCTCAACCTGAGCCCCTGCAGCGGCTGTGGCCCCTCCGCAGGCCGAGAGCATCCCCGCTGGCCGGCCGGCGCGGCGGTCCCCGCGGCAGCCCCGGGAGCGCCGCACGGAGCGCGGGCTCCACGCCGTGGCCGTGCCGGGGCAGCGCACGGGAGCTCCGGGCACTGCCCGCCCTCCCCGGCGCTCAGCGGCGGCTGCGCCCACGCTTAGCCCACCGCGTGTCACTGCACATACCCCTAGAGCTGCCCGTTCCCATCCCTGCCGTCGCCTCTTTCCTACAAGGGAAAGGATTGGTTTTGTCTGTCTGCCTTCTTTTTAGCCGGGCTTTTTCATTGCTCTCCCCCTCCACTTACCTCAGACACCTTCGTCAACACCATTGTCCCCGAATTTGATCACAGTCCAGACACTGAAACACCCGGCACCTTTGGGTCTGAGCTCTCCTCTTTCGGACGCACAGGCTGGCTCTCTATTTGGTCACTAATCGATTATTTGTCTGCCTTAAAGCACTTGGAAAGCACTGCCACTGTCAGATCCCGGGGCTTTCGTTTTCCACCACAGCCACCTCCTTTCACTGTAGCCCTCATACAGAGCCATGGCACGGGAATTTGCCCACCCACCCCTGCTTTTTTGTCGTCCCAGTGTAAATGTGCATTTGCAGATACATCGAGCATCAGGTAGATACACTTTGTCCGGTGCCTGGAAATGGCTGGGCAGTGTTTGTCTGGTTGTGCCTTGGGTGCAAGACCAGTATTTGACAGAACCTTTCCAGGGCAACATCTAATAAACCAGCAAAAACAATCCAGTCTTTTGAATGCAGGAGGCAATCCCAACATCAGCAGGCATCCGCATCAGCTCTGTCCTGCTGCTGGGGAAGGAGTGAGAGAGTCTGATGGCTGTACAGCAGCTGCCAGAGGTGACAGCAATGCCTCAGCCACTGCACCAAGAGAGAGCTCATCACAGCTGCTCCTGAGGAGCAGAGTCCTCCCTTGCTGACCTGGAGAGTCACTTTGGGAGAGGCAGGTTGTCACCATAGTATCAGAGACTGCAGGTACGGAAAAGGCAGCAATGGCCCTGATGGAAAATTCTCCTGCAGGACAGGCCAGGCCAACCAGCAAGGCCTGGCTGCTGTTCACAAGGGCAGCTGCAGCCCACATAAACCAAAGATCAGCAGAGCAGCTGGAGCAGCACTCAGAGGTCAAAGGCAGCTTGAGTATCGGGGCCCAGGGGAGTATGACCCTTTCCATACAAGCTTCAGATGCTCACAGAGAAAGAAATGAACCTACAGTAAACACGGACAAATTTCAGTCAAAAGTGGGATTCAGTGATGGGTTTTATAAGAAGTGATAGGAGCCTTTCACCTCTGGAGCAGATTCTTCAGAGCAGCAGTAGATTTTCTATCCCAATGCCTTCAAACCCTGACAGAAGGCCCTTTGGGAAAGAGGGGTTTAGACAAAAGAAACAAGGAGAATTCCCTCAGTTACCCACCAGCTTACACCAAGTGACTGAACAGCTGCTTTTTGACTTAAAATCTCTCCCTGGCTGTGCTTGAGCTGCACAGCTCTTTCAGGTGTGACAGGCAGACCTGCCTCAAGTACCATAGCCTCCATGTGGGTGGGGACAATGGGATAAGTGACTCAGGTGGTTTCATAATCTGTCATAGCAATAGCCAGCACATGAACTCTATCAATCCTACCATCTCTGGTTTGCCTATTGAATATCAAATCACCTGCTACAACAAGCAAATAAAGTTTGGTGAGGAGCATTTCTCTGTTCTTGACCTGCATAAAGGGCACCACCATCAGTTGCCTGTCTCAGAGAAGTGTTTGAGTCACAGGAGCAGTGGAGGTGGCTGTACCTGCTCAAATAGAGAAGTCTTCTGGTTCAGCAGCTAATTACAAAGTCTCTCACACAATTGCTTATGGACTTTCTCCCCTCCTGGGGTCACAAGACAGAAGGCAGATCCATGTGTCATCCTTCAAAGGACCTTCACCAGGGTGACAGCAACTGTACTGTAATCCCTGGGCACAGAAGCAGCTGCCAATGCAGGCAGGACCTTCAGGGCCAGGGCAGATACCAGTTGTCCACTGGGAATCATAAGAACCCTCCCTCTCTTAATATTCCTCAGAAGCACCTCCTGCATGTCAGCAGCTCAGCAAAGGCTCTCCCAACTAAGCCCACATTTCCCCAGCAATTCCCTGGGGAAACTGGTACACATCAGCTCACAAATGCAGGGTCCTGCCTCAGCCTGCAGTTCATTTGCTCATGCTGAAGAGCAAGTCAATGACTGAAAGCTCACCTAGAAGCCCCTCTGATGCCAGAGACCTCTATCTAGGCCAAGGCAAACACACCATAATAAATATTTCCAGGAAAATCCAGCCATCACACATTTACTTCCATCTGCACTTGAATCCCCTCAACCCTAGACCACAGGGTTCCTCTGTTCCCTTCATCCAGATTCATGCCTGATCTGACCCCAGCTCTAGGGCAGGATGAATGAAATTACCTCTGATGCATGTGAAATCCAGGGAACTTGAACAAAACACAAACCAGAATGGGGAGGTTTGAGTAGTTCACAGGTCCTGAGGATGAGTTTTCATCTAGCACCACGCATAAAAGGTTCACAAGAAGACTTGTAGATGGGCAGAGAAGAGGACAAAGAGTAGCAGGGAGTAATGACACCACTGTACCCAGAAAGGGAAAGCCTTACTGTTCTTAATCCTGCCCTTCCTCGTGGAAATTGGGCATTACATCTCCACCCAAAACCCAGCAGACATGATCCTCTCTCTCAGCCGGCAGGAGAGTTGCTGTTCTCAGCAGAAAGCTGAGGTAGGTAGGTAGGTGGGTGGGTGGGTAGATAAGTAGGTAGATAGGTGAAGATTTTGTTGCTCTGGACATCACAGGTACATGTCTAGGAGACCTTTGCCTCCAGATCTATGTGCAGACTAATGACATCAAGCTGGCAAAGGACAGGGATTAGTAACCTCTTCTTTCATCTGAGGGATGGAGACAAACTCACTGGGTTTAGTGCTGCAGGAGCATGGAAATACCCAGACGAAAAAGGAAGCTGGCAACAAGCTACAGTTCATAGTAAAGCAGAGGAGAACAGGCAGGGAGCTAGTTCAAGTAAATGCAGAGCCTTTGAAAAGGGACAAATCTTGAGAAGAATTTCACATTCAAAACTGACCACAGTAGAGAGCTTTGTGAGTTTTCTGGACAATCCTTAGAGGGCTGGCTTAATCTGATTGTTGTGAAGACAGGGGAATTCTGTAGGTAAATGTATCTGTACTCAGTAGTGTTAGACATGCCTTACCAGCTTCATTTCCTAGTTGTACAGCTTCCCTGTGGTACTTATGTATCAGACAGAGCAATGGTTATAGACGTAAACACAGCAACTGCCTAAACCAGCAGGTGACACAAGGCAAGAAATATAAGCTTTCTTTCTAATATACCACATTTAAAGAGGTAAGATTAAAAGCAAGAAATTCTTAAATGGATAAAAACATATACTGAAAATAAACCTTATTTAATAACAATTCATTAAAAGCTTCTCACGGTAATATTTTCACCAGTTTTATTCAGAGTGGAATATGCAAGTGAGGCAGGTATGTTGTCTTATCGAAATCCAACCCTAGGTAGTCTGCTAGATGAAGCCAAGGACACCATCACATGCCTGCCTGTAATATCACCAAAGTTACACTTTGTTAATGATCCAGGTACTTGGGTCTCTATTTCCAGGATCAAGTACAAGAAAAGGCATGTTCTCATGGTTGTATATGAACCAGTCTGAAAAGTAAAGATCCCATGCAGAGAGCTGAAGAGAACCTACTGCTCCTACTTGCGTCAGCTTTGGGCCCCACTGTATTCCTTGAATTCCTGGAAAGCAGCCACTTATGGCCAAGAAACACTGATTTTGTTTATTTTTACTTCACTTGGGCAGATCTTACTCACAGGTTAGTTTGAGAACATTTCTCCCCAGAGAGGATGGGAATCAGCCAGGCTTTGCTGGGCCAAACTGCCAGTATCCTTTGTTTTCCTAGTTGGTGCCCTCTTTACTCCTTCAGAAGCTGTTCTCCCATTAAGTATTGTGCGATTTTGTCTCACAGATCCAAGACCTCAGGGCAGTTAGTTGAGCCACCAAGGTTATATTCCTCCTAGTGTTCAAGTTATTTTCCTGTGTCCTTTGGGAAAAGTACAGCCAGGTGACACTGGCAAGGTGTTTTCCACTCCCTAAGTAGTGGAAAGTCACAGGTAAGTTTTTTCCTGTCAGAAAGAGGGGAGTCAGCATATGGCAAGAGAAGAAAAATACCTTTCTGGTACTCTTGTCACTCAGGAAAAATAATTTTCACGTGTTGGCATGTTCTTTGTAAGTGGTGGGATAAAAGCAAGAGGTTTGGAGACAGATGCCTTGCTCAGGCAGTTTTAGATGTGCAAGATCCAAGTGCAGTTCCAGTAGAGGACAGAGCTCCTTGGCAAGGTGCAAAATAGTTGCCCTGAGGAAGGATTTGGACTGCTGTGTTTTCTGCAGTAGTTGGAAAGGTGCTATCCTGGGCAGCATAAGCAGATGGTGCCCGAAGGCACAGGGGATGGAACAAGACCCGGCTCTCCCTTTCTGGGAGGCCGAGGCAGGCACTGACCTGCAGTGCCTTCACAGCCCCCGACCTGAGCCAGGCCTGATCCACCTTGCCCATCAGTTCTGCCTCATTGACCACACACAACCTCTTCCAAATGCTGCTGTAAACAGCAGGCTCTTGGAGGGGGCTGGAAGGTGGCATTGGTAAGGTTCATGAGCCACCTCCTGGCTCTCTCCTCTCCAAGCACAGCCACATTGCCATGTGGAGGAAACCTTTGGCAGCTGTCTTGTGCTGGGAGACAGGGCTTGTTGAGCTTGGCTGAGTAATCCCAACCACTCCTGTCACTGCAGCTGCATGCATCCTTGTTCTCCCAACCTAAGGATCACTGCCTCGCTGAATCACCCCATTAAATTGCTAATATCTTATTGTTCTTTAAGATTTCGAAACTTGCTGCGAAACGTTTACAGATAATTTTTTTTTGCCTGCAGTCACTGTGCCTAATGCCCAGTCATTGAGTGCCATATGTGTTTATATGCACTGCAATTTTCCACTTGATTACATTTTACCACAAACACTTTCATCCACTCCGCAAAGACAGCAGCAACACATCCATAATGTTCAGAGCAGCCCAGACAGACAGAGCTCAGACACAAATGTCTCCACTGGATGGGCACTGCAAAATGTGAGATTCTTAAAATCAACTGACCCAGTCTCCAATTCTGAAGTCTCCAAGGGCACAAACACCTCAGTCACCTAACAGAATGTGCAAAGTTAAGTTCATCCTCCAGCTTTCCCATTAAGCACCAGGTGCTGCTTGTAAGTTTGGGACAGCTACACAACATGGACATGCTTGCCAATAACCAAGGATATCTCAGATTTTCCAGGAGACAGGGGATGACACAGGCTGCTACAAGGTTGATTAGCACCTGAACCTGAAAAAAATCCATTGGGACAGCAATGGTGCAGCATGCAGCATAGGCAAGTTCTGAAATTAGATCCTGAATCCCGAAAGATGAAGGCAAGTTCTCATTCAGACTTCAACTAACTGGACATAGTTGAGCTTGTCCATTGTGGGGGATTTTAGCTCCTGAAGGCTACATCTTCCCATTTGCAATTAGGCAAGTCACCTTGTCACCTCAAATAGCACAAAGCATCCTGGCCAGAAGGTCAGCCCCTACCTGGGGACAGGGGGTCCCCTTAACTCCACCTGGCTTGGGGCCACAGCAGTGCTGGTGCAACCAGGTCACAGTCTTCCAGGAGAGGAGAAGCAGTATAATCTACACAGCAACAACACTGGCATCCCCATGTGAGCTCGTTCTTTTCACCAGTTCAGCACAGCACAGAGCAGAGAATGCCGGCTCAGCTGCAGCAGTGAGCCAAACCTCAATGCTATGCTGATGTTGCAATGCTGCTTTTGCTTCAACAGTCTTTGCCCTGTGATGTCCCATCCTCTCCACTGCCTGGTGTGGACACACACTGTGGGGAAGTGGCAGACATCTGCCATGTAATGATCAACAGCTCTCAATCCATTACCATCCACCTGAGCCTGCATTTCTGGCCGGCTCTGCTGGCAGACATAAGGCTAGTTTGGTGAGGAAGCTCTTCATAACCCTGGAAAGCAAAGAAAGTAGCCTACAACATCCACAGAAGATTTTACATAGATAAATAGAATAACCTGGTACTTCCCTTACATCCTGGGTTATCTGGAATAACCTCTGCTTTCAGATCTATGTGCACACTGTTTCTTGTGTTATGTCCAAGAAGGGAATGTTACTACCTCTTACTGGATGCAAACTGTCTAGGGACCGGCCATTTTCTGCTGCTAATGAACATCTTCCATCCTTGACCAAACTCATGGGAGCAAACATAACCACCCTACACTGGAGAAGAGGCACTAAACCTGTTAGTGGTCACTAGTCAGGCAGCCCAAAGCCAGTGTTCCTTACCCTGGACCCATGAGCACAAGTCTGCAGAAAACGAGGCAAATGAGTGAGCCTAGCTGCCAAGAAGGACCACCACTGTTCTGCCAAGCATTTACAGCCTCTCTTTCAACAACACTGATTAGCACCACCAGCACAAAATCAATATTTACTTCAGAGAAATGCTGGTTGAGAGAAACCCAACAGTGACCTTGGCAGAGGCCACTCCCAAGACATGGGGCAGCACGTCTGTCAGAGGGAGCACACACTGCCTGCTGAAAAGTGCCTGTTAAACTCCTCTTTTGTTCGAGACTTCTACCCTCCAGACATCTGATGCAGTCAGCCCTCAAGGGGCAAAGGTGTTTATTCCAGATGAGTTCATTGCCCTCCTTTGGGACTCAGGATGTATCAGTTTTTAGGTCTGTCCCTAAAACGTAACCTTTCTGAGGAGAAAACAAACAAGAGGGGTAGGAGTGAGAGTGTGTTTTTTTTTCCTTGGCTGCTTCACTGAGCCCATTCAGCCTGCTGCTAAAACTCCCATGCCTTTCATGTAAGGCAAGAACTCAAGCTCATATGGCAAATAGTAAGAAGGTGTGAGCTTCCTAGACTCACTTGGGAGCTATCACCTGCCTGGCTGCTCCTCACAGAGGAGAAGCTGCAGTGAGCTTTGGGGTTTGGCCCTGCGTTTCTGCCTCCATCCATGCCACACTGCAAGATGTGGGCAACTTCAAAGCAGAGCTCATTCTATCCACCACGCTCCTTGGTCTAATAAAAAATTGGAACAGTCTCATGCTAGGGCCTTTTATCTGCTCTTTTCTAGGCTCAACTCAAGGGCTTATTCACTTCTTTAATGCATGAGACTAGAGAGGATCCCTTGAGTGATTATTCAGTCTCCTGCCTTACAATACTTGACCACCTTGTCCCAGATGTTTACATCACATTCCATCTGACTTCTAGGGCATCACCTACAACTTCTTTTTCTCCTTCACAATCTCTTCTACATCTGTAAATGTTAGTTACAATCCATCACCCTGCACAAAGGCTCCCTAGATATCCCCAGAGCCCCTAATAAGAATGGTTATTATTACCTGTCATTCCCATTGTGGAGGATATCAGCTTTCATGCATAAGAGGGAAAAGAATAATTCTGAAAATACAGCATCCCTTGGTTCCAAGCTGATAGGACAGGGGGTACTGTAAAGCTTGATAATAGCAGATGATAAAATCTTTTTGGGAATATCATGCACCTCAGGTACCCTATTTTCATCCTAGTTAGGTAACAGGGCATTTGCAAGAGCAGGTACTGTGGCCCAAAAGCTTCTCAGGCTGCAAGTGAATGGAAGGCATCCTCGTGACATGACAAGTCTAGGTGAACCGTCACAGAGACTCAGGAGCAACTTCCTTCCTGCACATGACAAAAGGGAGTTTCCCAGGAAGACTTCTACATCCATCTGCTAAATCATCCCCATTCTTTTTCCCTTGATGATCTCAGCCTGCTCTTCTTTCTCCTCTGACAGCTTTTCTCTCCAGCCCCTCTGTTGGAGGTTGATACTTTACTGAGAAGCCAAATTTCTTCTCAACTGCCTTTGCTGAAACCAAGATTTGAACGGGAGCCTCAGGAGAGGGAGGAAGCAAAGTATGACACATTCAAGCTATAGTGAAATGACATATTCATCATGGCTCATGGGGGCCCACATGGCACCCCAACTCGATGCTGCTCCACTGCCCATTTCCCAGCTGACTCTGCTGGAGTTTTCCCCCTGCTCCCCTCCCCATGTTTCTGACAGTGTCACTCCAAGCGAAGTGGCTGATCTGATTGGCGAGAGAACGTGAGGGGTGTCAGAGAAGGTGCTCACAGACATTTCTTGGCTGCCTCAAGGAAATAAAGGCCATCGCTGAGCCTGTCAAAATGATTAATCGCTTACAGGGAATGAGGGGGAGGAGGGAGAGGGAGGGAAAAGAACAGGAGGAAGGAGAAGAGAAAGACAGATGGGATGGGGAGAGCTACAAACAAATAGCAAAAGCAGGAGACACAGGATTGCCTCTGTGCTGGCGAGGAATTGGAAGCAAGAGAGACCCCAGGCTGTGCTTGGAGTGAGCTGGTGGCAGATGAATGGCTCCTTCACAGCCCCCAATTCCACTTGGAGATTCCTTCCTCAGGTGTGCACCACTCCCAAACACAGGCTCAAAGAGCACTAAGGCCTGTTCCACCAGAGCCAGTGTCAGACCTGACAGCCCAAGTAACATGGCCCTGTGACACCTCAGTTCTACAAATCTCTGCAGTTTCCATAAGGTGACAGACCAGAAGCTTATTACCTCAAATGCCAAGCAAGGCCTTGCCTCCAGCTCCACAGCCTGTAGTGGCTGGCATTTGACCCAAATACCCACCAGCACCAGTAATTCTTTGCTGCCAGAAGGATTTTAACCCAATGAAACACAGATGGTTGGGAGCAGCTTCTGAATGTCAGAGGTCCTGGCAGGGGAACTTGCAGCAGAATCAGCCCATTGCCTGTAGTACTAATCTCTTCCACAGAAACTACCCTCTTGGATGCTATTATAACCCCATGTGCCCTCTCTGTGGGCATGGGGACTGTCCTTTTATAGAAGCAAACTATTTGACCTCACCCCTTTAGCTGCTTTCAGCTCAGCTCGAGCCCTCACACAGCTCACTGCATGAGGCCAGCAGTGCTTAAGCAGCTCAAGGGGCACAGAGCTTGGAGCAGATCTTGTAACACAGATTACCTACACACAGGAGAGCCTCCCTTCCTGGCTTCCCAAGAGGTTAAGTCACATCCAAAGGTCTTCCCCATCAAGGCATTCAACAGCAAATCCTGACTATTCAGGAAAAAAAAAAAAAAAAAAAAAAAAAAAAAAAAAAAAAAAAAAAAAAAAAAAAAACATCACAGCTGACACTGAGACAAAAGTCACACTTGTGCTCCTGCCATCCAGTACAGTGACATTTCCTACAGCAAGGGCAATGCTCTGCCACGTCAAAGTCTGGGATTGCTCAGGGTTTACTGCAAGTTTGTGAAGTGAATTCTGACCCCACTACCTACTACACCACAACCTACCTTCCCCCTTTACAAAGAGCATGAGGTCCACTCCTCCAAATGTAAATAAGCATTTAAAATGTTGCTGTGAATGAGAAGCAGCTTTCCACTTGTGTTCAAGAGGGAATAAAAGTCACTACCTGATGTATCTCCCCATCCTAAGCAATGTGACTAGTGATTCTCCTAACTTCTGTCATGATGAGCTCTGGATGAAAAGCCCATTAGATCCTGTCCTGAGATCTGTTTTCTCTTTCATTTGAGTTCCTGTGGTGAACACTAGCCACGGGAAGAGGCTGAAAATCCAAGCTGCTGTCATTTGTCTGAGCTCAGAGCCAGCTGGGAATGAGACAACATGGCTTCAGCTCTCCCCTTTGTATTTCCAGTCACAGAAAGAGTAATCACCCTGATGGAGACCTTCACCTCAAGTAAATCTCCCAGCTTTGCAAAGACAGGAACTGTCACTGAAATCAATGGATCCAGTAAGCTTAAGTCTTCAGATGAACCAACCAACATTGTACGTCCCACGAATGGTCTGTCATGCCCCCTCCCAGGTTAGAGCTGTAGATTTAATCAGAGGCAATGCCTTTTCATGCAAACTATACCAAAATGTTTAACTTGACAAGACCGTGGATGACAGCTGTAGGGCAAACAGGTAACATAGATTTCATATGTACGATAATTTGATGAAGCTCACAAAACAAAATGCACAGTGGATTGTGTATGACTGGATGATGAGGTAAGACAGCAAATGACAGACACAGAGAAGTCACCACTGCCTTCTTTTCTTTACCTGTCATGCAGTCCATCAGGTTCTTCCTTGCTCTTGTAGAAAATGACATTATCAGGGAAAGAGCCTGAAACTGCTTTCATGTTGCCTACTCTAAGCTTTCTGCATGCCAGTCAAGGCCCCTGCCTGCTCTCTTCCACACCACAAACTGCGTGCAAGGTGTGGAGAAAGGAGACAGAAAATTTAAGATGTTGTTTCTGTGTTTTTTGCTGTCAGTTTGTGGCCAGGCACCAAGATGGAAGCACAAGGTGTCAGTGGGGGGAGGACTGGTCTCCCAGATATGCTCTCTCCCTTACTAAGTAGGTATCTGAGAATCACTTAACAGGACTGGAAGGACTTTGCTATGCTGCCTTCCTCCCCAAGCCAGACATAACAGCTCTTTGGTGCTCTGTACCTAGGCAGAGATGGGTCTGTGGAGCAACAGGGGCACTTAGTTATGCATCTTGTGGACTTCACTGTGGCTCTAGTGGCTGCCTCCATTGTTTGTGGGATATTCTCCCCCCCTTCCCTCCTTCTAACAAAGATTCTGATTAATGATCGCTCATTCCTAATTGTCAAATTTCTTTTCCTTCATCCTGTGTCTAATCACCAGTGACAGAAGCCATTACGCAAATGAGAGCAGACGACTTCCCACAACTGTTCTCGTTGGTAAAAGCCTTGTAATTTAAAGCTCTGATTTGTAGAGGAAAGCTGCGTTTCCCCAAGGCGTCCGGGCATCTGTTCCACTTACACTCCCAGAGCCTCCACTTCCGCTCCCTCCCCCCACAATTAGTCCTCTGCTTGCAACAAATATTTGACTTTTCGAGGCAGTAATTAGAACTTACTTTGCATGTGTTTGTCACAGTAACACCATCTTTTCCTTTCCTTCTAGCAGCACCTAGAAGGAATGCAGAGAAGTGCCCAGGGAAGATGGTGGCTTCAGGGCTTCCAAGAACATTGATGGGAGAAGTGCTTTCTGTTCCGAAACAGGAACAGAAGATGAAGACCAGAACCAAGAGTGCAAGGACGCTTTTCACACACATGAGGCTGAAACACATTTCTCTAAGTGTAAAAACATATGAGCAAAGGCAGTACCTCTGCTGCAGTTGCTGCTCTGCTTCCAGGGCTGAGACTGTGCATTAATGAAGGCCTGCCAGGAGACTGCTGAGACCCTGAGAGCACTGCTCCCATCCTCGGGCTTTAAAGCACAGTTGGCTGTGTTCAAGGTCAGCTTGGTCATTGATAAGAGCCATTGCAAACAAAAGAAGTCTTGGCCCAGGCCTACCCCTCTCTCAAGAGCTGTTTTGATGCCAGCTGAGTCAGACTGCCCCTGCACTGCAGCTGTGTCTGATACTTCCTCAATCCAGGCCTGATCCCCAACTCTTGGCTTCATTTGGCCTTGGACTTCATTTATGACTCCAAATTTCCCTAAGCTGGGCATGACCACCCTGATCAACAAGGCGGTGAGCAAGCTGATCAGTCCAAAAACCCATGCACTTCTCTTTACACAGGGAAGATCCTGCAGCTATGATTTACAAGGATTAAGACTTCTCCTCAGAAGAATCCCACTTTTTAAGGAACAGGGAAATAACAAAAAAAAGAGAAGAAAGGTATTAAGCAACCTAAGTTAATAAAACAAGAAAAAGACTGAAAGTAGAAGTGAAAAATCTGGGCCTCTGACTTAGTTTTCAAATGACACAGCACATCCCTCAGTTTCCTCCGCTCTTTGCACAACCTAAACATTTCTGAGCTTTGTGATGACACCGGTACATTATCCAAGAGGCAAGTGCAGAGCAGAAAGGATAAGATACAGCAGATCACAAAGTTCAGTGAACAGAAGCAAGGGTGTTCAGAGATGATGATCCCAGCAGGCACAGCAAGGAAGGGTGAGCACCCACAGTCAGACTTCCTGCACTTGGCTTTCCTACTCCCTTCACATTCACCCTGTCCCCCAAGGGTGTGAGGAGAGAATGCCATTCGGGGTAGCCCAGGCTGAGGCATCTCTCTCTCCCACCATGCCAACATACCTCACCTACTATACAACTCCTCCCTATTTTACTACATCTTAGCCATTTGTTCAGAATTAGTCAGCATTTCACCAATGGTTCGATTTCAAGATTGCTGTAGAGTTAATATTACCATAAAGTAACTTGTGTGTACTAGGTAGAGAGGACTCCACCTCCCAAGGCTGCTAACACACAGCACAGGTACACACAGGAAGCTTCCCTCCAAAACCTCTGTGACAGTTGATTGAGTTCATTAGCCTTGGTTCATTTGGTGTAGTTTGCTCCATCACCCAGTCAGTGACCAGAGCATGGTGACACCATTCAAGTCAGCAGGGAGGGGAATTTTTCCCTTCCCACCAACACTTCTTGTTGACACCACTTTATTCCCAGCTTTCCTTTCAGGCTTATGGAAGTAGTACAGAGAAAGCTGTGAAGACACATAATAATGCAGTTGCTGTTTTGAAGGCAGTTCTGGAGACCAACAGCCTTCACCAGAGAAGAACACAAGTGGAGTTATCAGACTGAAAGACAGCTTTATACACACATGTCCTTATAGAGCTCTTCTGCACTCACAAAATAAAAGCCACACCATTCTGTTGTTCAACATTGGTTGTATTTAAGAACTACACTTCAGAAGGTACCATGTGTTTGTCACACCCCACCCCCTGCACACACACCCCTAGCAGAGAACACACAGCTTCCCAATACCATGGCAAGGGGCATTGAAAGCACAAGGTGAAAAGGGAAGGGGGGGAGTCAGTCCATCAGTGCATTGTAAATGAGCTTTCACAAAGTCAAGTGCAGCAAAATCTGTTCAGACACTTTAAAAGTTAGACCTTTGGCAAATAAAAGAAAAAAAAAGGATCCTAGAAGTCCTCTAAGTACCATTCTCTCTCCACATGGGATATGATCTCCCACCCTGAGCTTCAAGAGTTGATGGTGTCTAACAAGCAGTACTGAAGACTACCATGTGCTGAATAAATAGCACAGAAATGGGATTTAATTTGGGCATCCTTCCATAAAGGGCACGTGCCCAAGATTCCTGGGAAGGCCTTGCTTTTGGCCAGTCAGAAGCTTCTTCCCCCAGCTGTCCAAAGGCTGTGCATTGATAAGCATCCAGCTGAGTGACTTTCGTCTGGATCTAACCATAGCTCTGGAGAGTCTGCCACATGGCAGTCAGACTACTCAGTGACACATATTTCTTGAACAAGGACCCTGTAGCTGCCAATTAAACTTCATTTATTCTGACCAGTAATGCAGCCAGAAAACTTGCCTCAGGACCTCCTGTTTGAGAAGCCTTTCACTTTTGTGAAAGACAAGCCCACTACAAGTGGTGCATGAGCTGTCCCAGCAAAAGATGGGACCTGAGACCAAAGATGGAGCACTTACCAAGTAGCATGTTACACTTTTATCAGAACCCACATCAGACCAAGCCCAGCACAACAGGAAAAACACTGGGAAGTCTCAACAAAACAAATTCTACACTTTCTGGGATAAGATACGTGGGCTATAAAAAGCTTTTCCCACCTCTACCTCTTGGGACCCATTACAACCGCATCAAAAATACAGGACCTTTGCACTACTACCCAAACCAGAGGCAGCAGTGCTGCACACCTCAGGGAATAAAAAGCCAGCTTCCACCTAAGGCTTCTGCATCGAAGAGGAGGAAAGCAAAGTTATTTTTCAGAGTGATTACTGAGGACTCAAACAAAGGTTGTCACTTCCCAGTCTGCCATGTCAAGTCCCAGAACACAAAAAGGATCAAGATAAACTTAATCACATTTAAACAAAAAGCCCTGAACTCTTTCACATGACTGTACAAGGAAGAGAACCACACACTGGCATGGATTTAACTGATAGACAGGAGCCACACAAAATCACACAAACGCGCACCTCTGCGCAGCCACACACGCTTGAGTTCTTGCAGTTTCAGTAAAAAGGGCACTTTCCTGCGTTAGTCTGAGGAGCCAGCACCCCTGGCTGGGGAGAAGTGAGGCTCTGTACCTATCTGACACTGCGTTTTAACAGCAGAGCTCAGCATCCCTTGGAAATTTAATTTAAAAATGTGGCATAATCATTCAAGACTTGGAGAGTGCCCTGGCATTTATGCATCTCCCTTCATAATGCTACATCCCCTTTTAACTATACTGCAGCTTCAGAAGAGCAGGAGAGAAGCCTTCACTCCCTAGAAAAAGCTGTCAGAAAGGAGATTTATCTAGATTCATACAAGACAGGTGTTATTTGGAGAGCATAGGATTTGGTGCTCACACACTAGATAAATTCATTCTGATCCCTACCCTGTACTACATCCAAAGCATACATGTCTTAGGTTGAAGTAACTGAATCATTTGTCCAGTTGTTCAACACACACAGGCCATCTCACATGTTCCTTTCCATTAATACAAAAAGGTGCCAGAGTTGAACAGGGACAGGTCCTCTAACAACAGAGGACTGTGAAACCTAACATTTCCCAGCTTATATCCACTACTGGCACCAACACACAAACACAGCCAGGAGGCCCAAACCCCATGAGGCTGAGGAAAAAATATTGCTCCTGGTTATCCTCCAAGCTCTTCTTCATATGCCTGAAAATCCTGAAGTAACACGTCCAAGTGCCACAAGCCATGCTCCTTGTTGTGGCAAACAGGGCAGAGGGAAGAAAATAAACAAGTTAGTGAGCATGAATCCAGCTTCCAATAAGTGCAGACTCTTTCTTGGGAGGTTCAGTTAGATGAGAGTGGAGGATGAATAGGGTACTAATGGTTTTGCAGTTCCAATAGCCCCTTTAATGTAGTGGGGCCAGGATAGGCCAGGAAACCCATCAGTCTGTTAAGTGCTGCGTGCAATACTAGCGCTCAGTATCTTCCATTGCTCGTGAACAAAGCAGCTCCAACATCAGCCAGGGGCACCAGGCATTAGTCATACCGGCCCTTAATCATCATATTCAACAAGGGACCCACCTGTTCAAAGCAAAAACAGGTCATTAGCCAGGACAGTTACACAGAAATGGCAGTACAGAGTCTGCTGCCTCTGCCTCACAGAGCCCAAGATATACCTAAGCACTTCCATAGTATTTTCTAGAAGAACACTCGGGCACCCACAAACATATTCTTAAAATACCCTACCAAAACTGCAGGATTCTCTGTCAACACCTGACTTCAGGTGACACCACAACATTCCATCCAGAGTAGAAACATGCTTGAAACATTTTCACTCCCCACCCAACATTTGTGATTTCTAAGTAGATGCTATTAAAGGGAGTCAATAGTCACCATGGGCTGTTTTTCAGGGCAGAGGAGGATCATTCTCACTCATTGAATCCTCTCTGGTCCCTGGTGTCAGTAAGAAGAGGGGCTACAACTGATGATTTTGCTAAGTTTTTTTTTTTTTTTTAGTCAAGACCACTCCCACATCTCAGCACTGCCTGACTATGCAGGAAGTTCAGAATGCTATGGCAGTAAAATAATCTCAGGGGAAAGGTTAAAGAGGAGTTTCTGTACAGTGGTAAGGATTACAGACGTGAAAACATTTCTATCCTTGACCTGCATTTCCCCTTTCAGATGATGAGATATTCAAAGGCATACTCTTAGTGCCTCAGTCTTTTCAGACTTAGTACCTCAGGGGTTTTTTTTTATATTCCAGATGGTTAAGATTGCAAGGAATTCAAAGATGAACAAGACACATTAAAGATGAAGCAATCTCCTTAAGATAGGAGATTTCTGTTATCTAAGAGACTTAGATTCAACACGTGAAAAAAGGTTTCATTTTTTTGCAACTAAGGGGTATAATTGCTGCACAGAAGGCTAAGGAGTGTTTGGGAGCAACACTTTCCTGGAAATGCCCAAAGTCGAAGTACATTTTTTCCCACATACAAGAACAACTACATCACTGTTTGTAGTGGTCTTTTCCAGAATTATAATTTTAAAGAGCTTGCCTTTTTGTAAGCAAATGACCTTCTGAAGACTGCAGCAAGAACCAGCAAAAGAGCAATCCTGCTTTCTGCCACTCTCACTGTGGCATCTAGAGAGCCAAGCAGCTGTCATCTCAAGTTTTGCATTACGCCTTAACAATTTCAACAGCAGTGATGGTTCTTTTCCATACCTCTTGTGGATTTCCTAAGGCTTCTCCTAACATCTTCTCAATATTCCTCATTATTGCCACTTTCTGATGAGCCTTTAATGGATACTCAATTCTCTTTGGGGTTGGGGCACCCTGAAATATCAAAAAGAGCTCATTTGCATGCTTCCTGTATTGGCAGCTTATTCCACCTTCCCCCAGTCACCCAGTTCTTCACACACACAACTCTGAAGAGGAATAAGTAGCTTCCAGAAGCAAAGGACTTGGTGCCAACAAAGTTCTCATATTGACAGTGTGTGCCAATACATCTCTACCTGAAAAAAATCCTGTGGGATAGAGCTATCCAAGCTGCACTTGTACTCACCTTGTACCAGAAGTTCACAGTGATGGTAATCCCCCCATTCAGGAGAGACTCAATGTGGTGCCACCTGCATGGAAATCACATAAAAAAGAAAAAAAAAAAAAAGAAAAGAAACTATTGCTGTAGCTTATAGTGAAATACCTTGGATGATGAGTTCAGACAGCACTAGACAAGCCTTGCCCTATACCTCCTGCATCAAGACCTCAAACCTTTTGGAAAGCTTTCCTTATTTAAATATAGATCCTTTTCTCACACATGTTAGTGAGTACATGTACAATTAATGTAGAGTCAGGGAGAATTACTATTCCCATCCAACAGACAGGAATTAGAAGCATACTGGCCCAAGATATCGCAGAAAATATCACAGCTGTTGGAGAAGTAAAAACTAAATACTCTTAAGAGCCAACCCAACAGTAAGTAGAAAACATTTTAAACCACTGGTTTTTATCACAGTGGGGTCCCACCATCGTTCTTACCAGTACATAGGGATGTACAGCACGTCCCCAGGACCCACCACCGTCTCATAGCCAACGACATTCCGGAAGTTCGGAAACTTCTCATAGTCAGGATTGTCAAAGTCCACCTAATAGAAGAAAATATTAAGAAACTCAGAACTTCCTGCAATGACAGTTCTCATTATTGGCTCTTGGTGTCAAATCATCCTGGTCTTCCCTACACGGCTTTTACATTCCCATTTGTATCTTCATTGTGAGGTCCTGCAGTATCCTCCAATTTGTCTGTCAGCAAATCTGTGTTTGACCAAGGGATCAATGAAACAGAACAGAGAAGGTAGCAACTCCAACCCCATTGTGCTATCAGTAAAAAAGGTTTTTATGGCCCTAGCACTTGCAAGTCAGGACCAGCCACAAACAGCAAACTACCAATGCATTCCCCACTTAACAAATCTGAACAGAGGTTTTGCAAAAGATCGAGCAAGGGTTTTGCAGCTTTAGCTCCAGTGCAGCTTCCTCCCCCCTTGCATCTTAACAAACGCCTATTTTCAGCATGGAGCAGAGAACAGATCTGCTACTCTCACCTGGCTCTGTCTGTCACACGGATGGTGCACAGGATAAGGGTAGAGGCATTCAAACTGATCAGGAGGAAACAGGATACACCTCTTGTAACCCTTAATCTGAGCAAAGAAGTTCTGTTGCTCGTCATAATGAGCTGGTGTCACATTCCCTACAGAGAGAAAAGATAATTAAGACACTTTCATGTACAGGTATGAAAAAGAAGCAAGTGATATTCCTTGCTAAAGACAGAAAATATACTCTCACATATTCAGAAACTAAACAAGGAAAATGGAAACAGAAATGTTACAAACTGAGCACTCTATCAGTCAGCCTTTACTGAGCAGTTGCTACTCCACTTAATTTCCATTCCAAATCCATACTCAGCAACTTATGCTCTACAGGATTAGGATTTCCAGCTTGTTTCTATGAACAGCAGATGCTGAATGCTGATGGGAAGCTTTTTCATAAAACATTTTGTTTAAATGACAAGTTGTGGAACAGACTGTCAAAGATTATCAGTCTAGAGAAAAAGAGTTCCATAGTCAGATTTGAAAAAAAGTCCTAGAACTTTTGTAAGAAAACAAGTAAACAATCTCTGTCACTGGAGCTCCCAATAGCACCCACTGACGTCTGACTAACCGTGCTCGACTGTTGCCACTAGATCTAAATTTAATCAAATCTTTAAATACAGTGGGGTGTTTTGTACCCCTCACAACTGTTTTTCAGGGTGTTTGCCAATTCAGATATTACTCTCTTGGCCTGCAAGAATTAAGGTAACAGTTAACCCCATAACTTAATTAAATAGATCATACGATCATGTGCTGCTCTAAAGATACTCCTTTTTCTAGCACATACTGGTTCAAGACAATTCCTTGATTCTTGTGCATAACCTGTTAATAGGATTTTAGTGATTATATGGCCTGTAAGGAAGTGTTGGTCCACTGATTTTATATTATGTTCTCTCAGCTAGTAAAACAAGTGCTAAAGACAAACTACAGTAGGTTGAGTATGACTTAGTGCAAAGGAGGAAAAAAACATCAAAGTTGTGTAATTGAACAACTATAATTGGATATGTTGGCCACATTGATTATAGGTCCTCCCTATAATTTCACAGATCTGTGTGCATTTCTTGCCCAGTTATTGAGATTACTTTCTAAAAGAATGTTCTCCTTGTCAACAGCCTAGTGGTACCTCTGTCTTTTAACGCACCTGCCTCCAAGTCAGGCTCCACATGCATTTGGAATTCTACTCTATCCAGATACTTTTAAAATTTACCCTTCTTCAAGTTTCCCAATGTCCTCTAGCCTTTCAAGAAAAAAATAGATCCAGTCTTAATCAAAAGAGAACTCCTCCTCACTAGCTCAAATAAGAAAAAAAGGCTTCACAAAATAATCAGATTTCCTCCTGGGCAAACACTGGACATACTCAGAAAAGCCCAGAAGTCTAACACTGTTCAACTTGCAAACCTGTCTGCTTTTTGAATCTGCAGGCTCTGAGCTTTTTAAATCTACAGTGCCTGAAGCATGCAAACAGAAAAGAGATCCCAGGGTGTGATAAGTAGTTACTAGAAATACAGTGCCACCAGAATCACACAGAGCCTTTGCATGAGCACACTGCATTTAGGCATTCACAGTATATCCCTGGCAAAATAGACTATTCCTTTTTTGGTTTCTTCTTTATAACCCACCTTAAGGTGTGACAACAGTCTCCTCCCAACACAAAGCTTTAAACTACCTCCTCTGAAGGAATACACAGAAATGAGGGGAAAATCCATTTGAAAGACCTTCTGGAACTGAAATACAGAACTGCTGATGGAATCTTCTCCTTTTCTCCTCCAACCTGAGGAAGCTATTTACCTTCCATGCCAATAAGAAGCAAGTTAGAAGTCAGTTGACCCCAGCCACGCTTCCCTTGCTGCTTGTTAATCCAGTTCCAGTTGAAGCCAAGGAAATCCACCACAATCTTCCTTCCAACTGTGTCATTCAGTGTTTGCTGTAGATATAGCCTGAATTGTCCAAGAGAGAAAGCAGAAATCAAGTACTAAGCTTTGTCATGAACACAGACATACTCTGCTTCTTCAGAAAGATTTCAAAACAGAGAAATATTTCCTAGAGGTTCTGTTCTATCACTACACAGCTTCAACACCTGTGGAAGGAAGCAGTTTCAAAAAGTCCGCAAACTCTGCTGTAAGGTTTCTCAGTACAGAAGAGAACAGATCTTGGTTCAACTTGAACAATTACAAGAGAAAAACATAAGTTAAAGGAACAACAACCTTCTTACAGGGTAGGAGGAGAAACTCTAAACAGACTAGCCACTATCAAGTATCAAATATGCTAATGTCCAATCTCTAGATGAATGCCACCCCTCTAATTCACCTGCAATACAAGTTACCTCTTCTGGCAGAACTACATTAGGGAAAAGTGGGGCTCAGGAGAGCCTGCACAATTCAGTACCAAGTTACTTAAAGCCATGTTTACATTTAGACACAGAGGATCAGAGGAATCAAGCATCTGTACCAACAATCACAGTATTACAGACTGCTGTCTACAATGCTAGAAGAAAATGCATTTTTAAGAGCAAGGATTGCATTCTCTCTTGGAAAAAACACACCCAAGGCTGAGAAAGAAGAGAAATGCACAGATGACAAGTGGGCATGGGTACAGTGCTCCTTCCAATTAAGACTCAATTAAGCATCAGTAAATCTTTTTAGAGGACGCTGACTGAAAACACTAAGTGTTTAAGTACAGCTGCTGAAAGTTATATTCCATGCCCACTTGAAGCTCCTCCCAGCTCTGTTAATGGTCCAGGTCACCACCACCAGCACACAGGACATGCACAACCTGGCCTTGTACTTCCCAAAGAGGGTTAGCTCCAGCTGCCTTGGGATTCTGAGGGAAAGCCTGAATGCCACAGCCTGTACCTTTTCATCAGACAACAAGCTTATCTACCAATACCACAGTCTGCCGAAAAAAAGTGAAGCTTAATTCTTTCTCTATACAAACCCTGCCTCACACAGAGGAGGAAAAATTAAATAAGTTCCCATAGGCAGTTTGTTTGGTATGACTTTTCTAATAAGGTAACAAGGCTGCTGTCAACTAGAAGCCCTGCAGGAAAAGCAGGATTATTAAAAAGAAACAAACAAAAAGTCCAAAAAGTTCAAGACGTTAATCATCAACACCCACTGAAGAGAAATCTAGCTCCTACTGTGGTCTGAAGAAACAGAGAAACCTCCACATGCCACATATCACTTACCTCTCAGCACTCCCTTTTTGTTGTATTTCTTTGAGTCTGTCCACAAACTCGGCAAACTTCATTTCTTCCCTACTTGACTTGGGTTTGAAGTTCTTAAAATTGGCCATTTTCTTCTCATCATAGTACAAAAACTTGTGTGTGCTGGCACTATACACTGAGAAGTCCCCATTGCCAATGTTTTCCTGGAGGTAGTCCAGGTCCCATTTCAGAGCAGGATAAACCAGATTCGTATCTGTCAGCACCACTGGCTCCTGGAGAGAAACGGGAAGTTTATTGATTCAAAGACCTCTTGAACTTAAGAACAAACACATTCATTACTGCACCCACAAAAAGTCCCTTTCAAAGTGGGGAATTGGAGAAGGCATTTAAAGCAATCATATATCTTGTTCTGGGGAGAAAACCAAGCAAGACATGATATGAAATTTTAAGAAAGTGGTGGCCTGGGGTTACAGTAAGATCCTGGTAGCAGTGGGACAGACTGCACTATCTACTTAGCCAATCTCTATCAGCGAGGTTAGACAAACACCAGCTGGCAACACTTCTGGGCCTGCTTGGTCCTGCCACGTAGCCAGGAAACACACTAGATTCTGGCTGGACACTTCTAGCGTCAGCTGTGAAGGTGTAAATGGCAGCAAAAAGATCCCTCTGAATCCAGAAACAGAACTCCTCTCTTCTCAGAGGACTGCAAATAACCAGCCATCAAAAAACTGACCATCTCTTCCACAGCAAAAAAGGAACCATTACAGAAGAAAGACAACGGACATTGTCTATCTCCTCATCTACCAGTAGTAAGCAACCTAACCACGGCAGCGCTGTGTTGCCAACCTGTACATACACAATTTCCTTTCTTGGAGACTTTGCTTAAAAAAACCCAACTACCAAAATGAGACTGAGCTGGTAGACAGCAAATACAAGAGCCACCACTGCAAAGGAACCTTTACATCTGTGGTCCCTCGCACTTAAAAAACAAACAATAGGTACCCAGGGGTTTACACAACGTTCCTACAACTTCCATCCCGGCAACAAAGGGCTTAAAACAAACGTTTCCTGCGAATTTCACAACTCAACGCTGTAGCACAGAAGAAAAATGTCCACTATAGCAGAGAGGAGCGGGACAGCGGAGCCCGCGCGGTACCCCGGACGGGCAGGGCCGGGATGAAGTCACTGAGGCCGGGATCCCCCTCACCTCGTTCTCGATGAGCTCCTCGGCGCGGGGGTCGCTGTGGCTGAGCCGCGGGATGGGCCGCGTCTCGAAGGAGTAGCGGCGGAACTGGGAGTCGTTCCAGCCGGGGCCTGCTGCCACCGCCGGGCCCTCCCGGCAGCCTGCGGCCGCCGCCGAGGAGGAGCAGGAGGAAGAGGAGGACGAAGAAGAAGCCGAAGAAGAAGAAGAGGAGGAGGAGGAGGACGAGGCCGCCGCCATCGCCGCTTCCACCGAAGAACCCGTACCAAGCGAGCCGGAAGCGGAAGCTGCGCACCCATGGCAACGCCGGAAGCCGAGGGCGAAGGCGGAGGGCAGAGGACCATGGAGACGGAGGGAGGGAGAGAGCGGCGGCGGCTGCGGCAGCGCCCCCGCGGGCGGAGGCTGCAGAGAGCTCCTCTGCCCTTTGCCTGCTGTCCCTTTCCAGGGCTCTCGGGCACAGCAGGGGAAGACCCGCTGCAGGAAACTGAAAGGATGGTCTCCGCAGCCTCGTTGCCGGGCCCCGTGCCGCCCCGCGAGCCTTCAGCCGGCCGCCCCTTCCCCTTAAGGGCGGCGGAGCGGGCGCAGGCGCTGCCCCTCGGGCATTCCCATTGCCCTGATGGGAACAGCGCTGCCCGCTGCCTCAGTGTGCCTACGGGAAACGCACTGCCGAGCTCTGCGCCGGAAAACGAGAACGTTAATTAACACCTGCTACCCAAAAAAAAAAAAAAAAAAAAAAAAAAAAAAAAAAAAAAAAAAAAAAAGGTAGCACTGCGTGGTGCAACAAACACCCAGCCTGCGACGGCGACTACATCGTTTCAGCAGGGTCTCATGAACTGTGTGACCGAAGTGGAGCTGTTAAATTATTTTCTTATTGTATGTTTATTATGTGAGACAAGGTCTACATTTGGCTTTTAATCTGCAAACAGCAAGAATGACGATCGCTATTTCCCAGGAATGCACGCCACATTAGGCATCAGCTCTGGAGAAAATTTTGGTCTCTGGCATTCAATGGTTTTCATCTTACAGTAGCTGGGATTTATTCTGCCTGTGCAGAACTTCGCCTTTATGAGAATAATGCAATTTCCCTTTGTCCTTCCAAAATTTATTAATATAATTAGTTTCTAGAAAAAAGAATGCCCTCTCACCCTTTACATTTACAGCATTTCTGCTGTCCAGCTTAACAACATTTTTTACAGCGTATTTGCAAATATATTTGGGTGCTTAGGAAATTTGAAACACAGCTGTGGAAAACTCAAACATAATTCAGAAAATAAATACCCAGTGGTGAAGAGCTGATGTAAGAAGGAGCTGACCACAATCCAAGTCTGCAGTGAGGCCTGAGCCCAAGTCAGTGGGAACCAAGGTCTCCACTTCCAGTGCTGTCCCCATACTGCTGTCCCTGCAGTGCTGTGGGCTGCAGAGGTGGAACTGGCACTAAATCCTGCTCCATAGAAAGCAGCAGTAGCATCTGCACTGGAAAGTGGGGCTCTGAACTAATAACTTTATTAGATAACTGAGTAACTTCACTGCATACTCGTTTGCAAGGGAGTTGGCTGAATTAAGACACCATCCCTAAAAAGATATCAATGGGCCTTTCTTTGGGATAAGTGAAAGGATCCTGTTCTTTATCTGTGACAAAACCCCCATCTCCAGGCATGCTGTATCTCAGATGTATTTTTGTGGTTCATCACTATCTTCATTCAATTATTAGGTTTAAAATTAATGTTGTTATTAGAAGGAATGGCTTTAATGACAAATGGTCTGTGATAGTTTTTGACCTGCAAAGGTTTATAATGTAAATCGTTATAGAGACATTACCCATTATGGCTGATGTGAATAACTGAAGGAAAATGAGTTCAACTACCACAGAGTTTACATAATGAAGTAAACTGCAAAATCCTTTAATGCTTATATTGATTTTATTTACAATAATACATTGCTTACATTTGAAGAATCACATTGCTAAATTAACATGCCATTTTTGCTGTCCACCTTCACCTAGCTCCATGGAGAAAAGACGATTACATTTGGTTATTGAATAATAATATCGATACTGATACAAAGAAGGCGATTTGCATAACGCCGTCTGGCACGGTATCGATCCGATTGAGCATCGATCGAGCAGCTCCGCAGGAGGCTCCCCTCCACTGGAAGGCAGTTCCTGCCATAAATTCCCACTGGCCCGCTTCAGACGATGACGGACAGAGCAAAATACCGCCCCGATGCCTTTTCCGTCCATTAACCTGTGTCAGTATTACAAACCAGCATCCGATTAATTCCTGCCCCGGCGGGGCTCGGTGCTGGCGGCAGCGGCAGCCCCGCCCCGGCCCCGCCCCGGGCCCGGCCCCTCACCAGCCCCGCCCCAAGCCCAGCCCCGCCCCAAGTCCAGCCCCGCCCCAAGCCCCGCCCCTCCGTTCCCCGGCGGCCGCGCCTGCGCGCTGGGAGCGATGGCGGCGGGCTCTGTCCGCGGTGTCCTCTGGCCCCGGGCGGCCGCCGGGCTCAGGGCGGCCCGGGCCGCCTTGGCCGCGCCTTCGGGAGCGCGGGCGGGTGAGCGGGGAGGCGGAGGCTGGAGCGAGGGGCCAGCGGCGGGGCGGAGGTGTCTGGGGCGGCCGGCCGGTGGTTGCGGGGTCGGGGCGGGAGGGCGGCGCGACCTCCCCGGCCTGGCGGCGGCTGCCGGCGGGGCCCGCGCCCACTCTGCCGCGTTGCTCTCCCGCAGCCTCGGAGATGTCCCAGGACATGATGCCCGGGCCGTACCCGCGGACTCCGGAGGAGCGGGCAGCCGCTGCGAAGAAGTACAACATGCGGGTGGAGGACTATCAGCCCTACCCCGATGACGGCCTCGGGTGAGCTGGGTAGTGCCGTTCTTCCGCAGCCGGGAGCGGGCCGGGGCAGCTCCTGTCTTTGTGGGGGGCTGCTGTAGGCTCGTAGTCCCTGGTGAATGCCTGGCTTTGCTGTACTGTCAGCTTAGAGCTTTGAAGACACTTCAGTGTCTTAAAATAGGAACGAATTAAATCAGCTACAGGCCTGTGTGACTAAAACACGAGAGACTTCATGTGAGAAACTTGACAGACTTCATATGTTGTTGTACTGCAAGGCTACAACAGCATATGAACGTTGTGAATAAAGGTGTCAGGAGATGTTTAAATGGTTGGGGAATATTTCGATATGTGCCAAGATAATTAGTGTTCCATATTTTAGTTAACCTTGCATTTTCTTTCATCTAGCAGAGTCCAATAAGGCTAGTTGGGGAATACTAATTGTTATGGTGACTGGTATCAAGGTAATTATTGTTGTGCTAGTTGTTTTAATGCATTTTGAAAATGTATATGCAGAAAAACTAAAAAAACAAAGTAGTGTTCAATTTTATTTCCTTAGGCATGTCTTATACTGTCTCCTACAAATTATATCTAAATTAGTACCAATTTCTTTATGTACGTTCTTTTGTTTGTTTCCCATAGGTACGGTGACTATCCCATGCTCCCTAATAAGTCTCAATACGAGAGAGACCCCTGGTACCAGTGGGACCAGCCAGACATGAGGCATAACTGGGGAGAGCCGGTAGGAGTGCCAGTCCCACTTCTCAAGTTGCTCACCAGTGCTCCTGTTACTAAATTCTAACATGTGCCTCTTGTTAGTGCTTTCTCTTGAATCCTTTGTGTAATTTCATCACCAGTGCAGGTGTGTGTTGCCTGTGCAAGCATGGAGAGTCAGTTCAAGGCGAAGTTAGGCTATGGCCATGTGGATAAATACTGTGGAAATGCTAAGGACAGTTAACTAATTACATATGAGAAGGGAGACTTTACAAACTTAACTTTCCCTGCAGGAGTAATTTTATTTTATTTGCCTGATCGAACTCAGTATGAGATCCTGGCTCAGAATTGTTTAGCAAACATGCTATCATTTGAATAAAGTCTTTTTAGTGCAATGGAAGTAGCTATTGTTGCTTCATTACTGCAGGGCTTTTTTTGAGATAGACTACAAACAAGGATCTTCTCTCTAAAGGATCTTTGCAACATGTCCTTAAGATAAATGTGAATAGGTTATTTATGTTAACTTTAAAAATCTAAGCTACTCAAATTCCTTTCAGGAGTAGCTTTTCTCTTAGTGAATCACTGCAATCTGCAATTACTGAGCTTGGCATTTGACTTACGATCTCTTTACTAAAAGCAAGAGTTCATCTAAGTATGTGTGCTTAATATATCATAGTAAAACCATTTCAACCTGTGTACCACAGCAAAGTGCATATTGTAATGACTGTAAAAGCACATGAAAGAAACCCATGTCAATTCTATGTTGTTGTAGTGCTTGCTGCAGGAAGGCTTGTGTACAGGCCCTTGCACATGATGTTGGCAGTCAGGAGTGAAGAGAGCAGTACTGGTGTGTTCCAGCAAATGCCTCTGCTTAGGCAGCTTTGATTTCTGCTCATTCTGGCTCTGGGTTTGATAGGAAGTGGCTCTGGGGGAACTAGAGCTGGGAATCTGGAAGCAGTACTTGAGCTAAAAATTAATAAGTTCTCTGCATTTATTAATGTGAAAGGAGACTATAGGCAGAACATGCTCGAGACTTTCCTATTTATACGTCAGGGCATTAGCGTGCTACTAGCCTTGCTTTTGTTGTGGAGTAACAGCAGCAGGTTCTCTCCCTGTTTTGAGAGACCAGCTTCCAAGTGTCAGGTAGCTGCTTCTTTGTTTGAAATAGCACTACTTCTGTTTGGGTATGTGACTGAGCTTCCATTAATGAGGGTTCCAATTTATACCATGCCTTTTCAATGGTCCTGGGGAACAAAGCTGAGGTGGAATGATTATGAATAGAAATAAAAACTCTTATATTTAAGCATGTTGTATGGTATAAGCATGGGATGAAATGTAGAGCCTTTTGAGTTTTACTGTAAGCAACAATTTGTTGTGACTGTAGGTAAACCATGTACCCTCCTCTGTGGCTCTATCTCTACACTGGAGCTGGAGATGAAACAGCTTCTGGCAGTTTTGTGAATGCTGTAATGTACTGCTGCCCTTGAGTAAAGCAGCTTCACCACTGTTGGCAAATGTGCGATTGTTTTCCTTTGTTCTTTAGATGCACTGGGACTTTGACATGTACACTCGGAACCGGGTTGATACATCCCCCACTGTTGTTCCCTGGCACACCATGGGCAAACACTTCTTCATCTTTTTGGGCACAATGCTGATCCTGTTTGGTCTTGGAGCAATCTACCCATCCTACAGGCCTGTGGTGAGTGAAACCTAAGGGTAAAGGGAGGAAAGGCAGCTGGATTTCTTGTCCTTACCAATGCCCATAAGAGTGGTTTTGCTGAAGATGAGTGATGGGTGTGGATGCAAAACTGCTGGCAGTGGATGAGCCGAGGGATGTCCTGTGGCCTCATCTAGCCGAAGTTGTTCTCTTGACTAGCCTGGCTCAGCTCACAGATGTTGCTTCATAGTGAGCAGTCCCTGTTCATAGGGAACTAATTTGAACTATGTTTCTTACAGTATCCCATCTTTGGTCAAGTTACTTTCCTTCCCTGTGTGTGCATCTACTCAAGTGAGGTGCTTTAACTCTTGTCTTGCTCTGTGTTTTTAATTATATCTCATGAGCTGTATCATTTGGGGAATGGACTCTTGAAAAATATGTCTGAATACACAAGCAGCTTTTGCAATATATTATCCACATGCTGTGAGACAAACTGTTAAGATTAAAAGCAAGACCACCTTGATGTTTCTGTTAAAAACAATAATTTATGCAAAGAAGCCCCTATTTCTGAATTTACTTTCCTCATACTCTCAATATTCTAGCTGAAGCACTTAAAAAATAAAAATTCAGGTCATAAATTACAAGCCTTCATTTAGGTGGGGTTGGGATGGTATGAGACATTTTCCTCTTACCCCTTAATTTGCTTGGTGAATGTGGTGAATTTGTCACTCTGTCTCTTCTTGTAGGGACCGAAGCAATATCCCTTCAATGACTTGTATCTGGAGAAAGGAGGAGACCCCAATAAAAAGCCACCAACGGTGATACACTATGAAATTTGAAAGTTGTTCAAGTGCTACGTTTCCATCAGTTCTGCTGGGGAAGGAATCTTCTCTAGTGTTCACTGGCATATATTGACACTTGTTCTTCAATGTTCAGCTGCTAACTGCAGTGAAATATATCAGTGACACCTACTGTGCTAGTTGTCTTCTGTTGGTTTGACAAGGCTGAATTATAGCTAATGAAATGGACTGACCTTTGCTATATTTTAAATGGGGTAGTATCTATGGGGCAAAGCTATGGGTGCAGACCTAGAACTACTGGTCATTTATGCATCTTGTGGACAAACATTTCTCACCTGTGCCTGCTTATGTAGGCAGTATCTACCTGTAACCAAGGCATTTAATTCGGGTGCTGCTGGGAGTTTTACTGGAGTGTCTATATACTGTAAAATGACAGGCAGAAACAGGTGCCAGTCCTTGGGAGTCATGTACTGTGTCTGCCCTTACTGGGAGTTGACTTTGATCCCTTCCAGGTCTAGATGCCCTCTGGAGTGAAGTTTCCACAACCAGCAGAAAGCACTTGTGGGGCACAGAGCCTTGCAGTGTGTAGCTTGAAGCTGACAGCAGAGCTATGTGGACAGCAGCAGTATGAAAAGGCTAATGAGCAAGTTCAGCTCTGGCCAGATCTGCCTTGATCCAAGTGCACAGGTCCCCATAATTGCTCCTTTATGGTCTGAGTTTGTCCACCTGGCCTGGAGTTATAGCTGACCCATGAAATCTGCCTGTTCTGCTGCAAATCACTGGTCTTGGACCTCCTACAGCTTCAGCAACAGTCTGCTTGGGAAAGTTATACATAAAGTTAAATTAAGCTCCTAAATTTATCTGGCTCCACTCTAACAAAAGGGTTTTTTCCTCTTGTTGCTGGAGGAGACAGTACCTTTATTACTGATTTACATGGAATCTTCTCACAACTCTGCCATGCTATGCCTTAACCCCACTGTTTAGTTGCAGGAGTAGGTGATCACAGAAGGCTGAAGGCTTGGGTCACTCTAGGTGCTTCCTTTAAACTAGATGCTGTGCTCTGCTCTCAGCATCCTGTCACAGCTCATAGTTTTGTGTTTTAAGAGAAGCAGGTATATAAAGACAGTGATTCATGGTTTCTCCATCTGTACAGATTTTAAACCCCAAACTCTAAAGGGACTGTTCCCTTCGTTTTTGTGTAGGGGGCTTTATAAGGATATATTAAAGGGAATTATGGGATTGAATAATTGTTTTATTATTCACCTATGCTAGGACATAGTTTTATTTACATCTAAATATTTGTAAATCCTTTGGAGGTGCTGAATAATCAACATTCCTCATAGCTTTTGTAAGGTGTCACCTTCTCATTACAGAAATGCTTGCTTTTAAATTATAGTCAATGATGCTTTATCCCAGAAGGGTTTTTAAGTGGGTTTTTTTTTTGTGTGTGGGTTTTTGGGGTTTTTTTTGTTTGTTTTTTTTTGGTTTTTTGGTTTTTTTTAACTATGGGGACCTTAAGACTGAATTCTGTTTTGCAGGATAAAACACTCCCTGGGGATACTTGAGTCGAGAATTGCTATTCCACAGCACTTACATGAGAGCACTGTATACAATGTTAGGAGAGTTTTAAGAGTCTTCAAGTAAAATGAAGGCGGTCGGAGCAGTAAGAGGAGCCCTGCCTTGGTGTGTGTGATAGTGTAACACTAGCACTGAGGCAGGGCTCGGCCCATTCAGCCCATTGCACAGCGTTCCTGTGCTACTGTCCGCTTTGGGGACTTCAGTCCCAGTTTGTTCTAAACGGGAACTTAATTATGGTTTTCATTACGGGGAAGGCATAATGGGTTGGGCAGATATGACTCAGAAATCATAAAAAATGGGGTTTGAAACATTTTTTTTTTTCTTAAAGCAGGAGAGATGTAAGGGAAAAAGGCCTGGGTCCTCCTGCATATTTTTTTCTGGCAATTAAAATACTTCTAGAAAAATATATTCTCTTCTGCACACCCGCGGGATGCATTAATTTTTTATCGAAGTTAAAGTTCTGGGCGGGGAGGGGCACGGCAGCCGGAGCAGAGGCAGGCTGCAGCCTCGGTGTCCTTGGCCGCCTCGGTGCCATCCGCGGCCGAGGCCCGGGGCCGATGCCGGTCCGTTACGGGCGGCGCAGCGGCCCGGGGGCGCGGGGCGGGGTTCCGGGGCCGGGCCGCGCAGGCGCGGTGGGGCGGGGCCGGCGGCGCTCTGGGCTCCCCGCGGCCACCGTCGGAGCGCCGGGCTGAGGGAGCGAGCGGCGCGGGAGGCACGGCAGCCAGCCGGTAAGGGCCGCCCGCCCCCCACCCGGCCCGGCCCCACGCCCCTCGGGCACCGAGCCGGGGCGGGGGCCCGGCCTGCCGCGCCCCTGTACCCCAGCCCAGGGCTGCTGTGCTGCCCTGCCCGTCTCGCTTTCGGGGCTCCGCTCCCAGGTCCCGTGGCCCCGTCCTCGCCCCGGGAGCCTCGGCTCCCCTCTCCCGTCTCTCCTCCGCCGGCCGGCTGGCGGCGGGCGGGGAGCGGCCGGGGGATCTCAGCTGCGTGACCTGGGCCGCGGAGAGGCCTCTGGCGTAGCCCAGAGCCTGTGTCTGACACCCGGTGCCCGAGGTCACTGCCTTCCTCCTGGACCCTTGCTCTTTTTCACCATCCCACGGGGTAATGGTGTTGTGCAGACAGGCACACTTGAGACGTGTGTGCGCTGCCATTTGAGCAGCGCTGTGCAATCGGCAACAGCTTCTGAAACTGCGCCGAGCGCAAGAAGTTTCTTTATATGCCATTGGAGCTGTCATGGAGGAATGTGCTGAGCCCTGCCCTGCAACAACCCCACCTTGCACACACCAGTGATTAGCTGAGATTAGCCGAGTGTCTCTCTGCCTTCTGTAATCGCGGTTTATAATAAGCACATACGAGAACAGCCTGCCTATGGGGTGCTGGGGAGCTGCAGAAGGAGGGTGTCAGAAAAGTGCAAATGGAAGGGGCAGTACAGAGGTTTTAAATCAACACTGGGATGTAGAAACTGTAGGGACAATTTGTGTCTTAACCATTGTGTCATGGCTGGGGGATGTTTTTCAGGTCTTAGGGTGTCTACTTGTCACCCCAATGGGTGACCTTGGACGAATCTTTTTTTGTTTTGCTCAAGTTTCACTTTCAGCTATGTGTGTGGAGGTCAGCCTGTCAGGTCCTTTGTGTGCAGTGCTGGAAGTCCAGTATCAGTAGGAACTGTCCCGAGAAGAATGGTTGGATGTCCAGTGGCAGGAGGAGGACTGGGAAAGTCAGTGGGAGGGGATTTCTGATTGACAGTATTTGGGTGTGCAAGAGAGAGAAGGCCTCACTAGAGTGTATCAGGGACAATTATTATGACAGGTTTTGTTTTGCAGGCATTGTTGCCCTTTAAGGTCTGTGCTGGAAGCCATGTCTGGGGAAAGCTGTGGGGAATTGCTGCTTCTGTCCACTCCTTTTGGGGCTGAGTTTCATTAATATATTAGGTCTGTAATCAGGTGGATGTCTGTAGAAGAAGGATGAGGAACTGTCATGATTAATTAATTAGAAGTCCTGAGAAAAGCATGAGCTTTTTCTTGGAAGTCTTAGATGCTATTTTGAGAGATGACAGCAGGTGGCAACCTCTCCCTAAAAATTCTATTGTGGAAGAGTTTAATTCTTGCAAATTTTTCTCAGGCAGCCAGAAGAGTTTGCTAGAGAAGGGCTTTTTCCTTCTTTAAGGATTGTGAGTCCTCTCCTGGATACAGATATGCATACCATATAGAAGGATCACTTCTCTAAAAGTAAGATTCAAATCAGGTGGGTTTTTTTTTTTCTTTCAAACTCAGAGCTCACTGACTTAAGGAGGAGGTGCTGCTGTATCTCTGCAGATCCTCAGCTGCAGTGGAGCTGAACTGCTCAGATGTTTTTAAGTGATAGTTGATACTGTGATCTTTTAGCTTCTTAGGCATTATCTGTGGGCCTTCAAGTCTGGTGGAACCACTGCTGGTTTGCCTTAGGGCCAGGGACACAGTGAACCTGTTCAATACCTATGATCCAGCACTTCTACAGTTGTTCTGTTGACATTGAGCCACTCTAAATGGAGTGTTGTTTGCTTTTCTCCATTTGGGTGAGTTACCATGACCAAAACACTTTACCTTCACATTCTGTCCTGAATTAAGTTTGTGAAAAGAGAGCACTAATGGTGCAATAATTGACTTTCTTATGTGAAACACACTATTGACAAGAAAAGCCAAACAATTGATTAGTTCTGTTCCAGCACAATTTTTGCAGCTTATCTTTACTTGTGCATTAAATGTAAATTATTTCATCCATGCAGTCAGTCCAGCACAGAGGTAGAGGAGGGGGATCTTGGACCATTAACTGAGTTTGTGATAGTTGCACTTTTCACTGATTTCTTACCAGTTAATTTCCTGTAGGGAAGAGATCTATTGGCCATTGTCTATTAATGTTCACAGGGAAGTTGCCCTATCAAAAGCCAAAAAGCAGTGAGGCCTGAGTGTACAGCCAGCTCCTGCAACTGATAGATTGTAACTGGAGGAGGAAGAGGCAAGAAAGGGAGTTGTAAGGAGCACACTAGCTATCCTGCCCCCCACAGTGGTGGAGTCAGCTAGAACCTTGTGCAATAGGCTGTTACTAGAAGATTCACCTAACTTCTGGGGATATATTCACTCCCCTCTGCCAATGCAGGGAGGAGACCTGGACAGGGTTCTGCTGTAGTATGGGAGGCATGAGTAGATGCTGGAACATCTTGAGAGATGCACTGCAGAAAGAGTGCAGTGGACCCCTAACGAGTACCCCACAAAGTATATACTGAAGGTTGGAAAGTAAGCTTTAGATATTTGTTATGGTAATGAGGAGATGATCTTTCCACCTCTGTTCGTAGGGAGCATGAAGAAATAAAGTTCACTTTATTTAATTGTACAAGAATTCTGTTCAGATTCTGTTGGGTCTTAACTAAGTTGGGATAAGCTTAATGTGAGAATAGCAGTTGGCAGTTTGAGCTTTGGGAGATACTGCTGCAGACTAATGCTAAAAAGCATTAAATAGATTCTAGTCACTCAGCACATCCTAATAGTGCATGGGAGAGAGAGAGGATGCTCTTAACTTCTGACTCATGAGGCAGAAGAAACCCTAAAAAAAGGTGTAGAATTATTATCTGAGAGGTCCAAGCCCAAGAAGTAATGCTGACCAAACTTCCCCCTAGTGTGGACTCTGGGAGGCCAGTTTCTTAGAAGCCCTGCATCTGAACAGAGGGCCATGTGATGCAGGTTGTGGTTTACACCAACAGTGTCAAGTAACCAGGATAGGTTAATCACTGCAAACTGACAAGATACAGAGGGTTTTGCTGTGCTGCCTGCTGACAATTTTACTGTATTCAGCATGATATCATCTGAGCGTACAGTTCTGTTTAGCTAGAGTTAAAAGGCTACAGTGCATCCACGCTCAAAAGGTTTAGGCAGTGCTCGCAAGAGTGACCCCACTAGCCTGTAAATGTCCACACATCACTTATGATGCTTAGAAGGCCTGTTTGTGGTCAGGAGTGGAGTGCTGGGTGCTTTCTCCTTAGTAAGAATGGGATCCTACTCAGAACTATAATTATTTGTATTGTATTCTGCTGTATTTATATTCGGTTTTGCAGCCTCCCAGCTGCCTGCTGTTGATTGATGTTTGATTTTCAATTAGCCTGTTACATTGTTGCCCAACTAATCTCTCTCTGGAGACATGGGGAAATTTTGTTCCCATTTTACAGGTGTCACTGGATCTATCCTGAGTAAATAAAAAGAGTTGCTGCCAGTGCTGAGATTGAAACCCAGTAGTAACTTGCAGATTACTTTTTCTCACTTTCCTCATTTGAGGAAGTCAAATGATTTTTTTTTCCTTTTGCTTTTTGGAGGAGCAAGAACAAAGTACATTAACTGAATTGGCACACGATAGCACTGCACTTTGTTTTCTGTTGCCACGTCACTTTTCTGCTTGGAATTTAGCCTGCCCTGAGATTCCTTCTGTTCCCTTTTTTGCTTATGTATATACTTACATTAGCTTGTTTGGAGAGAGCAACTAGTGCTAGATTAAAAAAAAATTGTTTAAATTAATTTCTGCAGCTGATTTAAACCCGCCTGCAGTGAAGATTTGAGTATGTTAATTTAGATACCCTTCTTTTTTCTGAAACGCTCTTTTAATTGGGACATAGGAAAAGGATAGCTATATATGAAAGAAAATCTGGGGTCAGGCAGTGCGATTGTGGTGGGAGGTTTAGTGAATTGTTAAATATCCTGATGCATTCCAGTAAAACTGTATTTGCTGCCTCAGGAAGTAGCAATTAACTTCACTCTTTCAAGAGCAATGTGTTCTCATCATGTTTCCAATGTGAATATTTTCACATGAACTGTATCTCTCTGTTCTAAACTCTGTGTGAAATTTCTTTCAGAGTCTAGAAAATGAAGCTAAAAGAAATTGAGCGAACGGCTGTGCAGGCATGGAGTCCGGCAAACAACCACCCTATTTACCTAGCAACAGGTAAAGTTCTTCACAATTTGTGAATATTAAAGTATGAATCCAGAAAATATTTATGTAGAGTTGTATGGGTTTTAGCTTTCAACAGTTTCCACCTTGATAGTGTCTGGAAAGATTACAAGCAATATACCAAAAACATTTGCAGCTTTTATGGTTTTTTAAAGTAACTGGTAGAGAATTACTTCTATGCCCAACTTTGACATTTTAAACGTGAGTGATTTTTCAAAGGTCGAATACACAGTTCTTTGATTTCTAATTAAGACTGTATGAACTCCAACATTGCTTGCAATTCTGCATTACACACTTCCTGTGTTTGTGGGGGAAATAATTCAAATAACATTCATTTAAGGTCACTTGTACTTGTCTGTCTTCCATCATAATCATGTATCCTGACAATCAAATACTATAAACCTCTTCTCCCTGAAGTTGCCTGTTTTGGTTAACATTCCATTTTCAGTTCTTTTGCAAAACCTTAAAATATTTTTGTTGATTTTATTGATTAATCACTATTCTTATAGTAATTTTATTTCCTGAAGCAGAAAGTGAGCCTGTTCACTGAATTGGCAGCAGGCAAGTCTGTCTGTGTGGAGCTGACAGCTCTGGTGGTTTTGTTGTGTTTGCATGGTAAGGTTTTGGTAGCTAGGGTGGCTTCTGTAAGAAGGTGCTAGAAGCTCCTGCTGTGTCTGCTGGAGCCAATGCCAGCCAGAGCCACCGCTGTGCGAGGCTGAGAATGGCAGTGGGAGTGCCTCTGGGATAACACAGTTAGTAAGAGGGAGGAAAGATGCCCTGTGTAACTGAAGCACAAGGGAGGAATGAGAATATATGAGAGAAATAATGTTGCAGTCACCAAGGTCCATTCAGAAGGATGGGCTGGAGGTCCATTCAGGTGCCAGAGCAGAGATTCCCCTGCAACCCTTGGTGAAGACTTTAGTGAGGCAGGCTGTCACCCCCACAGCCCATGGAGATCTGAGGTGGAACAGACACTCAGCTACAATCCACTGTGCTGGAGCAGGTGGATGCCAAAGGGTGCTGTGGGCCTGTGGAAAGCCAGTGCTGGAGCAGACTCTTGGTAGGGCCTGTGGGCCCATGGAGACAGGAGCCCATGCTGGAACAGTTTTGCTGGCAAGACTTGTGACCCTGTGGGGGATTGAGGTTGAGACAATCTGCTCCAAAAGACCACCCCATGGAGGAGACCCACACTGGATCAGTTTGTGAAGAACTACAACCTCTGGGAAGGATTTGCATTGGGGAAGTTTGCAGAGAGCAAGGCCAGAGTTTTGGTTGAACCAAAGGTCTTGGCTTCAGTTTGCTTTAAATCAGAAGCTGTGTAATTTCATCATTTGTACTTCTTTTTAATAGTCCTTTGGGCACTTTCCATGCTGTAAGTATCCCTTTGGTAACTGGGGGACAGTTTGCCTGGCAGTGTCTCATTAGGCAATGTTAAATCAAGTTGTAGTTTTTATTCCATAAGAGTAAGGAGAAAAAAGGAAACTACCAATTTGTGACTGCTAGATATATGTGGGGTTTTGAGGCATGTTTAGTTGGTTACAGTTGAAGAACTTATGCTGTGGAGTAGGTTTACAAGGTCTGATTGAGACATACCATAATTGAGGAGCAGTGTGCATAAGTACTTGGGATCATAATTGTAGCTGGATTTCATTATGTCAGTGCATTTGTAATTTAGAGAAGAACTTAATATCAAAAGCCATAGTTGCTTGGAGGAGAGTGCGTGAGTTGCATCTATCCCAAGAAAGAAAGTTATCTGTGTAACAGTAACCTTGGTGACCAGAATTTCCTGACGAACTTTTAATTTCTTCCAAAGTCTTTGTCATAATTGTTGTTTCCTTTTTCTGAAATGTTCAGACATGTCATCTTTTGAACTGTTACAACACCAAGGTTGTGTTGACTATGAAGAATAGGTTTTCAGTGCCTTACTTTTTTTGTATTTTGTGCTTTTAATAAAAATGCCCACTTGTGTTGCCCTTGTACTTCTGCTAGGAACATCTGCCCAACAACTGGATGCATCCTTCAGTACAAATGCAACCTTGGAAATATTTGAGGTTGACTTCAGGGATCCTTCTCTGGACATGAAGCAGAAAGGAGCACTTACTGCCTCAAACAGGTACTAGAATCTCATAGTGATATATCAATCAATGAAACTGCAAAGGGTTTTCTGGTGCAAGAAAGGAGAGAAGGAGATAATGTTTACAGTATATAAAGTGATCTTTTGAATCAATCAATCTCTTTTCAAAAATGGAACACTTTTGTTGATACAGATCACATTGGGTATAAAAGTAGAGCAGTTGGACTATTAGGGAAATCTGAAATGACTTGTGTGGTAGTCAGTCAGTAGAGACATTATGTATAATGTGAATTTGCTGGGGCTAACAATTTGCACTGAAGAGACTATAGAGAGAGTGAAACTTACATTCCAGCTTTTTAAAACAAGATTATTTCTTAGCTCATGAGTGTGGGTAAAACACAGCTTGGATTTCTAACGAGCAGATTTTAAAGGGTATATACATACTTTTCAGATAACAGCTCTAGAAATGAAGGCACATAGATCTCAGTCTAATTTTCAATAAAGTGTAGGCTAGAGGAATTCACCCACCAAATCCCATGTGAGGTCCTAAATATTTTAAACAAACAACAAAACAGCCAAAAAAATGGAGACATGGTCTTCCTTTTTATGTTCTCTTCAAAAGGCATTGGAAGGAAGCTTATTTCTTCTTTTTGCATATGAGAGCCACAGTCCTCTTAAAAGGGAGACCATGTTTAAAGTGCAGACTGATGGATATGTTTGATAGGTTGAAACATGGATGTGAGTTTTTGTAATGAAGAGGGTGTCTTGATTTCCACCAAACATCATGGCCTATGCCAGCTTTATTTTCCTCTTTTTTTAGGTTCCATAAGCTGATCTGGGGGAACTTTGGAAATGGGTCTGCAGAGTCCTCTGGAGTGGTCATTGGTGGAGGGGATAATGGAGTCCTGACAATGTACAGTGTGCACCACATCTTGACTTCAAAGGGTGACCCTGTCATTGGGCAGACAGAGAAGCATTCAGGTCCTGTTAGAGCCCTTGACTTCAACCCTTTTCAGGTGTGTAACATTAAGATCCCAAAGGAAAGTTAACCTCCATGTTAGAAAAAATATATTCCCTTTGTATAGATTCATAAAGTGAAGGCACAAATTTTAGATTAAGAGACACAGTAGTTGTGACAGAAGGCTGGTTTGATACTCAGATTTGCGTTCTGTTCACAGCTTTGCCACTGAATTCCCCTGTGACCTTGTTCAAATCACATCTCTATAAAAACATGTCAGTGTAATATTGTTACATGTCAAACCATTGTCCTTTTGAAATTAGAAGTTCTATTTTTTACTTGTTCAGTTGGTGTTTAATTCAGTGGGGCTCTGATCCCATTTGAAAGGACTGCAACATAAATGAGGAGTGAACAAAACATGGTTCTTGTGGTAGCACAAAGGCAAGTGGAAAATTGTCTGCAGTCAGTTTTGTGAAACTTGCATCTTCTCAGAAGAAATGTCCTTGGTGCCAGGATGGAGGGTAAAGGCTCAGCTGGCCAGAGAGGGTGGCTTCCAGGCCTGTGGCACAATTTCATCAGCCATCTGCACAAAATAGACAAATTTTAAATGTGTCTGTACTATGCCACAGTGGATGGCATGGAGACCAGAGATTGGTTTATAATCCAGTTACTATCTTTATGCATGCCAATGTCTGTGAAATACAGCTCTCATCTCACTTTGAAAGATTTTGGGTTTTTTGCTTCCATTTATTTTTAAGAAATCTGTGAGCAGAAATCTCAGCTGAGGTTTTCCCTTTTTTTTTTTTTTTTTTTTTTTTTTTTTTTTTTTTTTTTTTCTCTACAGAGTAATCTCTTGGCTTCTGGAGCCAATGATTCTGAAATTTTCATCTGGGATTTGAATAATTTCAGTGTGCCTATGACTCCAGGGACTAAATCACAGGTAAACTAGCTTTCCTCTGGGCAATACTCCTGCAGTTTTGTATCTCAGTAGCAAGACAAAAAGATGTATGTGGAAACATCCTAGCCTTGTCAGTCTGTGAAAGAGAAATGACTATGAAGTCTGTCAGGAGAGAGATGAATCAGAGGAGACTGATTGGTTTCATTCTTGGGGGTGGAAGAAGTGTTGTAAAGGGAGGGGAGGTAGGATGGCAAGCTCTGGAAGGATGCACTTTGCATGGATGGGTAAGCTCTTTGTGGATTTGAGTCAAGTAACTGACCAGTTTATCTTGTGATCCAGCTGGGGCATGTGTGATGGATTAAGAAGGTTTATTGGACCTTCTCTGAGGAATGAATTTATTTCAGGCTTGAGCTGAGGCTTTTCATATCTCATGAAAGTCATATCCCTAGCAGAGCCAGTGAGCCATTAAATGCATCTTGGCTATTGCTCCCAGATAATGTTTCCTGAGTTTGAAGAGGAAGAAGTTTCTGATCTTCTGATGCTTATTATATTATTCAGGGCAATCAACTGCAGAAAGTAGAAAAATCATAGTAAACTTCAGTAAAAGCAGGCCAAGTTTTTCCTCCAGTAAGTCTCTTGTTTGTTTCCTTGCCTGTCTCCTACATTGCAGTAGATACAATAACAGCAATTAGCCATGAATACTTCATCGTTTTCCATCTCACTGCACTCCTGAAATGTTGCACAAGGTCATCTTTCCATTTAAGTTCATCTGAGAAGCTGGGGTAGAAACATGTATGTGTGCTCAGCTGCAGTTCTCTCTGGAGTGATTTATAGCACGTATGGCCAATGTAGAATCCCGTACCTGCTCCTCAAATGCAAAGGTACTTTCCCAGGTGACATTCCCCCATAGAATTTTACTGTCCACTGTACCCTGAGTAAAGGACATTCCCTAGTCTTTCTGGTTATGGTGCTAATATTTCCAGTTAGTTGATCAGCAACAGAAGACGGGAATCTATGTATCATCAAATCCTTAATCCCTGAGTTAAACTATTGACAGACTGCTGTGATTGGTGTTCCCTCAGCTTGAGAATAATGGATGTGTGGTCTTTCCTGTCTTGCAGCCCCATGAAGACATCAGTGTGGTGTCCTGGAATCGGCAGGTGCAGCATATCCTGTCCTCCGCTCACCCCAGTGGCAAGGCTGTGGTTTGGGACCTCAGGAAGAATGAGCCCATCATCAAAGTCAGTGACCACAGCAATAGAGTGAGTGGAGAAAAGGCTGCATTTCTAACTAGCTTACAACATGCCACATGTGACTACAAAGCAGTGGCACAGACTCTTGGAACAAGTGTTTTTATTCTAGGATCTGTTTGAACTAGTTCTCTTGGAGACATAGCATCAAAGCACCTCTTTTTATTCTTTCCTGAATGAAATGGGGAAACAAGACCCCTTTCTGTCCTTAAAATTCATGCACTCTTGCATTCAGTTTCTGTGTTCACAACTCATGAGAAGCTGCCTCCCAGCTTTCTTCCTAGGTCAGCTTTGGGCTTTGACTTCTGTATAGTTAGTGGGGGGGTCTTTTTGCTTGAAGAGAAGGTAGAAATACTTGCTGCCTGGAACAAGACATTACTAGACTTGGTTTATGTCAAGCATTCTAGGCGAGCTCAGTACAGAATGACATGGCTTTGGCCCATTTGTACTATTGCCAGCTTGCTTGGCTGAATTTTCGGCCTGTGCTATTTCTGTCCCTAGATGCATTGCTCAGGAATGGCCTGGCATCCAGAAGTTGCAACCCAGCTAGTCCTTTCCTCTGAGGATGACCGTTTGCCAGTGATCCAAATATGGGACTTACGCTTTGCTACCTCTCCTCTTAGCCAGCTGGAAGGGCACACGAGGTGAGAACTTGCATGTTGTGTTGCATCTTTTCAAGGCAGACATCTGGGAGACTGGACTTTGGGGAACTATGATTTTCTCCTAGGCTCGCTTTCTTTCCCAGATGAATCTGGTTGAAGATGAGAGATGAGAATTAGCATTTCTGAGCCAAGGTGCTGGTGCGTGGTGCTTTTTTAATGACTGCATGGCAGAGTGGACTGTACAGGAAATATGCTTGATTTCTTTCTGATCTATTTTAGGGGCGTTCTCTCTGTTTCGTGGTGCCAGGCTGACCCTGAACTGCTGTTGAGTAGTGCCAAAGACAACCGGATCTTGTGCTGGAACCCAAGTATGGCAGAGGTACATAACCACAGCTATCAGTACACATGGTCAGCTTTATATTGTGTGCTTTGCTCTGAGTGTATCCCTCCCTGTATCCCCGTGGACTGCCAGTGTAACTCCCTTAAACCTGTCTTATGCATCCTTTCTGTCTGGAGGGAATGAGTGTGGTCCATATCCAGACTGAAATAGGTTTTTGCTGGCCAGAGATCAGAGAGGGAAGAAAACTTTAATTAAAATTTCATTTCAACTACTTATGATTACTCCTGCTATGCTCACACTTTAGTGTTCTCTGTTTCCATGTGTTTCTTATTTTTCCTTCTCCTGGAGTAGTAAGTTCTTTTGGGAGGAAATTTGAAGGAGATCAATCAACAATTGTTAGAGAGGGTCACTGAAGAGGGAACAGTGTAGTTAAACAATGTGTGTAAACTTTATTTATAGTAAAATACTTTCACATGTATGTGCTTATCTAGTCATGTATCTCAGAATTACCATATTTGGTATATTTTGGTATCATCTGAATTAAAGTGGGGTTGTTTAATTTTTTTTTTACGCACACCCATTCATTCAATGCTGAGTTCCTGGATAAAAATGAACTTTGGACAATGCAGTTGATCTTGATGATAGCATGGGGAAAGTGCTCTAACAATACTGAACAAAGTCCAGATGGGAGCCCCAGACTAGATTAATTTCATGGGACAATATCACTCAGCTGACCACATCTGCCTTGGAGGCAAGGAAAAAATGGAATCAATTTTCCAAAAATGCATTAAATGCTTCTTTTGTAGTTTCCTGGGATTTGATGCTCACTTTGTCTAGATCTCTCATGGTTAGAAGTCAGTCAGACTCTGAAGCATTCCTGATGTCTAATTTTTACAAAAATATTTTCACAGTCTTTTAGTGGAAAACGTAAAAAATTTTGACTTACCTTTATGCATGCTGCTGTAGATTTTCAGAGTCCAAATTCAAATTAGACTTTCATGTATGAACTACTGTTAGGAGGCTCTTGGACTTGGTACCAATGCACAGCAAATTTCCAGGTGAAAAAGTTGTGAAGCTTTGCATTATTAAGGATTAATACAGTTATAGAGAATGGCTGGTCTTGTAAGTTTGAGTGAAGTACTGGTTTCTTTGGGTTTGGGGGATGTTTGGTTTTTGAGATTTGTTTGTTAGTTTTTTTAATTAGCAATCTAGATTTTAGTATAAGCAAATTATATTAATTTGCTTCTACCTGGAACAGAAAACACTCATCATGTTCCCACAGAAAACAAAGCCATGATTGTCTATGCTTTGTTCCTGTAAACCATCAAGGAAATAGATTTGTTTTACGAATGAGAGGTTTAAAGTCAAGGCTGTGTTAGTGAGTTGCCCAGCATCAGGCAGGAAGTCTGTGACTGGGCCATGACTTGAACTTTAGCTTTTTGAGTGCTGAACCATAAACTTGTTGGCTGCAATGTCCTTCATAGTTCATGTGCAGCTATTTTGTTTCTCTCTTCTTGCTCTGTTTTGTTTTTCTTTGGGCTCTTTATTTTCTTTGTCACATTTGTTACTCCACGTTATTCTTTCTGTTCATGTGTTCTTGCTCATGACACATTCTTGCTTCTTGACTTCTGGTTTTATTGTGTTGTTTTCTGGTTTCTCTCCCTTGGTTAACAGCAAGTGTGACAATGCTATAGTACTCTGATACAGTATTACTTAGAAAGCAGAGCAAAAGTGACTTCGCACTTTTGGATTTCGTTCTACAGTCAGAATTGAGTTTAACATAAGCTTTCTGCAACTTTCAGCTGTTCAAGGTGCAATAATTTGGTTGCAAGTGCATCCTTCAGGAAGCAAAAATAGAAGATTTGTGTGCAGTGCTGACGTGTAAATAAAGTGACATGCTTGCTGTGGGCAAGTAGTTTGGGGAAAGCAAGAGGGTATTTGTGTTGTGCTTCTATCTTCTCTCTTTCGATGACAGGTGGTGTATGAGTTGCCCATTCGGAGTCAGTGGTGCTTTGATGTCCAGTGGTGTCCTAGGAATCCTTCAGTCTTCTCTGCTGCCACTTTTGATGGATGGATCAACATTTATTCTGTTATGGGTGGGAACTTAGAAGCTCAGCAGAAGACACAGGCTGACAAGGTAAAGTCCTGTGACTGTGTTAGACCTTGACAGACTGGCAGTTTCTCTCATGACTGCTCAGAGAAGTGAAAGCACATGTGTGTAACAGGGTCACTTTTAAATTATGCAATCTGTCCCATGCACCAGGACCTATGGCTGTATGGTGTGGGAACCAGAAACCACCTGTTTGAGGGCTTAGTAATCCCACCAGATCCCAAAGGGAGACCACATTGCCTCTGACAAGGTATCTAAAGAGAACCAAGAGCAAGCACAGTTGTGATGTTAAGATACATTTCATTGTTATTACTATTAGACTAAAAGCAGCACACAAGCTTTTCTTGTCATTAGGTTAACATTAAATACATTGATACTAATAAACAGGATACGTTATTCTTCATTAGTTTAGAAGGTAATTTTATAAAGTGGCTTATAAACCACTATTAGCAATTTTCCTCAAGTCTTTTAACTACAACTTTGGAGGATGCCAATGTTTTTGATACTGTAACCCATTACTTAGCCAATTAATAGATGAGCAAACTCTGAACAGATTAAATGTCACTACTGTCTAAAATTTGAGTTTTAATCTGGTGTCTAGTCTTTTAATTCCCTCCCTCTGTCACAGCCAACAAATGCCTTTCAATACAGGTTTTAAGAGAATACGTATGAGCTGGCTTAAGTGTTATTTATATAGTCATTTACAGCTGACTGAGCTCAGTTTCATAGGATTTGCAAGATACAGAAAATACTTTATCAAGCAACAGCTGTGGGAGATTAAGGATTTATTTAACCCATGGAGAATTTTCTTTCTCTGCATTCTTCATGTGCATGCGCCACACTTCCACTGTTCAAAATTGGGGAACATAGTGTTGAATAATTCTTGAATAAACTGAATAACAAGTAAGAACACAAGCAGAAGGCAATAATGCAGTTATGGTGACAGGGCATCTGTGACCAAGAGATCTCGCTTATGAATTCAACAGTCTCAGGACAGAAACTCTGTTGCAGACCTGGCTGTGTATATTTATTTCTTTAAGGTTTAGGGTGTTTGATCTGTTACATATAAGCTGTTCCTCAAGAAGTATTCTTTCTTTGGAATTGGTTTTCTCTGAAGAAAGACAAATCATTGCCTGTGGTTCTAAGATTTGGCAACCTTAGCTTGATCAGCCTGATGTTGCTTTTTTTTTTGGGTATGCTGGTTAGCTGAATTTTAAAGCTATTCCCTATGGTCCAGTCAAACTTGAACAGGATTATCTTTAGCAAACAACTCTATGCAAACAATGTTAAAAATGAAAAGTGCTTGTGTGTGAACAGCATTGTATGTATGTTCACTGACTCCCTAAATGTCAGAAATCTGGCTCAGGGGCCACTGATTCTTTCTTGTCTAGACAAGAAAGTTTTATTTCATCAGTCTCATCCAATCCAAAAAATCTTGAGACAGTCCTTGAAACTAACCCCTTTGAAAGACTCCAGCAACAAAAAGGGAGTCAGAATTCCTCTGTGAGAAAAACAAGAAATATGTTGAACAACTTTTGACCATATGTTGTCATTATCTTGCATAAAACAAGTAATTTTGCAACTCCTTTGTTTAAGCTGGGTGCTAGGCCTAGCAGTGTTTTTTTTAAAAAATTGCATCTTACTAAGGAAAAACAACTTGAAAATCTCTTAGGGTAAAACTTTCTTGAGAAACAATTGCTGGAACTGTTTTGAAATGCCATTTCTCTTGCACAGGGTCTCAGTGATATTCCAGAGAGAGGTGCTGTACTAGCCTCATTCTTCATTACTGTGGAAAGTAATTAATTCCTAAGCAGTAGGTTTTGTGCTTACTCCACAAAGAGAGGAATTGAATTACATTTTCTTCCTATTTCCATCTGATTCTAGATCTCTTCCTCCTTCAACAACCTGGATCCCTTTGGCACAGGACAGAGCCTTCCTCCTCTGCAGGTGCCAGAGCAAGTAACTCAGACCACCTTGATTCCACCATTAAAAAAGCCACCCAAGTGGATTCGCAGGCCTGTGGGCGTTTCATTTGCAGTAAGTGAATGGAGCATCCTTAGCTAAAAGTGTAATAGGTGTGTTGTCTTGTGGCACAACCCTTTAGTTTCACTGGAGAAGCCTGTCTCTTCCTGTTGCTAGTTGTTTAAATGCCTACTTAAGGTGCATTGTGGTGTCCCATGAAGGGAAATTTGTTTACTCCCTACATTCAGGTATATTTCCAACAAGAAAGAGTTCTGTAGCAGAGAATGCGAGATTATAAGGAGTTAACAAAATCTAAGAAAAATTCGTAAAAGCTGTCCCTGTAGGCTGGCATATGTTCCCAGTCTCCTCTGTCTGTCTCTTTCCTATCCAGGCATTTAATTTTTCTCACATCTTTGTTCCTAAATTGGACAGCTGAATTGTTTTTAGCCTGTTGCTTGACTTGTTCTCTGTATAGTGCCTGTTCTTCACCTCATAGCTTTTATCACTGCAGTCTGCCTCTCCATGTAGCAAAAGAACTAACAGTTCATTTCAATGGTACTTTTTCCTCTGTGCTTCTCTGACACTTGCAATTGCCTAGGCCTGATCAGATATGCACAAGTATCAAGTTTGTCAGTGTTCAGTTCAGCTGAAGGGCTTGTAATGTGAACTCCCTCAGTGTTGATATCATCCATACACACTAAACTCTTGGGTTCCTTGTGATCACTGCTGGAGCTTAGGTCTGCCTTGCTAAAAGAAGAACTAAGTGAGTAGTTTTTCCCTTAGTTTGTAAGAATACTTATTGTGCCTCCCTCTGTCATTCTCAGTTTGGAGGAAAACTGATTACCTTTGGTATTGCCAAAGCTCCTGGACAGCAAATGCAGCAGACTTACCCACATCAGGTATTCATCAGTCAAGTCACTACTGAAACTGAGTTCCTACTCCGATCCAAAGAACTGCAGATGGCCTTGCAGTCGGGAAACCTCCTTGAGTACTGCCAGGGCAAGATCCAAACAGCCAAGTTGCCATTTGATGAGAACCTTTGGAACTTCTTGAAGGTAGGATGGTTGTGGTGAAATACAGAGGTCAGTTCTTCTATGGTCCTGGGGTGGAATATGGTCCCCTCTAGCCCTTTATATTCCTGTTCTTTAAAATATAAAGTAGAATGGAATGAAAAAAATCATTACTTTTCTAAAGCAAGTTGAGGTCTTAGAGGTTGTCTTGGTTTCCATTAGGAATGGTCTTTTCAGTGGACTTTGGGCTGTTTGGACTTCCTGAAACAGGTTTTTTTTCATCTCAATATACTGCTAAGCTATATCTGCCTGCTGCCTGTGGAGCTGTACATTATTATTTTTCAAGGTGAAGTTCAAATGAACAATGAGATACCCCAGAAAAAGGGAGAGAGCTGTGGTCGCATGAGGACTGACCAGCCTTCATGGACAATTTGGTAACATGAAAGTTTGGTAACAAGTGGTCATCCTTCTGAAGAGGCCAGGCTTAGTCTTGGCAGTGGTTTACAGACACTTGTAGCAGACTGTGTGGAGGGCAAAATATTGGGAACTTTGCCATAGTATTATATTTGCATGGGGAATCTTGAATAGGATGGCCAGCTGTTAATCTAGGTGGTGACGGTGGTCTCCATTGCAACAATGTCTTCAGTTGCATTAAATGAGACACATCAAACTGTCATTTTTAGTCAATTTTTTTAATCCAGCTGGTGCGTGGTCCTGAGAGACCACTCCAGCACATAAAGGATCTATTACAATTGATTGTCTTAAACTACAAACTAGACTTCTGTACAAAAGTGTCTTGTAGCACCATTCCTACTTCTGCAGGAACAGTTTCTGAAATGGACTGTTTACAAGTATCTTATCCATGTACAGTTTGATCATTTGTGTAGAAGAAGCAGCATGGGACTTGACTGACACAGACACATTCTCCTTGCAGAATGTTAATTACGCATTAGAGCATATAAATAGTGCCTATCAATTAAGCTATGTGCAGCCTGTGGGAATTTTTGGGAATGTCTGAAATCCTCATCCAAGGAGCTTCTGTAACAATTAACTAATTCTTGAGAAGCCAGCTAGCAATTCAGGCAACCACCTTATCTCAGTTTCATTCAGACTAAAATCAGTCAATTTTCTCTATGAAGAGTTAAGCTCGACAATTCCTAGACTATCCAGGGAATTAATGACCAAGTACACTAGGTATGTATACAGTCATGGTCTTGATACACAGTTGTACCTCAGTTGTAACTGTGGCAAACTCAAGTTTTGCCCTTTTATCGTGATTATAACTTAAATTCCATACATCTTTACACAATAGTTATTAGGTTGACATTTTATAGTTGCTTTCTTTATCTATAAACTGAGCTCTAAACTTTGGTGCTGCCGAAGCAACTAACTATTGTCAGTGTGTCGAGGTCTATGATTTTACATATTTTTTGTCTTTTTAATATCCATTGGGACTCAGGTGAATTTGGAGCAGGAATCCAGGACTAAACTTCTCAAGCTGCTGGGCTACAGTAAAGACGATCTGCAAAAAAAGGTAAGGGGTATCTCCAATAGACAGAAACCTTTACAGGACTAAAACTGCTGCAGGAGATTTATAGGGTCCTACTGGAACTGAGCAAGTGGTCTCATAGCACACAGAAGACCAAACTGTGAAATTTCAGCTGGGAGTCACGTGGAGTAGTATACCCCACTTAAAAACAAACGCAAGCACTTGTAAGGGTGTAATTGTAGCTGTATTGAATCAAGCCAAAGGGGTCTTGAGCCCAGTTACCTTGCTTTCAGTTTTTGGTGCACTGGGAAGTGTTTAACAACAGTGCAGTTGTGAGAGCTTCTTTTAGCGTTCAGCTCTTTGCATCTCGGGGGATTCTTCACCCGGGAAGAAGGTGGCAGGTGGAGACAGTCTGGCATAGTACTGATGGATAATGCTCTGAAAAGGATAAATAGTCACTGATAGGCAGCCAGTCAGGAATAGGGTGAGGTGGAAGTCTTCAAACTGGTGAAAGAGTTAGGGGAATTGTGTCTGGGACTTGCCAGTCTCTTGGTAGTTTTGCTGTCCAGGTGCTTACTTTGCTTTAATCTCTGTGTGTCTGTTACTTCTAGATTGCCTCATGTTTGAGTAATGGGATCACAGATAATCAGCTCCTTCCTGAGGCAGGTGATACAAATGCTGCACCAGATCAGGTATGTCCTGTACATCTTGCCAGCTTGGGAGAGCAGAGGAGGGCAGAATGAACTGGAAGGTCTAATTCCAACCACAACTTGTTGGACTCAATGCTGGCATTGCAGAGGGCAGTTAACAGGCCTGTCAGACCTTCACAGGGTCAGACTAAATGATAATAACTTTCCCTTCTGGCTTTAAAATTAATCAGTGAACAGTGAAGGACTCCTGGCTGTTATTCCTGCAGGAAGGTTTGCTTCACCTGTGTTGATTCCTTCAGTGGCAGAATTAGCCTCACCCCAGGCTAACTTGAGGCAACTGTTCTGGATTTCTGTTGTGAAGCTTCTGCTGTGGTATTTCTTTCTTTTTCACCTCTATCCTCTGAAATGTATTTTCATATAATTTTGGGATATCCATCTTCAGATGCCTTCTGAGGCGTGGTTCACTGTAAATTTTTGTCTTCCTAAACTTATAGAGGTACCTAAAATTTATATCCTTTGATTAACAATCATCTTCACAAGCCTCAAACACTGGTTGAGATATTTTAGGAGTAGCAATTGTGTCCTGCATTTCAGTAAAGCACGCATGTCTGTGGTCCAACCTGTTGTTTACAGATTTTACTTGTTTGTCTTGTCTCTGTTCCATCCAAAATAGTTCAGCTTTCTCCAGGGCTGACAGTTGAGTTGACAAATGTTGCCCAGCAGTGCTGTTGGCACTGACTGTCTTGCACCATCAATCTGCTAAGCTTTGTCAGTTGCAGCACTGCTCTTGTTGCTTCCCTCGTGAAACTCTGCAGATTGATTGCTCAGTGACATGAGTTTCCAAATTGAAATTAGATTTATATGAGCATGCACAACCAAATGGAGAACAGCTCCATACCACCCTGTAATCCACGAAACTGTTTTGGGTAGGATATGTGTGTGCAGTGAATTAAATAAACTCTTGCACTTTTTGCACAGCTTTTGATGAATTCCAGCGATGATGTAGCTGCTGTTTCTTCCTCTTCAGCCTTTTTTGATAACCTCATACCACAGAATATGAGCACATTGGAGATTCCTGTCACAGAAGGTATGTCACATAAAGAGTGTTTCTGCCCTCTTAGGAAAAGCAGAGAGGAGAGAAAACCAGAAAATTAAGAGAGACCAGGAAAAATCTAGTTCACTCCAGCAGACCGATACTTTTAAAACATATGACCCCTTCAAGTGTCATGCACTATGTCTCATTGAACATAGAAATACTTTTTCCAGATAAGAGGTCTGTTAAAAATACAGAAGAATATTCTAGAATATTCTTAGCATCAAGTCTTAGCATTAGTGGGGGTCCTTTGAGTTTCCAAATTTTCTTTTAACTGGGCTTTTAGCTGTTACTGCTTTTTACTGCCTGCTCTTTAAAACAAGCAGGATCATTGAATCTGAGTGTTTATCGTTTGGTTTGACTCTGCTTCTCACCTCTCTAGATACAGATGGACTCATCAGCCAAGCCCTTTTGCTGGGGAATTTTGAGGGTGCAGTGGAGCTGTGCATGCGAGCAGAGCGCTTTGCTGATGCCATCATCTTAGCTATAGCTGGTGGGGATAACCTCCTCAAGGAAACCCAGAAGCGCTACTTTGCCAAGCGGAAAACAAATCTCTCTGTGGTAAGTGATGGGTTTGTGTACACACTGAGCAAGGGAAGGTGTGCACTGTCTTGCCAAATGTTTCTCTATGTGGAGATGCTTTTTCTTTAGTGAAGGAAGTGGAATGTCAGCAGAATCTGTGCATCTCCTATTGGCGTGACATTTACTCTAATGTCTTGGTAGTTTTATGACAGTTTAATGTTGTCTACATAGTATGTCTGTGTTCTCTATTCCATATATTTTTTAATGGTTTCTGTCTCAGCTTCTCCTGCTTGTAACCTGTGGTGCACACTGCCCCTTTACAGCTCAGCTAGGAAGTTCATAGCTTATTAATTTACAAATGGGGAAGTGTAACAGAGGTTGGGATATCTTAACACTGTGCTCCCAGTCATTGATAGCATCTGCTCTGAAACAAGACGTGTTAGATCTTTAGTCTTGTCTAGTGTGGCTGTTTCCATATTCTAGTAAGTGCTTTATAACTTTTTGCTTTCCTTAGAGGCATCAGGTTCCAAGTGCTGTTAATGTAGGGATGCTGAGATTGTTGGACTGTAATGTCCAGTGAGGAAGTTGCTGCATGATGGAAAGCATGTTTGAAAGTGAACTGTTGCTTAGATTGTCAGCTTATCTTTGTCTTCAGTGACTGACAGGCCTTCTGCTTCCCTTACAGCTGCTTTCCTCCATTGTGCAGCAGAACTGGCAAGATATTGTTTGCACGTGTGATCTACAGAGCTGGAAGGAGGCACTGGCCATCTTGTTAACATACTCAAAGCACGAAGACTACACTCAGCTCTGTGGTAAGCAGTGTACTGTGTTTTGGTACAGCTTCCCTTGGGGGGGGTACCTCTGGACTGCTTACAGAAAGAAGTGGATAGAGTTAAGAAAAGAAAGCACTTCTTACTCACTACACCTACCTGGAACTTAAATAAGCGTAGACTTGAGTTAGGAGAATGATAGGTGCATATGGATTCTCTGTAGCTGAGAATCGTGCTGTAAACTTGTATAAGTGGATATTTCTTGTGACCCCTGGAAGTGGCATGGAAAGAAAAATCAGGATAGATGCTATCCCTATGCTGAGACATGAAGCGGGTGATTTTTATTCTGTAGAGAAAGGTATTTTGTTTACAACAAAAGATCCAGTGGGCTTCATTCCATCTAAAACAGGTTTCAGCACCCTACTATTGCCTGGAGATTCCCACACCTCTTTTGGAAATTTAAAAAAGCGTTGGATTTTTTTCACTGAACTCATCTGTCATTTCTTTCTTTTATGTATTTGGGCACACACATAAAAATTGGCAGATATAGAAAATGTTTTGGTTTTTTTTCAACTAGGTTGGCTTTGGGTTTCCCTCCCATTTCTCTGTTATCCAACAGTTATGCAATGGAGCTGGTGAAGGGTCTATATCCCAAGTCTTACGAGGAGTAGTTGAGGGAGCTGAGGTTGTTTAGCATGGAGAAAAGGAGGTTTGGAGTGACCTTACTGCTCTCTCTACAACTACCCAAAAGGAGGTTGTACTTCTCCAAAATAGCAGTTGATAAGAGAAGAAGAAACAGCCTCAAGTTGCACCAGGGGAAGTTTAAATTTGGCATAGGAAAACCACCTACTCAATGGGTTGTCAAGCATTGGAACACACTGCCCAGGGAAGTGGTGGAGTCACCATCCCTGAAGTTATTTAAAAAACAAGTATATGTGGCACTTAAAATCTTGGTTCAGTAGGACTTGGCAGTGCTGTGTTTATAGTTAGACTTGATCTTAAAGTTCTTTCCTCATCTAAATGATTATTTGATTCTAATTAGGTGCAGATTCAAAGCATTTCGGTTAATGAGCTCTTCCAAAGGGGAGTGTGTTTAATGTTGGTTGCATCTCTTCCTCTGTAGACATGCTGGGTGCCCGCCTGGAGTCAGAGGGAGATGCAGCCCTGTCCAATGACGCCTGTCTCTGCTATATCTCATCAGGCAATGTGGAGAGGCTGGTGGAATGCTGGGTAAAAAACCACGAGACTTCGTCACCACTTGCCCTACAGGTACGGGCACTGTGATGTTGGTTTGACTCTTCTTTAGGCCAGTCTGGTATCCCTGAACCATTCACATTTTCCTGTCAGGGTATCTGGCTTCCAGCAGACAGTGGAGACCTGTTTGTGCTCACCCAGGTATCTCTTTCTAGCCTGGATTATGGGCCTGCTTCGAAAGGAGGCTCGTATTCTTAACCATTCACGGTTTGTGTGTTTACATTGCATGTAAATCCAGCCATGGACAGGAGTTACAGCCTACCTGCCTCTCTTACATAATGATGTCATCTCTGAGCTTCCTTTTAGTCAGGAAAGTTTGAGCTATATCTTTTTTTTTTACTGGTAGTAGCGTGGGATACATTTGCTGCTGTGCTTGTCATATATAACTTAATGCTGCAGTTATCTGGCTGTACTTTCAGAACAGCCTTAGCAAAATAAAATGAAGTCTGGATCATGACATTCCCACTGCAAGTAGAATGATCACATATGGGAAGTCACAGCTTGCAGATAAATCAGGACTTCTTAAGTCAATGTTGTTACCTACCTCTCTTAATTCCTATTGATTATTTCATAGAATAATCCAAGCTGAAAGGGACCCACAAGGATAGAGGCCAACTCTTAAGTGAATGGCCCATATGGGGATTGAACCCACAACCTTGGTACTACCAGCACCATGCTCTCATCAACTGAGTTCATCTCAGTAATCTGTTACACTTAAACCAGTCCTGGCTAAGGCAGTAAGCCCTGTTGTGTCTGTCACTTGCTAGAATGAGCTAGACAAGTCTTCCACTTGGATATCTGCAGATAATGCCCTCTGCTCAGAGTTCCCTGGTTTTGTAATCCAACTACTGAGTAAAAGCAACAAAAAGGCATCTTCAGTACTCCTGGTTGTTTTTGAAACTAACCTCCTCCCAGCTGGCAGATACCAGCACTATGGTTCTACAGCTGTAAACACTACTTTCATTTCTAGGAGTTGAAGGAGTTTTGAGTAACTAAAAACTTTCTGGTCCTTTGGCCAGCAGTAGTAGTTTCTTCTAGTGAATTTCTCTTGGTATGGTTTTAAGCCTTCATCTTCCAAACTGATCGCTTGTAACAATAGTAGCTTCCTAGTAAAATGATCACAGTTGATTGGAATGATCTTGTGGCTTCTGATTTTCTTTTTTCCCTTACTCTTAAAATAAAACATCAGGGTTTGCTTCCTGGTTCCTGTTTTTCTCCAAGTGCACCTGAGGAAATGGTCATCAGTGACAGTATTTGGAGCAGAGGGGAGTAACTTCTGTCCACATTGACCCTGATGTCAGCTGAAAGTGGGGAGAACCATTTGGTATTGGCATGAGATGGACCAGTAAAGCTAGTCAGATGCTGAGTAGTCTTATTTCTTCCTTCCCCCTGGATTATTCAGGATCTTATAGAGAAGGTGATGGTGCTGAGCAGGTCCACTGAGATGCTCAGAGGCACAGCAGGACCAGCACCAGGCCCTGTCTTGGCAGAACGAATCACCCAGTATGCCAATCTCCTGGCATCACAAGGATGTTTGGCAGCTGCAATGAATTATCTACCCAGCAGCTCTAAAGAGGTGAGTGAGCAGCAAGCTGTTGTAGGAAAGAGTAATAGAGGGGGGGAAATGGTACTTTATGTGAGAGAGAGCTGGGGTTTTGACATGCATCAGGACTTCAAGTTTCCCCTTAGTTATGCTAACTTGAGAGTAGAGGGGTAGGGTGGAAAATGTTCCAGGATATGGGCTTTGTCTTCATTTGCATTTTCTTTGTAGTGCCTTTGATTCAAGGAAAAGGAAAGAGCTATAGAACTGTAAAACAGTTGATGGAGAATAACACTGGGAAGCAGCTCTCCAGGGAAGCTGCCTCTCTTCTTGAAACTAGCTGGTAGAGGAAGGGAATGGGGAGGTCATCTGGCAGTTTGATAAAAATCCTTGTAATGCCTGAATGTGAGTAGGGCTTGGGGAGGGAATACTCTGAAGACTGGGGGAGGATCAATGAGACTTCATCTGCTTGGCAGTATGGCAGGTGATGTCCCAGATTGTAATTTACCTTTCGCTGAGTTTTTTTTTTCCTGGTGGCTGTTTGGGGACATGGTTAGTTTTGCAGTTTGATTCACAGTGCTTTAGGGCAGAGTCTACTTTAAATGCCTCCCCAGCATTTTCCATCTGGGGCTCTCAAAATGCTTCTTCTAAAGTACAGTTTGTTTCAGCTACTGATTGAACAGCTCCGAGACCGGCTCTTTCATGCTCAAGGAGAGAATGTGGGTGATCAGCAGCCACCCCCTTTTCCCTACACTCCTGTCAATGTAGGGGTCATTAAACCCACAGCAGCCAAGGGTGGTTCCACCCTTGAAGGAGCAGCCCACAAAGCAGGTCCCAGACATCCAGAGAAGGTAGGCTCTAAACTCAAGTGTTCATGACTTGGGAAGAGGGAGGAAGGCTACTGGGTTGTGGAAGGCATATGAAGTAATATGAGATGACATAAACTGCAGACACTGAAGAACTCCTCAGTGATGTCCTTCACTAGAGCAAACGCAAGCTCTGTGGCAATCCAAAATAAGCTGTCTGGCATCTTTTCACAAAGCCCTGTCCTACATGCAGTCACTGAAGAAGAATGTTACAAGTGTAGTGATCCACTGAGATCTCAAATCTTAGGGTGAATGGGGCTGTGGTCATTTTCCTATACTCATCTTACCCTGATATCTTATTAAAATTAGTGTAGTAAGGCTTCATGGCTTCATCTCAGTTCTTGCACAAGAAGACTGTTAGCAAAGTTTTGCTTCCAACCTCTATTTTTCCATTATTTTTCATTTGTTATTTCCTCTGGTTGTGCTTCCAGGAAATCATTTTGTATGGAAACTTGCTCCCGAGGACTAATCCTTTTGAGAGCTGGAGAATACTCTGAAGAGTGTAGTGCTCATCTTGTTGAGCAAGTTATGTGGTGGGAAAAGCTTTTGATTGAGTGTATCCAGGGCACCAACAGCAGCAGCTTCTGTTGCCTGAGAAGTGACAGGGATAGAAATTGCATCTGCTATTACATGTATGCATGTACTCTGTCAGCCATCTGCAAGTTCTTTGTTTTTTAATTGCAGCCCAGCTATCAGTCATCATTTGCCCCTTCAGCACCATCTCAGCCTTCAGTGCCTTCCCTCTTCACACCTCAGCCAGTGCCAGCAATGCCTGTGACACCTCACCACATTGCCCCTCCCCAGGCCAGCACGGGTCCACAAACAAGTGTCTATTCCAGAGGGCACCCATATCCACAGTACAACTTGGGATTGAATCCAGCAACTGTCTCAGGGCCAGGTAAGTTTTTTCTGATAGCTCTGTCCATTTCTAGGTTTTCTGAGACTAAAGCCTTCAACATGGGTGGCTGCTCTCAGTTTTTTTCACAGGCCCATTGTACTGACAAAGAACAAGTCAGCTGTCTAAGAGGCTTCTCAGTGCTTCTGACATATCTGGTTGTAATAACTGTTGCTACATGTGTGCTGATACTAAGGATATATCGGGGTGGAAAAGCCACAGCTGGCTTGGTGGCAGTTTGACTGATGTAGCCTGGGCTGGGGGGGGGGACATAGATTTTAAAGGGTATGGCTTGAAGCAGGGAAGGCTTGCTACCAAGAAGGATAGTGTCATGAGTAGTTGGCACACCAAACAAGTCATGCTGATGCACTCTCTTTGTTGTCTGTAGCTGTGTCACAGTCTCAGCCATTTGGACCAGTGGGAGTCAGACCTGTTGGTCCTGCTCCCTTCTCCAGCCAGCCCTCTCTGCCAGGACAGTCTATGCCCATGACAACTCCTTGTGTTCCACCACCCAGACCTGCCCTCTTCACTCCAGCCTCAGTCCCATCATCTCAGCTTCCTGCAGCTTGTCCTCTCCCTGTGGCAAACCAGTCTCCTCTAGACTTCTCTTCAGCACCTTTCAACTGCCCCATGAACATGGGTTATCCTCAGGGAGGTCCTGGAGCTCCATCCACTAAACCACTTCCAGCAGCCATTCCTCCTCCTCCCACAGGTAAGACTACTTGTGTGACCTGTGTGTCCAGGACAAGCCCAGGTGGGGTTTTCAGTACATAATGGACGTGGATCTTCTGAGGTGTGGTCTGTCTCTGTAAAGGCTGGATGTGGTGCTGAGGCAAACCTTACAGGCACAACGTGCTGAGTCTTGCTGTGGGGGTGAAACAGAACAATGGTGACAGTTTCATTCAGCCTGCTCAGTTGTTCTGTCTCCCAGGTTGTGGTTGCAAGATGATGTCTCTTCAGGTCCTCAGTGCACCCTGAATAGTCATCTTCTCCAAAAGCATCTGCTCTGATGGAAAGGGTGGTCGTTCCCATGCAATGCCTGGTAGAAGGTTTGCTCATCTCGTCCTTGCTTATTCAACCTACGTGAGAAGTGTATTTGAAATACTGGGAGAGCTTCCCTGTCCATGAGATACCCCTTACTTAGCTTCAGCATTAAATTCCTCTGTCTGCTGTGCTCTAGTGCTCCCATTTTCTTCCTGTTGTCATAAAGGGCTTGCCTGGGAATCACTTCTGGATTCCTCACTGCAGTATTTTAGATCCCTCTGTGTCTCCAGTTTGAATCCAGTCTATCATGTGAAGTCCTTGCTAGCATGATGAATAGAAAGAGTGTTGTTGGACCTAATTCCCCGTGACGTTCCTTCTATTTCCCAGAATAATGTTTGTTAATTCTCTGTTTGCTGTCTAAAGGGACAGGGTTAACCAGGCTGTGGAGATCCCTAACAACAAGGCTGACAATCCATAGATTTTTGAGCAGATGCTTCTCCAAGCCACACATTTGCTGAGAGTGAAGGAACTGAGGCTATGTTTGCCTTCACCTAAAATCCTTTGCTGACCTGTGTTTAACCAAGGATAGCAAATCCCACGGTGTGAAATCTGTGGGGACTACACACCAAAGGCTCTAAGCTACAGCTGGACAAATTCCTTCCTGAAAAGCTTTTTGGCATAGTACTCCAGTGAAATTACTCACTGAATGAAAGCTGTTGGTGATCATGCCTTTTCCACCCTGCCTTGATTTTCAGGTTTCTTCCCTTGGCTAGATCCCCACACGGATCATGCAGGTAGTACCCAGAGAAACCTCCAGACCTGTGGGGCAGGCAGTGTTGCTGCTTCCAGTGAAATGCATGTTTTGATGTGTGTGCATGCATGCATGCTCACTGCTGTTTGTGGTTTCCTTGCATGCCTGGGGAGCTATACAGGTGGGGTAGGGAACATACCTGTCCTGAGGATTAGTAAGTGACAGCTGGGGATATTGGAAGCGAAATAAAAGTACTGTGCTATTACTCATGAGTGTGGGTACAACAAATAGGGTCTCCTGCTTTGTGGGAAATAGATTTGTAGAGAATTCTCAAAGCCTGACTGAAGGCTCACCCTTCACAAGACTGAAAATGGAATAAAAGGTTTTAAAATGCCTCTCAGTTACCCCATCTCTAAGTCAGAAAAGGACATAGTCCAACACAGCTTCTTCCTTCTTTATTTTCCTCCGGTTCTGGAGGTATTAGACCATTTTAAGTCTCTGTCTTTTCAGGCAGTTGCTGGGCCAGCAGGACAGGGAAGCAGGCAATTTTCCTGGCTCTCTAGGCAAGGAACAGGCCAGGGTTGTAACTCATCTCTCCCTGTTACTCTCCCAGCCTTGTGCATGGTTTTGCTTGTGCTTTCCCCCTGTGGTTTGGAAGAAGTGAAGTCCCAGCAGAAACAGTGGTGGAGTAGAGCTTCCCAAGCAGAATTTGGGGGCTCTCTTCTAAGGGGAACTGGAAATCCCTTTTGGCTTTAGTTAGAGGGTGAATTTTGGCTTTGAATCATCGTTGGATTATTGGGGAAAATTTGGACCCAAGGGATTTTCTAACTGATACTTTGTACTGATTTCTCTCCTTGGGGTTCATTGATGTTGGAAGGTAGTCATTTTCTAATCTACATTATCAGTGGGGTAAGGCTCAATGTCTTTGTGATCTGTCACTGCAGTGATTGCTGCTTTTTGGTGGGACCATCTACCGAGCACAAATCTCACAGCTTTATTTAGGAAATCCAAGTACTTATAGGCACTTAAACCCCCAAGCAGTCTGGCTGTGTGGAGTGGGACTCCAGAGAGGGGGTTGTCCCTTCAGCAGAGAAACAAAATACCTCAGTTTCTTCCTATTAAGGGAAGATGATTCCATGGCAAGGATTTTAAGCACTTCCTTAGGCTGAAGATGGCCTTCAGGAATTCAATACTGAGAAATTCTCTTCTCCTTGGCAGTATTTTCCCCCAGATTTAATGGCAAGTGTATGGCATGCTTGGTTCAGCAGTGCCAACTGGCTTCCTTGAGAGTGCTTTCTTGCCTGCTATTATTGTTCTGGTTTTGATGTGAATTTTCTTAATTTGGGAAAAAGCAGAAAGTGATTTTACAGTCTCTTTTCCCTACAGAAAAGGGATTGTAAAATCACTCAATCTGACTGGCCAAAATTGCTTGCTTTGGAAATTCTTGACCATAGTATCTACAGTTCATGAACATTATTACTAACACAATGAACAGACACCTCCACTTGTAGAAATTCCAAGTTCCTGAGAGTGTCAGAGGCACAGGGACAGTTGACTCATCTCCTTCCTGGACAGGATAATCCCTGATTCCAGCCTCTGATGGTCTTGTTTTTTCTAGGACAGGCATTGCTGGAGACTGCTGCCATGGGGCACTCCTTTCAGGGATGGTGAGAAATCCTACTTCACAAGTAGCATAGGGAAGATAGCATTTCACCCCAGCAAAATGCACCAGGGTCTGTTGTCTCTCATGTCTGATGATTAAGTGCCTGGCTTAAAGAGTATGAATTAAATAGCTGTTTCCAGTGAGGATACAGAGTGCCACTGGGTTGGAATAGTGCCAAGGACCGCTAGGCCACAGACTCAGTGGGGGCCAGCAGAGTTCTAGGGCATAGAATCCCCAAGCTAGAAATAGGTGCCAACTTAATTAAACTTCTGATCCAAACTCGTCAGAGAGCAAGTCTTGAAATCATGGGAAAAGGGAGGGCAAAAAGACGCTGCCAGAACTTTAATAATAAAGGTAATTAAAGTAATGAAGCACCTTTTGCATCTTTCCCCTGTGATTTTTAAAGCTCAGTTCAGGATCAGTAGCTCATTAAGTGTGGCTCAGAGCTCCAGCAATTCTGATATTGCCCCCTTAGAATTATTCTGTTTTCTCACAGATTATTTCTGTCTCATGGGCTTGAGGTTATTAATAATGGGGTTTTGTCTAAAAATGCAAGTACCTTTACAGGACAGCAGCAGACAAGGTAGTTGCAATTTGACCTTTCCAGAATGAGGAGTGGACGCAAGTCCTTTGATGTCATGTTGTGTGATGGATTTTAAATTACCTGGAATGAGGTTAGAGTCCCACAGAAGCATCTGCTGAGATGCACCTCTGCTCCCAAAGCATTTACTGGTTAAGTCTATTTCCTTCTATTTGGCAGTCAGCAAATTTTGCTAAGCTTTGGTTCTGAACATGATTTTGGAAGGGAACCCACCCCTAAATCTTTCTGACTTTATCAGAACAGCCTGTATTGCTTTGGATTGCCACCATGAGCATTCCTGTGAGTGCTGGTGGGAAAATCTCTCACCTGTAGCATAGTTCTGGCTGTGCTACCACAGTGCCAGATTCTCCAGGGAACCCCAAGAACTTCTGAAATGTGAGGTGCACACTTATGCAGGTCCCCACCAAGGTTCAGGCCTGACTCTGAGGCTGACTTCTGCAGTTTATACAGGATCCAGAAAGCTTCAGGTAGCTAATAAAAAAAGTTTCCTGTGTGGGAGTGGGTGTGTGCCAGTTCAGTCTGATCAGACATCACCTCACGAAGGCTGTGCACACACTTGGATACTAAGAATGAAATTACCAAAGGGAAGGGGAAGCAAGAGCATCTCATGGACCTGTGAGCTGGGTTTGAAATTCCTCAGCTAAAACAGTCCAAAGGTGCAATGACAAGGGAATTAGAGCCAAAGGGCCTTCTCCTGAAAGAAGTTCTAAACTGTGCAAGCAACCATTAATTGTTGCTTTTCATAGTCTGAGGTTTGTGTCTTGTCCTGTGTCCTGGCAGCTCAGGAATCTTGGAGTGATCCCTCTACTGGAAGAGGAGGCCTTCAAAAGAAAAAGGTAAGTTTTCAGCTACAATATGTGTTGGTTCTCTTTTAGCCAGGAAGCTCCATGTAAGAGATACATTCCTATAAATGCTCGCTGTCAAACTCCGCAGGTCTCTATCCATGTTGCTCTGTCTCCATCTGCACTGCATGCATGGCTAGGCCTGGAGTCTAAGTAATCTTGACTCTTTGCCATCCAAAGTCATATGCTGTTCTGCAGGGTGGCTGTTTTTTAACATGGTTATCAGTTCTAATGTTGCATTCTCTGTCAGTACTTCCCAGGCTGCCTACAGTAATTTGTTAAAAATACGGATTTAATCTTATGCCCTTGCCTACGCAATTTTTTTGATAGTGGCTGAAGAGGTCACGTTCACACCTTACAGCTAGGGGCAGCATTTTCCCTCAGCACAGTGGGACCAACAGTGATTTTCCTCAGATGCTGATACCAAATGATAAGGCACTTGTGCTGAGAGAAATTGGGACAGGTGTAGCTGTGAGCTGCCTGCTGTGTTGGTCCTGCAGCTCTCTGCCTTGTCGTGATTGCACTGGAGGGCCTGTGAGCTGAGCTCTTCTGCAACAAATGCTCTCAATACCCCATTTCTGTCACTGCTGCCTGCTGGCAGGTGTGACAAGAAGCTTCTTTGGCATCCTTCCCACCCCCCACTCATCTTCTTTAGCTTGGAACAGACTTCTCGCCCTTTTTTCTGGCAGCATAGCTGGGAACCTGCTTCAGGCTGTGCTCACTACAACAGGATTAGCCTCTTGTTAAAGCCATCTCCTTTTGATCTAGCCCTGTTGGAGAGAATCTGTCATGACTCTCTGGCTTAGCAGGGGCATGATGAAGTGTTTGCAAGAGGAATCTCCCCCCATGTCGTGGGATTTTCCCCAATACTTGCTCAGTTGGACATTTTACTGCTGCTAATCTCTACATTCAGGACTCGTGCCGTTGCAGAGACCAAGCGGCTTTCTGAGGACCAGTGCTCTCAGGGGTAACGGATCTGTTTGATTGAACAATTCCAGAGGGGTTTTCTTGCTGTCGCTTTGACTGTTCATCTAGGATGGAAGAGGAAGGGCCCCATTCTCTGAGTCAGGGGGCTTAAAGAACAGGGATGTGTTCTTTCATCATCTTGAGAACTGGAGACTCTTCAAGTTAGAAAGGATGTTGAATTTTTCTGTGGAGAAGCAACCAACCCTTCTTTCTTGGACTTGGTTTTCTTGATTGTTTTTTTTTTTTTCTTCTTTCTTTGATGACAGTTGCCTGAGACATTTACTCCTCTGGCCCCCATCACAGCTCCAGTGATGGGCCTGCCTGCTGAACCCCAAGGGATCCATCCTCAGCTATCCAGGTTGCAAGAATCTGGCCAGTCACCCCCAGGAGCACCCAAGGAAGGCAGCCTACAGGTACCAGGGAAAGTGGGGCATTCCCCAGGTACCAGCATCTTGTCAAGTAGAAAATAACTCAGTTTTTGAAGTTCTTACTACTTGGCAGCTGCAGAGGGTTTATGCTGCTCCCTAGCCCCTACAAGGCATCTCTGCCTGAGCATTAGAGGAGTTGGCAGGTTGGAAAAAGGACACCAGGGTATGGGTGGGGAGAGGGCAAGGGAGACCAGGCAGGCTGTCAGCCTGCTGAGAGTTGAGAATCTATGGGGGCCTGGAGCTATATCACAGTCTGAAGATGATAACCTACCTCTGTGCTTCCAGATATTCTCTGGGTTTGTGAAGGGGTAAAATGCTCTCTGTTCTCTAGTTTGAAGACGGGAATATACCTGCTTCAGCCTTGCATTCTCCTGTTGCATTCATTCAGCTGCTTTTTTTTCCTGTCAGTATCACCAGCTACCTGGGGAAAGCATTGAGAGGAAGGAGCTCCCCCCTGAGCACCAGGCTTTGAAGGCTTCATTTGAAGGCTTGGTGCAACGCTGCTCAGCTGTTGCCACTGATCCAGTAAGTCCTCCCTTCTCTGATCTTTGACGTTTTTTCCCTTATAGATGTTTGACTGGTGCTTCTTTCTTTTGGTTGGGTAAAGAGAGGAAAAGTCTTGTCCCTATAACCAAATTAATCTCTATCTGCCTCCTTCTTTGAGGCTGCAGGCTTGTTCATCTTTGGGAACTGAGATGCATTCTCTACCTTTTATCCACCACTTCTCATTGCCTTCTTGGAGTAATGATTCTGTCCTCCTGGCTCTTTTTTTTTAAGGAAAGTAGAAGAATTTACTCAGCTAATTCAGTTCCACTGGCTTGATCTGCAGATAGCTCCTGCAGAGCTGGTATTACCAGCTATCTTTAGAGCTTAGAGGGAAAGGCTGAGATATCTCAGGTGGAAGAGAAAGCCAAACAATCTTTGTGTCCAAGTAACTGTAATTTCTTCACCCTGGTTCCTGAAAGGCTATTGGCATATGTCACACTGGGTGAATGTGTCAGACCAGACTGTCTGGAAGCAGAAAAGCAGTGTTTGCACATTGTCTTAAGTTGCTAAGTCTTCCCAGGGCTTGGGGCCACTAAGAAGCGTTCCCGAGTGCCTATGCTTGATAGATGTTAGGAGGGACACTGAGCCCAGACTGCCATCCGAGTGTCAGGCAATTAGAGCAGCATCTTCAGTGTGTTTGCTCTGTGCTTTCTGAGAGTGCAGCACAGCAATTTCTGGGGGATAATCTAAAGGTTCTCTCTATGGACAAAAAGGCCTGTTGGTTTGAGTTTAAGCACTTGACTCAGGTGTTGGTTCAATAGCTGGCTCTGTACAGCAGTGCAAGGTACTTCAACTCCTGTGGCTTCCAGGCTTGTTCCAGCCATGCCCAGAGCCAGGCATTTGTGTTCATGGAGTAAATTACCTGTGAGTGGATTATTCAAGGTGGGGTTAATAAGGTCAGTCTCATCAGAGCTTCAGTACTCAGTCACTTCCTTGGTGGTTTCCTAGAGTGGGAAGGATAGTCCCTTTTTTCCCTAAGGAGATCAGAAAGAATCTCTTTCTTGGGTGAATCAGGGTGAGGCTGTCAGAACACCCCATGGGTCAACTAGTCAATGTTTCTTACACTTTGGAAGTAGTCACTTTATCCTGTGGTCTGCAAGTACTGGCAGAAGGGAGGAATGTCTAGGCTGGAAAATGAGAAAAGGGGCAATCCATCTTTCTGTGTTGGCAAGAGAACGTGTATATATGTACATGTATGTACGTGTGCAGAGTGATGGCATGGCTGGCTTGTATCACAGACGCTGGCTGTCAGAGGCTGAGATGCAGCTGAATTGTAAGGTGCTGTGGAAAGACAGTGGAAGGGAGGGACTGAGTGAAGCACTTTGGCTCTGGAGAGGGCTTTGAAGCTCTGGCAGACGAGCAATATCTGTTTTGCTGCAGAAGACACGAAGGAAGCTGGAGGACGCACTGCAGCGGCTGGAGTGTTTGTATGAGAAGCTCCGCGAGCAGGCGGTAAGTAGACTACACCATTCCTTGCGGTCCAGCTGGGTCCCTGACCCCACCTTGGCACTGGGTTGTGGGTCTTGGTGTCTGTACCAGTGTAACCAGCACATGTTCACTTGGAAGACAAGGGGAATGCCAAACCTTGTAATGACCATGAATCCAGCCAGCCTTGTATCTACTTTCTTAACTTTGGCGCAGACATGATGTAAGGAAAAGCTGAGGAGGTATCTGCAAGGTGCTTTTACCCTTTGAGAAGTATACTGGCACATAGATCCCAGATGGGAAGGGGCAACTGGGAGTGGTTAAGTGTGAACACAGTGTAACTAGCTTTGAAAACTCCTCCGTTGGTGATGCCAGTTCCTGATGCCAACTGGCAGTTGTAGTCTGGGAAAGCAAGAGAAGAAGCAGCTATTCTTCCTGCCAGTGCTTGTTTGTATAGGTGCTGTTTGGTGAAGATGAAGTAGAGAACAGTAAGGAAGGGTGTGGAGAGAGGGACACCTGTGCTATATTGTTGAACATACTGACTCATTTCTTCTCCCTCTCCACAGCTCTCTCCAGCCATCCTCATGGGTCTCCACGAAATTGCTCGATGCATTGAGGCTAAGAACTACCAACAAGGTCTCCTGGTTCACACTCAAGTTGTGAGCAGCAGCAGTTTCAGTGAGGTGTCTAGTTTCATGCCTATCCTGAAAGTCCTCATGACCATAGCAGGCAAACTGAATGTGTAAACTGTGAAGCAGCTGGAACAGTGCACACTAAGAGCTGGTGGACTGCCTCGCCTGTTGATGTGTTGCAGGTTGTGGACTTTCCTTCTGACTCTGGAGAAATAGATCTGTGCCAGTGCCTGGAACTGTGCTAGGCTAGCACACCTGGCCCCATCCACTTTTCAGACAGCCCACTGCTGCCTGCAGCTCCTGGAGACTGTTCTTTCTCTCTTCTTTCTTACTAGACTGAGGCCACTTTTCAGCCCAGGGTTCTCAGTTTGAGGGTGTCCAGGTTGCCCAGAGGTCCTTCTTCTTCTCTATATCCCCAGCACAAAGGGGAAACTCCTTCCCTTCTAGGCTAACATTGCTTTTTATTTTTCAGGAAGCAAACAGGGCTGGTACCTGCAGCACCACCACAGAAGAGCCTCAGGCTCTATTCCCTGCTGCAGAGTAAACTTCCTCAGTGGTAGCTGGGCTGCCTTGGGAACCTAGGCTGGTGTGTCCTCACTTTGTCGGGCTGCAGAAAGGATCTCTCCTGGCTCCTTTCTCTTCATTCTCATCCTTGACTCACCCTTTCACACCTCTGCGTCCATATCCTGCTACAGCTGGGGCTAACTACTAGTCTACTCTAGGCCAGCTTTGGTTCTCTTTCTTCTTCACGCATCTCTCTTGTTTTACAAAGTCAAGTCTCCTGTTTAACCTCTATCCACCTTCCTTTATATCTTTTCCCCCATCAGCTGCAGGCTCAAGCCCCATAATGTTTTGGGTCCAGGGGTGATTTTGCTTTCCAGTTCTGGGAACTCTCATTCAGGAATGTTGGCAGGTTGTGTTCTGTGCACTTCTCCCCAGAGCCAGTCGTATCCTGTCTTGGGGCTAAAAGCTGCCCTTTCTGGCTCCTCGCCTTTTTCACGTCTTTTATTTTAGCACAGCTGGACTTTTACCCACTGGTGTTATCTAAAGGCTTCCTACTTCAGGTTTTTCAGATGGCCTAGGGACTTTAGGAGCAGCAGGGATTGTTTTAGTCCCATAAAGACTTCCCTTGAGCTATCCTGACCAGCCCAGACTTGAGCAGGGAGAGACGGCTCATTGCTACAGGTATGGTGCATTCTTACCGCCTACAATTATAGATACATGCAAAGGTGGTTCTCAAAGGTCCCTTGGCACTATGGTGGTAGGAAAATGCTGCAGGAGATGATGCTGTCAGGACTTGAAGATATGGATTGTGCTGAGACTTGTCATCACTGTGGCAATTCCTCTGGGAGTAGATGAATGAAGCATATCTGTTCTGAGGAAGAAGTCCGGGAAGGCAGATGGGATTTTGGGGATACATCTTTGTGTGTGTACATTTCCCTCTCTTCCTCCCTCCTTGCCTTCTCTCTCAACATCCTTCTTACTAACCAGGCAGCATAATCATTGATCCATAGCTGAGAGCAAGGCTTATTCCCAAGATTTGGATGCAGCCAGCCCCTACTTGCTCTGCTTGCTGCTTGAGTGATGCTGTCGTGGACCTGCGATTCAGTGACATACACGAATCAACCTAGTTTACCATGAGACTTAGGAGGGAGGAGAATCAGAGAGAGGAGGAAGAGGACATGTCTCATTCTCTCCTTTCCAGGTCAAAGTGCCTCCTTGTTGCTGCTGTGTTGTTTCTATTGCTGCGGTTTGATGCACTGAGAAATTACAGAACAGTGAAATAAAAGCTGTGTTTTGTGATGCTTTTTTCATAGGCTTGTCACCTCTGGCTGCATGGGACATCTTCAGTCTGCATGGCCACCCACTGAGAGGGCAGATTTTGGGTTCTGCTGCTATGGGCAGCATCCATCCTGATGTGGTGAGACCTCAGGTCTTACCCACTCCCTAGGCCTGCAGGGTCAGACCTCTGATCTCCACCTGCATCCATTGTGACCATTCATCTGCATCAGACACAAGGCGGCCCCCAGACTCAGGTTCTCTTGAGGAATCTCAGCAGTGTTGGGGATTTTGCACTTGACATCAAGAGTTGAAAGTATGTCATTAAGTAAACAGAGAGCCCTTGATGGCATCATCTCCCATTAGAAATGAATGTTACACCACTGAAGCCATGCAGCTTGAACTGTAAGGATTGGACCTGTGTGGAAATTTATACCCTTGAATTGTCAGTTCTTATCTTTAGTTAATAACTTAGGAATCTATTGGCTGATCTCATTTAATCTTTTAATGAAGTAAGAAGGGCTAAATTGAAACATAGTACTGAGATAAAGGTGGGGGAATCAAACTTCCTTCTTACAAAAGAAAGAAATTCTGATAGGAAAAAAAAATTACATCAGCTAGCTAGTATGTATGTACAAGCCTGCCAGTCAGCACACATGAAACTCAGAAATATGAAGGACTGTATTACATAGCCCAAAGTTGGAGGACTTGGGAGGAAGCAAAGGCTTGGAAAGATTGTTAGGATGGTGAAAATTTGAAGGGCTGTTGCTGGGAGGGGCCCAGGATATATGAGGGATTTGAGTGTTAGGGACACACCACATGCTTTCAAGGAAAACAACCTTTTTTTAGTTCTGCTGCTGGCAGTGGTGAACACCCATTTTGAGGGAGTCTTGAAGAGCTTTTAGTCAGGAGCAGTTAGCAAACAGCCTGGCCTAACAGCTGTCCCCCAGCAGGGAAAAGCGAAGCTGATTTTCAAAGGTAACACTCGTGCAGCATCAGAATGGGGTTGTAACACAGCCCAGGTGACATACATTTGCTGAATGAGGGATGTCCCAGCTTTCTGTGATCACTTAACAACCCTGACATTTCTTAGATTCTGCCTTCAGGATTCAGTTATAGTACCCTGTGCAGTCCAGCCCTTTGCTCTCTTTAACTCAGGCCACTTCTACTGCTGAGAAATAAGCACAGATTTTCCACATATTTCTCAGGTACATATGACATTAGCTCCCTCCAGCAGGTATAGCTACTGCTACCCGGTACTTGTGCAGAAAATGGCTGTTTATCCTGCCTTTGATGGGAGTCCTTCCCACCTGCCTCTCTGTTGCTCTGTTTTGCTTCATGTTTACCTCTGTAAGCATCATCCCTGAAGCTCTTTGTAGTGAAAGCAAGCACAAGGGGGCAAGTAAAGTGACTCGCTTGAATGTCTTGTAGAGGCATGTGGCAGAAGCCCTGTCTCTGCAACCCTGGTGCGGTAAATTGCCCTTCAAACCCCGCTGGAAAGTGCTCCTCCATTTATAGCACCGTCCCTGGCAATATCTCAGTGTATGTGCGGTGAGCAGTGTGGGCACATGGCTTCACAGCGCCCGGGCACCACGGAAAGCATTTTCAGTCGGGTGAGAAGGCCTTTGGGCTGACAAAGAATCTGGGGGGGAAGGGGGCAGCAGGAAAGGATCCCTGGGCACAGAGAACAGAGCTCTAATCCTGTGGCAGATAACATCATGTCTGCAGGCTAGGCTTGTGTGTGTTTGGGGGAGCTGGAGGGGCAGAGATTGTTAGGCAGTATTTGTTTGTAAAGCCACTTGCTCTGAAGATAATGCTTGCACTAACTTCTATTGAGGGAGCAGTGTGAGTCCCCACAAAGTCCTTTCCCAAAGTGTCTTTGAAGCCAAGAACCCATTGAAAGGAAGAAAGGCCAAGAGAGGGGATTAGTTTGTTCAGCAGCTGTGAATTTCAGTGGGAGGCTGATGAACTCCAAAGTCTTTGTTGAGATGTTTTTTGTAAGGAGCCCTGCTGGAGGGAGAGACCCACACCGGGGCCGCGGCCTTAGACAAGAAGGAATCTGAAGCGGCGGGGAGCTGTAAACGGGCCACAAGGACTTTTCCCAAACACTTTTCGGAAAAGGTGTTGTAAAGAGATCGGAGGGGGATTAGCATGTGAAATGACACTTTCCATTGACTCCACTGAGGGGAGGGGAAAAGGGCTGGCTGGCTGATTTATTAGCATTTTGTTCCCTTCTCTATTCTGCTCCCCCAGCAGCCCCCCTCCGCTGTCTCCCCTCCTCCCGAGGCCTCTAAAGAGGCTCGGATTGGAAAAGGGAGCGGGGGGCTGCCTGTTTGTGTGTCATCTGGGCGAAGGTGACCACCTGGGAAGCTGAATGTAAATATTTCTCCTCTGAGGAATGCGCCTTCATTAAACCGAAATGAATACATGGAAGCATCCAATCCGGCCCACAATGGCAGCAGGGCCTTTACCGCTGCGGGCTCCGTGCGCCGGGAGGGGGGACCCGCTGCTGAGGTCAGCACATTCTGCAGCTGCGGCGCCGCCGTTTCCCCAGCGGAAGCAGCGTGTGGCGATGGGGCTCACACTGAGGTGCCCCACATGTCCCCTTCGCCAGCAGCCGCCGCCGCGCCAGCCCGGGCCCCGCTGCCACGGCCTTGGCGGGGCGGCGGAGGGATGGACTACGAGGAAGAGGGAAACTGCTTCTACAGCTTTTCCAGCTGCCCGTGGAACGGGGAGAGCCAGAAGGAAAAGGGAGGCCCATGCTGGAGCTTTCCCTGATGGCCGAGAGGCTCTTGCTTCCTCTTTTCTTTCGTGGCCAACCACAGGGACGTAGAGGAACTGCTGATGGGGATGCAAGAGAAACCTTAGGCAGGGTCACTGTACTAGTAAGAAACTCTGTGCAAACAATGGTGGTTTGTGTGTGAAGTGGAAGTGTTTCAGTTTTCCCTGAGAATGGGCCACGATTTCTTGCAATTTTTGAAAGGCCAGATTCTTGCTTGACAGGAATGCTCTTGCTCTGGTGAGACTTTAGGTCCAAATTCCTGCTTCCCTAGAGGTAGTCCTAGAATCAAGGGACTAATTGATAATGAGGAGACAAATACAGACTGCTGACTGCCTTTAATATATCGGCTATGTAGTGAGCAACTGGGCCCTGCCTGCCCCCCTCCCACTCCATTTCCTCCTGGGAGTTGCGTTGCATCCTCAAGCAAGCTCAGGAGAGAGCACATCCTTTCTCTCATCGTAGGGGCTGAGGTTGTGCTGGCTGGAACTGGTTAGGTCTTCCTGGGCTCAGATGTGTAAGCAGCGTGTTTTAATCTCCAGGACTCTTCAATTTATATATACACACACAAAATGGGATGAAAGAATACCCAGTCACTTAGACACAACAGCATTTTGCAAGCACTTGGCTACTGATTTATTGCATTGGCTATTGGTTTACAAATATTTGCTACAAGATGGGTCTAATGGCCAGTAACAGCTCTGCTGGCTTCTCGTCTGGCTAAAGGACACTTCAAACAGCAAAGCAGATGATATTATCACAGCACAGAGGAAGATCGCTGTGATTGTGCAGTGAGCTTCCCCAAGTTCTGCAGCTGGCAGCTTCTTACCTCCCTCCCCTAGCCTCAGCAAGGGAACAGAGTTGCATCGACCAAATCTTCCTGCTGTTTGCTTAGCCTATAGAATATATACAATAAGTAGTAGAGGAAAAACTGTTATGCATACATCACAGTAACTGTGCAATAAATTAAACTTCAAAGTGCTTCACTTTCCTATTTACACCACCATTAAATAGTAACTGACATTTTCTCAGGCTAGGAAGAAGTATTTAGTTAGTTAGCTGACAGGGTAAGAGTGCTTGGCAAGTACACCAGGACAAGGGGAGTAGGCTCAGCTTGGCAGCTCCTCTCTGGGAGAGATTTGGGAGGAAGGAGGTATTGAAGAAGTGTGAGGACATCTTAATGGCATCAGTCAGGGGCTTTGACAGGAATGCTGGCCTAGAAAGGGAGACCAGACCTGGAGGGTTGGAAGATACAGAGAAAGCATGTAAAAGCCAAGTGATGGGATCCCTTTTTTGGACAGCTGTGTAATGGGCAGGTCAGGCAGCAGTTTGGTCTTGCTTCTGCCATTTCAAATGCAAAGTAAAGCACCGGAGAGCTTAGCAAAGCTGTCAAAGGGTGGGAAGCAAAGCTGTGGGGTTCCTGGAAGCTGGCTTGCTGAGAAAGGAGTTGCATGCCTTTTCTATTTCCTCTACACTGTGAGGAAAATTTGAGGCCTGAGGCAACAACTGTTTTAGTACCTCTGTTTTTTAAAAGCCTCTTCTCATTTACTGATTATTTATCTGAGTTGCCCAGTTGTTGGTGCCATCTCAGTTTCCTTGTACTTTTTATCTCACTTACTCAAAAGCCCAGAGCAGGTGTTTGTTTGGGGAGCAGACAAGCTCAAAACCACAGGAGCCACCATGACCTCCTGTGTTTTCAGAGATAATGCCATAATCACTGGATAGAGTGACCCTGAGTTGAAGGGACTGAGTCTCACCTTGTTTTGTCAACACTTGAAGGTCTCCCCAGAAGACATTACCCACTGCACTAATGCCCTGTATGGGCAAGGCCTGAGCACTCATACAAGGCTCTTTTGCCTTGCCCAAGCCCCAGTGAGGCAGCAGTGGGAATGAGACAAAACTATGCCAAACAGAAATGGTGCCAGGAGCTGATGGAAAGGGCAAGAGAAGAGAGGGGCAGACAGGACTGTGGAGGAGCAGAAGCAAGTTAGAGCTTTCTCTTGAGCTTGCGGCTGGCTCCGCCACCTCCGCTGCGCTCCCGCTTCTCCTTGCGGACACAGAAGTACTTGGTGACCCGTTTGCGGCACTGCTCACAGCGCACAGCACAGCACCAGTGGAATTTGCAGTTACAGCTGGACACCATCTCGGCTCGCCTCTCCTCCACTGCCAGCCCGCAGTCCCCACACAGCCGCCGGCAGCTCCGCTTCTCCCACTTGCTGAGCGCCTTGCCCCTCTTCAGGCACTCCCTGCCCTCCGTGCCCAGCAGCCCCAGTGTCTTGTTCTCTAGGCAGTAGTCAGGAGAGTCTTCCAAATGGACCAGTTCCTTCTTGGAGATGGAACTGAAGGTCTCAGCAATGGCACCCCGGCTGGCAGCGCTGTTCCCTGCTCCCTGCAGCAAGTCCACCTTCAGGGCTTTGTGGTACCTCTCTTTGAGGTAAGTGCCCACCTCCCGAAACTCAGGCAACTGCAGCCAGCAGGTCTGGGTGGTGCAGCTCCCTGACACACCATGGCATTTGCAAGTCCGCTTCATGGTCCCTTTCACTGCCTACAGGGTGAGCAGAGAGAGAGGTTCAAGAAAAAACCCTGGAGGGGCTGTTTCTGTACTGCAATGCATACAGAAACATGGCTCCAGGCCTGTGAAAGAGTTTGGCATCAATTCTCCCTGCACAGTAGTCCTGAAGGTCACAGATTTGCTTTTCCACAGTGCTCCCCTCCTTGAACTGGGAGAAAGAGGACTGCAGAAAGTCATTAACACTGTAACACAGAAGCTTTGCTACCTTAGAGCAGACACCATTGTACTGCTGCCATCCCCCCAAGAAGCTTTTCTTCATGTATTTTTAGCCACATCATGCATTTTTAGCCACATCAAATTGTGACTCTCCACAGTGAATGTTCAGAGACAATTTGGTATGCACTGTCAGCTCTGGAGGGAGAAAGAGGCTCACCTTTCTACCTGCCTCGTTGTTATGCAGGTTCATAGCAGCTCTGGCATCTTGTCCAGTCTCCAGGGCATCCACAAACTGCTTGGAAATAGCTTCCCCAAAGCCCACGTTATCGCTGCAGCCCCCCCACAGCCAGCCTTGTCCCCCTAAGAAAGGAGATGAGATGTGTGTTGTCAAAGAACCAGAAGAGGTTTCAGAAGTGATGGGAGAGAATGGAGGCTGTGGGGCAAATCCAGCCTTTCACAGTACTCCCAGATTCCCTCCTGCTGAGTTCATGACATTTCTCCTGAGGCCTGGACAGTAAGTGGCTCAGGCAAGCAGCAAAGGGGAATGTCCTGTACAAAAAATGCAGGGCTTTCCAGGCTTTCTATAGAGCAAGATTTAGAAGCTGTCAGTTATCATGCATTAGCAGACATGCAATAAGCCTTTGGGTCTCTAATCACCTCTCAAACCCTGACTTCAGTTGGTTCAGTGTGACTTGCAGGGACAGAATCTTGCTAATTTGGATTAACAAGTTGGTAGAGGCATCCTGGTCAGAGGCAACATTCCCCTCTGCCTAGAACAGCCCAAGCCTGGCACACATGCATCAAGGAGGCCCTGGTTTTGGCACACCCAGAATTCTGAGGTGATGTTTGGCATCTTCGAAGGGTCTGATTTTCTAGTTACCATCAAGAAACAAGGGAGTCAGTACAAAACAGTGAAATTACACAAAAATATGTGGAAGGTACTTTTCCTAACTGAGTGGGAGCTGAGTGGGACTGGAAAAACATCATGCAGTTTTTTCCCTCCTAGAGAAAGATGCCAAATTATTAATGAAGACTTGGAATCTGGAACATTCTGACCCTGAAATGCCAAATTGGCATTTGGGACTTGTGGTTTAATGGCCTTGTGCCTCTCTGGAAAGGCCTAGCCCTTGCCTGGACTTCGCCAGGGCATCGTATTCCTCTGTCCTAGGGAAAGACAGGAGTCTTCCATGGGAGGTGGGTAATTGTGCAGTGGATGATGCAGTCCAAATCAAGAAGTGGGACTGATGGACGTAGGAAGACCTTTCACCAGCTTGGATTCAGTCCAGTGGTTGAATTGAATCATGCTGTTTTGGTCAAGCCCAAAGGTTTCCTGTGCCTTACAAGGTTTTAAGTCCACAATGGAAAGTTTTTTTATTAAAAACAGATCTATTTGGGGAAAAAGAAATGTAGCATGACTAACTTGATTTTCCAGAGAAGATCGAATTTGATGTGTTGTTGCCCAAAAGTCTTGTTCTGCTAGAGACAGGTATTCGCAAACTTTGGACAGCTAAGCAGTAGTGGCTATTTTCAAACTATCAGCCAATAAAGTAAATTACTAAATACTGGACACTCCAGACCAGTTTGTCATAAAGTGACACATAGTGACTTGTCTAGTGTGGACAGGGCATGGTTTTTAAAGGATTTTGATAATTTGAAAATTGACCTCTTTCTATGCAGAACAAAACCCCTAAATGTCAGTGTTTTCTGTGAAAGCTGAGTGGATAGCTGGAGTGGTGCAGCCTGGAGTTCCCTACCACGAGTGCTTGGTGGCTGAGGGGCTGGATACCACTGTCATGGTGGAGGGTGTGATGGCTGTGTGCTTGCCACAGTGATTCTCCTGGTTCTGCTCTTGTGTGCCTGCCATGCTAACTAGTGCTAGAGAGGTTTATGAATGCCACCCAGCTTTTCCTCATGGTAATTCTGCTGTGGGGGCAACCTCATCCTGCAGACCCTGGGAACCCTGAGGTCCCTGACCTGTGCTGCTATACCAAGATCGTTTAGGTGCATTGCAACAGATCCACTCCTCTGCACATACGATATAGTTAATTCTCTCCAGCAGCTTAAATAGAGTTCTTGATTTGAATCAGGGAAACTGCAAGCCCTTTTACTTTCCTGCCCATTTGGAAAGTTATAGAAAGCATCAAGAGGTTGGCTGATGTAAACTGGAGGTGGCTCCATTAGCTTCCACAGAGCTACTTTGGTTTAAACCACAGAAAGCTCTGCTCTGAGCATTGTTCCCAGGTGTGGGGACCAGGATGGGGAGGTGTTCCTGCAGGCCTTAGTGGAGGAGAGAAGAGCTTCTCCTGCTGCCTGGGATGAGTGAGGGGCAGCAGCTCGTCTCTCCTTACCCAGCTGCCCATTGCGGGAGTCGTCACAGCCACAGTTGTCAAAATCCCCCAGGCTGCAGTTCCGGGTCAGCGTGTACATGACGCCCGCAGAGCTGATGGCGTGGACAAAGGCTGTTTCTCGGTTTGCTGTCAAGGGGGAATACAAAGAGAGCAGATATGCAAAAGATTTCATGGCAAGGGCAGTGTTAGAAACTGTTCTCACCATGCAGGAGTCTGCACAGGACATCTGCAGTGGGGAAGACTTTGTGGGGTGAAGAATAGGCCCTACATGTCAGATTAGCTTCATTTGGGCTTGAACTGCATGAAGGCAGAAGCTCCCAAATATGATCCAGACTGACTCATGCCATTGGAAAGAGTGTGGATGAGATAGCACCTGGCTGTCCTTGTGGGAGTTCAAGAGTGGTTATACAGCACAGACAGCCAGTGTCCCGCACTACTCACTAACACACTCCCAGGGGAGGGGAAGGGAAGGGGTCTTCTTCAAGTATCAAAGAGCTCCTTCCCCACAGTCCCCTTGAGCCTTACCTTCTGCTGAAAGGGCTCTGAGCAGTGACCATACCTACCCACCAGGATCAGTCTGGGAATCATCAGCTGGCTTCACAGAGACTTTGGCTTTCATTTAATACCAGCAAGGTGTAGATCTGAGCAGATAACCTTCACAGGAATGATTTGGGAAGCTGCTTGTGGTCTCAGAGTGGGCCTTGTACTGCAATTGTCTACTCAAGGCCCCAGTTTGAAACCTTTGTACACCTCTGCCTGGAGCTCTGGTCTCTTGTCTGCTGCCAGTCCCACCAGAGGCCTGAGGCTCTCCTCCACACCCAGGTCCTGCTTTTATAGAGTAAGTATGAGCCCAGTCCAGCATCAAACATATGTCTAGAGGGCTAGATATGCACTGAAATATTTCCTGGGACCTGCAAATAGGTAAGGAATAGGATACAGTGACAATGACAACAGCCCCAGGCCCTACAGTGGCCCAGATCAGGGATCCTGGATTTCTGCCTAGGGTGATTCTGACATCTGGAAGATGTAGGAAGACTTTTCTCCTGCCTCTTGGCCAGAGCACAGCCACTGATGAACTCTTTCCTGCTCCCTTTAGCCTTATCCTTCTGCTTGCTACCCAGCCAGCCTGTGCTGGCTCAGCCTCCCTGGGATACCATCTAGGCATGGTGTGTTCAGCAGGCCATGTGCAGGTCAGGGGAGTGCATCCTCATGGGGAGGCAATTGAGTGAGGGTTAGTAGTGTGCCAGCTGGGGTTCAGCAGGTCCACGGGTAAGGCTGGCATTGCAAGGGGGCTTGGAGCTAGATCCCAGTGTATCTGAGAGCTGATGGGTGAAAGAGTCTCCTGGGGAGATCCCTCTGGGGAATTCATGGGAGAGGCACTTCCCAGGTGGGAATGGGGAAGAAAAGGAGGCACTTGGGAAGAGAGGAGGGGGCCATGGGCTCTAACCTGTAGCAAGGGGGTCCCAGTAGTGGTATCCAATGCTTTCCTTACCACTGCGCAGCCCACCGTGGCTGGAGAGCTGCAGCGCCCTCTCCGGGCAGTTCCAGCGGTCCCAGGCGAACTGGAACTTGCACTCCTCGATGCCGCTCTGCGCCCCAGCTGCCACACTGCTGGAGTAGATGAGATAGGCCTAGGAGCAGAGCTGGGGGTCAGCACAGGGACAATGCGTATTTTCAACTGAAAGTAACCTAAATGCCATCTTACAAAGACAAGACATACAGAGCTTGGAGGGTCTCCCAGGCTTGGCATCCCTAGGAGGCTCGCCACCACCAGCAGCAAACCAATTTCCTGCTGTGCTGGGTCAGAGTCTGAGCCTCCTGGGGGAGAAAGCTGAGCTCTTGGCTCTTAGCCACATTAGGAAATGTGCCAGCCAGTCTCTGCCATGGGAAACCCTTTATCTCTCCATCATGAGAGGAAACAGAGCTTTCTGCTCAGAGCAGGGAGCTCCAGGCCAGCAGGTGCCTCAACCTGCCTTGTTCTTCACCACAGCCCATGGGAGAGAGCTAGTGCTTTGGGGCAAAGTTGCTCCACCAGTATATTGGGAGCTAGATGGGCCTGGAGGTGTTTCTGGGGAATAGCCAGAACAAAATCTGGGTAAATTTTACAACTGGTCCTGTCTAAGGAAAAAAACTCTGAAGGAGGAGCACAAGGATGTGAGGGATCAAAAGTATGGAACAGAGTCCTGGAAATTTTAGTTGTGCTCCTTGAGGATGTATGTTTTACAGGGCCTACAGAAAATACTTTTTGGCTGGATCAGTGTGGGCCCTGATTCCAACCTGATCCTCAGGAACTGATAGATGTCAGGTGAGAGCCTTGGCTGGTGTCAATAGACAAATCTCCAGAATCTGGCCCCAACCACTTAAAAGAACTCCAGGTCATCTTTGCCCAGGGCTCATGCGGTCCAAGGAGCTCATAAGTTGCAGCTCACAGCAAATCTTTCCTGTAATTTCTCTGCCTTTTTGCTGGAAACCTGGGGGTGAGGGGAGCTCTGGCCAAGGTTGGGTGGAGAGGAGTGGGAAGAAGAAGCCCCCCCCTCGCTCTCTCTTTCTCTCTCTCTCTCCTTCCCGCCCTGGGTTTAGTGGAATCAGGGACAGAGATCAAAGGGATTTCTCTTACCTTGGGGCCCGTCATCAGGAAATTATTCACTGACCTGGAAGATAGAGACAGTGTCAGCAGGGAGGGGGTGATGGTGGAGCTGCCTGGGGAATGCCAGGCATCCCAGGGCTCTCCTATCACTCCCCCACAGTCTGCCTGTCTCCTGGCTGCAGGCACCTCTGGTCTCTCCCTCATGTCCCCTTGCTGCTCCCTAAGGGACAGGACGGTGCCGTCCCCTTCCCCCCACCCTGCTCCCCTCAGTCAGGCTGTACTGGGCTGCAGTTTCTTCACTGCTCCCTCCTTTTGCTTTCCTCTGCTCAGCTACCCTTTACACCAATCCACCCATTGTTTAGCTTTCCTGTTCCCCTAGCCTTGCTTTTTTACCTCACCTGACAAAACTCAAGGTAGCATTTCCCCCAGCCCCAGGAGTGGGACTATGCTGTGGGAAGAAGGGCATCACACTGCTGCTCCTTCGCAATATGTGTCCGGATGTATCTCTCCACATCACAGTCCCTTGTTTTCCTGTGGTGTCGTGTCTGACTGCCCACACTCCCCTCTTGGTCAAGTTATGGTGATGGCTGAGCACAAATATACATGTCCTTCCCATCCTCCTGGACACTGTGTAAAGGACCCTGGGGGTTTGGGGTGGGTGAGAGGTCCTAGACAGAATTAAGCTTTCTGGTCTTTCCTCTGAAGGTGTGGAGGGATCACCTCCAAGGGTCGGGCAGTGTGACTTGTGAATTGATGCTTGCAGAACTGATGCTGTCTGGTCTGAGTCTTTCTCCAGTAGAAAGAATGTTTCTGTGCAAGTGGTCAGTCAGCATTAGGACTCCATACAGTGCAGCGACCACCTGCAGAATCTGGAGAGTGTCTGGGTGAATCCTGCTTAGCTGCATCAGAAAGGACTGACACTTTGAAAAAAAGCCCAAGAACCAACTCCAAATATCCCCAGTCAGAAATTAAGTATGAAAAGAGGGAGTCTCCTAAAAATACCTAATTTCACTCTCCAGGTTTGTAAAATAACACTCATCACTATTTCTGGTGAGTCTGTGGAGCATTTTCCCTGCTGGAACCCGGCACTCCAGAGAAATGCGTGAGTGCTGCTATCACCCAGAGAGGACACTGAGGCCAGAGAGGTGGAATGAGTGGATTGAGACCTTGCAGTGAGTGAGTGATTGGGAAAATCCCTCACAAGAGCATGAACTGATAGAAACTTGGCTCTTCAGCTTCTTCTCAAGATTATGATCTGCTTCAAATGAGCCACAAGTATTCCCTTGTAAGGGAGAGAAAGATACTGTCTTTTTGTGCTACAAATCCAGCACAGACACTCTGGGAGCATCCCAGGGTGGGCCCAAGAGCAGGCAGAAGCAGGCATTGCTGTCCAAAGCTGAGGGTCAAAGTGCAGCCCTGCTATAGACACAGGGACAGGACTGGTGCCCAGACATCAGACACGTGAGAGATTGAGAAAGGATGCTGTCTTGCCCTGGAAAACCACTTGTGCATTTAGCAAGCCTCCTTCATCTCCACTAGGACTGCACCCACAGAGATTCTTTCCAAAGGACACCACAAAAAGATGTCTCATTATTTTAGCTTGGTCAAAATCACAAGAAACCTGATCTTTGTTGTTACAGTTTAGAAAGAGTTAGGAGAATGAGTTTGCAACATTTCTTTTGGCTAGGCAAGTCTAGCTTTCTTTTGTTTTGTTTTGGGTTTTGTGGGGGTTTTGGTGAAAATGTGTTTATATTGATGAAGCTTCCTTTGGGAAAGATTCCCCTAGGTCAAAACAGGAGTGGGCTGTGCCAGAGCACTGCAAGAACAGGAGATTCTTTCTCTTTGTTCCAGGCTTGGGATTCAGACCCGTCTGTGCTCCAGCCCCCATGGGTATTTTAGCACGAAGTCGATGGTTGTTTTGCAGAGGAATTTTCCTTTGGAAGCTGCTTCTGCATTGTACAGCTAATTAAATATTTCCTGGGACTTGGAGAGACGGCATCTGTAGCCGAGTGATTAGAGCATCGGGTGACCTGAATCACACAGGGCCATGAACCTGGGGCTAATCAGACTGTGTAAGCTCCGTGGGTCCCCATCCTAACGCAACTGGGTAGCAGCATGAACAAGTCATTTTTCCATCTGGTTTCCCTTCTGTCCATTGCCTTGACCTTAAGTGCTTTGCTATGGGGACCACACTCAGGATAGTGTCAGTGTAAATCTGAGCCCCTGGTAGCAGCTGTGACAAAGCTCTGGTAAAATGCTCCTGCATAGGCAAGAGCTAGAAAATTGCAAGTCCTCTCTTATCTTGCTTTTGTCACCAAAACAAGAGATACATCCCATCTGCATTGCTTCTCATGTGGGTAGGAAAAACTAAATTCACAGTGTATAGGAGGGATTTGCCTCAAACCCTTGGATTAGGAAGGAACATCTGAGCAGTTGCAAAGACGGCTTTAGGAGGAGGATGGTAATCCACAACATCAGAGTTTACAGCAAATCAGCCTGTTAGCAGGAGTCAATTGACATGACTGCATTGAAGCAGAGGATCTGTTCCTTCCAGGATAAACTTCAAGGTTCACAAAAAGGCCAAGTTCAGGATATGCCAATTCTCCATCTGCAGCTGAGCAAATGATACAGTAGCAATTTCCCAGCAGGATATTCTAAGCAGTTTATAAAGTCAGAGAGACAGAAGGTATTTTCCTTGAGCTCTCAGACCAACAGGCAGGCATGCTGCTGGCTGGCTTTGTAGGACTTAGACAAGTAAAGGATCCACAAAGTTTCAAGTGTTTGGTGCACTTGACACCCCAACATTTAACTCTTGCAACTTCAGGTGGGTTCAGGAGAAGTGGAGATGGAACTGTCATGTGTCTGGAGGCTGGCCAAAATTTTTCTTGTGTTGAGGGGGAAGGAAAGATAATAATAGAAACAAAAATCTGTGTGCTTTGTCTTTGCTCTTATAATTTAGCTAAGAAAAAATGCATCTCCATTCTGCATATAGTCACCAGTAAGGGTAGAGAGCAAATAAGCCACTACTTACACAGATGTAGTACATTAGTGACAGTGTCTGTAGAATAATCTCTGTGCTGCAAATAGGAATCACTACCAAAATGTCTTCATTATTTTCTCTGTAGTGTGATTTTTAAAAAGAAATTATGTATTTTTACTACATTTTCATTCCATTGTAAAGGAAAGTAGAATGTAATACTAAACTAACTAAATAGTTGCATTCATAACAGGTGTTAACCAGCCCAATTTCTATGACTTTGGTGCATTTTTTATATCACATACGTGAAAATATATCAAATACGCTTGAAGTAATTTCTCTGCTCTGAGAAAGCTCAGGGGGTTTCTAGCTGTGTAAACCCCCTTCCCTCCATCTTCAAACTCCAGCACAGCATTACATGGGCTGAAGTGGAGCAGCCTCAAGCAGGTAGAGGGAAGAGACCCCCAGGTTCCTCTGCCCCCTCCCCAGGCTGTGCAGGGCCCTGGCCCGGGCATGCTGCTTCCCTCAGCACAACTCTACGTCTCCAGGTAAAAAGTAAATCTAGGACAAGAGATTTTCATTGGATCCAATATTAGAAAATCATCTCAAAGCGAGAGAGTATCTTCAGCAGAGGTTTTCTATCATAGTTTTATTGAATCTGAAAGCAAAGAACCCTGCCAAGCAGCTGTCCCATTATATTTTACTCATATCAAATACTAATAAGCCTCTGATAATTGTCTCAGTTACAACTTTAACCAATAACATCACACTCCTCAGTTTAGCATCATACTCCTCAGTTTATTATGTCCTAAGAGCCTTATCTAATCTCTTATTACAGTATTTTTCTGACACCTTACCATGCGCTCAGGTTACTGTGCTGCTAGTTCTGCTCTTTAGAAAATTATAAAGCTGGATTTACACCTTCACTATCATTGCTGTACATAGAGAAAATTGATAGAATTTCCCTTTAGATCTGAGTTTTGTTCTTTATATAAGCTTCCCAAGGTTATTAGAAAATCAGGGAGGCTGGAAACCAAAGGTAGTCCTATAGCTGAAGTGTAAAGAATACTTTTAGAAGAGAACTACTGGGTTAGAGATCTTTATATTATTCCCACAGGAGAGGAGACTTGGTGGCAACTCAATAACATTTGGAACTTTACTTCTTTTTTCTTCATTTTTCTCTGTTTTGTTGTATTTATTTGGAGGATTTTGTTCCTAAATGCAACCCTGACATTTTGATCACCTACAGATAATACACTGGCTGAATGGTCTGTTAAATAGTAAAATCTAATCCACACTCAAAGAAGGGAAATGGCCACACACACACACACACACACACACACACACACATATATATATATATATATATATAAATTTTTTTGTTATTTTGTATTGCTTCCCCCCCCCCATGCTCCCACCTAATTCTTGTGATTAAATCACAGGGGGAAAAAAACCCAAAAAAACCAAAAAAAAAAACCCACCACGTGTTTTAAGCTACTGGATGAGATAGAGAAAATCAGCACAAATTTCAAGCAGAATTATTTTATGATTCCCACAAATTTGTCTTTTTTCTTCTTAAGAATTAAGAGAGAGTGTCTGCAAAATGATAATTTCAAATAAAGGTTGTAATTTTCCTTCCTCTGTGGAACTCATGACCTATGAGCAACATGCAGAGAGAAGTGGGGTTGTCTTGATCTATAAACTTTTCTCTTAGATAAAAACTGCTGAGAGAAAGGGAATTTAAACATCCAGCTGTGGACTGAAAATATCTTGGATTTTCATATTTAGCTCTACTTTGTGTGCTGAAATTTCTCTCCTTTGAACTGTTTCTTTAAAATGCTGGAGGTTTTTCTTTTAACGTATTCTAAACCTTTTTTATGGAGGAAAGCAGGACACGTACACAGGAAGAGCAGAAAAATAACAACAAAATCAGCATGAGCTCTTGAGTAGCTTTTCTGTAGAACATACATATTCCCCTTGCTCCTGAAGGGAAGTTTATCTTGAGTTTCTAGCTTTATAGTATTTAGACATATACAAATTGTTGCATATTCCTTTAATGAAGGAAATGGAAAATCTCTGAAAGAACATGAATTTCACTTCCAGACTAACAGGAATGAGTTCCCATTTACTCTTTAGTTTCTCTTTTTGTAATTTTGACTTCTCCATCTATGGTAATAACCCTAGAGATCTACTATGGGGAAGGCAGGGGATTTTAGTAATTGAATGGTAAAAGACTTTCTTTGCCATTAGAGATAAGTCTGTAACCCACTGAGCAGATTCCCCAGGGCATCATAGCAACTGAGAAAAAAGTTTGGGTACTCAATAAAAATCACATAGCAAAAATACCTGCAGAGATGATTTCCCTTTGGGAATGGGACTGATCTATCCCACAAGAAATGATACGAGATTTGATGCAAGCAAATCTCTTTCTGTTCATCCTTAAAGAACTTTTTGGTAAATAAATATAACACTGCCCTCAGGACAAAGCAAGAGGTCCGCAGGAGATGGCCACAGATCTGTGCACAGCAGAACTGGTCTGATGGGACTCAGGTGGTTGGAAACTGATCCGTAGCAATCATCATAGCAAAAGCTTCTCCCCAGGAAATCCTAAAACATGAATTTCAGCCATGTAATTCTGACCCTGTGTGTGCCGAGGAGCTTGGCTCTCAGGCTGCTCATCCAGAGTGACACTCCTGTGGATTTAACTCACCCCTGCGGGCTCTAAGCGCTTAATCACGGACTGTCTTTGGGGAGCGTGAGAGAAACCCCACTTGATTTAATTAAGACAAGAGACAAGCTGACTGGGAGCCTTTGGAAAAACAGAAGTCTCTGGCTCTTCCCTTGGGTTATCTCCCCACTGGAAAGTGAGGGGCTAGGTCTCAGCATCCTCTCTCCTCTATTTTACCCCAGCTTACAATCTGGCCCCTATTTATTTTTGGGAGGCACAGGGCAAAAGGAGGACTTTCATAGATTTAGCCTCTCTGCCAGTGAGTGTGTAGGGACTTGGTTAAATATCTGATTTTGTTAAAGACAGAACTGAGCTAAGTGAGAAAGAGGAGACATTTAGGAAGGTGAAGAGGAATTTCTTTAGGGTATCTGGGAAGAACACCTGCCTCTGACACAGACTGAGATGCTCTTGATACTCACCAGGCACAGCAGGACTGGAAGAAGGGAGTGAGGAAGAAGATGCCCAGATAAGGGTCCATGTGCAATATAAAATCCAAATAAAGAGGGAGAAAGGAGATCCTTAAAAAACCCCAAACTTGGGTACCACCACCACCAGAGGGAAAAAAAAAAAAAAAAAAGAAAAAAAGAAAAAAGAAAAAAGAAATACAACTAATTTAGGGAAGGGATGGAGTTATTTTCCACCCGCAGTCCTGGTGTGATGAAGAGGCGGATGCCTCCTGAATCCCACCTTCTGCAAAGGATAACCAATCCTAAAGTAAGAGCTAAAGGGGGCTGGTGAAATGGAGCTGCAGAACTTCCTAAGAAGAGATTATCTACTTAATTAAAGATTTTTTTTTCCCTTAAGTCCTTCAGCCAATCAGGACTCAAGTGCCAGAGAGAGATTGAACTGATGAAAAGAACACCCCAGGTTCCTCGAAGACAAATGCACCACGAAAGGGATAAGAGGGAGGGAAAAGGGGGGGAAAAGAAAAAAAAAAAAAAAAGAAAGAGAAAAAAAGAGAGAGAAGGGATAAAGAAAGAGACAGCAAATCCCTTAAAGTAATCAGTAGATTCAATCTCCACCAGCACTGCCCTGACTCTCCATTCCTGGCAAAGGCAACTGGAAGGGCTGCTTTTGAAGTGACCTTTCCTTCTCCTGCATTGGAGACAACTGCTGAGCTGGGGTGCACTGGGTGCTCTGGGGTGGGGGGACTGGGTTCAGGCTGTCTGCATCTGCTGCTTATGTCACAGATGTCTGATCATTGTCTCTGCCTCAGTCTCCCCCAGAAGTTTAAGGAGGATCAGGGCCAGTTCCTACCTCCATCTGCTTCTCCTTCATCATGGTGACCTGCTCTGTCTTCCCCCCTCCTGTTTGCATCAGGCCATTCTCACCCCAGGAGAAAGGCCTCTGACTAAACCTTCCTATTCCCACTTAATTTTTTGGTTTTGGCATTTCCTATGAAGTCCATGGGAGGGGGTCTTTGGTTTGAAAGGGTTAGCAGTCACTCACTGAGGGCTTATCCCAGGCCAACAGCTGCTGGAGCTACTTAGAAGTGCATCCAGCATGTGGCAGCTGGCCACATGGGACATCCCAGTTGCTGTCACCACAGATACTCTGACTGGCCCTAAATCAAGTTACCAATTGTATCACCACAGCCAAAGGAAGATCTCCGCACTATACAACTGAACTTTGTGCTGTGGACATGATCAGCCAAAACATGGGCTGAGACCAGTCAAACTCATTTCACCTATTTCACAGCTACCAAACAGAAGTGCTGGACCCAGGCAGGATTTGAAGAGGACTGCGAACACGTGGCTGAGCCATCTGGCAGGGCTGGCAGGAGGTTGAGCTTTGCTTGGGGACACTTCAGGTGGATGAAAGTCCCACCTAGGTTGCACAGGCTCAGGAAAGGAAAGCTGCCTGGCAGAGATTTGCTCTCCAATGGATTTTGGCCATCTCCCACTGAGTCCAGCTATGCTCAAGGCAGGGAGCCCTGGCCAGGCACAGCACATAGGACACTGCTGGCAAAACACTATCATTACCTAGAACACTACCTGTCCAGTAAGGGCACCCCTCACCCCAAGGATGGCTGGGCAGTTTGTGGGCACCTAGAGAAGAAAATGCAGGTGGCAGCAGTTTATCCCAGGGCCAGCTGTATCCCCAGCTGTGTCCTATTACAGCAAGGCCAATGGTATTTGCACTCATTAAAGCCCCAGGTGCTAGAGCCCTGAGCATTTTAAGAACTAAGGGGTTATGTATGCTAGAAAAAGCTTGAGAAATTGTCTAGTAGAAGATAAAACCCCAAAAACTGAAAGGTGAGGGAAATGAGCCCTTCATTTAATCTTATATTATTTTTTAAGAATACTATTTTTAGTTATTAATTATATTGAAACAAAATTTCAATGCTGTGATGCTTAGCACAGTTTAGTGGTTTAGGTGATCTAATTGAAGTAGTGGAGGTAGCTGTGCTCCCCCTCCCAGGCTGTCCTGGACTCGCTGTAGAGAGCAGCTGCAGAGGTTGACGCTGCCTCAGGGGAACTGAGGGTCTGCCAAGGGGCTCAGTCCCTCTGGGACAGCAGAGAGGCAGGGGATGCCATCATCCTGCATTTGGCATCTGTTTCTGGTGGTAGAAAGGGGAAGAATTTTCAGATGTTTCTTGTAAGTCTCCGACTTACAAGAGAGGATTCTTGTAAGTCTGTTTCAGGATTCTTGAGTTGGAGTTTTTACATTTCTCGGGTCCAGCAGCAACAGCATTTTGAAATCATGCAACACTTCAGACATTTCTTGACCAATTGGAAAGGAAGGAGACCATTTGGTTCACTGGAGTGAGCTGTTTCTGTTACTCTGAGACAAATTAAGTAAGAAGATTACAAAAAGTAGGAAAAAATTAATAGAAGGTGGATCCAAAATAAACAGATGCAATTAATTGTTTTTATTAACTGTTGCAAGAGGCACCCAGGCCTTTCTCCAAGCTTACAGAAGCACCAGCAGCTTTAGAAACATCAGCCTCCTCTGCCAACATCTAATTCCAATTAAACGCAATACCTACTTTCCTGGAAACAAACATGTTTTTCAAACCAAAGAAGCTGAAGTCAAAGTCTGAATCAAAACTATCCTAAACATGCTGCAAACTATTTAATTACAGTTCTAAACAGCTATTTGAAAGATTCTATGAAGCATTATCTAAAGAAATGGGATGAAAAATTATTTTATAATGTTCCTCAAATTTTGTTATTGTTATTGAGAAAAGCTCTGTAAATTTACTAAATGGATGCAGAGAGAAGTAAAACCCATTTTATGGCCAGAACTGGTACTTTACCTCACTTGACCCACTGGTCAATACAGATCTCTTCTGACCTTTGCACTGAGTACTCTAATGTGTTTGACTATGTGTTCATCTCTCAAAATGGCAGGCAGGGCTTGAGGACAACAGCAGATAGAGAATCTGCCACTATCTGCAGTAATTGCTTCCAGTTTATTAAAAAACAAACAAAAAAACCAAACAAAAACCCAAACCAAAAAAACCAGAATTTTGATATAATATGTCTAAATTTAATTTACAGAATACAGAGAAAATCTGAACTATCCTAAAAGAACTTGTACAAGTAATCACAAAAGTCAGAGAAAAAGTGAAAAATAAGGCCTTTAACAGTCTTGCTACCTTCCTTCAGTAATGCAACCTTCCAACCTCCAGTAATGCTACCTTCCTCCAGTAATGCAACATGGATGGACATGAAAAAAGAAGCTAAGAAGTGGGGGTAATAACTCCAGGTCTGGCTCACATATCTCAAAAGTTTCTTGGTGTCAATGTAAAGTGCCCAAAGGACAGATTTGTTAAAACAAAATGGCCATTAAAAAGGTCAAGAAAGAATTCAACATTTCTTCTGCTAAAAAGATATGTAAAAGATATGAGATCAAAATATAAGGAAATTTTTCTTATCTAGGCAACACACAGCATTCAAACCTGAAAGGGCTGAAACACTCTCGGGAAGGGCCAGCATCCAGTGCAGTAAGTGAATTTCCGTTGCTTTGACTGTAGCTTTGCCTTTTGGACCAACTAAATACATGTTCAATAGTGTCTAAAGTGTGTCAAAACATCCACCAGCACACCAAGATGTACATGTAGCTCACAATTCTGTACTGAACATGCCCTGTGCTATTCTGCTTCTTCAGTCAAGTGGCTCCAGAAACAAAGCCAAATTAAGGCTGGGGAAACGCAATAGCTTTCATGAGATCAACTGACACGCAATGGAAGCAAACATGAAATTTTTATCATTTTGGCTCTGAAAAGGCAGGAAAGGTGCTGGTGTGCCCAGAAGCCTCTCTGTTTATTTTTATGTTTAGGTGTATCAGTCTGAGATAGTGCCATTAAAGACAGTATTGACACACCAGAAGATATCAAAGTGGTGTGACCTCTTTGCTGTAAGCTTGATTTTGTAACTTACCACCGTTCCCCCATGCTGTTCTCTGCACGGATGACGCACACAGAGGAACCTTCTGTGAGGTCTGCTTGTGTTTTATCAGCATTGACAGTATCCTCACATTTGTAGGTCCTCTATAAGGGTCATGCAGGGACAGCTCAGTGGATCCTTGTCCACTGCAGTGAACTGTGGGATGGGGCACATCCGTCACACATCATAGGAAGTGACTTGACCTGAGGAAGCAGACCTGAGGAACCCAAGAAAAATCTACTTGGGAGCTGCTTAAACTCCCAAGGTCCACTGTTGCACCAGAGACATACATTTTCTTTCCCATTCAGGTTCTCAGTGCTCCCTTTAATATTATTATTATTGGCAATATTTGTAAACAAAACTGCATTTTGAACTGTAAGAACGAAGCATTAAAAAGACTGCCCAGTGACATGTTTCAAACTTCTTTAGCTGAAACTTCACAAGCTCTGCAAGAGCCCTAAATAACTCCAGCTAACTTACAACTGGATCTCCTTCACCAGTTTGTTCAGCTCTAGTGCAGAAAGACTAACTAGTCTGGAGTCCCTTTTGTGAGGCTGGCAGGAGGAGGTTTAGCTGAGGGATTTGTCCAACCCTGTGATTGTTTTCATCTCTGATTTGCTATGCAGTCTAATGACCGTGCAGCGGCATAAGCAATTCTGGGTTACCCTGTAATTTGTCCCTCTGATGAGCCAGCCTGCCGTGTCAAAGCCGGCAGATGGTGCTCCCAGCTTGGCCTGCGGCTGGGCTGTGGCTCAGCACGCTTGTGGAAGAGCATCCCTGGATTGCAGGGGTGCAGGAAAATGCTGCTGTGCTAGATATGGCCTTGTCCAGCACAGAAAACAGGCTCTGCACAAGATCCAAGCTTAAAACTTCTCCTTTCCTCCTCCCTGCTTCTCCAGACCGAGTATCTTGAGGTCTCAAGAGTAGGTAAAGGCCAAAGATGATTGTGACTGATTGTGTCACAGCAGTGAGATGGAGCTGCTGGTGGCTCTGCCCACAGCTGGAGGTCAGCAGTGCCAAGGTGCAGCCACCACCCATGTGCTGCAGCACACTTCCCACAGCCAGCCACCATGGCAGCCACTGTGGCAGCTGATGAGACTCCTACCAGCACCTGGCCTTAACTCAGGCATGAGCAGATGCTCACCAGCTCTCAGCAGGAAGGTGGATGTAGTATGCACAGATCTGTATCCACACTTTCTCACTGATGTGCCCCTTAACAAGGTCAGGGACCAGCAAATATGGCTCAGCTCTTTGCCCTACAATAGCAATGAAAACTGTACTGGGGCAAGTCCAGTGAGGTCCTTCCTCTTTTCCCACAGCTGACTATCATGACTAACCTTCTGCATTTATCCAGAATGAGTCAGACCTGTAAAATCATGAGACCAGCTTGAAAACAATACACAGTGTGAGCTATTTGTGTCCAAGTCTTTAGGGTACTCTTGGGGCTTGTTTCCTCTGGAAATGGCAGAGCTGGGAACATGCTGTTCTTTCGTAAGAAAAGCAAGCTGAGAGTCCTGGGCTCCAGGCAATCACACTTTCCAATGAACACCCAACGTCAAAAGGCTTGCCAGAAATTATGGGGGTAATGAGACTGAGCAGGCATATAGGGCCTCTCTGTGTTGACCAAAACTTGCTGAGTGTGGGTCCTGGCTGTTTGCCTGAGAGATCTCACAGGTTCAGTTTTTGTACCTTAAAATACTGGATCTTTTTTGCTCTTTCCTTGGCCAAGAACTCCTCTTGGCCTTGCATGTAATACTTACTGCTGCTCCTCACCTTGGGAGTGGCTGCATTTCAGAGGTGAACATGAGATCAGCCCATGGGGTGCGGTGGCTCCCAGTGAGCCATAAGGAAAGCTGAATCATTTCCCCATAAAACCCAGGGTGCAGAATCTGGCTCCAGTTCAAGCGTTCCCCAGTGTCATCTGCATTGACTAGGACTATTTCTTTTGTCAGAATAGTCAGCCAGTCCCAATAAATGGTGATGATGATGATGAGCTTTGAGGCTGAATCAGGCAGCCAAGATGAAGAAACAGCTCCAAGATGGTCAGGATAAACTGGCACCACAAAAATCTATCACTAATCCTTAGCAAATGTCATTGCTGACAGAGCCACTATCAGGCTTTCTGTCAGTCTTAAACATGAAGAACTTTCAATGATGGTTGTTGGAAAAATGTTACAGACAGGCTGTTATTGGACAACCGTGACCGCTTTATAAGTGTCCCAAGAAAGAGGCGTAAATAATAAAGCATCACATTTGTTTGCCTGTTTGGAACAAGCCCCTTGGCTTTCATACTGCCAGCCTGGACAAGGTTTCACCACTGATGTGAGCCATCACAAAGAGGTACTTTGTTGAAGCACAACACTCTCTGAAGGAGATTTTTCCCATCTAAGATGAACCAGATATTTTGGTAAAATGTTAAGAGCATGGTTTGTGTCCTAGTCAGTATTTTCCCTGAGTCCTACAAACCAGAAATGCAAAGCGTGAAGAAAAGAGAATTTTGGCTAGAAGTAATAAGCTTTTTTTGAGTGCCATTGTTGAATACCAGGTAGGAGAGATGGCTTTGTGCTGTCACATGCTGCTGAGGGGAGTCAATACATGGTGACACACTTTTGGCTGGTTATGTTCATTTGTCAAAACTGACAGCAGTCAAACCTACTTTGTATAAATCTTTTACAAAGTAATTCTTATGTCACCTCCATCGCCGCAGCATCCCAGGACACGGGCTACTGCAACCTCTCAGTATACTTAGGAAGTGTCAGCTGTTGACTAGAGGCTGGTAACTGACATGAACATAGATAATGACTTGTCCAGACTCAGGCAGCCAAATGGTATCTCAAATGGTACATCTGAGCTGAAAACAAACCAGAATATAGCCTGCTAATAGTGAGAAGAAGAGGGAGCTGAGGGTGCCCATGCAACAAATCACTGCTCAGAAAGAGGGTATCCCATAGCAGAAGATGCAGAAACATCCTGGCTTCTGGCTAGACGTTACTGTGAGCTGAGACCCCAGTACACTGGGATGGCATTGCCTCAGGAGTACGAGAGGATCCTGCATAAAGTCAGCTCTTCCTAAACACTGGCATTTATATGGAGTCCTGTATCTTGTGTCAGAATGAAAATCAACAGCAAAGTTTGCACTCCTTACACATTAACATATGCAAAGTAAGAATGAGCCTTACTTTGTGGAGGACAAAGCCTTCCTTGCCATGAGAGAAGGCAGCAGAAAACCCCAACCACCACATTAGAAGAAACTATTTATATAATTTCTTTATACAAATGTTTACATTTATCCATCACAGGGTGGTATTTTTTGGAATAATGTACTTTACATAGCTTTTTCCTTACCCATTGCCACTGTGAAAGAGGAGCTTTCAGACTTCGTGTTGTCAGATTGCAGTACCTATTTGGAGACAGAGTCCAGCCTTTCCTCAGTTTTCAGAAATTTGGCAACATAATTCAGACTTCATGCCATCAGGGTGACCGAAGGGCAATCTGTAATTCAGACACATTGTGCCTGCAGTTCCCTGTCCGACTCCAGGGTGGCGATGCTGCCTCAGCTCTTACTCCAGCTAATAATGCACACTGCACTCTGTGAAAAGATTTTTTTATTAGCACCACAGAGTGTGATGAAAGATGATTGCACATGGCAGGAGTCATTCTTACAACCACGGTCCGCCTGTTTTTGCTACATCTGAAGCCTTGCATGTAGCTGCTGGAGCAGCCCTTACCTGCCCATGGATTGTAACCAGAGGAGGAACAGAATGTCCTAAGAAATTACACGTGTCTTGCTTCTGGGATGATTTTTATTATGAATATTTACAGATGGTGTCAGTCATTGGTAGGTGGTTATGCTAAGAGGAGATAACAGATCCCACCCAGGACACAGGCTCTTCTAATTCCAGCTCAGCCTTTGATCATAGATAAATTATTCTTCTTTCACATGCCTCAGTCTCTCTTTCCATTCAAACGTCTACTTAGACTGTAAGCTTTTGGAGACAGTGGATGTCTCATAGTGTGGAGATACAGAATGTAGTACTGGTACTGTACAGCATCCACAACAATAGAGATCTTGATCCTGATGGCAGCCTTCACTCATTATCTTAATAGAAGCATCAAAGTCTATATATGAAACAATTTCTCTGAACAATCTTTTGGCCATACTGACTCAAGATCAGACACGTGATAAGAGGTGACAGAGGAAGCTGTGTGTATGTAAAACCATTTTATGTCTTTGAAATTACCGAAGATGTAACTTTTGCAGTCTGGGTGGAGGTGAGTGCCCTCCAAGTGACAGCACCGCACCTCAGACACAATGTGTGTGCCATTTCCATTGCCTGCTAGAAGCTTTGTTCTGAGTAGGGAAAAGAAATTAATTTCAAGTCTTGGGTCCCAAGAGGTACTTTTGTAGCAATTGTGGCAGCTCTCTGTAGGGAGCAACTCCTTAGACACCTGAACTAATACTGCACTGGCACCAGAGAAGAAATGGGTACTATCTCTGTTACAAGGGGACACTATGCGTCTGAAGAGGGAGCAAAAACACAGGTTTGAGGAGACTGGACCCTCCAGACCTCCAGTCTCTTATCCATTTTTAAGTACATGATAGAAACACCACAGGAGATAGGAAGCAACAGTTCTTAAGGAAAACTCCCTTTTGACTAAAAAAATCTCACAAAGGACATTTTAATGGGGAGGTTTTGAGCACAAATAGTGTGAGGACCATTAGTACTCTTTCACCATCATTAAGAGAGTGAACTTCCCATCTCGTGTAGCAGAAGAGCAGACCCTACAGTGCACCTCACCTCCAAGAGTAAGTCTTCCAGCTTTGCCGGGCTACAGGGAGCAGATCTGTGTGCAACCTCTACCACGGAGAGTTTACTTCATTGGTGTACTACTACCTCTCTTAACCAAGACATCAGTCAGTCATTCAAAAGACCTGGTGGTGCTTCCTTAGGCCAGCTTTGTGTCTTATGTGTTTCCTCCACCCCAGCTCAACAGACCCATATCCACACTGCAGGATCCTCCTGGCAACACTAGGCTTACCAAAGCAACAGTATCTCAGTTCTTCATTAGCCAGACACTTTCTAATCCAAGCCTTGCTATTTTTATCCAGTTCAGATTTCTTCACTCCTTTATTAAATAAATAATGTGGCAATCTCTCAAATGTCTGGCCAAAGGCAAAGCAGTTTGCAGTCATTTCTGGCCCTACTGCCAGAAAACAACTGACTAATCAAATGTCATCTTGCTTGCTGAGCTGACCCCAGTAACAAGGTTCTCCTTTCAGAGGAAGCACCTGAATATCAGGACTCTGTCAGCACTTCCACTAAACTAGGGGTCTCTTTCCCCTTTGCTTCCAAAATAACTTCATTAATGATGTAGTAGAGGAGAATTCAGCAGCATCCTACCACGTCCACCATCTTCCCCAAACGCCAAAGGAGCAAGTGCCTTATGTGCCTCAAGGGAGGTTGCAGGACCAACCTCCAAAAATCCAAAAATCACTCAGTCCTCTGAGATTTCTGCCCTCGATGTCCCAACAAATGAGAACAGTGTCCAGTGCCCTGTCCTATTGTGACCTTAGCCCCAGTGTGCCCTAGATGTGATATCTTTCATTGGGAGCTGAGTGACTCTTCTGGCTTGGACCACCAGCAGACACAGCTGGGGCTTTGTCTGAGGTGAGGCAAAGCACACACATTCAAAATGTGCTAAGCCCTATAATAACAGAGAGAAGGTGGCCCTGAATATGTTGTTTGTACCATCAGCTAAATGCTAATTTAGAGCTGGTTTTCCTCCCACTTTGCTGGGCTATCTTGACAGAACAAAAGCCAGAATTCCTGAGGAACTAGCAATTACTACCAAGTTTCCAAGGGCAAAACTCAGAAAACTCATCTAAGAAAATAAAAAAAAAACCCACAACAAACAGTCATAAAATCTTTGATTTCTGAAAAATAAACAGAGTCCCTCACCTCTGAAAACTCTGCTTCACACTGTCTTTGGTAGGATTTCCAAAATCACCTGTATATAAAAGCCTTGGGCTGGGTGTTATTTATGTAAGGCTAAGATGGTGGATCATTCTCTTACAGTCAGTCAAAGATGCTAATAAATTTCTTTCAGGCCTAGTTAGGGGCTCAGCCTGTGCATTTTAGAGTTTGTACTGAAAGTAGCACAAGGTAGAAACTACTCTGCTGTAAAAAGATAGACTGACCCCCTGTGAACCTCAGCTATGCCTTTATCCCTACTTTCAGGTGAGGGAATTTCTAGGGAATAGAGGGCAGCTGAGCAAGTGGACTTTCCTGCAAAAGGAGACTATGGAGATAGAACTTCTGGAAGACTGGGGGGTATGGGTTGGTAGAGTATTGATGATATGTGCTAGGAGAGGGGTGAGTTGCAGCAAAACTGTAAATGCAGGTTTGGAGATTAGGCCTCAGAAACTCTGTGGTTTGAGCCATTGTTTAAGGCTGGTAAAGCAGATGCTAGAGAAAAGGGGAAACAGATGAATTTGAATACTACTTATTATAACTGGTACTGTGGAGGGGAAGGGTAGCAAAGCAATGCATGGTCTGCTCTCAGGAAGGGAAGCATACTTGGTTGAGTAGAGACCTGCCTTTTTTAATTCTCCCCTATTTCTATCTCTTTTCTGTAATTAGGTATGCTCTGGATAGTGTAAAGGAAACTTTACCACTCTGATACTGGGAGCCTGAAGCAGCCTTGAGCCCCCAGAGCCTACAAATGTTTCTGAGAGGTTAGGGTCTCCTGCTGTTGTAGAGAGTAGTGCCCTTGTCCCTTACATACACTGAAGGCTTGTGAAAGTCTCTCTTCTGAGAATGATATGGCAGCCTGACCTCCCATGTGGCCTTTCTCTACTTACTGCTGCAATATCATCAGGGTCTAGAACTTTATGAATTAGTTCTGGGGACGGGGCTGCTATTTTAAGTGCCTTTGTTACCTCTTCCAGAGGCATAGGAAAACTATGGTTTTTAGGTCTCTGAACATCTTAATAGTTCATTTGTAGGTTCTTCCCTATGCCAGAGAATGTTTGCTGTGGGATCTCTTTAGGCAAGCCAGGAGTATTTCTCAGCTGGTGACCTCTCAGATATTGGGGTGGAGGGGCAGAGCTCCTCATCAGAGGTGCTGGAGACTGAGGCCATCCTCGGATGAGGTCTGTCACTGATCTGCTATCTTGGTTGGGTGATGTCATCCTTGGTGAAGGTTTGTGTCCTGGCAGTGCCTGGTCAGGACATTTCACTTAAGTAACCCCTTGTTCCTCACATGTCAGAGAGTGTGGGGTGCATCAACCAGCCTTTTGCCTGGCGCTGTTCTTATCTGAGGGTTACTCTTCTCAGGTTTCTGTGCTCAGCCAAAGATACGGCAACAATCTGGTACTTGTAGCCAAACAGAAAATCTGGCACTCTGTCCCTGCAGTGGTTGACAGGAACTAGTCTGAGGGAAAATGACAGTTTGATCTTCAAACAGTGTCCATTGGGACCTCTACTAGACCTAACAGCTATCATATTTCTGATATCTTAAAAGACTGCCAGTGGTTATACCCCTTCATCTCAGCTCTTTCGTCACTAGACAAATAAACAGTTTTCAATTTTTTTTATTACCTATGTGAAATTTTTAAAGGCTTTTGCGCCTGAAATTGACCTTTTCCTTCATTTGCAAGAAATATCTCAATCAAGATTGCAGAATCAAATTAGCTGTGGATGGTTCAAACCCAACTGCTCTGCCAAGCCTCTGGCCATCTAGGATAGGTCCAGTTAATCCTTTAATGGGTGCAACAGGATCATAGGCTGCAGCAGGGGTTTGTTGTGTAGGACTAGGTGCAGTGGGGATTAGTACTTCTTGTGAAGAAGGAACAGGAAGGCATGGATGAGATTGCTCAGCTGATCAGCAGCAGAGTGGGAATGAGCTCCAGTTCATGTTTAATGCATCAGCTGAATAAAGGCACATTTTTTTAATACTCATTAAACTTTTACAGGGGTAAAGGAGAGTTGGAAATTCCTGCCCTATTGATAGAGAAGCTGATATGCTCACCTTGTTGCATACAGAGCCAGACTGGAGACACTTTTTTGAGGGGAGGGAATGGATGTAACTGGGGTTTAACTTGAGCAGATGTATAAATTACTTCATACACGTTCCCTTGCTCTGTAATTAATTTAAGTCCTAATGTGATGGGATTTAATCTTAGTGTTCTTGCTGGCTCCCTTTTGGCATTTCTGGCAATATAGCCTTGGAGAACTCTTACTTGATACTCTAAGGCTTTCTAAATGCCTCAAGAGATGACGTCTGTTTGGGTGGATGGCAGCAGCAGTGGGGAAGGCACTGGAGGGCATGCCATCAACTGCTGTACTTACTGGTGCATTGGGAGAGGTAAAGGCATGTTGCATTCTGAAGTTGGGAGGCTTCTGCTAGAAGTGTGGGGATTTGACAATGTTTTGGCACTGTTAGAGAGGACTGGAAATTAGTTGCTCCAGCTCTACAGGTGCTTACACCCCAAAGGCTTTCCTTAAAGTCTGAGGCAGAAGTGGAAGTAACAAGTTTTCAGGACTGTCTCAGCAGGACTGGTATTACCCATTTCACACAGATGAGAGAGATTAGAGGAAAAAGGAAAGTAAGCACTGAGAACATTGAGTGAGTAAAAATTTGTGACTAATATCATTAAAGCACAGCTGGGCCAGCTCATTTTCCCTGTTCTTCGATCACACACGATTTGGCTTCTTTTACTTGAGCACTAAACATATCCAGCAGCTGTAGGCAATGTGTAGGCTCAGGAGGTCCCACAGCCTGGGGGGCCACCTTTTGCCCTCAAAGTGAGGTGATGGGCACAAAAGCAAACATTTCATTGTCTGCCCATGCATGCAGGTGACAGTGGGAAGTCAGCTGCTGATTGCAAATGTTTGCTGACCACAGCTTGCCAGCTCCAGCTGCCAGCACCCAGAAAGCTCTCAAAGCCAGGACCTTATCAGTAATTTCAATGGTGGGGGAAGGGAAACACTAGAAAAACTCTGTTGTATATCTTAATAAATCATATTAATCATATCACTGATATCAGTCTGCTGGTACTGAAGGATTTACTGGAGGCAATAGCCTCATCAAGCAGAAAGTTTTGCTTGAATGGTGTAACAGCTGGGCATGTGCTAGCACTGTGCTCATGCACACTTGGAGGTCAGTGCATAAGGGATTTCAGTGATCAGGCTGAAACAGCACCAGAAAATCTGGAAGGAAATTTCATCTGTCAAAGCCTTTGTTTCTTAAGTTTAATCACTCTCATCATGTTTTGGACAGATAGTTTTGAAAATATAACCTAGTGGCAAGAGACTGCATTTGATTCTCAGCTTTGCCATGAATGCTGTGGGCTGCCTCTTGCAAGGCAGATCTGTGCCTGATTTTGTAGATGGGGATTTTGCCGCTTGGGTTATAAACTCTTTCTGGGGTAGGAGCTGCAAGATTGTGTGAACTGCTCAAACCTTTCAGCACTTACGTGGAAGGAGTGCTTCACAGAAGGTGAAGTTATTGGTAGTTATTAAAAACAGAGGTCCAGATATAATCTGGCTGTTCTTCTATAGGGCTCAAAGCATCTGCTGCTGGCTGTGGTTAGTCAGAGGATACCTTTGGTCTAACTCAATAAAGCTAGTTTTCTTGCAATAGTTAGTCAAACAACCTCATATTCTTTTTATAGATGGAAAAATCTGGCTGTTGCTTAATTGGAGGTACAAACTTCAGAGCCCTGGAGAGATGGGAATGCAGATTACCTGGAGGCAGATCAAAAGGAAGGCTTACAAGATAAATTGTCATGGGTCTCACTTATTTGCAGCAGCATGACTTCCAAGACTTGTTACTTTTCTGCATTAGAAGTGATGAGTTTGCACAGAATCTCTGAACATCTGTGGGAGCCACAAGGTATATGGAGATGCTTTAGTAAAACAGAAGACCCGAGCAATGCCCATGTTTGCAAAGTAACTAAGTGGCAGAGTTGGGCCTGCCAGTTCATGGTCCCCAGCCATGCACTGAAGCATGAAGGGAAGACAACATGTGGGTGACAGACCAGAAAGCAGTTAGCTGGCTCTTACGTGGGACCTTCTCCTTTTGAACAGATCTTGCCCTTACAGACATGCACGTGGTTCCTGTCAAGTCCCTCCACAGGGCTTGACTGAATTTCCTATAGTACATTTCAGGAGGAGGAACATGTACCCCACTGCCACCAATTCTCTCTGGCAAACAATAGCATGTGTTTCACTGGGCTTTCCACAAACCATTTCATGGTTTGTTTGGTCACAGAAGCTGTCCTGTGCTAGCACCATCTGTCCTAGCTGCATCTGCAGGTCCACCATGAAGAGTTATGTGTCCCCACACTCTCTTTAAGATGTTTTTCCCAAACAGGCAGTAATAAGGTCCTATTTTCTTTGATATGATATGGAATATGCTTTGGGGAAACACAGATTACAACTGCTATTTCTTAAAATGTCTTTTATTCATTAGCTGCTGTTAATAGAATCAAGGTGTTAGTAGTAAAGCAGAAAAATATTCACACAACACATCACTCATTCATGTTCACTTGCTAGAGGGAGCAGCCATTAGAAGGCCAATCCCAATGTGAGTGCTTGGAAGCAGAAGGTCATCCTGATGCAACTCTGCCTTCTGGGTAGGTCTTTAGAAATTCCTTCAGAGGGCACTTTGTTTCACCACCTGTATACATAACTCTGTATTCTTAATCTGTGGAGAGCAGCCACTGCCCTCCTGGGTGTGCTCCAAGTTATACAACCTGTTACAGGTTCTAATGTGTGCTGGCAGCCCTGTAGACCATTACATGCTGCTGGTCTAAGTTTATAATTTCTTGCAAATTCATGAGGCTTAGTAATCTCTGAACCTTATCAGCCCCTATGAAACCTTCACATAATATCTTCTTAGGATATATCTGTCTTGACTTTGGCCTGTAATATTTCCTGGTAACTATTTCTCCATTTGAATCTATGGAAGCACAGGAACTTGCACAAAGGGGGCTTCTGTGATACCAGGAGGTAGTGGTGGCGGAACATGTATGTCCTCTGCAGGATAAGTGATACTGTGGCCTGAGGTGGGCTCAAATTCATTTGGAATCAGCTGCATGGATACCAGTACTTGGGCACACTGATGCTGTCATCTTCCCATGGACAGACTTGACATTTACCCACTCCAACTGGTTTAAAAGCCTGTATGTGACACAGAGGAAGACTTTGCCACAGCTTCTCTTCATGTTTTGCAGGCTGATTGGAGTACCCCTGGTGATCCAGCTCTCATACCTGGAGCAATGACCTCCTCTGAGAGCTGTGTTGTATTGCCCAGCATAGCTGCTGGTGGAGAACAGAGTTCCCTGCAGACCCTAGAAGGGTTAGGAGGAGCAGTGGAATTGTGTAGCATGCAGTAGATACCAATTTACATCTCTGCCCAATATGGGAACTTACCAGAGCAGGTTTGCCCAAGCTTTCAAACCAGGAGCTCTCTGGGATCCCAGCCATATGGCATACAGTGCTGGTTACTCATGAATAGGTTTGCTTGGGGCTTTCTATATGTGTGATCCATGAGACAGTGTGCTCCTTCAGCAGGTCTCAATTAGTCTGGCTCCTTTTTGAGCAGCGCTGGCTCACACTGGTGCCTTTGCTAGTGCTCCTGGTTGGCTTTCTGTTGTCTTGCCCAGATGAGTCTTGGTCTTCTGCTGCTGAAAGAAAAAACCCTGTTGCTGGCTGCACAGCAAGCATCTCCAAAGAATTCTGACCTGTAGTTGGTGTGGAGCTGGCCAGCCTGAATGTAAAGCCAGCCAGCTAGCCTGGTTAAAGGAGTATTACCATCTTGGGTACCTACAGCGAAGGAAAGGGGTAAGTGATCTGAAATTCTCCCTAAATCCAGCCTTGCCTTTTCATGTCCATGGAGTCTGGCCCTCTGAAGAGGTTTCTGTCCTGAAAAGCCAGAGTGGATGGGAATAAGGGTTGGGTTAAAGGAGCATTGAGATAGAGAAGTTTTAGGGTTCCTCATCACCATTACAGGGGCACTTCCCTACTGCAGAATCCCTCAGATCTTGTTCCCCGTCTTACCCGGAGGGCTGGCTTTCAGTGCAACTGCAGCAGACCCAGTGGATCTGATCTACCAGCAGCCTGATGCTCTGATCCACATTTCAGCCAGCAGCAGGGCAACCAGGATGCATGAAGGAATCTGACTACTGTAACCAGGGAAACAGGAGGAGTGGGCTTTTTAGGAGGAACCAAAATAGAGAAACATTCTGAACCAGTAAATTCATTTGCCACATACGAGAGTGGAAAAAACCGAGAGGGTTGTGCTGCTGTGTGACAGCCAGCTGTGTAGCTATTACCTGTGATGGTGGAAGTGAAGTAGGCAGGTGTGTAGGCTAGCATACATTCCATGTCTGTCTGTTGCTGGCATGTTCTGTTAGTTTTCAACAACATTCAGAAGTCCCACACAGAATTATAAATTTAAAACATATGGTAGCTTGTGTATCGTATGATAAAAAGCATAAACCAGCAGGAAAGTTTGAAAAGGCCATGCTGACGTGTTTGTTACACAGAGTCACTAGCTGTGTATTTAAGTGCTAAGTGCTACAGGTTGTATCACAAAGCCAGGTTTCTTACCCAGCTTACTGCAGAGCTGTCATTTGGGAGATCAAAGGCACGTGAAGCCCTTCTTGACAGGCCATGCTCTGCACTGACTTCACTGGAGGTTTGCAGTGCCAAGTGCCTTCTCTTCTTTATTTATTTGTCACTGTGATAGACACCCTGCCATCCATAGCAACTAAAGCATTTGTTATCCATCATACCCTTAACTGTAATTAGCTCCCACCCACTTTTCCCTGCTGATTCAGTCAAACAGCTCTTTGGCAGCCAGGTTATTTCTCAGCCTCTGCTCCTGGTTTCTGTGCAGTGGTACTCTTGTAATCGCTTTCTTGCAGTAAGAACATTTTTGTATCAGTGTCCCTATCTCCCCCAAGAGGAAGAGCTGCCTAACCCTGTCCTCTCAGCCATGGAAAATCTATGTGCAAATGTATCAGACAGGAAGCACTTTTTAAGTCGTTATAAATCTGAGCTTTTACTGGGAGGTGCTTTATCTATGCCAGCTAATCTAGAGTGTCTCAGTACTTTCCACTGAGGATAAGAGTAATTATCTTTAAGCTAGCTCACTTTCTAAGTGAGCACTGTTCTCTTTTACTGCTGCACTGTGGCCTCCACACGACCAGGAATTGGCTCTTTCTCTGCAATAGTCTCTTCATAGAAGGGAATTGAGTGCATTTAATAAGCTAATGTGCTCTGAAGTGGGTTTCATGTTAAAGATGCAATACCTGATCATGGACTGATCTTATAAATATTTACTATTTTATATGCCTAGAGCAGTCTTATGCATTTAAACATTGGCAGTGAACACCAAGCACATTTATAAGGATGTGTGTGGTACCACCCTTGCGCTAGAGGTGATGTCATTTAACATCATGAGGCCAAGAACACTCTCTGCCCTATCTCTTAGGGGCCAGAGAAGGCTGGAGGCCACTGTGCCCAGGCAAACATTTGGGTTGGAAATGTCTGTATGTGCTGGCCACATGGGAAGGAGGTGTGTCTTTAGGGTGCACAAAGAGGCTGAGCTTAGAGTTCTCCTGTGCCCCAGCTTAGTTTAGTGGTTCTGCTGCTGCATGGCAGAGCAGATGCAGAAGGTGGAGATGCAACTGTGTTTCAGCTGGGCAGGAGATGCAGAAGTGTTTCTCCAGCCAAACAGAAATCTATCACAGCACAATATATACTGCAGCTGAATGAAAGTAACTCACCAGGGCAGGAAAAACTCAGCTGAAGGGCTTACTGACAAAGATGTGTCAGGCAATTAGTGATCCTTGCAGTATGTCCTGTACCTGCTCAGATAGAAGGAGGAGCTGACAGTAAACATGCTGTTAAGAAATTAAATGTGTCCAGTTGTTATGGCAGAAGCATTTATTATCAGTCTGTGCTATTCTGTTAGCTCAAGGCATCTAGATAAGGATGAGGGCGTAGAACAAGCTAGGAGAGCTGTGCCTCAACCCATCAATCAATCAAAAGCATTATGTATTTAAATGTGCAATCAGAACTGATTTGAGTCTCTTGAGAAAAAAAAACCAAAAAAACAACAACCTTGCATGCATCTCCTGGGAGAAGGTGCTTTAGTGTCAGCGTCTTTCATTGCACAGGAGTTTTTTTATGACAAAGGTTTCTGCAGTAGCAAAGGATGGTATACTGTGCTCTGGTTTTCCTCAAGGACTAAGGGATGGCCTGAGGACTTGCCCTATGAACTTCAGAGAAACAGGAATGGCTGAACTCTAAGTAAAGTAGGTAAGATGGAAGGTTTCTATGACAGCTCTTTGTCTTAAAACATCCCTAACCATGCTCTGGCTTCCCTGTACTGGATGTGGAACATGAAGTCTTTTGTCCACAGAGCACAGCAGAAAACCTGGGTAGGAGGAAAGCAGAGTTTTCCCAGTTCCTGGAGGATTAAAAGACCTGCACATCACGTAGGAAGTCAACAGCAGAGTGGGAACCAAACAAATTCACTAGTAGTGATTAAGGCTAGAGGCTGGCCCAGCCCAAGGCATACCACAAGGAGAAAAGATCTGTTCTGGACATTTGGAAATTTCCTGGTTTGGGTATTTTCAGAATGAAATGCTTCTAAATATAGCTTGGAAAAGACTCTTCAGCTGTATTTGTGTGCAAAGGTGGTAGTCTTATATACTATTATGTGGAATGCAAGGAGTCAAATCAAAGACAAAGGAAGGCAAACATGAGGCTGAAACTGCCTCATGAACAATCAACCACACAAAAAAGCTGGGAGCTCACAGCTTTCTGTCTCTTTTCAGATAAGTCAAAAAAGGTTTGTAAATTTTTTCCTTCAAATTTTCACCTTTCTGAATCCAAATTAAAGCTAGTTGTGAAACAAAAAATTCCCTTTTTGATGCTTCTTTATTATAACCTTTTATGCTCTGCCAGCATATGACTCGGCTTAATTGGCATTTGAGAGATTAGAGACAAAGAAAAATCTCATAAACACAGAAAATAAATCCCACACAAATACTAAAACAAAGCTACTGCATTGTTACTAGCAGTTCTAGAGACTTATTTCCTGAAAACTCTCATGTCTGCAGTATCTTCCACAGCATCAATCCCAGTATGTTACATGGTCATTAGTCCGAAGAACATATTCATTTATGAGTCTGAAATGGCTTTGTTAGTCAGGAGTGGTAAACTCAGTTATAAGCTTCTTTCCTAAAGATCCAATAGTTATTATGTGCCATCAAACATCTTGATAATTTGATGGCTGGCCTTTTTAGAGGCTTGGAGTGCTCAAAAAAAGCCTGGGGAAGAGAACTGGAAGATCTGGAAGGAATGATGTGGAGGAATAGGAGTGCTGCCTCCAAAGCTGGGTTGGATCATGGCATCCACAGTGATTCCAGCCCTCAGTGTCCCCATGCTGCAACAGTGGCTGTCATGAAAGCAGAAGTTAGAGCAGGGTAACTACTGGCAACTACTCCTAATTCTGCTGTGCATGCCTGACATGTCATATTTTCCATCAGTGGCAGCAAGAGAGGCTGTTGAGGAAGAGCCTGCAAGCTGTTTGGGGCTGTTCCAGGTCTGTTTCACTCAGACCTCAGTCCACAAACCCTTTGTGTGTGTTAGAGGGCATGTCTTTGCTGGTTATGGACCTTGTTTGCTGTGAGTCTTCCTAAAGCACTGGTGAACCTGTTTATGCTGTGGAAATTAGAAACAATTTCCAGAAATTAATCACCCCCAGCAGGAAAAAACCAGAAGTATGCTTATATGTCAAGTGCATTTCAAATTTCCAGTAATTCTTGGGGTATTTTAAAACTCCTTAGCTCTAAACAAGGAAGCTTAGTCAAAGGCCAAAGCCACCAAGATGCCTCAGGTGACATGTTTCTCACTCTGAGCACTCAGAGCCCATGCTTAGAGTTGAGGGCTCTCCTAATTAATATCCAAGTGTGGAACTCATTGTGCCAAACTCATGATCTAAAAGACAGGCATACAAAAATTAATCCAGGTATCTGTATATAGAAGTTACAGATGCACCACCAGCAGATGATTCACCCTTTTCTAAAACAGGTATCTCAGATTGCTGCTGTGAGTCACTGTGGGCACCACCTTCCTGTCTCTCCTGACTAGAGGATGCTTATTTAACCTAAGTGGATTTCACACATGTTTAAAATTGCTGAAGTTAATTGAAACTGGTCCCCACCATCTTTGCCCTGTGAAAAGAGATGCAAGAGTTCTGAGTCATCTTGAAAGACTTTTGGCTGAAGGGGGATAGTGGACAGATGAGTGCAGGGCAGCCTGACACTCCGTCACCTGCTTGAGGTGAGACAACATCTTGACCTCAGTCAGAGTTGTAGTCATTCAAGGCTTTTAAAATAATTATCTTGGTTTTCTAATGATGCTCTTACCAGTGATCACCAAAGAACAGTGTATCTAAGCATAATTTCTTTGAGATTCAGGGTCAGGCCAAATCTATTGTAGCTGATAATATGGTAATAATTTGGTAGATATATGGTAGATATTTGAATCGCCAGTATGTAACCAGGCAACTCAAAACGACAAGGAAGAAGAGAAATATTACAGTTGTGTAAGTCTCCTCCTGTTTCTGAACATTAAAAGTCACATGGCAGGGGTTACCAGAATTGTGTGATTAGCTTAGAAATTTTAAATTTTTTTATAACTGTGTAAGTGTGACAGAATGTTAGACCTCTCTGTAGATGAATAAACACATAATTAGGATCATTTTGTCAAAATGACAACTTCACTTAGTCAGCATATAAGGTGCCTGAAGGTCATAGGCATTTTCAAAAGAACAAGCATTTCTTCTGTTTGAGTGATAAAGACCAGAGTTTTGTAAAAAGCTATTTTAGGAGAACTGGGAAAAAAAAGTAAAACAAACAGCTGTGTTTGTTACAAAGCCAAAGTGGCATGTAAGAGCTGTCGTCACTGTGTTCTCTGTTATGAAATAGTATTTGTTCTGCAAAGTGTTTTTATCTTTCCATGCAGTTTAAAAAGAAATAAAAGGCACAGTTTTACAAGGTTGGGCTCTTTTTTTTTGGTTAAGAATTAACTGAATAAAAGTGAGTGAAGATTTGACTGTCTTCACGTAATGCCAACTTTCAACATGCAAAATTACCAATTATAACACAGCTGACACTCGTGTGTATGAAAATCGTACTTTTAAGCCTCTATCCCAAATCTAAGTATTCAGCTTCATGACTGATACATTCATGTATATCTTTGAGTGTGACTACATGCGTCCACACGCATACTGAATTACAATTTTTTGCCTTCCGGATTTTTTTCTACTGTCTTTTTAAAACGAAAAGCGGAGCTCATTTTCAAACAACACTCGAAGTGCTCGCATTTCCCACGACAGCAGCATCTGGTGCGTTTTTTTGAGCAAGTCGGCGGCGGGCCGGGCGGGGCCGGGAGCGGGGCGGGAGCGGGGCGGGATTGGCCCGGCGCGGTCAGGCGCCGTGGGCTGTTGCACACACGCGGCTCCGGGCCCCGCCGACCGGCAGTAACCCCGGCAAGGCCGGCCCCCTGCGGGTGTTCCCCCGGTGCCCCGGCTGTGCCCGGCCCCCTGCGGGTGTTCCCCCGGTGCCCTGGCTGTGCCCGGCCCCCTGCGGGTGTTCCCCCGGTGCCCCGGCTGTGCCCGGCCCCCTGCGGGTGTTCCCCCGGTGCCCTGGCTGTGCCCGGCCCCCTGCGGGTGTCCCCCCGGTGCCCTGGCTGTGCCCGGCCTGCCGCCTCCCGGGGCGCCTGGCGGCCCCCGCTGTGACCGCGGCGGCGGGGGAAGGCGGCCTGGGCCCCCCGGGACAGGAGCTCCCTCAGGGCTGAGGCGGTTCGCCGTTCAACACACGGCACCCCGTCCGTCCCTCTGCTCGGCACGGCCGCTGTGGTGCCGTGTCCTCCACGGGCTCTCCGGGGACTTTGTGCCCTCTTTCCGAAAGTCCCCACGGGACTGTGGGGCCCGCGGGGAGGGTCAGCAGCAGCTGGGGCTTTCTCGCTGTGGTTGTGGTGCCTTGAGGGGCTACCTAGAACAGAGGCTAGAAAGTGTTAAAGGAGGAATAAAGTAGGTATTTATTTAAAAGGCCTTCAAAGAACGCACCTTGGGCAGTACAAGAGCCTGGCCGAGGCTACACCCAAGATGGAGGACGGATCACACATTTTCACACTTTTATAAGTTCTGATCCACTTACATATTGGGGTTAATGACATCAACTGTCATTAACCAATTACAGCTTCAGGTTATGAAGTCCCGTCCTCCCAGCCTGCTCTCCTCAATTCGCTGTTGTTTATCCTATTTGGGCCTGAAGCTGCAACAGTGTCCTTGGTTCTGAAGCTGGAAAAGGATTGTTTTGTCTAACTAAACTGTGAAGAGAACTTGCTAACACTTTATATGAAGTTCAGCGTTATATACTAATGCAGTACAGAATCTGGAAAATATGAAAGCTAAACCCTAAGGTATCAGTTGTTGTGCAAGGCTTGGAGCAGAGCTGGTACCCAGTCCTGCTCCTGGGCAGCTCCTGGGGGGACTGCTGCCCTCCCTAGGGCACCCTGCCTGGTGCTGCTCCCAGGGTCCTGGGCTGGACACACTGGGTTCCTCACGGCTGTGTTCACTGCACCTCACCCCTGGGGAGTGGATTGCAGCTGGAATCTGGTCTCCCCTAAAGATCATGTTGGCATCTTCTACATGTTGTGTTTAGAGCAAAAAGATGCAACAAACGCTCTCCTGACAGCCTGCAGCCCTCCCTGCTCTCCCTCCCTTGAGTCTGAACAAGCAGGCACTTGTTTGCTTGTTCTCTCTTACCCAGCAGAACTGGCTTGTACATTAACTCTTCCTTTCCCTCTCCTTCTCTGGTGGGTGGGAGACTTTCAGAGGAGCAAAGTTGGGGTGCACTGGAATTGCAGCCCAAATGTGCAGATTACACAGGAAACCAGGAATGATCATGCATTAAATACTTCCAGACAATGACCTGAAAATGCTGAGCTGGCACTGCTGAAGGGCTTGATAGTGTAGGAAAACATATTTTGGGCAGGGGAGTTAATAACAGTCTTTAACGAAGAGGGAGAGGCTGCGATTGGAATTGCACTCATGAAATCCAGACAGAGGGGTCATTAACTTTATTTTTAGGCTTGGCTGAATAATCAGGAGTTTTGAAGACTTGAATTGCCCTCTCTCTTTCACTTGTTTTAGGAGGGGCTGTGCTGTCATAGCTGGGATCAAAAGTGCACCAGAATACTAGAAGAAGCACGACTCTTGTCGCATCCAGGGACATAGCGCTGTGACCAGCTGATGAGCAGGAGCATTTGCTTTTTCTAGAGCTCAAAGGAGGCACATGTCATATTGGTTGGGCTGGTCACATACCTCCAGATGGAAGAACACAGCTGTGGGAAGAACCTCAGCCTTCTGTCTGAGTCTCTTTTCATCCCTTTGCTTCAATTTGGCATGTGCTGGCTCTGGCCTTCCCACCCAAAGGGCTTTCCAGCAAGGGAAAGGCACGGGCCTGTTTTTCCAAGGGATGTGGCATGTCCAGCTGCAAGGGTCTGGCGGTGCCAGCAAGAATGGGCTGGGTCAGGGGTCCCTGTGTGCTGCAGGTAGTGAAGATGCCACAAACAAGGCCATCCCCTCAGCTTGCTTGTGCATGGAGCAGGCTGGTGCCATGCGGAGATGGCCTTACTCGCCACTGTGATCAAAAGCCATTTGGGTGGGGGCATAAGGAAGCTGCCATCAATTCAAGTGATAGTTGGTCAGGGGATTTCCCGTTTTTCCTTTCACTTCCCTCCAGCTGCAGCAGGGGTGGGGATAAGCGGGGACACTTGCTCTTGCATGAGGAAAATTCCCCTCGCTGAGGCTGATGAACCCGCCTGACGGGAGGCGGCTGCCGGTATTACGTGTTGTGCAGCATGTGTATCCGCCAGCCACAAGGCCCTGGCAAGGGGCCCCGGCTGGAATTAACCTGCAGTAACCCCAGGCGCAGGGGCAGCCTTGGCGGGGTGTGCCTGCCTGGCCTGCACTGGAGTATGAAAGCCATTATAATCCACTCATTCATGATGCTTAAAGAGCCAGAGGCATTTTTCCCCTGGTTCTCCTGGAAGAGTGAAGGGTTTGGAAACAGTAAGGCGCAGCATTCCCCATCCCAATAGAGCATCTCATGCTTTACCAAGCCCTGCCCACCATGTCATCAGTCCAACAAGTTTTAAAGTAACATTTATCATTTTTATTATGAACAAATAAAATTTCAGATCAGCACAACCAGATGTCTGTTTCCATATTAGTAGAAATTATTTCAAAAAGTCTTTTTTTTTCCAGTACACAAAACAGAGATACTACTATGCAGAAATCCCTAAGCTGTGAAAAATCGTATCCTACTCACATTTCAACAGTGACAGAGCTTAGACAATGTGCAGATTCAACTTTCCAATCCTTCCCTGAACACCCAACACTTAGACTTCTGCTCTTCACAATACCAGCAGGGCCAGGAACGGTTTTGGAAAACAAACCAATCCACGCTTCTGCCAGCAGCGGTGTGTGGTTCGTACTGTTCCTTCCTGTGCTCAGCTGGTTGGCAGCAAGCCTCACCACACCTCAGGGAGGCAGGGTGTAGCCCCCTGTTACAGATAGGGAAACTGAGGCACAGAGTGTTTTTAAGTGACTTTGTCCCAAATCGCGCAGTGAGCGAGTTGTTAAGTTGGGAACAAGTCCCAGTTGCTTTAGCCATGAGGTCCCACTGCTGCTTTTTCTGCTTCCACCTTTCACAGACTCATTTACGCTAAACATACAGATGATGCGTCCAGGACACAAACATGCCACCAAAAATATATATATATTTATAGGTATATATATATATATATATATATCTCAAACAAAGTTCTACTTAAAGTGTTGTATCTGTTTCTTAATCTAACAAAAATTCTAACTCAAATACATTCAAAATCACCTGCACCCACAGTTCAATGTAGGCAATTAAATAATTAAGAAACCCCTTGAATGTTCATAACTCAGAAAAAAAAAAAAAAAAAAAACAACCAAATGGCAAATAGCTGTCAATACTTCTATGTATATTAAAGAAAGATTTAAGGCACCCAGAGATATTTGCCAATCTACCTTTAAAGTGACTGGACAAACACCAGGACTGTTTGGTTACTGCTCCTCAACTTCCACTCTCATTCCAGAATCTGGACCCAAATCAGCATTTGAAATTTGAAAGAACCCTTGATGTCAAGCCCTGCTTCTCTGCTGAGAGGACATGAAATACTGCTGAATTTTACAGCACACATCTCTACTGTAGGGTATGTCACACTACACCTTAAGGGCACCAGGAGCAAGGAAATCATTCTGCCCTTCTCTCCTGCCCACACCCCTTTCAAATTACTGGCTGGAGCAAATTCATCCTCTCTGGGGACTTCCACGAGTTCTGAGGGGTTTACACTAGAGCAAAGTCAGCCCACAATTACACAGCTAACATTGTTTCTCTTTTTTTGGAGGGCCTTTTGGTTTTTTTTTTTTTTTCAAATGGTAGGATACTGCTCTAGCCACATCTCCCCTTGCTCCAACCAGCACCCAGGCAGTCAAAAGCCTCAGAACAGTAAGGATGCTGTCTCCTGATACCAGGAGCTGAAGGACTCTCTTCTCCATTTGCCTTCTTCCTCTTGGCTGGAGACCACATCACTCCTTACAGCTGAAAAATTCAAAGGGTCCCATTGCTGAGCAAAAGCAAGGTCATGGTGGTGGCAGGGAGGGGAAGGTGAGGAGACAGACTCATTTTCTGAGTAACAAGCTTATTCTTGTAAAGGAGAAGATCACAGAGCTATCCTGGCTCCTGGCGAGTTTCACTGCAGCAGGAGGAAGCAATGCTGTAGACACTCGCTCCCATGAAGCTTCCCTGGCTGCGACGTGGCAGAGCTGAGGTGAGGAAGTTGGCATCTGCACTGTCTCTGCCTTCCCTGACCTGCCTGAGTAAGGGAGATGCTGCAAACCCCACTCCAGTATCACTTTGTTCCAGCTACCTCTTGTGCTTTCCTCCAGCTCCGATTGATGCATTGAAGCAACAAAACAGTACTATTGCTACAACTAATAATAATAATAATAGCAATAAAAATTAATAATAACTAGGGGAATTAAGGGAGAAAAAGCACGTTCAGCTCAGTGAGGGGCGTGATGCCCTAACATCCAGAATGTAACTGACCGCCTGAACTCAAGCTGGTCACTGCAACTTTCAGGAAACAACACCCACGTGGACTTTTTTCCCCAGCACCCTCCAGCTGCATGCCCACATGGCTCAGTGATGTAACTGACCTTTCTGCAGGCTCAGCCGCCCTCCCAGCCTGTCTCACTGGCAAAGGAGCAGGGTGGCGAGATGGCTCGCTGAGGGGGCTGGGAGGCAAGCTAAGGGACTAACAAGGAGCTGGTTTTGCTCAGCAGGGAATGGCAAACCAACAGAGCAGACCCTGGGCAAGAATGCACAGAGGTAGCTTACACTGGTGGCAGTGTCTCACCTTGAGGTCTCAACTTCCTGGAGCCCCCTGTGCCACCTGGCCCCACGTTGGTGTTTCTCAGGCACTTGTTGAGTGGAGCCCCCGAGGATGAAAATACCTGCTCCTGCAGACACCCTTGCTCCTCCTTACACCTGCAGGTGCTCCCTTATCCTGTCCCTGTGCTCAGCAAAGATGTGGATCTGCCTGCCACCCAGAAGGGACCCTGTTTTTCCAGCACATAAAGCAGCTTAACTCAGAGGTGGAGCTTTGGTTTACATCCTTCTCCTCCTCTCCATTTTGGCAAAGTCCCATTTGCCAGCAAAAATCTCAGTAGTGGAGGTGAACGAAACTCACTATGGGCTGGTGCTGCCCCTTGGAAGCCAGTGGCACACCCCTCCATCTGTCCTCCTCCTCACTGCGGCTCTCCAAAACAGCTGTGGAGCTCAGAATCATGCTCTACCTTCAGTCCCTTGTGGCACAGAGGGCAGTGCAGGGAGGGAGGCTGTGACACCAGAGGGAGTAGGAATTAAGGCCATCAGCACTCCCCCTCCAGTGCCCACTGCTGTTACCACATGCCCCAGCCACTGGTAGACCTGGCTGGGAATCTGAGAGAGTCTGGGCACTCTCCTCTCCCAATCCAGAGGGCTAGGTGGTGAGGAGCAGGGGAGAACCCTTCCCAAGAGACATCTTGGAAAGAAACAACTCTTCTTTCTGATGACAAGAGCAATGGATGGGGCTGCTTTTCCCAGGAAGAGCAGTTCAGCCATGTCATGTCTGCCAGCAGCCCTTGAGAAAAGAGGAGGGACAGTGGCAGAAACTTTGGGGGGAAGGTAGTGGGGAGAGGGTCACTGACTTTGGCTCAACTCTTCATCTGGCTGGTACAGGCTTCCCTTAACTAAACAGTACATAGCCAACTGCAATGGGCCTCCCCAGGCCACTTCCTACCAGCTTCTCTTCCAGGTAGAGACTGGGACAATGTAAAGAAGGAGACAGGTTAGAGAGGCTGGTGAGGAAAACAGAAAGGGAAAGGAGGGAAAGGGTGGCCTTGTGTTATAAAGGCAGAGTCCTAGATCTTAAATACATCACACAAAATGCAGTGTGGGAGGGGGGCATTAAAACTCATTATCATTATCTTAAGCAAACTGGTAGCATTATTCAGTAGTTAGTTAACAGAACATTAAACTTTTGTCCAGCGTGTTTGGAGGGGTCAGGAAGGGAGAAAGGGAGAAAAAAGGAGGAAGGAGAGGTGTGGATGTGTGTGTGAAGGGAAGCAGGAACTCAGCCACTCTTGTGACTTCCATCTCCAGTCCGCATTTTCCGAGCCAGGATGACTTCCTTGGAGACCTTCTTGCGATCGCTGGCCAGCCCCAGGAGGCACATGAGGTCAATGAAGGCTGTGGTTAAGTTGAAGCGCCAGCCAAACTCACTAGTGGAGTAGTCATAGGGGAAAGTGTGGTGGTAGTTGTGGAAACCTTCTCCTGAAAAACATGACCAGGGAGAGGATGTTGCAGAGCTCTAGGTGATAGACCTTTTATCTTGACTCAAAGCACCATATTCCTGTAATGGGCTCTGGATTGAGTCCAGGTTCCTCTCTCCTTTCAGCCCAATTTCACCCTTCTGCAGTCTACCCCATCTGATTTGGGCATGACCCAGCATGTCAGGACCGGCCCAAATGAGGCAATCACAGAGGATTTTTGGTGTTTTAGAGGAAAATAAGCATGTGGATAGGAATGGTGAAAGGCCCTGGCTCCCCAGCTGACCAAAACACCAGGGGATTCCTAATAGTTTTTCCCCTGCCACCACAAGAAACCTTGTAGTATTAAATCAGCTAGGCCAGCAGCAAACCCCCAACAAACCAGGCTAATCAATACTCCTGCAACACTGGCAATCCTAATGCCAAATCCAAAGGACATTTCCAGATGGGGAAAAAGGCAGACACTAAGCAGACACTTCCACTAAGCAATCTACACTAGTCAGGCACCATCTGTTCTAGACACTGTCAACACTGGATTCAGCGCTCACCCCTTAAAGACACTGCCTTGACCCCTGCTCCTACACCCGAATCTCTGCAGTTCAAATCCTCTCTACTAAAATTCCACAAGCAAATCCTTTGGTGGTGGAAATCAGTGGAGTCCCAGTGAGTTACAGTGGTGCAAAACAGATGAGGATTTAGGTGTGGGAAAACAGATAAGGGCATATGCTGATCCTGGGATGTACTTTCCTAGATCTCCAAAATTTCAGGAGAAAACATGAAAGCATCTATCTACCTTGTCTTACCCTTAAGTACCCCCAGAATCACCACTTGTCCTGAGAACATGTCAAAATGTGAATCTGCTGGTTTTCAAGTTGAAAAATCTCAGGTATACAGTGACTGCAGTACATATTTTTCAGTCTAGTGAATGTGGCAGAGAGACCTCTGAAGAGGGTAAATAAAATATTGCCATTGAGATAAGAAGGTGCTAAGTGCAGCAGAGTCCTTTCCAGCCTGGAAAGAGTCTGATGGGAGCTGATAACCCCACTGGCCCTTAGGTACTCACTGGCCAGCATGGGAAACACCCCCAGATGCAAAGACTGGAAGTGAAGGGTGCAGGGGAGATAGGGATACCTAGATTGATAGAAATTCCTAGAAGCAGTTGCAGCCCCAAGAGGCAGTCCCTGTTCTACAGTCCCCCTGCAGCAAAGACACAGATGCTGAACATACCTAGGGCCCCCAGGCTGACCAGGGGGTTCTCCCGCGGGTTGATGTTCTGGTCATACGGCCGGTTGCCAAACATGTGAGCAGCACTGTTCACTAGCCAAGTGGCATTGAGCCCTATGGCGTAGCGCAGGATGACTGGAATGAAGAAGCTGATGACGATGGATTCATCCCAGTAGTACCAGGGCACTACAGCTGGCAGTGTGAAGCACAGCAACACCACTGAGGGCTTGTAGTATCTGGAAGGGAAGGGATGGAAGGTGTTCAGTGGCAGAGGCAGGACAGGAAGGACCCATTTAGTCCTCCCTTTGGAGGATTCATGATCAGCTATACAGGAAAAATTAGGTGTAAAAATGCCTCACTCCTGAACCTTTTATCTTTTGCTCTGGATGTGCAGAAGCCATGCCTGGAGATTCCCAAGTCCTATCATCAGGCAAGAGACTCAGACTAAATCCTGCTCTTCTCACATATGCACAAAGCAATGCCCCCATCACCATGAGTCCAGACACCAGCTGCTGCTTTTGACCTCATCTGTCATTTGCTTCTCAGCTACATTGGTTCCTGTAAAGGCAACACCATGCTTCCAGAGTCCCACAGATGGTCCTTTCTCTGCCTTTGGCCAAGTGCTACAACTCCTCCTTGCAGACTTGGCTCTGCCTACAAATACACCCCATCAACAAGTGCAAGCAAGTGGCACAGATGAGCATACAGATGAGCATGTTGGCTCTCTCACATTAGAAGAATGGCAGCAGAGGAAGGTGAACCACTCTGATGACCCACAAGAAAAATCAATCTAGGACTGAACTAGGGACTTCCTGACTTAGGCTGGTTACTATATGGGGTCAGTCCCACGTTCCTGGGATGCCCTGGTGATAGGCTCTGCTGCTTTGGGGATCAGTCCTAGTATAGCTCCAGATGGCTGAGAGATACCATACCCAAGAGTGAATCAAGACTGTCCTTCCCAGTTGCTGTCCCTCTCACATCTCCATTTTCAACCCTTCTTTCACCATACTGTTTTCAGAAAACTAAGGGAAGAGGGGCGCACACATGGCCTGGAAGATGTACGATCTCCAAGGATGTCTCAGAGGCACCTGTGTGTGTGCTCTGGGCCAGTCAAAGCAGCAGCTGAGCTGTAGGGTGAGCAGGTGTGTGTGGGGGGGTTGTGGTGAGAAGCTCAGCCTGCTGCTGGCAAGAAGCTGCAGGGTAGTCAGGCAAGAGAAGGGTGTGGGAGGGCTAGAGGTAGCACTGGATTCTAAACAGCTCGTTTCTCACAGTTCATCTCACAGCAAAGCCTTGGGCATGCTGAAGAGTCACATTTCTCACATGATGCACTCAATCCTCTCACATTCCATCAAAGCCGCTTGAGTTCCTAGCCCATTTGTCCCTGCTGCATTCCCCATGGCTCCCCTCTAGGGTTGACCCCACCGCTCACCTGCGCTGGAACATCACCACTTTGTCAGCCTTTATGTCGCTCAAGTCCAGCTTCTGTCCCTTCTCGATGACATCCGGGTGCTTGCGCACAAGCAGCCAGCCAATGTGGGAGAAGAAGAAGCCCCGCATGGCATTGTGTGGGTCTGCGTCTGTTTCGGAGAACTTGTGATGGACACGGTGGTCCCGGACCCACTCATAGATGTCATTCTGCAAGTCAACGGGAGTGAAAACTTGGGGTCAGGGCTGAAGACATTCCCTTCAAACTACAAAATGGTCTGAAATGTTTAAATACTTAAATCCTATTGACCTGAACTTGTATCAGTGGTATTATGTCTTGTTAGGGTTTGGGGTTTCTGGCCTTTAAAACAGAGATTGAGTTTTGGCTGCACCTCTCCAGTTTTTTGGGAAGCAGCTCCTGGAGTGCCTCGGTGCTGCTCTTTGATAGGCCTCTGGGTGGGTGGGGGGGGGGGGGGGTTGCACCACACCCATGGTGCTGCAGGCTCTGATTGGCCAGCCTGTGCCCCACCCCTGCAGCAGGCACTCTCATTGGCTGAGGGTACCCCACCCTCCTATGCTCGGCTCCTATCCCATTCCCATCCCTGTCCCCATCCCCATCCCTGCACAGTGCCAGCTGGGGCTGACCTGCCCCTTCCTTGTACCTGACATTTCTCATGGGTCATCCTGCCTTGCTTGTCCTGGCATTGCCAAATCAGATGTTTAACTTGGGGTGGGGGGCAAGGCTTTTTTTAACTTTTTTTTTTTTTTTTTTTTTTTTTTAATTGGAAATCTAACAGCCTTAAAATTAAGGTCCCTTTTTAGAAAGAGAACAAACACACCATTTCAATGACATTTCTCAAAAATACCTCTCTTCAGTCCCATTACTATTCCATTTAAGCAGCAAAATCAATACAGTTTGGAAAATGTCAATGCTTTTATCATTTGTATTACGAAATGATTCCTTTGGCTGGTTTTAAGAATAGATTTTCATAAGCCTGTGATCATTTTTTTGTATCAAGATTTCAATGAGCTTAAAGCCATGTATTACACCATCCTAGAAAACATGAAATAGAGATCCAACCATGCCTTTATTACTTGTATTACACAAGAGGCTCCTTAATCTCCTACATACTCAGGACTTTTCCTGAAAACACTTTGAAGGCAGGGAAATGGCATAACCATCCCTATTTCTTGCCTCGAAAGACTGAGGGACTTGTCCACACAGGGAGCCTGTAACAGAGACACGACTCCTCAAGTCCCTTTCAAGTATTGTAACCACTCCTCTTCTAACTGAGATAAAATTATTTTACCTGCAGGCAATTCAAGAAGGCAGTGATAAATATGGGCCAGGATTAAACTCTTGCTTGTTTCCAAATACTGGAAACTGCTGCCTTCCCTTCCAGCCAAAGATCTCCAAATATCAGCAAACATTGCTGATCTTGGCCAGAGCTTGGCCACTCAGTATTCCCCCAGAGGAGGACGGCCCAGCTCCCCTCCCTACCTAGTAAGCAGAGAAACTCAACCAGTACCTACGGTGGGAAAGTTTCACCAGTGACCCAAAGTCTCTTTCCCATTTCAGACCCTACACAGCACCATGTAGCATGAGAAAGCCCAGTCTAAAAGTTGACAGATGACTTGGGCTTGCACATATGGGAAGGTTTTCCCTGTCTTGCTGGAGGCAGGAGGCACAAATTTGGAAAGAGACCATGTATCACGGCTGGATCATGGTATGACTTCATCCACCACACCCTGTCTACAGACAAAATCAGGAGTGTCAGACCTGAAAAATCTGTATCTTTACCCAAACTTTAGCTCATTATCTATTCTACAGGTCTTATTTTGGGACTACTTCTAACTGCAACCCTGACTGAAAATCATAACTTTCTGAAAAGAGCAAGCAAAGCCAAGAATGTCTTCTTTAATGGGAGTTTGCAGCTACAGGCTATAACTATGAGAGCTTCTGTTGTGCTGCAGCTGACATGTCTTTGCAGGTGGAAAAGCCAGTTAAGAGGCAGAATTCACAAATTCTCTGAAATTACAAGTCACAGGTCTCTGAGCAGCCAGCAGCCATTTTCTGGACAACCTAAGATAAAAAGGTCCATAAACTTCCATGATCTTAAAAGTTACTGATCTCCTCTGCTGCTAATAGGAATGAGAGAAATTCAACATAAATTGATTTGAATGAGATGAATTCAACATAAATCTTCTCTTGATCTCACTGAAAGTAACTATTAAAAAAATCCATGGAGAATAGTAGTGAATTTTCAGTAAAACTTCGGATTAGTTCCTATTGAAGCTGAAATATCTGTCTGTCTCTCATCTTTGTCTATTCCTATCCCCTCCAGCAATAGCTCAGCAAATTCTTTCCCCCTCTGCCCTATAACCCTCTGAAAGATGGTCTTTGTACAGGACTAGCTAATACACAGAAATCCATCCTATTGCCTTGCTGAGTGCTGGACCACTGGCTGGAATCAGCAGCTTGGTCCCTCCTCTCCTTCATCAAAGACTGCTGTTTGGCACTATCAGAGAAGAAGAAATTCAAAGGTGTTTTAGAAAGTCTTTCATGGCTTAAAAAACTTTACTCTGTTTTCATTACATGTAAACAAAGTAATATCCTTAAGCATTACTTAAGAGCACAGCACTGGTACTTTTGTGTTCACCTTTTATGGCAGAAAGTGCTGCATTCTGACACCTTCCTGAGTACTTCCCACGGACAAGCAACCTTTCAGTACAGTTGGAGGATGGAGTGTTGTTAGGGCTGACTTACAGCAGCAAGCCTGAGAGGATTTATTTTTCTGTGCCATGCCAATCTGGGTTTTCACTCTGCTTCTACAGATTTGCAGTTTTGTTTGCTTTGGGGACTGTGAAGTACTCTCTCAGTAGTTAGGCAATATCGTGAGGTTAGTGCTCTTTGAGAGGTGAAGCAACCTCCCAAGGTGCTTAACAGTGCCTGCAGTCACTTGTGCCACTCTGAATGGGCCCAACCCTTCTCTCCTTAAAATATCACTGACCTGGGACAACTCTCTGGAAGCCAGTGGTGTGATTTGTACCATAATTAGTCCTAAATATCCCTCTTCTGAATAAAAGAAACACCCCCTAAATCTCAACAAGTTCTTGGTCTTTATGAAGTAGCAAATTCTACATCCTGTAGAATTCTACCTCCTTGGCTTTGCAGATGTCTTCTCCTTTATCAGCCACACATCAGAAGGTCCTGGCAACACCAGGAGAACACTTAACACTTCCACACCTCTTTCCCGGGACCTGGTGCAAGCACAGGGAGACCACACCTTGAGAGAAAGGTACATTCCTTCTTTGGAGAGCTTTCTTACCCTGGTCTTGGCCAGCTGTCCTCTCCCCATTGGGTTTGTCTCAGAGTCAACTTCTAATGGGACAAGGTAAAGACAACGAGACAGACTCTAGCACTGCAGTGTTAGATGGAAAGGGCTGTCTTTTTCCTAACAGGAGGTAATAGGAGAGAAGAACCTCTTCATCAGATTGTGTCCTGTATCTGAGACAGGGATTCATGGGAGCACTTCCTTCTGAGGAGCAGTGGCACACTGAGGAAGTGCTTACCTGGAAGGCCATGGAGTTCGCAATAGTCAGGAAGATGCGCAGGGGCAGCGTGGCTTTGTACGACCGATGACTCCAGAGGCGGTGAGATCCTGCTGTGATCCCCAGAGCACTCACCACAAAACACAGAACAGCTACAAAGGAAAAGAAAGCATTTGAGCAGTTAGAGCCAAGCTTCAGGCAGAGCAGCGCAAAGGCGGGCCTTCCCCCAAAGCTGTATAGGCAAGAGAGGAGTCCATGGAGAGCACAGATTGGCACAATAAAACTCAGTGTCACTGTGCCCAAGCTACCACAAGCCTCCTAGGCAATGTGGGGCAAATCAATTCAGCTCCTCATCTCTAACAAGGAAGGAGGCTTCTCCTTAGAAGACTTGTCACAAGGGTTGGTTCTTCAGCATAGTGCCATCTGTCATGGTGCAGAATAGCCAAAATTGTATGAAGTGGCTGCTTCCATAAAGCCCTGTGGTAAAAGCACTGTAGTCCACCACGGAACAGCTTCTCCCTTTCCTTCCACCCCGAATAATCCAGGCCCTTTCTTTCCTAGCTCACCACTCCCCACTAAATGTCTTTTCTATTATTTTCATCTAGAGATAGTAGATATTCCTGGCTTTCTTGAGAGGCACAACTCAAACGCAGGGTTAGGCTTTCCTGACCTATCCTCCCAGTGAAGTCTGGGCTTCACCTACAGCTCTAGCGCACCTTCAGCTCTAACACTGGCTTAAAATCTGCCCAGAGGCTACCATTCCCAGGGTCTTTTTGATCCCTCCCTCTGCTCAACTCCTGCACCTTTCAGAGAAGGAAACCCCAGGGCTAATGATTCATTGCAAGTTGTGCTCGTGGCAGGGGCAGATGTCGCTGGCCCTGTTGAGCTTTGAGGCTGCTTCATGTGTTCCCTCTTCACACAGGGCAGAAGGAATTCCTTGCCCCTTTGGCATCTAGGGAAAACCCATATCCCTCTCCCAATACATCATGTGTTCATATGTGCCCTGGTCTGTGTGCCCGTTTGTCCTCCTGGGAATTCTGGAAATTAACCTCAGCTCCAGCATCTGATCCTATAACTAAAATGGAGAAAAGACCCCAAGAGTTTCACAGCGGCATTACACTAGGAAAGTAGGGTAAGAAGAAAGTTGGTTCTGCAAATTAACTCTTCCTCTAGGAAGGAAGGGTCAAAAAGAGAGCATTCAACAGCTGGTTTGCTATGGAAGCTCAGACACAACGAGGGGAAGGGTGCACATCTGCGAACAACTGATCTGTGGTCAACTGATCCACCTCTAGTCCTCTGGGAAGCCTTCTTACTAATCCCTCAGGGCGAGTTTTCCTGGTATAAATTTGCACATTTCAGTCAATTGCATCAATCATGAAAAGAGTTCCTTATTCTTACAGATAAATCCATGGATAGGAATTGCTGGTCGTATGCCTGATGTTTAGTCACTCAGTCCAGCCAAATGGCTCTAATCAAGTTTGTCTTGAACCCAGAAAACCAGATACTCTGACAGAAACTTGTCTGGAATCAGAAATCTGAGACCTGTGCCAGGCATGGCCTGGTTCTTTCATTCAAAGTAATACAGGCTTTATTTCCTGTCATCTCTTGCTTCATCTTCCTTCTGCCACCTCCTTTTTGTTTTTCTACATTCTCAGCCTAATCTCTTATCCACTAAAAGCCTGTCTTGGGTGATTTATCATCATCTTCTGGCACCTTAAATTTGCATGAACCATTCTCACTTCCATCCTGCTGCACAAGACTGACCTTTCCTGTCTGCTGATCTGACCATGATTCCCCATTCTTCATCTTCTCCCTTGGTTGCCCTGCCTGCTGCTGAATACAGCACAAGCCTTGGACCAGCACAGCTCTGCCTTGTGTCTCCCAGCACCTTGGCAATCCTTCAGAAGAGCCAAGCATGCAAATACAGCAGGATCCAGCCTTTGCAAGAGACAATGGAGCTGAACAAAGCTCACAAAGCTGTCCAAGCCTGGAAGGGGAGAAGTGAAGTATGATGCAACAGGGAATTTGGTTCAAGGATCCCTTTGGCCTTACTGGTGCTGGAAACCTTGAGGATCTTACTCAGTTTCATGATTCTGACTTGAAAGTTATGAACCAACTCATGTCCTATTTATTTTAAATTTTAAGATGCATTTTAAATGAGTACTATCCCCACATATAATACAGGACAGAGAGTCCATGATAAACAATGGCACCTTGCAATGGATGTGTAGGGCAACTTGCTATGGAAAGAGCACACCTGTCCACTGTAGGGCAAGCAGGCCCTATGAATCGATGGTCTACCAGGCACACAAATGAACTAATTTTTCATGATCTTCAATAGCACAAGAAAGTAAATGCCAAGTTAGATGACTACAGGCCTGATTCATAGCCCTGACTTTTCAGCTTATCTGGTGAATCCTCACATGCTGACTGAGCATATTTTGGTAAAAGAGGCCTCCAGGAAGATGACTCTGGCTGAAGACTGTTGTATTTAAGCTTTGCAGGAAAGGAAGCTCATCTGTATCTCTTTTATACAAACAATCCTCAGAATTTGTCTATGGATATCCCTGAAAAAATGACACCAGCAACAAAGACATTATCAACAAGTACAGGGAATCACAAAAGAGATGTAATGGGGACACCAACAGACTCCAAACCCAGACAACCCAGTATTTGTTTTTGGGTAGCCTTTCTGGAAGCTTTTGTAAGAAAATTGGAAAAGTACCTGCTGCTTTTGGGTGCCCTGGCATAGAACAGACTCAGCCTCCATCCAAAGCCCGTGAACCACAGCAGCTCATGTTGACTTCTCATGGAGCTGTGTCCCAGGTCATTACACTGGCCATAACTCTCTAATTATAATCCTGTGCTGCCTGGCCTCTTGCCCGTATACAGAAGCTGTAGTTTAGCTAAGGGGCAGACACTTTCTGTGGGAAAGCAGCTGCTTCTCAGTCTATGCATTCGTGGCACCAGCCTCACAGAAAGCCAGACCCTACCTGGAGACAATTAGAGCCATCAGCCATATCTAAGGGTTTATGTGACAGGATATGCACAATGATTGAAATCCTTGTGGAATACAGCCGAATCCAGCACCCTTATGATTCAGAGAGTTCACCCCCACAAACAGGTACAGTGATGATCATAGTCAGGGAATCAGCATCTCACAGGGAAGAAAAACTCCTCCGTGACCATCCACTAAGAATTCAGTTGGAAAGAGAGTAGAGAAGGTGAAATAAAGTAGCACACAGATTTTCACACCTGCCCTGTGTGATGCTGCCCCAAACTGAAGGACTTAGGGACTCCATCAGCTGAGGATTCGAAGTCATCTTCCAGACCATGCTTTGAACTACACAAAATTCAAAAGTTTGGCAACTCACAGGTATGATATTCCCAGTGACCCATTCAACTGGAATACAAAGAATTATGACCACTGGCAGTAATAAGCACTCAATGCTCCAAAAATTAAACAGAAAACATTCCATATTCAGTCATAGCTATGACTCATTAGGCTTTACCTCTTTAGGGCCCAGATTCAGGCCCAAGTTATGATGAGAAACTAGGAATGTGCTAAAAGCATTGTCACCTGCAGTGAACACCAAGGATGTTTACATGAAGAGGTGCTCCTGCTCCAGAAGGTGTCCTTGGGCTTTTGCTCAGTGCAGGACTGTTCCCTCCTTGCTGCCCAGTCCCTGTTAGCCAGGTGAGTCCTGCTACTCTCAGCAGAAAGATACCAGGGACAATGAAATATACAGGTTGCATAAAGGGAACAGTGTTTAGAAGGAGCAATAGGATCTGCTGTCACTGAAACCTAACTTCCCTACCACACTCAGAGAAGCACACCACCTGCTACTTAAGCCTGGAGGGAGCGCTAAGTGGAAAGGTGTTGCCAGCTGTAGTCTTGATGGGAAAGTAAAAAAAAAACACTGTAAGCACTTTGCTGGTTGTCTCTCTAGGAGTAGTATGGGCTAGAATTTTCAGTCTGTCAGAATTGCCTAAATTATCCAGCAAGATTCACCTTGGTCCAAAGATAATATAGCAACAACAAAATATCGTATCAACCCATGCATCTAGAGGCTCTGGCACTGCAGGGAACTGGGGTGTTGATAGAGCACCATGTCAGGAGGAACCGTTCCTGTTTACAGACACTGCTGTCCAGGCCAACAGGAGTTAACACAATTACTGTCAGTCTGCTGCATCCATGGGCTAAAAAGACTACCCACAAAGCACGTTTCCAGGTAAGATCTGAGCAATTAGAGAAGAAACTGTCCATCACCTTTGCATCCTGCCCTTTTAGAGTCAGTCTTTGTGCCATTTGGCAAATGACGTAAAATCTGCCCATGATCCTTGAAAAGACTAAGCAAGACTTTGAGAAGTGTAGTGGAGAAGTCAATAAATAAAACGGGAGCTGACTAGAGAGCCGGCACTGGACAGGTTCAGAGAGCTCTTGTGGTGGTGAGCTCTCACCTGATCAACAACTCGAGCTCATTCTGGGAAGCTCTGTACCAGAAAGAGATCAGGGGATACAATGCACACAGCAATGCAGAACAGCAAACAATGATGAAGGCAGGGCTGGGGAGCTTGAGAGACAAAGAGGAATCAGCACATAGAGAAATGAAAACAAAAGAGGACAGTCACCAATATAACTGGTTTCAAAGGGACAGGAACATCAAGGAGACGGTAGCCTGGATGAAGTGGATATAAGCAATGGATAAATTATAGAAGGTAGATGAGCTACCAGGCCCCACAGCTGCCTGCTGCACCACAACAGAGAACATCTGGGACCATGTTAATTTTGTATCATATGCACACAACCTAAGGAAGAAGTTATCTGAAAAACAAACAACGAGACAACCAAAAACTCCAGCAGCTCCAGAACTACCATTGCTAGAGCTGGCCTGCCATGAGCCTATGGTGTACTGCCAGGAGCAACCTAAGTCTCTGCTGCACTATCCTTGTGTGTAACATGGGAACTGTAGTCCTCTCCTTGCTACCAGAGGGTGATGGGAATAAACAGCAAGTCACTGACATGACAGCCACAGATGCCTTATGTACGTCAGATAAGTATGAGCTAAGAAAAGGGCAATGCAAAGAGCAAGAAGCCTTGCTGAGATGGTAGACCTGTGGAGGATCAGAATATTCCAGTTCCAGTTAGTGCTGGGGGAGAATGGACTATAAGGGAACTCTGACTTGGCTGCAAGGCGCCATGAACAGTGGTCCTTTCCCAGAACAGGAGTGCAGAACAGAGAGCTTGGTGCAGCTACTCCAGCTTTGGTAAGGCAGGATCGATACTCAGCCATTCCAGAACAGTGCAGTTCCCCCCAGCACCATGTCCTACTCCCATTTCCAGAACATGTTACTCTGGAATCCACCAAGGAATCTTGCAGTGCCTCACAGTGGTAGGAGAGCAACTGGCACTTCACATCAGAGCTGACTGAGCAAGGAGAGCAGGAAGGATTGACATCAGACAAAAAGCAAAACATTCCTGGGAAGTGCCATGAGATGCCATACAGACATCCTGAAGAGACGCACGGTTGCAAACACTGCCTCAGAAACCATTTCGGGGTAGGGTGGGGTTTAGCAGAATGCAAAACAGCATTAACTTTCTGGATAAAGACGCTCAAGCCCTCTTAAGTATCCTAAGGGAACTCAAGGGGAAAGGGTTGGATGGATTTGTAAATCATGGAGCATATCAGCAGCTTGAAGTGAAATCAGTAAATTCGACTCACTTTTTTTTCCTTCTCCTTGCCACAACATCCTGAGGTTATATGACTGGAACTGGAGGACCCAGGCTGTCAGCTCAGTGAGTGAGAGAAGCCACCAGTCTTTGCTTAGCCTCCAGCTCAGGGATGGGACACACAGAACAGGACCAAGAGCCCTGAAATGCTCCTCCAAGTCATGCTGAGGCTGTATGTTCTGCCCAGCTCTGACAGGCCAGGGGAAAGTACAGCCTGTGTGGTTTTCACAAGGGAAAGGCCCAGCAAAATCTTCCTTCACAACATCCCCCTGAAGCCCATGTTGGCCGCACAAGGGAACACATCAGTGCCTCTGCTTTTGCAGATGCTGTAGCCAGACTCTGACTGCTGTCTCCAGTGAAGTTCATCCCCCAGACCTCTGCCTGTGAGAGGTTGATATGGCTCAGGATGAAGAGTCAGCCTGGCCATCCAGGAGGCCATCTCCTTCCCTGTTCAGCTGTGATACTTGTTGCATACAGCCGTCAGGAAGAGAGACCTTGAGAATGTGACAGACCAGGTGGATTGCCCAGGGCCTATCCACATCCAAGCAGACTGGGAAGCAGGAGCACTACTGAACCCAAAAGCAACCCCTGCAGGCCTCAATTTAGACTGTTGCTTTTTGTGTCAGAATGTTCTGTTTCACAGGGAGGCAGGGGCTGGATGCAATCACTCGACCTCCTTAATGGGAGCCATTTGGCTTCTGGACTCCTCCAGGGGTCCACACAAAGGCTCGTGGAAAGCAAGGCTCTCCTGCAGAGCGGGCTCTGGGCCCAGCTGTCTTTCAAGCAGTCAGAGGAGAAGTTTGGTTCCTACCCAGGGCAAGATCTCTAAGAAAGCAGAGCTTTGCCTAGCTACCTTGTGCTGGGTTGTGCTTTCCACTGGAATTTGCTGCCTGGAGAGATGCTTATTTATTTTCTGAAAGCTGTCAGGCTTAGTTCCGGGATGACGGTGGCTGATCTGTGCTTTTTTAAGAATGGTAAAAGACCTGAGCTTCAGAGTTAATTCTTGACTGTTATCTTCAGCACAACTGTATTTTGTCTCTTTCCCTCATAAACACATTGAGCGTCCGTGGGATTTACACTTCCCTGGTAAGGACAGGAATGGTTCTCATGTCTGGGCAGCAGTCTCATGCCAAATTCTGCTCTGTACCTTGTTTTCCCAAACACCCGTTAAGGTGCTCTTGCTAGCATCTTTCTTCCTAACTTCCTGGCACTGTCACAGTAAGTACTCTATAAAACAGTTTTTGTGCTTCACCCCAGAAGTAGCTGCACATTCAGGATATTTCCAAGCCTAATGTCTGTGAATCTAGTTTTTTCTTTACGCAGATGTGCCAAATCTCTGCCAAATCTTTCCCTCTCATGTATGACCTTACAAGAGACACTAGCAAGCCCTTCCACAGCTTGCTACAAATCTGGCTGAAGAGCTGCTTCTAGAAGAAGCCCCCTGTGTCTTTCTCTCACATCCCAGAGTCTGTGGGCCTGAAGGAAAATAAAAAAACAAACATCACCCAGCAGATTTGGGGGTTGTGGATGCCAAGAAACAGATAGAAGAATGTGCTTACCCCATGCCAGCGTCTGGATCTTTGCAGAAGGTATCAGTGTCAAGGCGAATATGGCCCCTAGGTGCAGCAGGCTCATGAGGATGATATTCCTCCAGACGTATCGCAGCGGGGGCTTGGGGCCCTCTTTCTCCCGGTAGGTCTCATCAAAGATATCGTCTACCATGCCCCGGTCTCCTGCCAAGTCTTCATGATTGAGTAAGTCCTTCTCCATGACGGCATTTCCATTCCTGGTCACCCGGGAGGTGACTGTGCCAACAGCAGTGGTGCCGGAGGTGGAGGAGAACTCCTTGAAGAGGTAGCAATGGACATTTTCGAGAAAGAAAAAAAGGGAAAACAAAACAAGAGGTTGGTGATTATCAATTTCAGAAATAGAAACGCATGCATCTAGGCTGGCAGTGTAAATATTCACAGCCTGTAGTTTCCCTGGAAGGCACCATTCTTTCAGCTGAGCCCTTGGCACAAAGAGCCTGCTCTGGCCATATGGGGTCATGGCCTGAGAGGACAGAGAGCTGGTCTTTCTGGAGAGGAGGTGCATGGTAGGTAGGGTGCCAAAAGTAAAGAAAAATACTTGAAAACCAGTCTCTTTTCCACCAGTGGCTTTGGTGAGATCATTTGCAGACTGCAAGGATTTTTATTTTCCTTCAGTTTGATTAGTGGGTGTTTTTAGAAGGGTTTGTGGTCTGGGCTTGTGCATAAGCAGACAACAATAAAGGAAATCTTGTGAATGAACAAAGAGGTGAGAGAGAAATATGGTCTGAAACACAATTTTATATTAAATCAATGGACTGTTCCTGATATCCTACTTATTTGTGTCACCCCACTAGGGATCACGAACATCAGGAAGATCCACAGCGGGATTCCTCTGGGGTGCCTCCTTATCTCCCCTGCCTCACCTTCCAAGATAGGATGTGGCAAGACCAACATGCTTGAAGATCAGTGGATGGAGGCAGTCAGGTGAGGTACTTCCAGTTACAACTGCAGCTACTTATCCCATGCCTGCTGCTAAGACTCTTATCCCTCTCTCATTTCCCACCCACAGGCAAGGGAAGACAATCCTCTGATCTATGGCCACCAGCATGCAGAGAGGAAGTTTTAAGCAGCAAAGTTGGCTCAGCTTGGCTCCTGGCTCCCTTCTGTAACTGTGACACAACATTCCCTCAGAACATGCTTGTTTGCCCTGGCTGAGTGACAGCCGGCCGCTCAGGCATGCATGACAAAAGGAGCAGGCAGGACTGACCCTAATGAGACAGGTCACTGAACCCTGAATCACTGATTTCCATCTCCATCCTGACAGTCCTGTGCTTGCTGGTACTCGAAGCCCTTTGTCAGCCCCGAGGGCTTGTGCCCAACATGGTGTGGGGGTGCCAAGCACATGGGATGCCTGCGGTGTGTCCTGCACACATCAGCCCCATCCCCTGCCCCTTGGGAGCCTGCCCAAGGGACATGTCCCTCTGCCCCGCATGCCACTGCCTCCGTGGGTGAAGGGGCACTAAAGGTCAGCCAGCAGGAACAGGAGGGCAGACTGCAGGAGGGAGCACAGTCAAGCTGGGAAAGCTCCTTTCCCAACAGAAATCTCTCCTGAATTAACAGCAGATTCCCACTCAGGTGTTCAGCATTCATAAAAGACCACCATCCTGCCATGGCCTAGTTTCCTGAGGGAGGCATTAAAATCAGGCCAGGCAGCTTACGTGGCCACCCCAACTCCTCCCTTTCCCAAGGGTTGAAACTAGAGGGTTACAGACATACCTTCCGATGGGGAGGAGCTGGCAAGGCTGACAGATTCCCCACATTTGGGAAGTAAAATGATCTCTACAGAAGGAGCGCTTTTAGTTTTTCCTGGGGGAATCAAAGGTTCCAAAGAAAAAAACTGGACACAAAGTATCCCGCTGCCTTCACTGCAGGCAGGCAAGCTGCTGAGCTTGGGACTGGCTCTTCTGCATCCTGGCTATAGGCGGTCTCTGCCTGCTTTCTTAATTAATGTTTTGAGGTATGATACTCTCACCTGCTGGAGAATTTAGAGGTAATCCCTACACCAAAAGTGCCATGAGAAATGGCTTCTAATCCAGACATCAGGCAAGGAGAAGTCCTGCCCGTTCCCAAGTGTTAGATATTCTCATCTGGCATTTTGGCAGAAAGGCACAATTTTCTTTCTTGGCAGCAAAACAATCTACCAAAAAGACCCAAGACTTGTCTATGCAGGAAAAATTCCCAGCAGTGATTGGTGATATAATTAGACGGGTAACACACCCCATATGGACATGCTGCTTCCAGAGTAAGAATGTGGGGTTGGAGTTGCATTTTTCTCCTCCATGATAGCTTATGTCACTGTCAAAGTTACACAGGGGCAGAGGAGGAAGAATGCAAAAAAAAACCAGCAGAAAGGAAAAAATCTCTTCCAGAGTTGTAGTAGCCACATGAGGAATTTTACCAGCATACCTATGCTGCTGGAGTTACGCTGATATAATCAGACTGGTCATTTCTCACATGTAAACTAACCTTGAACAAAAGGGCTATAAAGAAGCTGTGAAACAGCTCCACCGTTACAGACTTGGTGGGAGGAGCATCGGGGAATAGGGAGGGAGAGAGGGCAGCTATTTAGGTAGAAGCGGGGGATGGGGGGGAAACGAGGAAAGAAAGAGGATTTTTATCCCCTCATGACCATAGTGGCTCCAACCGAAGAAAACGGGATGAAGACTGATCTGGGGTCTAAGGCTGAGAGAAGGAGGAGGCCAGCGAAATCATTTTCATTAGCTTTCTCTCATTTCTGAATGACTTAGCAGCTCTCGTCTGCAGAACAGATGTTTCCCCATTTACACCCCACCTCCCCAGCACTGAACACGCCATAGGTGATCCTGGCACCCAGCCAGCTTATACAACCAACTGCAGCTCCAAGCTCCGGCACCGGCTACAGCGTGCGGGCCCCAGGGCACTGAATCTCAGGTCCACTACATTTGAATATGCCCAGCATGACGCAGGGACAGGATTCTTTCCAGCTTCCAGGATATGGCCCAAAACACGTGCCAAAACCATGAAACATGGTGTGAGCACTCTGCCCTTGACATCCATTTAGGGGGGGAGAAAAGTAAAGTTCTTTACATCACAGCATTTCTGGAAGGTCATGGCACCTGCACGAAAGGACCAAGGGAGACCCTGTGTGCTGGTGACAGGAAAAGAGCACGGCTATGATTTACATCCACTTCTAGGCATTGGCAGAGGGGGGAAGGATGAGAAGGTGAGAGCACAAACACCAGAATCAAGCCCCTGCCTCCTCCCCTTAGGCAAAGGGTGGCTGCCATAAGGGTCAAAAATAAAAATAAAAATCTTTAAAAATCCAACAGCTGCACACATCTTACTGGTGTGTCAGGTTGTTATTCAGACCTTCTTATGCCAAAAATGGGCAGTCTCCCTATTGTATGCTTTGCTTGGCTCAAGCAATGCAGACACAGCCATTCATTTCATCTGGGCAGCCGGCTTTCACCTTGTGTCTGTCCTAGAGACGCTTCCTGCTGCATGCAATATTTGGTTTTAAAACCCCGCGAGTGAACCCCCTTTCTTCTTCTTAAAAAAAAAAAAATAAATTAAATTTTTAAAAATCCTAGTCTGAGCATTATCAAAAAAACCTATGACTTCTTGGCACAAAAGATCTTCTTGAATAGCCCTTCCTGCTATTCAAGCACACAGCATGCTTCGATGGGTGTTTTCAGCATAAACCTGTATTTTATGCTCAGTCTACCTGAGGGTACAGGATCCAGGAAGATCACCTCAAAGGCGGACGTCTCCGCTTCATCCGCGGGCTCCCCATCAGACTGGATCGATGTCTTAAGCTACCACTGAACCCCTTCGCCTCCCGGCTGCGAAGCGGCGCGGACACAGGCACACACGTGTGAATACGTGTGTGTGTGCACGCACAGACACGCGTGGATGCCCAGACCTTCCCCAAGACAGCAGCAGCGCAGCGCTGCCGGAGCCGCGGAGATGAAGGAGGAAGGGGCGAGGGGAAGACAAAGCGCCCGCAGCCCGGGGCCCCGCTTACCTCCTCCTGCAGCAAGTGCGCAGGCATGGGGCGGCCCTGTCTCTGCTCCTCGGCGGCGGTACGCGGGCGCTCAGGTCCCCGGCGCTGGCGAGAGGCTGCCTCTGGTCGGCTCCTCGCTCGGCGAGCTGTGCGGCTGGCGGAGGCGGGTGCGGAGGTATTTAAGGGGGGCTGCTTGCTCGGCGGCTGGCGGGGCCGGGCTCTGCGCGCCCCGGCCTCCCGGTGACCCCCTGGCCGCGGTGGGATGCGCGGGGTCAGCGCGGAGGGCGGCGAATCGCGGCGGGGGCACGGCTCTCGGCGTGGCCGGGGGGAGAGGCGGGGCGGAGCGAGCAGGGGGGCGGGAGGGAGGAAGGATGCTGAGGAAGAGGAGGATGACGAGGGCCAGGCTCTCTCATGATGCCTGGCTGCTTTTTTCTTTTTTTTTTTTCCTTTCCTTTTTTTCCTCTCCCTCCCCCTCGCGAGCTGATTGGCTGCGGGAAATTTGGTGCCACCTCGGCTTGCCCTCGCCATTGGCTGCCCGCAATCTGCTGTTCGCTCCCCGCGGCGCGCACCCTGCGCGCCCCGCTGCGCGCACTGCTCCGCGCACGGTCCCGCGGCCCGCTCCGCGCCCGCCGGGGCGCTGCCGCCGACCCCGGGAGCCCCGGCCGCCGCCGCCAGGGCTGCCCCCCGTGAAATAAGGAGCTCCCGAGGGGTGAGGGATGTCGGGGAGCCCCGCGCCCCTTCCCCAGCTGGATGTGGGTTGCGGCGGGGGAAGAAGGGGATTCAGCATGAAACATCTGTATTGGAGATGTGCCTGGGGAGCATTCTACAAGTATACGCGTGTATAGAAATCACACATTTCTGCAAAGAAAAGCACCCCACAACTTACGTCCGGATAAGCGTGTATGTCTGTGTAGAGATGTTCATCACGATACGCACAAATATATTGGGAACTGTTGGTTGTAACATTTTTAAAAGAATCCTGTCTTTTGTCCCCAGAAAATAGTGCCTTCAGCAGAGGATGGAAGGAAAAAGTAGTAGCTGATTTTGCAATCAGCTATTATCCGTAACAACCTCCTCACTAGCCAGTAATGCCAGCAATGTCCAGCCTCTACCCAAAATCCAAGCTCTATCCAAAATTCAAACTGTATCCCACAGAGACCTTCACCATTAAAAGTGGAAAAACAAGGCCCTTACAAATCAAACTTTTTCGGTGGCAGAGCCCGGAGGCTCTCCTAACTCCACCGTGTGGTCACCGTGCCAGGCACCCTCAGTCATTTAGCACCAAGGCTTAGGGTCCCCAAATGCCATCACCCTGGCCAGGACCTCTTGCAGCTCCTTCCCCTACTCAACAGTATGTGCCGTGTTCATTTTCTGTCCCCTGCTGACACATGAGTCATTTTGGGAGTGGAGCAAGGATGTGAAAAGCCCAGACTGTGCCCATATCCTCTGACATATATCCTGCCTGGAGCCCTCCTGCAGTGATGGAGCTGACCACACCAAGATCTTGCAGAGTCCATTCCTGGGCTGATACTGCTCAGACATATCGTGGTTTATCCAGTGGCAGCTGTCAAAAGTGAATTGCATTATAATCACTGGAAGGGGAAAGTGACAATGAAAAGTAACAGTAGCCTATTTGTTGTCCAGATTTAGAGGTGTCCAGCAAAGGGGGAAATATGTCCCTTCTTTTTCATTTCACTGTGATGGATAAAGAGGTCGGTGAGGAGTATGTGTTTAAGTTTGGTATTAGGATCTTGAGTCATGCCTACCTTTTAAGACACAATATTAAACCAGAAAGCCCAAATCAGAAGATGTTCCTGGATGGTGAAAGCAGACATGAGTCAGGGAGGGACTTTCAAGCATCTCTTTTAAGGCTCTCCATTAAATGTTTGGTTAACATCACTGAGGAGAAATTGTGTTTAAATTAAAGATTCTACCTATTTTCTATGTGAGTGCTGAAAGAACTACAAACTGAGCTAAAAACTACCCTAATGAAACATGACTCCTGCTATTTCCAGAAGAAAACCAGAAAATAAATATATATATATATTTTTTTAAGAAGGTGCTGAATAAAAAAACTGGTGATTTTAAAGAGGTAATCTCCAGCTCATAACACATGGGGGAAATAATCTCAATATCTTGAACCAGGAGCAGACCTGGAATTGCTACCAGTGGGTGACAGTGGGGCTTTGGGGTTTTGGAGATACTCAGATATTTGCAGTTTTGGAGATACTCAGACCCACCAGAACCCTTTTTTTTTTTTTTTTTTTTTTTTCCCCACGGGTTTCTTTCCTCAAACATGAAGTGCAAGTAAGAGGGATTATACAGGGCAGCAGCTAGATTTTTACCATCTAAAATTAATAACATGTTTGACTGCTCCCTCACAACAGGAATAAGTTTTCTGCATATTTCCCTGCCCAGTTACTCTGGGGGGTGACCATCACTTTTTTGTTGTTGTTGTTGCATAGAGTAAGAGATGGATCTTGACCACTGTTGGGGGGGCTGTGCTCACCTGGCAGGTTTCAAGTCTTCTTTGCCAAGGACAGTCCTGAGAAACACCCTGCACAGCTTGGCCAATTTCTTCAACTGCCAATTTCATCACCTTTGAAACAGGCTAATGCTCCTGCATGTGGCCACGAGGTTCAGGCATTGACACCTTGGTGAGGAAGTGGAGAGTGTGCAGTGTGGTTTGCTTTTCCGGTGTTTGGATTGCAGAACTGGCCTTGCTGTCAAAAGGCTTTTTGGCCCTATGTGGGCTAGAGGCTTGGCCATGCTGTGCCAGCCACACTCCCTGCTGTGGAGAGCTTCTGGCCATGCCTGTGGCCAGCACCCTGAGCACCCCTGGCCCCACCAGCCCTACCCAGCCCTGCCCACCTGAGTCCCAGCTGCAGACTTCTGTCTCAGCTGTGCTGCTCAAAGCCTTGGGACAAAAGGGGGATCACTGGGCAGCCCAGGCAGGAAAACAGAAATGTCTATATAAACACAGCAATACAGCTTAAATTTTCCTGCTCTAGTTTGTATCTCTCCAGACAGGCTTTTCCTTCCTTCCAGGGAGAACTTCCCAGCTGAGCCTTCAGCAGAATTACTTACCATTGCTCATGGTGAACACCAGCATTGCTTCACAAAGATTTGGCTTCAGCCACCATCCTCAGGAAACTGATTCAATTTTTCTGCATCTGGTGACTGCTGCCCAGGGTCATAGTCTCTTTCATAAAAGAGCTGATGCAATGCCAGGGCCATGGTGCACGGCAGCAATGAGCAGAGCCATGTCATGGGTAGCACAGGCCCTGAACTTCAGCACCGGATTTCTTTAGAAATATATGGTCTAATGTAAGGCTGTTTCCACCTCCCTAAGACCTCCTCACAGATTCACGACTCAGCTGAGGAACTGAGCTAGTGAAAAATTCTTGCAGAATTCTTTTTGTCAGAGAGTCTCACAGTTTTTCATGAAGGCTGCAGAAAACAGGGCATAAACCAGCAGTGAGGTTTATCACAAGACAGTATCAGTGAGCAGACACCTTAAGAGAAAGAACTGTCACATTCCCGTCCTGGGATGCACTTACCACCTTTTATTTGCACCCAGAATGCAAATAAAAACATCAAAGCTAAGATAAGGTTCTTTTACCATAACATGTTCCTTCATATTCTTCCCTAAAAATAATAATAAAAAAAATAATAAAAAAAATTGCTTTTCCAATTAGCAGTAAGTTTTGCAAGAGGATTTCATCTGGTGTTGACATCTTGGAAATTTTATTGGATCTCCTCAGTTACCCCCTCCAAAACTGTTGAAAAAGCCATGTGCACAAAAATGCTTGCTGCAAGGGCTTTGCAAGGTTTGTTTAATGTTGTTTATCTTCTTTAACAACATTCCCTGTCTTCCACTTTGTCTTCTATTTCACAGCTGAAAGTTGAAACAAGAAGGGGAGCCTTAAGTAATGAGGAAATAAGCTGAAAACTGGGGAAAGAAATGAACCCTATGCCAAAAATAAAGGCTTGCAAAAATTTTCCAAGGATTATTTTTGCATCTCTTGCACTGATTTCCTGAAGAAATATGAAGCAATTCCAGCTTTAGAGCTTTTTCTAGAGGTGGGAGAATCGTGCTGTGGGTCTTTCATTCAAAGAGCAGTGCTGGCGTGGCTTTCCATCCTTTCACCAATGCTTTCTCTCCTCCTTACCCTCATTAAGAATCTGCTCTTCAAAGGTGTCAAGCCCACTCTGCAGAGCAGATGAACACTGGCATCATTCACCACTGCTGCCAGTGGTCCCTTAGGTTAGTGGTGTCTCCGGTTTTGACAAGTTGACTTTTGGGCACAGTTATGTGTTGCAGAGAAATAGGGTAGGGGACCATGGCTACAGAATGTGTTGTGACAGGACCTGGCTCAAATTGCAAGAGTTCAGAGTTAATGCCTGCTTGAAAGATGAGGGCAGCTGCAGGTCTTTTGAGGTTGTCTTTTTCAGGAGTTCAGGTGCCAGATGGTGCTCCTGGGATCACAACCCTTGTTTGATGTTGTTTTCTCCCCATGCTTTCTTTTGGAAGCTGATGATCCTGTATTTTATTTTCACACACTCTTCCTTGTCCAGGAGAAGTAGCAAATGGCTTCCATATTTGAAATGGAAAGATAAGAATTGTTCAGTCACCTGGCTCCAGACTTAGTGACTTGAGGAGCCTAGTATCGTGCCATTTACCAGAAGTGCTACCCATATTTACAAGAACTGGCAGCATTTTGGTCACTTGCTTGCTTTCTATCGTGTTCCTTCCACCACACACACACACCCCTTAAAACATCAACCACTGCTCTATAAATTCAATGGTTCCCACAAATTCCTGAAGATTCGCTGCTCCATCCTCACTCTTCAAGCATGGCTAAGCTCAGTATGGATTAGCTGGGCTCCTCAGCTGGGAGCATGCAGAAGAATAGCAATGGCCAAACCCCCAACTGCCTTTGGAAGGGCAAGGACTGGATGAAGCAGCTGATGCTTACCTTGCCACTCTGCTGCTGCTCAGTGGGAAATGTGGGGTTAAAGGGAGTCGATAAAGTAACTGAAATCACTGGTGTCTCATTGCCAGGTTTAGAAGGGAAAGCAAATGTAACTGGGGTGATGGCCATGGCTCCAGCCTACGACCAGGATAGCTAAATTCCCTGCCATTGATGAGAGAATCATCGCCAAGATAATCTTATCAGCATCAAGAATTAGGCTGATAACATGCTGATGACTGGGATGTGGTGCTTATCTCTGCACTTTGCTCCATCCCTTTCGATCTGACTCAATGCCAGACACCCTGCCCACCCTCCTCCCCTCCTGTTACCCCAAACAGGCTTTGCTCCCAGTCCTCGGGCTGCCAGCAGCAAGAACCCAGCCGGTATTGTCTAAACAGGGCCATACAATGGGCAGCATTGTGGATACTGGATTTTTGCCCTCATTGAAGATGACCTCACAGCCCACCCCTTGGCCACTTCAGCCAGCCCCTCGGGACTGTGAGGCTGTCTTTTGAACTCGGGTAAATAAATTGGGAGAGGAGGGGGAGAAAGGGATGGGGACCAGAGGAACACAGAGGTCTTTGTGTTGCCACCCTCTCTTCAGCACTGGTGCTCTCTGGTGTCCTTCTACCCACATCAGCTATGGCCGGCCAGGTGCCAAGGAGCCGCATGCCGAGCGCCCATCCCCACCCTCCCGCCCCGCGCTCGCTGGGCAGCGGCACCTCTGCACTTCTGCAGCCTCCCTTCTTCGGGTTACAGAGTGCTCTGCTCATCTCAGCTGGCCTTTCTCCTCCTCCAGGCCTCCTGTGCCTTCCTTCCCACATCCGCAGCCTACATCTCTCGCCCCTCTCTGCAGGCTGCGACCGTCCTCCCAGGTAGCCCCGTCGCCTGCTGCCAGCACCGTGGGAGTGCGGAGCGGGGACCTGCAGGAATGCCACCTCCTGGTGACAGACCTTCTGACGCAGCTTAGGTGGCGTGGGCAGTGCCACAGTGTCCCGTGCTCCGTGGTGTCAGCCCGGCTTAGAGGCAGCGAACGCATCCACGACACCTCCTGCTGCGTGCGCATCTCCACCTGTGTGGGGAGAGAGGTGCTGCTGCGTGGCCGCAAGCGTGAGCCCTGGGGACACATTGCCACATAGTCAGCACAGGGGGAAATTGCAGCACCGGGGAATGGTGAGGGCGCATCCAAGGTCAGTTTGCAGCTGCCTCTTGGGCAGAGCACAGTGTCCCATGCCACTGTTTGTGTGCGTGCTCTGCATCATTGCTTTCTACCCTGCCTCCTTGCTGCAACAGCAGCCTGACCATTCGATGATTGCCCCAACATTTAGGAGAACAAAAATAGTTTACCCAAGTTAAAAATAACCTGGGGGTCTAAAGGTTTGGGAGAAATCTCCCTTACATACTTGCTGGCTGAATCCCAGATATTAATTTTTATCCTAGAGATGTTTCTGATAGACTCCTGTTAGGGGAAACAGGCATACCCCAGCAGGGAGACACCGGTGGGATTGCCCTGAGAATGCATCCATGCTGCTGGGATGAGAAGCAGGAAGGACAAAGGAGAAATTTGCTGGACTGTTAACTGAATCCTCCCTACTCTAGGCTTGTCAATGGCACATGGACAAAACACTCAAAGATGGGGTGTGCCTCTCCCTGTCTGCTGCTCTCGACATCCATACCACATTTGCTTTTAAAGTGAGTGTTTTCTTTCCTCTTGAACAACAGGACTAGAGCAGAGAGCTTTGTAGTCCTCCAGAAGCCAGCATTGATTTTTCTCTTTTTACTCTTTGCTTATCTCAGAGAAGAGCTATATATTGTCAGTAGCATTTTATTGGTTTTAGGAAATTTTTTTTGCCTGCAGGGATAGTGCTTGTGTTTTTGTCTAATTCTATTTGCAACTGAAAATGCTTCAGGACTCCTGTCTGAGCAGAGTGCCTCCCCACCATGGTGTATTGGCTGCAGCAGTATGCATGGCTGGCCCAGTAAAGGACATTTTGAGTCCTTAACGAGAAAAGTCCTATAAACGGTCATGTTTCCGCCCAGCAAAAAGGTCCTACAAGCTATTAGGTTTCTGGCCAGGAACATTTTTAGGTTTCCTTGCTTGCTCCCTTACCTACCTGCCTGGTTTTGCTGCTTTTTCAGGTCTTTAAAGAACTTGCCTACCCTGTCTCCTCTAAAGAATGAAGCTGAAAATACTCTTGCCTTTCCATGTCTACTCTTCACTTAAAGTAAAGGACTGAAGACTTTCGGGTTCCTATTAGTTTTGGTGGGTAAAAATGTCCCATGTTAACCTGGTGTTTGTGTTTGGAGTAGTAATAAAGGAAAGTTCTGTTGCAAGTGTAAAAGAAATCCTGAGCAGGTAACACTGAGGGGACCCTGCAGCCTGGTATCATCTGCTCTTGGCTATTTCTGTTACCTTTTTAAGCATCCTCATTTTGTCTCCAAAGTGTTGTGACAGTACTAACGCAGCAGTCTCATTCAAACTGTCAGTCTACAAAAGCTTCTTACAAAGTCTAGTGAGGACTGGAGAGGTGAGCAGATGATTGACCACCACACACATTGACACAGCAGGCATTTGGTGTGCTTTGGAAGGTGTGTGTTTTCCTTCATCTGAGCTGTGTTTCGGAGGATCATGTGTGCAGAGGATTCAGGTATAAAGTTCAAGAACAACCAGTGCTGGCATGGAAATTACTCCAACCTTCTCTAATTGATAATGCCAGGGGATTTTCATTCCTGATTCTTTGAGAAAAGGAAGCAAGGTAAGGGTGAAGTAGCAGAATTTTATGGCTTTTGGTATAGAGTTACATGACATTATCACCACTGTTCCTATCCTCCTAATTTTACCTAGATGAAGATGGTAGTGGAGGTGTTGGGAAATTGGGCAAAGAGTGCCCACTTTCAGTCTGAGGGTTGCTGGAACAACTCTGGGATCCATAGCTGCAGTACAGCTACTTTGAACTTCCCTGCTGATACACATGAAGAAAGACAGACCAAACTTCCTCCTTCTGTAGACTGTACTGGACTAGGAAGAGTAGAAAATGTGTTGGAGGTCACCTGCTTAGATTTCCAGTAAGATCTTGGCAAATGAGATACATGGACTGAACTAAATAATATGATGTCACTAGACAAGTACAAAGCTCTAGTTTGAGGTGAAGAGTCAACTATCCAAACCTGCACTGGGACACTAACTTGGTGAGATAACAATTCTGCAGATAAGAGTCTGGGGACAGCAGTGAAGCATGTGCTTACAGCGCCACACTACAAGCAGAGTAAACTGCAGGTGTACAAATAGTGGCATGATAGACATATGATCGACAGAAGGGGTGACTGTCTGGTTCTGCTTGGTACTGGGGACACCCAGGGTCAGAGGGTTTTCTTTCTTTGTCCACTGTGCCATTTTGCTTTTTAAATAGCCTGCTGACTCTATGGTGTGCCTTGGGAATAACAACCCTGAAAAAGGATTTGGATGTAAAGATTAACAACCTTAAAACTTGAAGAGCCTCCCTGAACAGCAAAAATACCACCCAGGGAGAATCCAGGCAGAATCCTTTGCTGCCTGTCCTGTAGCAGCAAGGTCTTGGGTGCGAGATCCTCAGCTGTACAGCTTTGGGGGATAAATGCCTGTCAGGATGGCACCTCTCAAACCACTACCAAGGGACTGCAATGTCTCCTGCCCAGTGATGTCCTCACCTGATCACAATTTCTGCATTATGCAGAGACCACCTCACAGGTACTCCAGGATCCCAGCTAACATGCCTGAATGCTGAGATAGAATGAGTTTGGAAAGCACTGGAACACAGATAGGAGCTAACAGGCATGCAAACACACAACATTGCCAGTGACTGGTTTGGCCCAAACTCCTTCTTCACCTCCTCTCTCTCATTCACTCAAGTATATCCTTAAAAAACTGGCCCATTCAGGTGATTGGCTCATCCCTGAATATCAATCACATGCAGCACAGAATCCCAAAACTGATGACAGACTCTGGGTGTTCAAATGGCCACCTAAGCCTTTCCCATCTTGTCTTCCTATCTATAAAGTATGAACTTAATGAATTACTTGGAATTACATGATGAGGAATAAGTAGAGAAAAATAAGTACTGTGCAGCATAGGACTATCCAGGTTGAATGGATATAACTGCACTGCAGACAAATGATTTTCATCCAAACAGTTATTGGGTTACAGAAAAGCAGTGAACAAAAATAGAAATGCTGTGAATCATTTGCAGCTCCTGAGGAATCTGCCTCTCTGGTCTCCAGCCAGGACTTGGCCAGCACCTTCCCCCAAAAGAACAGTGGACTTAGCTCAGGATGTGCTGAGGCAAAACTAGAGCAGCTCCTTAGTGTCCAGAGGGTTCTTGCCTTGGTTTCCAAAGACCTCAGGATTCCTTCTTTTGCATTTCCTCCATGGGGAACAGAGCTGGATCTCAGGAGGAGCCAAGCCTTCAGATGTAGGGACCCTGCCCTCCTTCTGGTGCTGCTCAATGTATCACAAACATTTCTTTCACCCCTAGGAACAGGGTATCTCCTCTTCAGCATGTGTTAATGTGAGCCTTAGCCATAGACAATGGGAAAAAACCACCAAAATGTCAACTGCTGGCACCTGACAGCTGCTAGATGAGGGGTAGAGGGATACTCCTGCAGCAGGTATCACAGATGCCTGATGTTTTGCCCTGGATGGCCCTGGTTTCAGTATCTCTCCTTGCTAAAGTTTGTTCCAGGCATGACAGGAACAGGCAGGGTGAGTTCCTTGTCCAGGAATGAGTTACATGACAGTTAACCAGTGCTGAGGATTTAAGTTTGAACTGCTAATCCAGTTTTATACCCCCATCCCCACCCTTTGGACTTTCTCTAAATTATTCTGCATGGGATATCTGCATTGCCTGCCCCTGCCAGAGGCCTTAGAGGTGGAAGTATTCCTAAAGTCAACATGCAATGATTTAACTGCAAAGAGCCTAGCAACTTTCAGCAGATGGCCACAGTATGTCTTCACAGCGTATGTCTGCCACTCATGCTGTAGCTTGTGCATAGGATCAGTAACCAGCCAGAAAAAGTTTTCTCAGGTAGAATAAATTGCACTGCCTTCATCCAAAACACTTGCACTGCTCCTCAGGTAGGCTTGGCTGATAGCTGATTGCTCGGCTGAGCATTTAAAGAAGTCTGACTGCCCGGCTCCTGAATGTAGGATATTGCTGCGGCTCTGTCCTGGCAAGGGCAGGCTGGGTCTTGTTGAGGCTCTGCTGGTTCTGCCCATACTGTCCTCGTTAACCGGGGTGACAGGCAGTAATTGACTGAGTCTGATGAAGGACAAGCCCAGCGTGATATGGAAGGTGAGCGCTGGTAGGATCGGGATTTACAGGGCTTGTGGCCGCTGGGGAATGTAGTTCCAGGCAGCAGAGCCGCCTGGGGAGGGGGCAATGCAGGCAGCGGGGACCAGCTGCATGAAGGGCACAGGACAGGCGTGTCCGGAGGCACCAGCGGAGGACATGCGCTCAGCAGCGGGCACCACGGGCTCGGAGAGGGAGCGAGCTGGGGGACACCCGAGGGGGCGGCAAGGACAGGAGGACAGAGGCCAGGAGGACAGGCAAACAGGAGGACAGGCGGACAGCGGACAGGCGGACAGCGGACAGGCGGACAGGCGGACAGGCGGACAGAGGACAGGCGGACAGGAGGACAGGCAAACAGGAGGACAGGCGGACAGGAGGACAGGCAAACAGGCGGACAGGCGGACAGAGGCCAGGAGGCCAGGCGGACAGCGGACAGGCGGACAGGAGGACAGGCAAACAGGCGGACAGGCGGACAGAGGCCAGGAGGCCAGGCGGACAGCGGACAGGCGGACAGAGGACAGGCAAACAGGAGGACAGGCGGACAGGCGGACAGAGGACAGGCAAACAGGCGGACAGGCGGACAGAGGCCAGGAGGCCAGGCGGACAGCGGACAGGCGGACAGAGGACAGGCAAACAGGAGGACAGGCGGACAGAGGCCAGGAGGCCAGGCGGACAGCGGACAGGCAAACAGGAGGACAGGCGGACAGAGGCCAGGAGGCCAGGCGCGCTCGCAGCCCGCGGAGCTGGCCGCGCCCGGGGCAGCGCCGGGACGCGCGGGGCGGAGCGCTGCTGCCACCTGGCGGCCGGACCCGGGCGGCGCAGGCGGAGGGAGGGAGCGGGCCGCCGGCTCCTGCGGGGAATGCCGGGCGGCCAGGGCAGCCCTCGGAGCATCCCGCATCCCGCGGGGCTCAGCTGAAGAGTTTCACCTCAGCTGAGAGCGGGACACGTGTCCGAGGTGGGCTGGACTGCCAGCGCTGAGAGCTTTGAACACCATCCTCATGAGATTCCTCCAAAAAGGCAGAAAAGATCAATGATGCTCCAAGTGAACTTTCCGAAACAGGGCAATGCTGTGCCAGTTTGTAGCCCTATGCTTGAGAACTGCCAAGCAAACCTAGGTGGTCACAATAGGGAGTTTAGGTGCTTTACTAAACACAGAAGCATGTAACTGGGGAGTAAGTAGATGAAAAGCACTGAAGTATAAATAATAGCTAATGAAACCAAGCAATATTTCACTGCAAGATTTACTGTGAATAAACTGAAAAATACTACAGGCATTACCTATGCTTCAGAGATTAAATGCTTTAAAAATTGCTGGTGCATCTAAAAGTGGGAACACCAGCAGGCACACAAGTTCTGGAGGAGGGAAACAATTCCACAACAGAGACCTTCTTTTACTTGCCTCCCGATTATATGAATTATGCTATTCCATCAGAAAGCTGGATGTCGCACTGTAATTCTCCATCATGCTTGCTTCTGTTAACAAAGCTGATGGAAACCACAATCTCATCTCTCATATCTGATACATCCTGTAATTTTTTCCTTACATGTTAGCCCATGTATTAATGCAACATTCCCCCAAAGCTGAGAGGGATCATCATTCCTTCTTCTCATCGCACTTATTCAACACAAGCTTGCAGCCTGCTGTGTTCTCAGGGATATTATACAGAGACTCTCTTGCATATGGCAGATAGCTGGATTGGAGATGAAATCTTTGATCTGAGTCCTGCTTTGTCTTTGTAGGGACAGTGGCAGGTGTTTGCTTGTGATATGCCATGGGACACAGACTGTGTGTGTCCTTCTTGCTGGCTGTGATAAATCTGGGTCAAAGGAGCAGCCTGTATCCAAACACCCTGCTCCTGGCACTTGCTGCAGCCCAGCCTATGAGAAGTGACTCTTTGAGCCCCTTGATGGAAGCTCCCTGACTTGTCACAAGCATGGGTCACCTCTGGGAGTAAACCGTGGGTTGGTTGCCACCCCAGAGCTGGTTTCGTTGCACAGGAGGAAATAACTTTTGTTTTGAAGCTGGTCCTCCTCAGGTGCTTCTGTTTTTTAAGGCGTGGTGCTCATCACTGCCCACGGTGTGTCAAAGACAGACTTTCTCCCAGCAATGCCAGTTGGCCCAGACAGTTCCTAGGAGCACAGAGTTTGCTGTATGTGTGTGTGGTAACATGCCCACACATGGATCTGCACGGCTGCACGTATCACAATGAAGACTTAAGAAAACACCCTGCAGAGTGACAGTAAAGGTTCTTAGTAATCAAAACTGCACTTAGAGATCAAGAAAATTTAGTTCTATATTCTAAAAAAGAGGAAAAATCAACATTATCTTGTAAAGGACCTGATAACTTCATCCTATACCCACTTCTTTCTTCTCAGGTAGAGATGCACATGCACAGTCCCTGTGAAGTCCCCACTGAAGGCCACTGCATGGGTACATGAATGTAAGAGAGCTCTCCAGTGTGTTAGGAAATATGTAAGTTTTAGTAAATATATGTTTGTACAGATGTTCATGAAAACTTATTGCTAAGTTATACATCAAGATAACTAGTTTTTATAGGTCAGTTTCAATCTGTCCTTAGCTAAAATGTCTTTCACTCTCTCTTCACCTTTTCTTCCTCAGGCAGATTTATCTTGACAGATTTGAGACATGTAGAGTTGCTGGCTGAAACAGTTCTTACATCTTGGACTGCAGAAAGCACCTTTTGTACTGGTTCCTCAACCAGTCTCTTGGGATGGTCGGATTCCTTAGCTTCTGAACATAACTAGAACAAGAGTGGTACTATTCAAATGTAAATAAAATCCACCTGTTTGATGTAAAAAAGGAGATCAGCAGAGAAGAGTTCACTTAATTGAAAAGTAATGAAAATGCATTAATGTTAATACACTGTGCTGGGAAAATTTTCAAAATTAGTCATAAACTGTTTTCTCAACACCAAGGTACTGTGCTTGGAAGCCTGGTTTTTTATTTCTGATGCTTAACAGTTGATTAGTGCTGTCACTACCACTTTCCCTTGCTCTATTTCTGATGCAATCCATAGAGATAACAACTCTCTCTAGCTCTGTTCATGTTGCCTGGAAGTGGGAACCAAATGCTTGTGTTGATGAGAACCAGCTGAAAATGGATTATTGCCAAGAGAATTAACATAGCACCCGAAGTAAGAAAACAGGAACTTGGATATAGAAATATTTATGCATGGTTGTGTCTCTTTTTTGTTTGTTTTAGTTGCAGTGAAGGGTGACTATAGAATACTGTGTACTGCTAAACTTATATACAAGATTTCTCAAGAATGAGGCACCTGTAAAATTTTAAACCTTGATGATGATGAAGCTCCTGGAAGAAAACTAAAAGTATTGTTCAAAATCTGTGCCGAAACTGATTCTGTTATAGAGCGGGGTACTTCTGTCCTGGTCCTCTAACAGGTCTATTCAGCACAGAAAGTTGGTCTGTAACTAGTGTGTCCCAGCATCACCTCTAGCTAGTGAAAACATTCCCACCAGGGCAGTTTCAGCAGTGGCTGGTGAGCTCCTGGAGAGCTTGTCCTCTTGGGTCTGGTGAGCAGACTCCCCTCCAGTCCCAACAAGAGACTGCCCTTCATTAACTGATAGGACTTTTTTCTAACCATGAAATCTAAATGCTTTGTGGTTCTAATTCAGTGTTTGATAGTGCCTTTTTTTTTTTTTTTTTTTTTGGGGGGGGGGGGGGCGGAATTTATGAACTCTTTGGTGCTCTCTTTACACAAAGGAATTAAGTGTGGGATATTGTTTAAAGGTCTGTGTGCTTGGCACACTGACAGAAAAACTTCTGTGGCTGTAGTACTTTATGTCATTCTAACATGCTGAATCCCACTGAGATAATGGTTTCTGGTTTTAGAAACAGTCTTCCCTGGGTATCTCTGAAAGGTTTCTTCTAGGCGTGCTGAAAAATGGATCTCAACGAAGAAGGGGAAAAAAGGAATGGAGAAAAGAAATTCTGTTGGCTGGTTTTCACAAGAATGAAAGTTTGGTGAATAAGGCACAAGGCACTATAAGGAAAAAAGATGTAAGTGCTCACAGATGCTACCAGACATACACTGCTCCTTAGCCAGGAAATACTGCTACTCCACACGGGCTTACATCAAACACTACAGAGGGCATAGGAGAGTGATCTATGAGGTCCTAAAGTCTGGATCATATTCTCCCCCAGCTGACACATCACCCATCATTCAAGTTTAATGGCTGAAAAGGAGCTTTCTAGACCCACATAAATTGAGTCACCCCATGCTGCCTGTAAGACGTTGCATGTGTTTCCTTAATTATAGACTGTTCTTTGTTCTGGCTTGTGTTAGGCTCTTCAAAATCAGGTGACACAAACATGACCTGTCTTCTGGGCTAGGTGGATGCCTTGGTCTTTCAATATAGGACAACACACCCCCCTTTCATCACCTGCTCTGTGCCCCAGCCACTGAGCCAGCAGATCTGCACTGTACCTGGGTCCTGAAAGATGGGATGAGATGTGCAGTGGTGCTGTGCCACAGGTAGCAAGAGCTGCTCTGTGAAAAAAAACCCCATGTTTGCCCAAAGCAGCAGCTCTGCACATAAGTCATGCTACTTGTGCATGGGCAGGTATATCTGCTGTATGGTCCCAGGAGTGCAGCTGGATGCCTGGCTGTGGCATGTGGCCTTTCACTGAGGCCTCATTCCTTAGCATTGCTGCTCTGCAAACGTTTCCCCTCCGTTGAACCCACTGACTCCATCCCACTGCTTTCATCTTGCTAGGGAGTAATAAAACACAACTGGCCCTAATAATAACAAATTCAGTCAAAGGATACAACCCAGACCTCCAGTGACTTTCCAGCTACTAAGGCTGTGCTCTTAGTACCAAGTTAGGTTTTGTGTCACTGTTGTTCAAGCAGCAACTTAGTGCCACGATCTTAGGTGACATCTAGGGAATATCTCTGCCTATCCCAGCTGGCTTGGCAACATCACCTGTATGTATGAACATTAGAGTCCAACAAAAACATCCTTACTTGGGCCTACAGGTGTGAGCCATGTTGCTTCCTCGGGTAATGCCAGAAAAATAACAACCTTCAGTACCCATGGAGAGACACCTCTTCTGAGTTATGTATTCAGATCTTTGGAAGGACCAGGCTCAGGCTTTACATTCTTTTATAGTCTCATCACCAAGGCAAGTGTGTCGTCCCAGGGTTAAGCTCTGGGACCCTTCAGGGTAAAGGCACAGGCCTGCAGGACCAGTGGTGCCTGGGACAACTATTTGCTGGTGGCTGGTGGCAAGGTGGATGCAGGTATCTCCCAGCCACTGTTATTGCCAGTTTTGCCTGTTTGTTATTTTGGTGAGGTTTTTTGATGGGTTGGTTTTTGTGGGGGGGTTTTGTTTGTTTCTGGTTTGGGGTTTTTTTTCGTGGGGGGAGGTTATTGTGGTTGGTTTGGGGTTTTTTTAATAATCAGGTTTGCCTCAGGGCCGGCAAGCACCGCAGGGCTTCTGGAAACACTGCAAAAGCAGGAGATTCCACCCCGAGGTTTCCAAAACGACCAGTACCTTTACTCCTGTGTTTCACCCCTGCTTTTCCGATGAGCTGAGGAAGAGGATGCGCTGCCGCCCGCCCGCCTCGGCGCTCCGCTCGCGGGAGCTTCTGCTCCTTGGCCCTTGGCGGAGAGCGGAGTCCCCGGCCCCGAGCAAGGCAGCCCTGGCCCACGGCGCTCCCACGGGTGCCCTGGCACTGACCCGGGCTGCAGCAGCCGGGGGGCTCCGGCCGCTCCCCGCCCGCAGGGGCCGGCTCTTCGCAGCCTCCTCACCACGGCATCTAGGTCTGTTACTGCCGGGAAGAAGCAGAGAAGGACTCCAGGACTCGTCGGTGTTCCCAGGGCTACCGGGCTAATTGGGCTGACCGATTGGTGAATTGGTGGTTCCTGACAACGGGTAGTGCCACCCCTCTGGCCGGTGTCACCAGCTGAGCTGATATAAAGGAAAGAGAGGATGCTTGCTCTCTGTGGGGAGCTGCTGGTGTGCCCTCTCCTGGCTGCTGAGGCGGACAAGCTGTTTGGCATTGACTATCGCTCTAACTTTTAAATCCAGCCTGGGCAGGCAATCTTCACAATTCCAGTTAAAAAGTACTTCTGCTAGCAGTGAGTAGTCATGAATTTGTCTCACCTTAACAACAGAGCTGAGAGCCACTTTAACGTATCAGAGGTGCATGAACTGGAGACAGTGGGGAAGAAAGCTTGGGACAATCCTGCTTACAATGGCTCTCCCTCTACCTCCTTGAAAATTCAAACCATCTACAACCCCAAGTCTATCCTGGAGAATCCCTATGAGAATTTTGAAGACGTTGGGGACCCACTGCCCTACCAGGAAAAACAGAGCAAAGCTGTGAATGAGAAGACAAGTCCTTTCCTCAAGTGCTGCTTCTGCATCTTCAGAGGCATCCGAGGTAAATCTCTGATATCTCATTAGAAGGGCCTTATTAGCCCTCAGAGCAATGGTGTGGGAAGGAGGGGAGGAAGAGAAGGGATGCAGAAGATAGAAACCTCTTAGTGTCTGTGTAGCCCAGGGACCTGTTCAACATGCAGTAGCATTAATCCAAAGATCATCTTTGGCTGACCTGAAAGGAGCATCCTTGTTCTATGTGCCTTGCTATAGCTTCATGGTCTGTCCTGTTACCTTCACTACAAGATAAGAGATTTAGTGGTGTGCTCAAGGTCATGCAGTGAATCTGTTGGCAGAGCTTAGGTGCTCTGAATCCCCAGGAGCCATCACTGTGGCGGTGAGACTATTCTTTGTGTGCATTTTCTAGATAGAGTGGTACTGGCCCCTGTGCTACAGTAACATAAGAACTGATAGACCTATCTAGCACTGTCAGGACTGAAATGTAGGAGATTACAGCAATGTATCAAATAATGCTTTGCTTGAAGATAGAAAGAAAGAGGTGCTGTTTTCCAGTTTAAAAGACAAAGGGGAATGAAATATTATGTAGGCTTATTCAGAGGCAAACAAAACCCTGCGGACAAGATAAGTCTCCTGTCAGGATACAATCCAGGGTGAGGTCATTATTTTATAAAGACATAAAATCCTAATATTTTAAAAACAGCAAAGATAAAAAAATAATTCTTACCAATGTGTCTTTTTTTTTTTTGCTCACTTGGAAGGCAAGAACCTTTCTGAGAGCCATACCCTCTAACAGTATGAGTGGGTGAATAAAAGTATATGTGAATTGCACAGCCCCCCCATGATCAATGCTTTTGTCATTGCCATTACAGTCTAACACTGCTAATTCACATGGAATTCGGAGCAGAGGCTTTAGAGATTTCTCCCAGCCAAGGAACAGTGCTGAGTGGGTTTGGTAGCTAATTACAGATTATTCTTACGCAGTGTATCATTTACCTGGTTTATTCTGAAATGCTTTCTTCTAGGCATTGTTTGAGGCTTAAAATGGAAAAACCTATCCATACTTTAACAGCAAATTTCCATTTGTGAGCTGCCAAAGTTGAATTTGGAGCATGCAAATTTGGAGTTGAATTTGGAGCATGCAAATGATAACTGTCAAGATACTACATCATTTTCTTCTGACTGTTGCAGCAGTGTGTCCTGACACTAAGGATGGTAAATAGGGCTAAAGGAATTACCAAAGCTGGGACTCCAAAGGCCAGTGCAAAGAGCAAAGACCTCTTTGAGCCTCACAGAAGTGAGGAAATTTTCCTTGAAGAATTTGCTTCCTTCCTTTGCATCTTTACTAGGTGCTCATAATTTTTCATTGCCTCTCTATTGCTGGCTTTCTCCCTTCCCTTTCCATTCAATCACTTTGGTGTCTCTCATGGAAAATAGAAGTAGTACATATAAGTCAGTTAGACATAGGTTGGGGGTTTTGCTTCAAAACCATTTCCTGGAATTACATGTCCATAGCTACTGGTAATAGTTGGATTATTAAGCTTTTTTCTTGTCCTCATCAGTTTCTGTGCTGGTTTAGTAGTGAGTAGCTGCTGCTCCTAGTGCCACTGCTCAGAACCATTCCTGTCTAAGAGGTGTCCAAGCAACTCTGTGTCCTGGTTCCTGCCTGCCTCCTGACATCTTTGCTGTTTCATGGCCAGCCTATGGACAGACTTTGGTGGGTATCTGGGTACATGGTGGTTGTTGAGGGATACCCAGCTTCTCAGTGCCTTTGGAAGAGGATCTCCAGCTGTACCTGAGACTGAGCTAGTCACTCACCTGGGTCACAAGTCTGGTTTAAAAGCACACTCAGAATGTGTAGGTGTTGCCAGTAATTCTTATCAGTCACTTGTTACTATCAGGAAGGTGAAACTTATAAATTAACTGCATTCATAGCCTAGTTTCTAGATTCTGTTGTTTTTTTCTTTGCTTAGTCATGTGAGTGTTGGGTGGTCATTCAAGGTGCCATAAGGAACACTGGATATCTTCTAGCCTTGAGTCCTTCTACTCCAAATGTCATGTCCAAAATAGCTGCATCTCCAAGGGGGTAGGTGGTGCCAAAGGAGACACATATGGGGACACGCTTTATGAATGAGGTGACAGATTTCCCTGGCATGTTTCCTAAAGACATAGCTGAAAATAAACCTCAGCTGATACAGTATTACAACTACTGCATGCAATCTGAAAGGACTGGAACAGTCTCATGGTCCTCCAGGTATCATTTTGGGCAAGTCTCTGAACCAAGTTTTCAGGGATATTTGAGTGTCCTTGAATTTAGGTGTTCCTGACTACACTTCTGTTCTCCAAATAAAAAGGTCTGTGAAATGCTCCAAACATATGGATAGTAGGGGTTCCCTGCTCATGGAAAAAAACCCCAAACAAACCTGTTAAAAGGCTGCAATGTAGTCATATCTAAGGATGAAGGTGGTTATTTAAAAGTGACCTGAAGAGATGGGCAAATTGTTTCCCCATGTTTTTCTTCATTGTGAAGATTCCTGTAGATCACATGATACTTCCTCCTCCACAGGAGTTAATCCAGATCATCTCCAGGCTGTCATTTCTGTTGCTGGTCTGGATTGTCCAGAGCAGGATACTGGTTTTCCTGCCCAGAAGTGATGGCAGATGCTGCAACAGTCACTATGGTAGTTAATGGTACAAAAACCTCTCTAATCTCTTGAGATGCCAAAGAGCTATCAAAATGACAGGATAAATACACACAGACCACTAGAACACTTTTGCTTACTCCAGAGAAAAGAAAAGTTTGGTATCTTCCAGAGATGACTCCAAATGTGGGGCCTTTGATCAGCTTTGATCCTGGTTTGCAGGAAGATGTTGTATCCTACTGAGGATAGGAATCAGGGTTGAGCTCTCTAGGAGCTGCAGAAAGCAGCAAGACTATGGGAATTATTGACATGGCTTTCATCACTAGGCTTTCAATTGAAAGTTCTTATGCCTTTCAACTTCAGGTACATTCCAGAAATCACATCAGAAAGCCATTACAAAAAGAACAAACAAATACACTAATGGTATTAGATGGTTCATCAAACCCAAAATATCAAAGCTGCTTTTAAAGGAAGCATTTCTCTCTTATTGAGAACCCTGGTGACATTTAATGAGTTGTGTGAAGAAATAGGATCTTTAGCTGGTGCAATTGGTGTATTGGATTCAGCTAAGCTCCATTGTTAGATGTCCTGAAGATAATTTGGCTCTAAATGTTATGCTGAAAATATTGAGTTGGGTTGTTTGATTGAGTTTCATGACCAACAAGAAAACTGCATGAGTTTTTAGGTAAGCAAGAGACAAATATTTAGGGCCTAATTGTTCAATATGCACTAAAAGGAGTAATAGTTGTAAAGCTAACACCAGATGCAGTTCTGCAATGGAAGACCTCTCAGAAATTCAGCTGTTGGCACATGGGTGACTGAGATGAAATATTATGGTTTCAAGAGCATTTATGACGAAGACTAAATTTCTGCAAAGAGTAACCTGAAAAACAGTCGGGAAAAGATCAGCCTATATAATGAACAGAAAACAGAAGAAACATAAAACTAAATAGTGATTTAGGAAAAAAAATACACTACATTTCAGTGTTAGTTAGCCACAAATCTTTAATTCATGCTGGTATGGTTCTTCTTAGGAGTATTTAGCACATTTTTATAGGTCAAGTTTTGAAATTAAATATGGCTTGGCCTTGAAAAGTGACAAAACTTCAACTTCCAACAGCAATTTTTTGGAACAGGACTACAGCTCCACACATGGCCCTTGAGAATGGCCATGAAAACTCTACAATCTCTTCTTTGTACCAAACAGGTCTGTGGGGCACCACATTGACTGAGAACACAGCTGAAAACAGGGAGCTTTACGTGAAGACCACCCTGCGAGAGCTGCTGGTTTACATTATGTTCTTGGTAGACATCTGTCTATGTAAGTAGCTGTCATATTTCATAGGCACCATCTCTGTGTGCAGTGTGAGGGGAATCATGTGAGATTTTATTGCTAGTCTTCCTTGCTCTGCTGTAAATGTTACTTTTATTGTATGGATGCTCACAGCAGCCAGAAGTCGTCATTAACCTACAGAATTGATGCTGCACAGAGAAGTAAAATTACTGACCAATGCTAGCTAAGTGATGTTGGTTAGACTTAAGCAGTATTTTCTGATTGGCATTATCTGATCTAGCCATTGACTCCACAGTTGTTGGAGATTCTGCTCAAGGTCTTTTCTCAGTTTCACAGCAAATGCTCAACATCCGGAGAGCAGCTCTAGAAACTTCCTGGTATCAAAGACACCCTCTGAGACTAGATGGGTGGCTGAAGTGATAAAGCAGATGGCAGCTCACCCTGTTGTTCTTGAGTGAATGTAATGTGTCCCTGTACTGAATGGTAATGCTAATATGGACTTTGTGTCAGTAGGACAATGGCAGTTTGTTTTTTCAAAGGTTATCACAAGTGAGCACCTGTGGCATGGGACAGTGAAGGGGGTTATATTTCATGGACCCTATGGCAGGAGAAATGCACAGACAATACCACCCTAAGTTACTATCACATTGTCCCAGGGAGACAGTGCTTCAGTCATTCTTCCTAAAGAACAAAGATAGGCACAAAGACGTACATGTTGTCACACACTGACTCATCCAGGAGATGTGGGGGGTTGTGTCTTGAATGTCACATGCTTTATTTTCCTGGTGTCCTTTCAAGAGTAGGACATATTCTTAGTGATCACTATGATGGATGTTTTTCTGAAGGAAGGAGCACTGGAGAGTTGAAACAACGTGTTTGTGGAAGTTAGAGCCTGCTCCTCTTGGGGTTTCTTGGTAGATGAAAACTTACCTGGAGCTCTTCACTTGGGAAAATAGGGTGGGTTTTGTGCCTTCATGACTTCATATCAGAAATTCAAAATACAGGTCACAGACTTTATTCTGAGAAATTTCCCTCAGAAATTTTGTCTAGGAACAAAAACTGTTATCCAGAATGTTTATTTGTATCCTCCAATGTCTTCTCTCACTACTTAGCTCTTATTGTCGGTTAGTCTGACCGTTTAAACTTGAACACAGAGCAGATAAGTTTGTAAATCCCTTAGAAAGAAAGCAGAAAGCCTTAAGATTTATTTTTCTGTGCCTTGTTCAGCTTACCTGTGAAAGATAAGGTACACAGGAAGTGAATATATGAATACATTTATATCAGGCTCCAATACTTGGGTATATGGAAGGACCTTCCTCTTGTTCTCTTAGTGACATATGGAATGACAAGTTCCAGTGCCTATTACTACACCAAAGTGATGTCTGAGCTCTTCCTGCAGACCTCTACAGATGGCCGTGTCTCCTTCCAGTCCATTGGCAGCATGGCTGACTTCTGGGTGGTGAGTACGAATCTGGTGCCACAGGGAACCCTGAAACTCAGCTAGACTGGGATATTCAGTTCCCTCTGAAGTCCTATCCAGTGATTTCTGCAAGACATTTTGCTGCCACACACTTCCACCAGCTACTAGCAATAGTTACAATAACATTTGCACACAAAATATCATGTGAACACTGTGTCCAGAATACTGGCTATGCTAAGTTTTGTGTGTGCCCAGGAGTGTCCATTTCCCAGTAAAACAGTCAGGACATAACAAAATAATTTTGGTGATAAAAGCCTCAACTCATTGCACAGATAGGAAGCACTGGCCTTGAGAAGCCAAGGGATTTACTTCAGGTTTCCTTGTGGCATTAGTGGCTTTGAATCCTAAACTTCAATATCTTCAAGCTGGTGTTTTCAAATGCCATGCAAACAGCCTATATCCATTTTCATGGCATTTTGAGAACATCAAAATTAACACGCCTGTAATTCATGCCTGGGCTTGTCTAATCTATTGATTCTTTAGGAAGAAACTGGATTAAAATTTGCATTTATTTATTTGCAAATTATCAAAGAGAATAAAATAGGAGAAAAACATCTGGGGTCCAACATTTCTGTTGAAAATGGGTGAAAGAAGTGAAGTGCCTCAGTGAAGGCCATTGAGTTATTGTGACCACTTATCTCTGGCAGCCAGAAATCTTTTGTCAATTAGAGTTGCCTTTTTCTGTCATATTAAAACACTCCAGCAAACAATGGCACTATTGTTTCCCCACCATTTCCAGGACACTGGCACACGCACTTTTCATCCTTTGCAACTTGGGCCAAGGCAATTCCTTGGGGCTTGTCCTGACTGAAATAGAAGAGAAAATGAGACTCATAGGGCTCCTGTCTCTTCATTAGGCATAGAAAGGGCCACATACACATTACAGGCCTGTGAGAAACAAACGAAAACCCTGCTGCCCAGCATCCCTCCTCTACCACCAGCCTAGTCTTTCTTCTCCTTAACACACATGCAACACAAAGTTCTACTACTTTCCATCTTGAGGACCAGAGAGGGGTTGGTCAGGTCCTACTACCTTAATCCCAGACTAAGAAAATTCCTCTGATGTGTGAGCTATGAAGGAGTTGTTCTCCTCTGCCTCCTTTGCAGTATGCACAAGGTCCCCTGCTGGATAATCTTTACTGGACAAAGTGGTACAACAACGAGTCCCTGGCAGCACACAGCACCCAGTCATACATCTACTATGAGAACCTGCTGCTGGGTGTCCCACGCATGAGGCAGCTGAAGGTGAAGAACAACTCCTGTGTGGTCCATGACGACTTCAAGGAGGAAATCTCAGGTTGCTATGATGTATACTCTGAAGACAAGGAGGAAAGGGTCTCCTTTGGGCCCATCAATGGAACGGCGTAAGTATATCTAATCCCAATTAAACTTCTAGTTCAAATAAGAACTGCTGAGCTGCAGGATGCTGGGGGTGAATTTCTCATATGAGGCTGGAATTCCCCTTGCAGTCAGAGGCAGAAAGTCCTTTTTGTCTATCAATAAGGTCTGTTTTGTCTATCAATAAGGTCTAGTGTCTCTTTGTGGAGAAGGACAACAGAATGAGTTTTCATGTTTGAAAAGTCATGAAAAATCCAATAGGAATATAGGAAGAAAATGTTGCTTATTTTTAACAGAATGAGGATAAATAAAGACCCTTTGGGGCCAGATCCATCAAATGGCAATCTGGCATTCAGCTGCCAAGTTACTATTGGCTTTCCTCTGGGATTTCAGGAGCCAGAGAAGAGAGAGTACATCCCTTTCATCTTCATGACATGTTTCTCAATAATAATGTGAGGTAGCTGCCATTTAATAACTCTGCTCACTGCATGAATCTTGATCCATGAATGAGAAGCTATTGTTCTTTAGGAAATACAAGTACAAGAGCATTCTAAGCAGGTGGTTGTGTGTGACGTTGTCGAAGGCAATAGAGTAGATCCTGAGAATAACCTCCATGAAAAAAAGACTGATATAGCCAACAAACTGCACAATTTTTCCTCCATAGTACTGAAAATCATGTTGTGTCACTGCTGGGAAGCATTAAACCAGAAAACTAACCATAGTGGTTACCAATATTATGTAGAGTCAGATGAAGATTAGGAATTAAGTGCTAATTCTTCAGCTGAAAACTGCTCTCCCCTTTGAAGATACAATTTTTCCTGGGTACAAAAAAAGCAGGTTGAAGCTTTTGTTTATGCCTTATCTGTTGCAGGTGGAGGTACCATTCTGAGGAAGAGCTAGGTGGTTCATCCCACTGGGGAAGACTAACCAGCTACAGTGGGGGAGGATACTATGTAGACCTCAAGATGACCAGAGAAGAGAGTGCTGAAGCCCTGCAAGTCTTGAAGGAGAAACTGTGGCTGGATCGGGGAACACGGGTTGTCTTTATTGATTTCTCTGTGTATAATGCAAATATCAATCTGTTCTGTGTTCTGAGGTAAGCTGAGTCCTAATGAAAATTCTTCAGCCTCTTGCATCTTCCTCAATGCCTCAATATGTTTCTTAAAATGCAAATTTTTTATTAAGATCCACCAGTGGGATGGGTCTGACTGATGTCAGTAGAAATTATATGGATTAGTAAGAAGTCTTGGTCTTTCTGAAATAACCAGTTGCACTTCTCATTGCCTTTCACCCTCCCCTATCACAAGCAGTGAAGCAGCAGAGATATGGTTGCATAAATGCACACACTTCCACTCATGGTCTGGTGGATAGTTCATTCTCAAGTTTGATGTCTCTCAAAACTATCTCTAAACCTCCATTCCCTAGTTTGAAATTGTTTCCTTGTCCCTTTCAAGGTTAGTGGTTGAGTTTCCAGCCACTGGTGGTGCGATTCCCTCCTGGCAAATCCGGACAGTGAAGCTCATACGATATGTCAGCACATGGGATTTCTTCATTGTTGCCTGTGAAATTGTATTTTGTGTCTTTATCTTCTACTATGTGGTGGAAGAGGCTTTGGAGCTCCGTATCCACAAGCTTCAGTACTTCACCAGCATCTGGAACATTCTGGATGTGGTTGTCATTCTGGTGAGATTCCTTGCACACTTTTTTGGGGGAGCAATGGCAGAGATGTATAAGAGCCAAAATAAATGAAGGAATGTGAAAGTTAGTCTAGATAAGACAAGAACTGACACGTATTTTGCTCTAATACTAAAATGAACAGCAGAGTAAATGGACAGATGCTCTTGTGTCTGGAAGAACTGCTAGGAGAAAATTCTTTCTTAGATATGCCCAGGAGACTGTGAAGTCAGAGCATCATTCAGCACATCAAGACCATATTTCCATAGCCCTCCACTAGACTGCAGCTCTGAAGTGGGATTCCAATGAGTTCTGTGACATTTTAATTTCCCTGGAAAGCATAGGGACAGTAGTCACTGCAGGCTGTTCCTCTTCCCTCTTTGCAGCTCTCCATTGTTGCTATTGGGTTTCACATCTTTCGCACCACTGAGGTGAACAGGCTGCTGGGAGAGCTGTTGAAACACCCCGATGCCTATGCAGACTTTGAATTCCTGGCATTCTGGCAGACACAGTACAACAATATGAATGCAGTCAACTTATTTTTTGCCTGGATCAAGGTATTGTAGGGGGTCTGGGAGGTGTCAGGTTTCCAGTCAGACCTCTTCTTCTGGATAGCTTGAGGGTTGTCTCTTCCATCCCTCTGTGTAAATGAGTGTAACAGCTATAGAACAGAGGATTTTCCTCAAAGTCATATGCTCTGTTTTGCAGTAAATCTGGGCAACTTTTTACCCTGCATTCTGAAGTCAGTTATTTGGAGATAACAGTCAGGGATATGAGCTCAGACACTGTGGTGTAAAAGTGGTTTTAGAAAATGCTGAGTACTGTGTTACTTTGTCCATCCTGTACTATTTTCGTATTCTTGAGGATAATCTTGCAAACCATGGGGTTTTTTCATGATGGTCACGTAAGAGATGGAAATTACTCATCTGTTGACATGGACTATGCATTTCAACTAAAACATCTTGGTGTGGTGGAAAGCCAAGGGGCTCCTCATCCGCCTTAAGAGATTTGAACTTCTATCAGTTCCTGTTTATATTTTCTTTTGACAGAGGGAACAAAGTCATATGTTTTTGAACCCAGAGAAGGATGGTGGCACACCTCAGATAAATGTCCTGAAGATTAAGCCAGCATTCCCTAGCCAACTTTCTCCTCCATACTTTGGTGCTGTAGTGAACCTCTTGTCTTAGTAAGCATGTGCATACATGAGAGAGACTGACCTAGCTGGTTGTCTCAGTTTAGGCAGACAAGTATCTGCCAGGGAAGATTGGAATTTCCCTTGGAATGTAAGCCCCCCTCCTCCCCTTTTCCAAATTATTATAAATTTGCAATTAAAAGGCTGTCAGGCAAGGAGTTTGGGAATGGGTATAGCAGTTCTTTACTAGGGATATTAAAAATACAAATGTTGTAGTACAGAAGAATAAGCAAGCAAATAAGAAATCCTAGAAAACTCTGAAAGAGTCAGAAATACAACATGACTCCCTGTTGGTCAGGGTGTTGGAAACAGTCCAAACGTAAGCCCTCCTGGAGTGGCAGATGTGGTTCTGTTGGAAGCAGAGATGGTCCTGTGGAGAAGAGTCCTTTTTATCTAGGTGAAGATGGTTTGGCTCCTCCTCCCTGGGTAGAGCAACTTACAATAGTATGATGTAATGTGTTATGTCATTGGTGAGCTTTAATAGTGCATTAACAGAAGATATCCCCATGAGGGTAGTGGAAGAATGAACAGAGATAAGCAACACTGCCCCATCTGATAAGCAACGCTGCTCCACCCGGTTTTTAACAGCTGGCTTCTTATCACAGAAGGCAGTTACCCCCTCCCTAATAGATAAAGAAAAAAACTCCCCAACCTGGTTTTGGCCACCTCTTTGTTTGAGTTAAGTACTCTTAAAGTATCCAACACTTGATCTCCTTGGTAACTTATGGGGAAAATATTCTTTAGAGTGAAAAAAAGGACAAACCTAACCCCCAACACTGATGTTTTGGCATAACTTTGTCCCCATTCTTTCATCTTGCAGATATTCAAGTACATTAGCTTTAACAAAACAATGACGCAGCTCTCCTCCACACTGGCACGTTGTGCCAAGGACATCCTGGGCTTTGCCATTATGTTCTTCATTGTCTTCTTTGCCTATGCCCAGCTGGGTTACCTTCTTTTTGGGACACAAGTGGAAAACTTCAGTACTTTTGTTAAATGCATGTAAGTATGTAAGTTAGTACTATGTTTCCATCATTTTATCAAAATAATTTTAACTGCTTTCCACTCTTCTCCCCAATTGCAAATCTCAGTGTCAATCAGACACCTGTTGTATGTCATTGTAATAAAGCCACAATGGTTAATAGGTTGCTCACAGCCTTCTGCTGTGACATCTCCATGGACAAAAGAATGCAATGAGAAAACTGAGCGCTACAGGCAGATTTCTGTTTGGTGTTTATCAGTAAGGACAAGAGATGGTGGATATTGGTAAGGATATCTATTTCCATAGAAGTCCCACAGATATTGATGATCAATATATCTGAGATGGAGGATGACCCGTGGGTGGATGAGCACACATAGAAGGGAGTGTTGGGGAAGTGAGTTAAAATCCTGTCTCAGACAATCCTGCAGTCCACAGGCCTGCTCAAGTAATGGGTGATGTTAATGGAGGTATCTGCTACAGCAATGGTTTTCAGCTTGAGTTCCACAGACCTCTCGGCATCCAGGTCCTGCTTTTGAGGGTCTACAAGAAAAAACAGATATGAAAGCTTAGGACCAATACAGTTAAACTTCTTTCATTATAGGGGATATGAACTACAAAAGCTTGAAGAGCACTGTCCAGTTCTAACATTCCTCCAGACTCTCACATACTCTCTTGGAAGACATGGCTTTGTTGAGTCAAATGCCTTTAATCAGGAAAAATTCATATTGTTTTGGTTTTGGCTTCTATTTATACCAAAACACACTTTGGACAACCTGAATTTGTGTGGAAACCATGTTTTATTTTCCTCTTGCTCTAACTACATCAACTCACTTCAGCCCTGAAATACTATGGATGCATTTAACTTGCCATTCTGGAGTGACTTAGACTCTGCTCTGGTTTGTGCCTGTGTCTATCTGGGCTGCAGGCAGGTTCAGGTTCACCTCAGGACTGTTTGTGTGACCTTTGTGTGACACTGTGCTCTTTCTTTCCCCAGTTTCACCCAGTTTCGGATCATTCTTGGTGATTTTGACTACAACTCCATTGACAACGCCAACAGGGTCCTTGGGCCTATTTACTTTGTCACCTATGTGTTCTTTGTTTTCTTTGTGCTTCTGGTAAGCAACAAAGTCCTCTTTGTCCCTGTATTGAAAGCAGTGTTTGAGAGACCCCTCCTGACAATCCCTGGGTTAGGTGCAAAAGCTTAGAAAAGGAGTTTTGGTTACAAAAGCTTTGCAGTGCAAATAGACCACAGTAGGCAAAGAGTGTGTTACTACAATTGAGGATTTGATTATTAGGGTGGTTAAGGGCCACCATCTGTTAAGGCGAAGACTGAAAATGACCGGCTTCCAATGCAATGGATGCAGAGGGATGCTCCTAATAACCAGTTTAAACACCCAGTGTCAGGAGTCCATATGTAACCTAAGATTTTGCAAGAGAAGCTACCAAAGGTTGTAATTGAGGTGGGAACAAATGTACTTTCAGCCACTGCTTTAACTGCAAAAACCTAAGAAAACAAGGTATGGCTGAAGTGGGTCTTTTCTTTACCCTCTTTAATTTGCCCAAGAGATACCTCACAGGAAAACAGCTCCTTTTTAACTAAGTCTTGCATATCTGTGCCTGTTTCTTGCTGTTTCAGCTGTGGGAGCAAGCAAGATATCTCATGCATATTCATCTCACTTCTTCCCCTTTTCCTAGAACATGTTTCTGGCCATCATCAATGACACCTACTCAGAAGTCAAGGAGGAACTTTCAAGCCAGAAGGATGAGCTGCAGCTCTCTGACATCTTGAAGCAGGTGATGAAAGCTGTGGTACTTTCTTGCTAAATCATGAAGCATTTTTTGGAAGTCCCTGACCTAAGTGGAATTTACTAGAGAGAAACAGTAGTTACCAACTCCAGATTCCCCTTCTTTGTGTGCACGAGATAAATCAAGCTTCCAGACCCTTTGGCAATGAGAAGATGAGAAAGCAGGTGTGGGGGGAATCCTCTTACTTGATGTAGTGTTTCTGAGAGACTTTTTTTCCCAGGATGGTCTCTAGACAATCCTTCATAGAATGTATTTTGATCAATAATGTGGTAAGTCCTGCTGTGCTAAGCTGAGCCTGTTACAGTGGCATAAATCTAGAAGGTTAAATCTGTCTTTCCCATGGGCAAATTCCAGAAAAGTTCCTGGAATGTTACAGTTCTGCTGTGGGACCAGTATTCTGCACGGCATAGTATTTGGGGACATATTCTGAAACAGCTGATGTGTTGGAAAATCAGCTAAAGGAAGAACTGGGCCAAGAAAAGCAGAGGGTTAGTGTGTTAGTGTCACTCTGAAGGCATGATTCTAGTTTAGAGATGAAGTTCATACAGCAGTGTTTTGTTTCTTGCTTGTGGAAAGCTTGAAAACTCCTGGTGTTACTTAGCATATGCACACCTGTATAGCATTGCCCACTCTGCTTTACTTTTCACTGTTCTGTGTGCATTATTCTGTATCTTTGGTAACAGAGCTATAACCGGACACTCATGAGGCTAAAGCTGAAGAAGGAGCAGATTTCTGATGTGCAGAAAGCCCTGCAGAATGGAACAAAACAACTGGACTTCGAAGACTTCAAGAACAGCTTGAAGGAGTAAGTGAGTCAGCTTGAGGGATGCCCACTTAGTCCTTTCTCTTACAGGTAATACAGGTAATTTAAATTTTCTGCTTTTCAAGATAAGGAGTGCATGTAGATATGGGCAGTTTAAGACTTAAAAAAAAAAGCCTATCTTTCCTCAAATGTTTAGTTTCCTGTTCTGAATAGGTTTGTCTCTTGCCCATTCGGGATGTTTAGGTTTGTTTAGAAACAATACCCTGATTTCAAAATTCCCACTCTGTTAGAGCTTAACAGTATAATTCCATGCTCTGAGCTCTCTCTATTCTTTTGCAGACTGGGCCATGCAGACCATGAGATCACAGCAGCTTTCTCCAGATTTGACAAAGACGGCAACCACATCCTTGATGAAGAGGAGCAACAGCAGATGAAGAGTGACCTAGAGGCAAAAAGGGTAAAAAAAAGGGCAAGGAAAAAAAATCTTCTGTTTGGTAGATATCACTCAAAGTGGTCTCAGGAATCTTTGGGTTTATGGTATAAACTAAGCAGGCAACTAAAATACAGTTCCAACTTTACCTAGATACAGCTGAGTGTATTGCTGCCTGTGAAGCTCTGTGTTATTGGCAGTAAAACTGACCACAGAGTTAGTATCCGTATTCATAGGAGTTTCTTTGTTTTCCAGGTTGCTCTTAATACAGAGATTGAAAATTTAGGGAAATCCCATGGTGACAACAACCCGGATGAGAATCTGACCTACATGGAAGCAAGGAATAACCACGCCAATAAGGCCACCTGGGTCTCCAAAGAAGAGTTCCAAGTGTATGTTTGTGCTGTCAGTAGTTTAAACACCCTGCAAATGAGGTGTCTGATTTCCTGCTGCTTCCTTCCCCGATTTACAGTGGTGCTGGGCAGTTTCAGTAAGATCTTGTCCCTTTTATCTTGCACATGTGTAAATAATCAGGTCAGGAGATAACTGAGACTGTTGTAGTAATGTAGTTTGCTTGTTCCTATAAAAGACTGAGTTAAGAAATTTTGCTTTCTGCCTCTTGAATAACCTCTGCAGCTGTCATCTAGCCGCAGGCAATAGGCTGTCATGTTTCAGGTCAGAAGGTGGCCCAAATAACTAGGCCAAGGAAAGCTGATACCTTTATAGAAGGTCCTGTAGCAATAAATATCCTTGATTTATAGCCTAGCTGGCCTTTATCCTCCAGGTCCAAGAATAACACTTGGCTATTTCTTCCAGAGGAGGAGCACAGGATAATCACAGCACAGAAAATCAGTATATCTTGATTCTGCTACTGAGAAACACTGAGCAAACCACATAGAGCCGTATCAAAGGAGAGGCAGGTGCAATATCTAATAATGGAATGATACTGTTCTGGGCTGGGATCCATCCTAAGCAGAACCACTCGTTACAGGTGAAAACACAGTGTAGCAGGAAGTTATGTCACCAGTAGGTGTGAATCAGTGATCTGGGAGCATTCACTTCTATTTGAAGTCTCTGGGAGATGTCTGCAGTAAATCCCTTTATTCATCACAAGAAAAAGCACATAAATGCTCTCCATGTCTCCCTCAGCCTCCTGCATCGTGTGCTGCAGCTGGAACAGTCCATAAACAGCATTGGCTCCAAGATTGATGCAGTGGTGAGCAAGCTCGATGCGGCAGAAAGAAAAGAGCTGAAGAGGAAGGATCTGTTGGGAAAACCACTGGGTGATGGTAGCAAGGTTGGTAGCCCTCCACTATGCATTTGAGCCAGCTTCAGATCAGGTGACCAGCTCTGCTGGGAGAAAGGGCCTGGTATCATCCTTGCTTTTGCAATCTTCATTGATTTCAGACAAAAAGGCTTGGGCAGGGTCAGCATTTTATATAATCAATCCTTTTCTGTTTAAGCAAAATGACACAAAACCTCTTGTTTTCATGTCCCCAAAGTTAACCCTAGTACCTTTAAACACACCTTCTGGCTCCTTTGAGGCCAACCTCAGCCCTGTGGCAGTGGATTAAAATTTGCCTGCCTTCAGTTGCTTTCTAACTGTTCATCCTGAGACTTTAAATGATCAAACTGTCCTTTCCAGCAAGAGCAGCTCATGGCTGTCATGGACTGTGATCTAAACATCTTGCCTGTGGATTATTTATCACATGTGTGGCGGAAGATTGGTTAGCTGTGTGCTTACAGAATATCACTGCAGATTTGTGACTTTTGCCAGAGTGCCCATATTGTGTCAACCAGTGTATTTTGGATCTTCAGCTTTAAAGTCAAAGGCAGCAAGGCATATGGGAGCCATGTCACTACTTCATGGTTTTGTGGCTTCAATAATGAGAATAGCCAAACAGCACAAAGTGACCTAGCAGAGTCAGAAAGAAGGCTCCCTTGTGCAAAGTAGTCTTGTAATCCCTTCTCATCTGAAAGAGCGTTTTGGGAGGTCCTACTTCTCACGTGATCATGCCCAAAATCTTATGCAAGTGTTTGTCTGCAGATTTGCTTTGCCACAGCATTTCTGTGAACGTGCTCATAAAGGATGAAAAGGGATGAATCCCTCCTTGTTTGTCTAAAGCTTGAATGTGCATTCATCAGTGTATTGCAGCACTGTACTGGATCTTCAATAGACAGGCAGGATTGTTGTAATTTTTGAGAGAATGTGGGAAGATCATGCATACCTTGCCTCTCTCCTGGAGTGTTGCTAGACTTCCTGGTAGCTTGCTGACATTTCAGGTCACACTTTCTTCTTGTTCACAGGACGAAGAAGCCAGTCAGGAAGAACTGCACCCCCAGAGCCTAGACCAGCTGAGGAAAGAAGAAGCACAAAGTTGGGGGATGGAACACATACAGAGAAACAACCTGAGTGGCAACTCTTCCCAAAATGGGGTCTATCACATCTTTCCCAAGTCAAGTGTTCTGGGGTCAAAGGTGCCCAAGAACCTCTAGCCAGTCTGATGTGCACTTCTATAGCAGTGCTCAACAGCCCAGTGCTCCCAGTCTGGCTGCCAGGGTACTAAGTCACTGTCAGTTGTCCATTCCCCCACTGTTAGGATAATCCAGACAGCTGGACACAGACACCACTGTTGCCAGGAATTCTAAATGTGAAAAATCAGGAATGCTCTTCTCCAGTTTAATAATTTACCATGTCACAGAGTTAGAACTTCTGCCCCCCTTCACCTTCTCCCCTGTACCCATATCTCAGGAAGAGGTGAAATTCAGCACTAGGTAATGTATTAGATTTCTGCCTCTGAACAGGCTGGCACAACATCATTTATCTAGCCTTCCCCAAAAAGTAGCAACCCCAGAACTCTGAACATTTGTGTCCAGAGTGGCATATCACAACTTGTTCCCAACACATGATGGTCTTCAGGAGAAAGATAGAGTTGTCATGTAAAGAAAGCAGAATATAATCAGTAGTGTGAAATTGGAAGAAAAAATGGGGTTATTTCTACCTGGTTTGTTCTGTTGTAGTTTGTTTCCAGATTACCTTGGTAACCCTCTCTGTACCTTACTTAGATTCAAGTGTTGAGGAAAGAGGTTACTAGTGCATAACTCTGGATAATGACAGTAAGAGTTGACATCAGTGTAATTGGGAGAAGGTCTGAAATTCTAAAATGGGAAGCAGTTGGTGGAGTTCTATGTTTCACTGTTAGGGAACAAACTTCCGGTTATATGATTTCTAACATAGCTCTTGACATTAAGAAATCTTTGTCATTTATTTTCATCCTTCTAAAACTGCATCTCAAGGTCCTTGCGCCTTGCAAACTAGCACCATATTTATGAAGTTTGATGCTTCTTTTTGTCAAGGAAACAAATTTGCCATTGTGGCTGATGACATCATTTGCGTTGAAGAATATTTTGAAAATTAGATGAATGTCAGTTTTTTGACCACATGTAAAATACTTCTTTTCCAAGCATTTTTTATTTGTTTGTTTGCTGAGGCTTCTCTTTCCTTGTAATTGGTGCAGACTATTGATGCTATTACAGGGCCATTGTAAATATATTTCAAATACCTTAATCACTGATATTCCACAATAGTTAACATCAAATAGGCTCTGCAGGCTTAAAGCAAATAGAAATGTGAGCTGTACCAGACTACTGCTAACAGCTGTCATTAGTGCTATACTGTTCAGTGTGCTGTGCAGTGCAGTGATAGGTTTAGTGGGGACCTTGTGCAGGGGCATCTTGTATTGCCACTTTTTTTAAGATGGATGGGTCACTGCATTCTGGAGAAAGCCTCTTTGGCAATGTCTGAAGGACCTCAGGATGAGCCCTGTCCTCAGATGGCCCAGGTTTCAGGGCTGCCACAGCCACAAGACAGTCTTGGTAAATTGAAGCAGACTGTCATTCAACTACAAGGACCCAGCAGGAGCTGTGAGAAGTAGCTTGTTGTCCAGCCCACAGGGAGCTTAGATTTCAAATAGGAGCTGTGGAGGCAGGAACTGCAGGGTCTCATGACTCACTTCCCATTGTCAGCTGGCCCTGCTGTTAGGGACAAGACTTATCTGTGAGATATTCCACGGTTCTTGACTCCCAGTTCCACTGAACTCAGAACTGAGCAAAACGTTTTACCTTCAGCTTTTCTGGCTGAAAACTGAACGGTGTTGCTTACTTCCTCCTCCTCTCTGCATTGAAGCTATGATCTTATTCAGAATAAAACAGCCTATTAGGAGAACTTCCTGAAATAGGCTTTTTTTTCTCCTCCACATTTAAATTAAAAAAAAAATTCATATGCTAAATTGTAATTGAACAGAGGAGCTATGTGCTAATGGCCTCAAATAATGCACACAGCCCTTTGTAGTCAATTCATCAGGTATTCTCTGTGTTAAAAGGCACAGAGGAAGGTTCTTACAAATTATTTTTTAAGACCTTGTTTTAGATCCTGGCTTAAGGGCAGACTGTGGTTGCCTAGGTATAATTGCAGAGCAAGGAAAAGATTTTCTGTTTTTTTGAGGACTCAAAGAGTGTCTGCCTTTTCCATGGGCTCAAATTACGGGATGAGACAGATATCAAATTCTTGGGATGCTGATCTTTTAGGAACTAAGTCTGGCACTCTGGGAGGGGTCCAAGCAGCAGTTGTCTGCTTCAGGTGGTTGAACCTGTGCTAGTAACTAGTGTAAGATATGTTGCTGGCTGGGGCTGAGCTCCTTAACCTAGAAATAACTACTGTGAGGGTAACAGGAGCCTGAAATCAGGTTCTGCCAGGAAAATGAAGGTAAAACTTATTATCTATAAAGCCTGGCTTTACAAAGCCTCAGATTTTTCACAAGGGAGAGTGTTTAGCTGCTTTGTTCAACAGAGAAGATGATTCAGAACCTCCCTTTCTGCACTGCCCACTTTCTTTTCTGTTCCCCTTCTGAGCTGTGACAAACCTCAAGACCAGCCCCACAGACAACCTCCCACTGAGGCAGGGATGCTGCAGCCACAGCAGCACAGCGTAAGAGCCCTGCCTGCCACTACACACCAGAAGATAACCTTCACCCCCCTGCTCCTTTCTGCACAGGAACTCCCATAACTATCAGGGAAGGCAGGTGGAGAGGTGTGACAGCTGAGCTCAGATCCGTGGGACAGTGACCAACAGCATCAGGCAACCAGCTCCCAGGCACTGAGTGTACTCTTTAGAGCAGCAGGAGGAACAAAATGGTAATGCTCACATGCAGTGTTTGTTCACGCCCAAAACTTGGGAAGCCAGTTTTCCCCTGCAAAGGGAGAGCATGGGAGTCTCCACAGGGCCACTGCTGCTGGGAGAGATGTCTGCCTTTCACTTTGCCTGTCTCTGGTAAATGCAGGAGACTCTAGCCCAGCTTGCCAGGGCTCTCTCTTTCTCTCTGACAAGAAGAGCCTGGCAGCATCCTCTCCCTTGGACTTGGGGGACAGCAGTCAGCCTGTCATGTTGAGGAGCTCTAAATCAGCTCTGGCTGTGATCAGACAAGAACTGCAGGCTATAGTGGTCTCCCAGGTCAGCTTTTTTCCCCCTTCCTGGCAGAAAGACTACCTCTCCCTGTGCTGTGATTTTAGTAGTGCTAGTGGTTCACAGTGTAAACAATTTCTGTTACTTACATGTGCCTGTGTCTGCATTAATCTCGTATTTCTTGTACATCTTCATGCCAGTGTGCTTGTCTGTTCTTTGTCCATGCTGTCATGTATACGACGTGTCCTAGAGCAGGCAAGGAAATTACTTGTCCCCAGCATTTGCTTTTGTGCAATTGTCAATTGTTTTTTTCAAGCTGGTTCAGAAATAACATCAATACACCAAATGTTAAGCTCATACAGCTTTTCTTTTCAAATATGTGTTGTCAGACCTCCCATCAGGAGCCAATATTACTTAGATGATACATGTCTGATGGGTAAAGTAAAGTATTTCCTCAAAAGAAAGGTGCATGACTGGTTTGTTTCAACCTGTAGAGGGTAGCCTTCCAAACTGTACTGTGCCAGCTGTGCTTAGAAGTGGTTAAAATCTTTGGGAAGAGGTTTGGAAAAGTATCAAGTGTTTTTAAGAGATATCAGCAGTTATCACTGTTATTTATGTTGGCACTAGCAGTGGATGTGGTCTGAGGCCCACAGTGGCAAGTGTTGTGTGTGCTCCTGATACAGAGCCAAGGGTGTCCTAGCCATGATTTCAAAGTACTAGTCGGGCAGAGAGAGATTCACGGATGTTGGCAGGGAAGAGCATGGCAGGCAGGGATGTCTGAGATAAGGCTCAGGCATCTGGCAATAAGCATGCCCAAACCAGCCGTGGCCACGAGCATGGAAAGCTCCTGGTTGTGTCTCTGCTGTGTCTCTCCAAGGACAGGCTGCCATAGTCTTAACAATGAGCAAGCCTAACTTTTCATGTTTAAAAGGAACACATAAATCCCTGACCCCTCACAAATACAGCCAAGCTTCTAGTTACCTAATCAGCCTGTTTTGGTTTACCAGTAGATGTCAGTCAACACTATTCACAACCCTTTGCACCTAGAGTCCCTTCTCTTCTGTTTTCAATGGACAGAAACAAATGTGTCATTTGTTTTACTGAGATACAGACACATTACCTTCGTGGTGACAGAGAAAGAAGCAGAATCCATGGCTTCCAGAAGGTAATTTATGATACTATACTCACACTTGAGTATTTGTTGCAAGCTTTATCTATCTCAGGCAGGTTATAATTCTCTCTACAACCTGTAAAAAGGGTTTGTACAGGTTTTGTTCATTTTTTTTTCAGTCCTGTGAAAAGTTCTTAATGAGTGCTATTATTAGCCGGGAGCTGCTGCTAACTGGTCAGTGTCTAGCACAGAGTGTTGTTAGCTCCAGGCTGCCCTGCCCCTGTCCGTTTTACGAACACGCCCTAGCAGGAGTCATTCACAAAAGAAAAGAGCAACATCAGGCAACAACTATCAGTATTCAGAGTTTATCAGCAACTAATGAAAAAGGGAGGGGAGTAGCCAGTACCTGATGATCTAGCTGATCATCAAGCCCAGAGGATATGCCATCCTTCTGCTGGTCACAGAAACCCTAATTCCAGGTCTCCAAACAGGAAAGGGAGGAGCCTGGGAGTGCGGGAGCACTAGAAGTAAGAGGAATTTCAGTGCGTGCCAGGTCCAGACCCCATTCCGGGCTCAGGTTAAGGGATATGATAACGTGAATGTGCCAGGTTTTGGAGAGACATGGCACACTTCAGCGTTTATGGCTCTGCTTATGGCCCGTTTCCAGAGATGGCAAATGCCAGGCGTGGCTCACTGCCTGCCAGCCAGGCTGTACACATGCCAGGCACTCAGGCAGGTGACAGAAGGGTGCCAGCCCCGCGGGGTGCGGTGAGGTACAGCCCAGCCCTGGCTGAAGAGTGCTCAAGGAGTGCAAAAGTTCAGTTGACAAAACAACTGTTCAGCAATGGGTCTCCAGCCTGAATCACCCAGCTTTGCTGAGGCGTGCCATAGCAAGTTACCAAGAGCCTGAGTGCATGGCAGTCACAGGGCTCTACAGCACAGGATGCCTCAAACAGCTCTGGATGGTGCTGTTCCCTGGCCACTGCCAAGAAGATATTGATCGCTACTCTGATGGTACACTCACCTCTAGGTGCCACAAGACACAGCAGCCTAAGAAACAGCCACTCAGAGCCATGCAAAGAAGGAACTTGAAGCTGGCTTTGCTTGTGCTGCCTGAGAAGGGACTGGGAAGCCATCCCAAGTGATCATTTCCATTGGCTGTGAGTCCCTGCGGGGTCCCCTCCTGCAAAAAGCATAATAAATTACAGTAAAGGGCAAGCTCAGAGAGTAAACCTCCATATCCGTGCACACACATACCTGCAGACATATTGCTGTAATGCTGCAAACCACCCAGGTTGTTCAGACACGTCTGGAGTTCACAAAGAGACCAGGCTTTGAAAGCACATACAAAGACTTCTGGGACAGACAAAAGGGCAGAGCTTCTTCTCTGTGTAGTTTCCTACGCAACTGAGAAGTGTTACAGCAACAAGAGATGGTAGGCTTTCTGAATCCTTTCAGGAATACTGCCTCTTCTGCCTCAAAGAGTTTTATTCTGTTCGGGCCCAGGAGAAGCCATGCCACCAGCAGGCATTCCTTACCATTAAGAGAATAGGATGACCTTACTGTAAAACAGAACAGTACTTGCTTCTGTTCTCTTACCAAATACTCATGAGGAGGGAGAGATGCGCCCAAATATTCAGCATTTGGGCACCAGGACTTATGTCCACGTGCTGTGGTCAGGATCCTTGTCATGACACAGAACAAGGAACACCAGCTAGAGCCCTCTTATGTCTCCTTCATCCTTAGCCTGGTGACCAAGAATCGTTTGTGAATACGTCTTTTCACACGCTTTAGGAGACGACAGTGTTCAATTTCTTGTCCTGTCCCTCCTCCGTGAGTCATTAAGATTTACTCGTTGACCCTTCTCTCCCACTCTGAGTGCCTGGAGGAGCTACCCCTAGATGTGCAGCTGCTCTGGTGAGAAGCTAGGCTCAGTGTCATTAACACTTGCCACTCCTGCTGTTCTACACCCAGACTCTCACTGACTCTTCATTCAGACTCACCTTGGCATTTCTGTTGTGACTCTACTCCCCCTGCCTCTCCTGATTACTGAGAATTACTGAATTACCTTCAGCCTTAGGACATCTCACTGGCCTTCAGTGGCTCCTGGGTGACTCTGGGCTCCCTCCGCCCTTTTTGCCTGCACTTGTCATCTCCACTTACACAGCCATTTCAAATGTAGGAGAGAAAAATTAGGTCTGGAGAGGAGCACAACAGCACATTCAGAAAACCTGAGATGCCCTGGGCAAGACAAACTCCAGGCAGTAGCTATTCTGAAAAAGCCAAATACAGAGATGAGTTGGGACATAGTGGAACATAACCAGTGAGGCTAGATGGAAGGTGAGTACAAAGAACTCTGGCATAAGAAGCTTAGGAATGTTCTGCTTTTTCCTGTGGCATTACTGGGTGAGTTGTGCAATCAAGTGCTTCCTTTTATTTGTTCTCCTCCTTGTTACTGCCTTCATCTTCAAGACAAAAATCCAAACATTTAGTCTGGCTTTCTGTTTTGGGTTATCTTTGGTAACACTTGCTACCTGGTGACTCCCCATTTATCTTCCTCAGTTTACTTGTTTATAGATATGATTTTCATGCAGTCTGCATTAGAGTAGGGGACAGCTGAGATTTCTGAGCCTTTGCATTTTTTCTTTCACCTACTGTGATGCTGTGCCCTGTGTCATGGCACAGTTGTTCTCTGTCAAGGTCATATAGCACTGATGGGCCTCTAGGAAGGCACAAAAGAAGGAAAGAGTTATGGATGAGACAGAGCTACTTTCCTATCTCTCCTCCAGAATGCAAGCTGTTTGCTCTAATGGTATATCACACTTATTGCTGTCTATGGCCCCTTGGGGGAAGAACACTCTGCAACTCTGGGTGTACAGCACCTACTGCAAAAAAAAGTCTGAATATGTTCGGGGCTGCCACAACAACAACAGCTCAGGCCTTGGGAGTGGATAAAAGTTAAACAGTTTTTAGGAATGTCTCATAGGGCAGCCTGGACTCTGCTCCTGAGGAAGGAGGTGAAATGCCTACGTAACAATGAGTATGTCAACATTCATGTCTAGCAAGGGAACTGACCTCTGCAGAGCTGAGTTGGGACAGATAAAACACACTTTAATCCTGTTAGCCTCCTGCAGGCACTGAGGCCCTCAAAAGGGAAGCAGAAGGATGGAGTGCCCATTCCTGACTCACAAATAGCAAGACAAACTGTACTTGAAGGAGTCCTGCACAGGAGCTTGGGTTGACTGTGGGAGAAAATTGTACTGGGGATTGTGTGTTGTGGCCTCAGTGCTTGGTGCACTTCTTGGTCTGAAGTCCTAGGCTTTGTCCTAAAGGCTTGAGAATACTATAGGGGCAGTGGTGACTGGTGTCTCTCCCAGACCTGCTTGCCTAGAGAGGACATGGGTGCTTTCTTTCTCCTTAGCAGGCTTCTGAACACATTACTAACAGCAGCAAGTAGGAGTGATAAAAATCTGAGCACATTTATGGTATCATCTTTTTAACTCCTGAAGAACGGTCATGGTGGTTTACATGCACTAGGCACTTTATCTATGACATCATTGGCTGATTACTTGCTTTACCAGATAACACCTGAGTGTAATTCTGTTGGTCCTGTAGTTCAATTATTCATGATTTCTGTCAGAATGAAGCCCATGATATGTCAGTGTAGTGTCCTAGTTAAATACTGATTTCCTTTACTCTTAGATTTGCTTGGACCCTTTCTTATCTTTAACCAATTAAGGATTTAGTGCTACTATGAATTCAGATAATGGACTAAATGATTAACAAAAAGTGACAGAGTCAGATTTCTTCTACATAATCTGCAAGTCTTGCAAAAGTCAACTTCCCCAAGGCAAGCAGCACTTTAACCAAGTAAGGGAGGCCAGTCAGCACTAGCTTTGACATGATGAGCAATCAGGGTGGAAAAAGCACAATGAGGTTTTTTTGTGGTAGTAAATCTGTAGATGCATCAGATTCAGTACATCACACACATCTGTACAGGGTGTGTCTTTTGGAATGGTTTACTGGAGCTTTTGGAAAAGAAGAGCCCAGGAAGTATCACTCAAGCACCATGTCTGGTATTGCTATTCTGCATTGATCTCAGAGCTGTTTTTATACAGAGAGCACTGGGTTCTGCTTATTGATGCATCAGTAGAGAAGGCAGTAGTACTAATCATCATACATTATCTCCTGGACATATTTCTTATGCATTCTCTTGCTGGTTCAAGTCCCTGAAATATTTTATGAGCTTTATGAAATTCAGTATTAGGTAGGATTAAAAACCACCCTGGATCCTCCGGTCAATGAGAGCAGCATGCTAAAGAAAGCAGCAGAGAAACAGCAGAACTCCTCAAATACTCACTTTTTTCTAGATTCCTTCCTCCATGCCCAGGATGGTATCATGATCCTTCCTGCTCTGCAACCTTGTAGTGGCAGCCAAATCAGAGGCTAAAGGCAGCAGGACCTAAGGAGCAAAAACAAAGATCTCAAACATGTGCTAAAACTTGCATGAGATCTGAAACATGACCCTGGCTGTTCTTTCTTTGCTATCACAACATATAAATTTGAAGCCTGTAGCATTATTTGTGTAATGTCAGTAAATGCACCAGGGCACTATAGCTTGGTGCTTTCTAGGGCTTTACACTGGGCTAATGCTTTTGGGTGTCTTTCTGTGAAGACCACATCCTTTAGACTTCAGTAAAGCCTGACAGTTTGCAGGGCAAATGCCCCTCTTAGTGGATGAGGAGCACAAAGCACTGCTGGCACACCCACCAGCCTACACAGTGGTGGGCAAGAGAAAAGTACAGTAACATCAGGCTGTCATCAGGCTTATTGTGAGTATTTCTTAAATAACTACAGCCATGGCCACTGTTTTCTATCTCTGTACTGGCAGAAACATCCCTCAGCAACACTATCAGCTAGATCAACTGGATTAGTAACATGATAGTTGAAAAATACTGCTAATTGGGGTGGGAGATGGAACAGGCTCTCCTTGAAAAAGCCTAGAAGACTGCTGCTTGAAGAATGGGCTAGAAAAAGCCAGAGCCTCCAGCCAGATCCTGTATTTGGCAGACTTATATCCCCATATCTGGGGTCTCTGCTTATTTCTTTGTCATTGGGATGAGCTTAGGCACAGGGGACAGAGAAGTGGATTTTCCATTCCACGAAGTGTGGGAGGAGCAGTAGTGTTTCCCAAAATTACCAGCAAGAAGGCATCTACCATCTTTGTCTGAGCTGATGTGCAACTGAAGAATAACCTGAACTTTTAATTGTGCTCCTCGAGTGAGCTGTTCTCCTGCACCACTGTGCAGGCACTATGTGGAGCAGCAAGTTCATGACTCAGGAAATGCTCACCTTTGTTCCCAAGCACACAGGCTGTGTTTGTCTCACTGTTCAGGCACATGACAAGAGAAGATTGCCTCTGCAGCTTATTGAGGGGTAGTGAGTATTTAGGATTAAAATATTTTTGGAGAGAGATGTGCATGCTTGGTGAAACACCAGGGCAAAAGTCTTCAATGTAGGCAGATTTTCCTTGAAAGAGGAAGTTGAATCACATAGGAAACATGAACTCAAGTCCACTTCTGACCCACAGAGTGACTGAAGATAACATTCAGCAAGCCTATGGCAAAACCTGCTCTTCTGAGAGATCTCTAGGGCTATTTCAATACCCCCATAAACCTACCAGCTGACTCCTGGCAGTCCTGCAGAGCAATGCTGCTTCATAGGATGTGGGTGTCTTCTGCCTAATGCATCAATGGCATTGAGTATATCAACACACCCAGAGGAGGCAGGTCTTGGAAAAGGGAGAGGTGAGCCTTTTGAGATTCTATTATTGTTATTGATTGGATAGATAGAGGTATGTTTTACCCTAGCCTTAAATTGATCTAGTACAAGGTGTAGTTAGAAAAACGCAGTGCTGTACAGAGCTGCAGAGGGCAGTCAAACCGGAGGCAATTAATATGATGACCTGACAGCTTTGCTGTAAATCATATTTATAGGCCATAAAATTGGCTTTTCCTGTATTCACAGCATCAAGGAGCCTGGGGAGATAGAGCTTATTTATAAAGACAATAGTGCTTGGGAATGGGGAGACAAGAAGGCTTGACCACAAACTGAAGGAAATCCGATACTCCTGATTTCGCACGTTCTCCCAGCTGGAAACACATGGCAGCACAGACAGGCAACCTGAGGGGCAGCAGGCCCAGCAGGCTGTCCTGACCCCCTCTGGGCCCACCAAGGAGCACCCTGCCACGGAAGAGGTGAGACTGGAGTGGCACCGTCACCCTGGGAAGGACTGCTAGGGCTGCAGTGGCCCCAGCTGACCCGGCTGGACCGGACTCATGCCCCGGGGGCGATGACCTCTCCAGGAGGTGGGAGGGCAGGAGGGGCAGCGGGCGCTGCCTCCCCGTCCCTCCCGTGCCGGCGTGCGCAGGGCCCGGGGACATTTCGCTGGGCTCCTCGTGTCCGACTCCCGCTGCCCGCGTCGGGGGTTCCCAGCGAGCGAGCACCGTGCCTTCGCCCCGCTGCTCTCCCCGCCCCGGGAAGGCGGGCTGACGGCGCCCGCGGCACCCCGGCACACGGGGGCTGCTCCGCGCCGCCGCCCCGGGCCCAGCGCTGCCGGCGGGGACGGCGCTCCCGCAGCTCGGCCCTCACGCAGCCGGGCTCGGCACCGCCCCGGGGGTCGCGCCGCCAGCCGGGCCGGGCTCCATCACCGCCGCCTGCGCCCGCGACCGGCGGGGCTTGCGTGACACCGCCGGCACTCCCCGCCGCCGCTTTATGTAACCCGCCGCTCGGACCCGCTTATAAAACCCGCCAAGGCAGAGCCGCCGCCACTCGGAGCGCCGCGGCAGCCGCGAGGTAACGGCGCGGGCCGGGCCGGGCCGGGGCGGGGGCGGCCGAGAGCGCTCCTGGCGGGGCCGGGGCTGGCCGCGGGCCGGGGGAGGAGAGCGGAGCGTGGTCGGCCGGGCCGGGTCCTGGTTTAGCAGCGAAACCAGCCCGCGGAGCGTGGGTGGGAGACGCAGGGGCACTGCCGTGAGGTGCTGCTACAGCCCGAACCTACCTGTAGCCTCTGCGAGGCTTTTCTCATCCTCCTGCCGTCCGTGCACGCATCCGCTTGCCGGTGCTAATCGGTAGCTGTACAAAAACCAGCATTAAATAAAGGGTGTACGGTGAGCTAAACCACCGAACCTAGCCAGGACAGATAAAAAAAAATGTTCAAAAGTCTCACAAGGTCTTTGTCCCTAGTGTCACTGTCGTCCTATTGGTTTTTCTTTGCCCATCATCAGTTGTGCAACCTTTCAAGTGTATAAGCCATCTCTTGCTGATGTAACCAGCATATCCTGTGTTGTCTCCCATAAGCAAGTCTTTCCCAGGGGTGACTAGCTTTAGAGTTCAGTATGGGTCCAAACTAAACAACCCTTCCTTTGCCCCTTATTTTTATTTTACTTATACGGGAAAAAAAACCTTATGCAACCTGTTGAGCTTTCCGTGATAGGAAGAGGCAGAGAGGAAAGGACAACTCCCTTTTCTTTAAACCTGTTTTTTTAGCTCCAGTTTCCTAATACGATGACCATCTCTTCCTCCCTGAGAAATCCACTACTGCTGTAGTGGTGATCCTACTAGTTATCACCCTCTCAGTCCTGGGTGGAAAGAAGCGCAGATGGTGGGAAAGGGGTGGTTGATGGGATACTTCTACCTTCACGCAAAATCCAAGGAAGTAGCAATGGATGTGTTTTTGGACTGGTCTTTCTCCTTGCTCTTTTAACGTGATGAACACCTTGGCTTTCCCCAGCATCACAGTAATTTTAGCATGTGTAATTGTTACTTTAATCACATTAGTATTTCTGAAACAGACTTGTGCAGCAAACAAAATGCTAGTGACTGGCTTTCATTTTCATCATCATGAGCGTTTTTCTTGCTGTGGTTCTTTTTATGGATTCATTAATAGGTTTTCCCTGCTGGCTTTGTTGGGGGGAAGGGGTTAAGTGTGTTATGACTGAAGAAGGTGAGCTTGAGTCTCTTTTAATGGTAACAGCTTCCATTAGTAGTAGTGACTGTGTTGCAAAAGATGGTGACCATCACAGGTAGGCTTGGTTTTGCCTCTTTAGATGGCCTTTGAGCAAGCATCATTTACTTCAAGAACATACTTCTTGTTCTTAAAGGTTAGTTCTAAATCTGTGGGTTTCCGTGCCTTTGGGGACTACTGGATGCCTTCCGGTGCGGATGTCCATCCTTTTGGAAACTTGGCATGTGTACGATTGGTGTGGTGTGCATGAACTTGCTCTTCCAAGACAGTTTCTGGAGAAATCTTTGTTCACATACCTCCTTCCCTGCGTGTTTCTGTGTTCTTCGTCTCAACAGATGGGAACTGCTCAAAACAACAGTGACCTCAAAAATCTCCATGCAGTGGAGCTTGATCTGTGTAACAAGGACATGATGTCAGACACATTTGATCACAGCATTATTTCTGTTGGAGAAGAGGAAGGAGCAGGCAATTTCCAACGTTCTGTTCCAACACAAGAGTCCCTCCGATCTCCTCGTGGCTCTGTTGTCAGTTTCCATAATATCCAGTACTCTGTTAAGCAGCGCAGTGGATTCCTTTGCAAACGGAAAATCGTGGAAAAGAAGATCCTTCATGATGTTAAGTAAGTGTTTGCTTAAATGAAATACTAGAGGGTAGGAATTAATCTGCTGCTGTGAACCAGTGACCTCGTGTCACCTTCCAGATCCAGCTGTGCTGGTACAGAAATTACTGCCCTCCTGCCAGTCAGCAGTTCATGTAAGTGCTTTGATTTGCTTTTAGGCAAAATATCTGGGATATAGCTGAAGCAGTTTCAGTTACTGATCTGAGCAAATTAGGACCAAATTTGTGTGAACTCTTCTGCCAGGAGATCTGAGGGTTCCTTTAACTATGGTTCAAGGTGCAGTCAGAGGAAATGAGCAACAGAGAGCAGTTGTTGCTTCTTTTCAAGACCCTGTTGATCAGGGAAGACACTTCTGTCTTTCGTGGATTGCTTTTTATGTCCAGTTCTGATTCTGTTCTGATTGGCAGTCTGGGACAGAAAGGAGAAATGCTTACTGATTTCAGGTTTAAGAAGTTTTTAATCTCTGAAGTTTTTCTTCCAACAGCATTTTGTTCACATCTCACATCTACTAAATACTGCATGTGGGTCCTTGTAAATGTCCTTATTTGTAAACAACTTTTTTCTTCTTCCAGTGGCATTATGAAACCAGGCTTGAATGCTATCCTGGGGCCAACAGGCAGTGGGAAATCTTCGTGAGTACCTTCTGCTCCGTTAAATGGACAATCAGCTGTTCAAAGTATATTTGGGATTCTGAGGGTTAGGAGAGATGTGAGGTATCTGCATGCTTAGACCTGAGCATGCCTTTGAAAAATCTGGTGATACGGTTTGACCACCTGCTCCTCTGTTGGCTTTGCTGAAGTTCTTGCACTGTGACTGTGTCACACCCCTCACCTGCTCCAGTTGGTGCTCCATATTACTGCAGTCATCTTTAGTGTTGGCCTGAGTGAAGATACCAGGCAGAACTGGGGTGACTGGAGCTCAGATGCAGGCTTTGTTCTGACTGGTAATGGGGTGTGGGATGGGGCATAACCTCCCCTGGGGCATGCAAGGTGTCACTCCCTCTGAACTCTCGGCAACAAGACGTCCTTGAAGCTGTTAGGCCAGACCCCTCTCTGACAACTGACAGGAATATGGTGTAATGCAGTCTGTAGGATACTCTGGATCCTTAGCCCAACTTGGCTGTGGCCTGCTGGTGAGGCTGTACACATGCTTAAGTTGTTTGGATGAAGGCATAGAGAAATACCATGTAGACCATCTCCATCCAGTGCTAATGCTGTTTTCTCTCCTGTAGTAAGAGAGCTCTTTGTCACTGTCTGACTTTAAGAATGTCAGACACTTGTAAATATGGCCAGGGTTTGCACAGGTGTGTCTTTGTGGTGACCGCTTTTTTCTTTGTGGTGATCTTTTTTTCTAAGGAGACTGCTGATTAATCAGGATGCTTTCAAGAGCAGTACTTCATCAGGGCAGTTTACTTATCTGGCAGACAGGCTGGCCTCTGCATTGGCAATAAGGAGAATCCAGTGAGAAGTTAAAAAAAAAAAAAAACAACAACTTTCTAGAATTAATCTTAACTCTTGTCTTGTTTACACCCATATGGATTAATTTCCTTGAGATCAGAGAAGTTAGTTCAGTGCTCCCCTGGCTGGAGAGCAGCCTGCAACGACTCAGCAGGGTGCTTTTGTCTCTGTGCATTTGAGGTTATCTGTAAATACACAGACCAAGTTTATGTCTGTAGGGGGTTGACTGTTGTGAATTGTGAGCGTCTGTACACTGCCATACTGCTGTGGCACACCATGTGCTGGAAAATCCTGGATGTACACCAGACTTTCTGTACAAAGAGCTAAAGTCTGCAGAGTAGGGGAAGCCCCTTCCTGTGCCCTCTGGTTTGCGGCACACTGTGAGCAGGCTGTAATTCAGTTCTGGCTGGTGGTACTTACTCAGTCAAGGGTAAAAGCAGCAGTTATTGCAAAACCTAATGCCTGGTGTTTGTCTGAAGTCTCCTAGATGTGCTGGCTGCCAGAAAGGACCCAGCAGGTCTGTCTGGAGAAGTGCTTATAGATGGCATCCCACAACCTCCAAATTTCAAGTGCATCTCAGGATATGTTGTGCAGGTGAGTAACTGCCTTCCTGGAGGCCTGGGAGACCTTGGGATGGAAGACCACATAAGAAGGGGAAACATGAACGACTAGTTTAGGTAATTTTCAGTGATCCCTTCAGGGCCTGATTTGATAACTCAGATGTTACAGTTTTTAGTTTTTATCTGGGATATGGAAGACAATAGGATCAAGCTGTCACTCCAGGCTGGTCAAGCGCAGAGGTGTGTCTTCCCGTGGCCACATGATTGCCCAAACTGCTGGGCTACTGTGACTTGTCCTTTGGGCTCTACCCTGAAGTACTAGCAAAGATTTTTAAAAAGGGAAGGAAAAGAACCATGACACCCAAAATCTCCTGTTGTTAAACTCAGAAGCAGTTCTAGCTGGCAGAGGTACCTTCAAACTATCAGACAATAATTCTAGGAAATAAATAGATCCCTGCTGTTCTTCCTCTGATTCTAGCTGGCTGTGACAGAGGTTCATTCCACTCGGAGACAGGAAAAGCCAGCTGAATCTGCGGAAGTGGGTGGAGGCCTGGACCAATAATAGACCCTCAAAGCCCTGAGGGACCTGGGGAGAAGGGGATTCTTGGCAATCATATCAGCAGCCAAATCTGGAAACCATCCAGGGTTCTGACTGCAGGCAGATGTGACACAAGCTGCTGAAAGCTGCCAGCTGGGGGGCTCTGGGAGGATCTGTGGGATGAGACTGGTGCTAAATCTTGATCCTGCAGGTCAGAGATCCCCAAATCCTCAGTGGTTGATGAATAGCCAGTAAGTTTCTTGCAAGCGGTCCCAGTTTGAGACATTTGTCTCTGAAATGTCCAAAGCAACCAAACATAACCTTAAAATGATAAATAACTTGGTGAAACATTAAATGGTCTCTCCCCCTTCCCACCTCATGCAGTACTCCCTGGATCAGTAAAAATGGAACAAAAACTACCAACACTGGAGTCCTAAATGCATAATTATAGGATCATTTTTATGCAGAAAAGCATATAGGCATGGTAAGTCATACGTTATCCTTATAAAACTGCTGGTGGTCTCTCCATTCATGCTCTGAGAGTGAAGGTGTCATGGTGTCAGGTGTCACTGATGGCTATGTTTGGTATTAAGCTTAAATTCACAGTTTTGTTTCCAGTGTAGTGACCCAGCAGTTGTATTGGTAGATCTGAGAGTTGTGAATGGGAGGCTGGAGTCAGAGACTGAGGGGTTGTGGGTAGGGAAGGTATGAAATGCCTAAACCATTCTTGGCAGCAGAGCAGCACATTCTTGTCTTCCTCTGTTAACTCCTGTGCCAAACATTGTTGACTGGTATATCGTGTGCTAGTGATGCACTACATCTGATGTGGGCAGAGTCTCAAAGCAGGCAAGAATGTGCTGCCCCTCAGCTTAAGGGACACCTTCCAAAGATGGCTGTTGTAACAGGCATGTTTCTCAGCAGCTACCAGTGTTGCAGCCCCTTTCTCGTCATATGATAGGATACAGAATTGGTACAAATCCCAAAGTGGGAGTGATGGAGACGCATGGAGCTCTGAATGGACCTGAAGACAAATCTCTGTTTGGCTTATGGTTGTTGCAAGTTGCTGTAGATTGCTCAGCTCTGTCAGCTGGATAGATTTGATTCTCCCTCAAAGTGCACACGACTGTTGAAGATTTGTAACCGTTAGAATAAAGTCTTAGTTCCAAGAGTTGTACATAGCTGAGACATGGCAGCAGCATCTTGGTGCAATATTGTTGCTTCTCTGAGAAACTGCTGCCAGTGAGGAACTGGGGAATGATCCTTGTTGGCAGCTGAACTCAGCAGATGCTCTGGTCCACAAGGTCCCATGCTTATAACTGGGAGCAGAGCTGACCAGAGTGATTCCCTGAGTGTGTCTACTTTGAACATTGAGCACTAGCAATGTCCTTTGGCTCCAGCTGGACTGACAGAAGTTTAACTCTACAAAATCAATACCTGCTCTGCCTCACTTTGGCTAGTGAGAAAAATGCACATGCAGTACCAAGCAGCACTGTCTGCACTTCTCAGCTTGAAAGCAGGCTGAGGGGGTGCTTGGAGTAAGCTGTGGGGCCTGCAGAGCTGCAGTCTTCCCTTGACTGCTACTGAAGGACTTTGAATTTCATGTCATGTAAAATTTGAAGGAGAAGTCGTCCTTCAGTCTGGGTTCCACTGTGGTCTGCAAATGGCTTATCTGGTAACTGCCACTGAGGCACTGTGGTGCCCACTCAGCAGCTGAGGAGTCTTTCCAACTATCCATTTGTACTTTCAGGATGATGTTGTTATGGGCACGATGACTGTGAGGGAGAACCTGCAATTCTCTGCTGCGCTGCGACTCCCCAGCTCCATCAGCATTAAAGAGAAGGAAGAGCGAGTCACTCAGATAATCAATGAGCTGGGATTAAGCAAAGTGGCTGATGCTAAGGTGAGCAGAAAAACACCTTTCTCAGAAACCATACTACCTCTGGAAACTGAATGACTTGTCTCTGAGCAGTATGGTGTATGTAGTGCAGTTATAGGAAGCTAAACAGGAATCTGACTAAACCATGTTGCATGCAAGAAATCAGTCTCCAGCTCAGGAGGGAGCTTGGAGAGAGGCATTTGTATTTGCTACTAAAAGGGGAAGATTTTGGACTATGTCCAGCATGTTGTATAAATTCAGAAGGGAAAAAGTCACTTAGTCATTGCATCTTGGAAAGTTGTTTAGTCACTTCCTGGCTTTGTGGAACAAGACAAGAAGATTGTTTTCTCATTTCTGAAAGCTCCGAGGGATGGAATACTGGTCTTTGATGGAAAAGTTCTGTGCAAAGCTTGTATTAACAGGCAAGCTACCAAAAAAAGGCATCCCCACATACCAATGCCTCCTCTGAATGCTGTGGCCTCACTCTGTCTCCTCCTTGTCCGTGTCATCCTTGTTCCCTAAAGTCATAAGGCACCTGGTACCTCTGGAAATCAGGCTCGGCATACTGCTACACAGTCCCTCACACTGAGTCAACCTCACCTGCTGCTGGCCCTACAGTTCATTAAAGAGACACTGAAAATGAAAACGGCTGCTGAGTGTGGAAGGCCCACAACTCCAGAGCATGTACTGACTTAATCTTGTTGCAAATATCTGATTTCTTCTGCTTGCAGGTAGGAACTGAATTGATCCGGGGAGTGTCTGGAGGGGAACGGAAGAGAACCAACATTGGGATGGAGCTCATCACAGAGCCACCAGTCCTTTTTCTGGATGAACCAACAACTGGCCTTGATGCCAGCACAGCCAATGCAGTCCTCATCCTTCTGAAGAAGTAAGAATTCTTCAGGGCTGTGTTGCAATTTTCTTGTCAACTCATTAGTGAAAAGAGGAATTTTCTCATGACTGAGTAGTCCTAGTGCTCCTTAAAAAAAACCAAAACCAAACAAAACCAAAAAAACCAAAAACAAACAAAAAACCCCCAAAACAAGCAACAACAACAACAAAAAACCACCCCAAAACAAAACAACTGAAAAAGAATCCCTAGATTATTTGTTTGGGTCTCTTCCAAAACCTTTCTAAGCTTATGGGAATCTTTCCACAGCAAGCATTGGATTAGAGCCCAAAAAGCAGATGTAGCTTGGACAGCTTCCCTTTGTCACAATGAAGGGTGGACTGGGAGGTCAGGTCTTGACATTTTAATTTCTTGGCCTTCCATCTGAGTCTATTACCAGACAACAATCTTGAACTCAGATAAAACTTCACCTGCAGATTTACCCTCAGTATCCTGTGTTTTGGAGATGAACTGTCTTCTGACAATTAGAACAAAGTTACATGCAAGGAGGACAAAAGAGGCTTATTTAATGAGAATGACTTTCTAATCCTTCTTCTCGGTTTGTGGCATGTTGTCTAGTTTTGCCTGTGGGGGTTGCTTTGTTCTCATATTTGTGGATAAGTCTTTCATCATTAAGAGTCCTTTTTGGGTATCAGTGCTAAAGCACTTGAAAGAGCATCTCACAAACCTCAAGGAAAACTTGTTTTGAGTTTTCTTTAGAGTCAATCTTCAGCAGAAGAGCTAAGAGAAATCTCAGCTGGCTAGACAGCCTGATAAATAACACCTGTGATGCCATTAAGTGCAGTAGGACTGTTCCAGTTAGGCTGACATCTGGTATAAAAAACATGTAAGGAGGGTTTATACACAGCTGTGGCCTCAGGCTTTGGTAGATACAGACTACATCATACTTTGGCTACCTGGACTGCAGTGATGGTCTCCTATAATGATGGGTGCTGTCTTCAAAGTCTTGCAGGCAGCATCTGACACAATGACAGAGAAGGGAGAAATGGTTTTTCTGGGTCAAGACCCTGAGACGTTGCCAAGTATTTGTCTTAGATTTTGATACTTGGGGGTTGCATTCCTGAAATTCAAAGTGTGGTGTACTTAAGAGATGTTTTGCTTCTATTTCAGGCTCTCAAGAAGGGGGCGAACCATCATATTTTCCATCCATCAGCCCCGTTATTCCATATTCAAGCTGTTTGACAGTCTGACATTGCTGGCTTCGGGTAAGGTGCTGTACCATGGTCCTGCCAAGCATGCCCTGGAGTACTTCAGTTCTATTGGTAAGTCTTCCATGCCAAGAGCAAAAGCTACTGGCTCATGAGTTAAATCCGTGTGTAAATTCTTGCCCTAGCATGGGATAACAGGCCCATGCTTTTCTATCTCTAGGATGTTAGAGACTGTACACACACAACGAGCAGTGTTATGTTAGAACAGGAAAAAGAATGAGAAACCTGGAATTTTTCAGACAAGATGGCATGCATCTCACTTGCCTTTGTTTTGCCCTGCATGAGGACAAAAGCCAAGAATCACGTGGACATATATAAGCATGATGTTCAACAGACAAGATAATGCTTGTAGTTGTACCAGGTCTTGGTGGTGGATCCAGTGGTTTTTGAACCACAGCCTGCAGATTGGCAGCCTTCCATACAGATTGATCCAAAAATATGCTCTAGACTGAATGCAGGTAGGCAGCCAAGAGGACATAATTATGGTGTGTCTTAAGATGGGTTAATAGCTGCATTTTTGGGTGGCTCACTCTCTCCAGGTGAGCAGGTGTCTTGACTGCAATGAACAGAAAATGTAGAGTGAACTGCCAATCTGTAGATGCAACCGTGGACACGGTAGATTGAAAGTTTTCCCTGGCTTTAAGGGAGGTGCTTTAACCAATATCAGTACTTCTGCTCCTCTTAGCCCATTTCCTTTCTCTCAGGGAAGCTGTAGAAGCCTCTTTGCGTTTGTTTGTTTTTAATTTCCTCCTTGTCCCATATTGAGACATGTATTAAAAGAAGCTGCTCTTGGACAGACCTTTCTCATCCTTGTGACCAGGGAAACACCAACGAGAGTTGAGCCTCTAGAAGTATCTGAGGCTGTAGAGCAGACATCCAGGAACCTTTGCTGAGGAACTGTGTCTTTCAGAGTGGAATGTGGTTGAACAGCACTGGGAAGGAGGCAAGAGTTGTCCATACTGAGCTGTGGTAGAAGCAAGTTAGAGATTCCTCCTTACCTGAAATGAGTGATTAAGCAGTTTGAAGCTCTTTAGATAGCCTGGATTTACCATCTCCTAAATCCCGTCCATCTACTGCTGTAAAGTAACACTTAGGAAAAGCAGTGAAGTTTTCTGGTAACAGAGTTATGGAAAAGTGATATAGTATTAGACCTGACCTTCTGAGGTATGCCCTTTGCAATGCAGACATGTTGCATGTGTGGTTTTGGCTTGATCTGTTCTGTTTTTTTTTTAAGGATATGAATGTGAACCCTTCAATAATCCAGCTGACTTCTTCCTCGATGTCATAAATGGGGATTCAACTGCTGTGGCAGCAAGCAAGGGCGATAACAGACCTGTGGACACAGGAAAAGGTAAATTGCAAAGGACAAATCCACTGCTGGCTAGTGTAGAGGAGAAATTGTATGTGGCAATGGCAAGGTTTTATTCTCTGTGTTTCCTTGAGTCTAAGGGTATTTCATGATCTTACTATTTTTCCTAATAGATATGCTTTGTTTTGGGCTTCTTTAAAGAGATCAGAAAAATTTTTAAATGGATTTTTTTTTTCACTTCAGTAGTATAGGTGAGAATGATAAATACCAAAAATTAAAAAAACCCAAAAAAACAAAAAAAAAACCCCAAAACAAAACAAACAAACAACAACAACAAAAAAAAAACACCCCAAAAAACCCCCCAAAACAACAAAAAAACAAAACAAACAAACAAAAAAACCCACCAACAAAACTGTGAGGCAAAACCTGGAAAACCTAGAACTGCTTAGTCTCAAGGGGCTGCTGGCAAATTTTCAGTCACATAAGAGGCTGCTGCAGAGAATACAAGGTATATAGGCTAAGGAATGCTGGATTTACAGGAGAGTGAAAGAGATTGGAACTGTTAGAGAACAAATTCTCTACCAATATAGTGAGTGAAACGTTTGGAAATACTTGTTTGGGGATCATGTAGCACATTGTTGACTGAAGGACTATAAGGGAACCCATTTTGTAAAGCTGTTTTTGGTGATGTAAATCAGAGCAAACATTGATTTTTCCCAAATTCAATGAAACAAAAGTTTTCTGGTGTCATGGTATAAGAATATGACTATTTTGTGCCAGAAAGAATGGGCAGATTAGCTAGGTTCGATTAAAATGTAGGAAAAAACGTAGCTCTCACTCAAGCTAGCTCTTAAACTCAGAGCTAAAGCTTGAAGTTCTCTGGGCATTTCTGCCTTTTTCTTCAGCCTCTAGAATTGCTGAGCTTATTAATGGGCCATATCTGAAGGTCAGGTTCATAGGGAATCACAAGCCATATCTTGTTTTTCTCCTTCAGAAGCGAGCAGTGAAAATGGAGTGGCAGAAGACAACGCTGATAGCGGTGTGGTAGATATGCTGCACCAGAAATACCTCAGCTCCAGCTTGTATCAGAGCACAAAGGAAGCACTGGGGAAAGTAGAGCTTGGACGGGGAAGCAAGCAGAGACTATCCAAGCTGGAGCATGAGATTACCTATGCAAATGGATTCCTCACTCAGCTGTACTGGGTGTCCAAGCGTTCCCTGAAAAATCTCATTAGGAACCCACAGGCCTCCATTGCACAAGTAGGTAGCAGTTGCTAAAAGTCTCAGACTTACTGATCTCCCTGTCATGATCTGCAGTTTGTGTGACAGAATCATGTTTTCAAAGGCAGTTAGGGAAACACAGAAGTCCTGTGCCACTGTCATGTAAGTGGAGTGAGATGTCACAAAGTCAGCTACCTTTGTGGCCTTTGGAAAAAATCTTCAGTTTGGTTAAGCATGAGGACTACTGCACTGAAGATTGGATTGTGGGGAGAGTGGTCCATTCTCTAGGTCTTCTAGGATGATACTAATTTTGTGCCTCACTTTAAACTCGGTTATTCTATAAGTGTGTTTCTACTAAACTCTCCTAGCCAAAGAATGAAGTAGGAAAGTGAAGAGGTTAAAATATGAAAAACTGTCATAAGGATTTTAATTGTGTGTGTCAGAGGTATACATTGCCTGACAAGAGCAAGTCTTTAGGCAGGTGTGAATCTTAAACCCTGCATATGACTTAATAATGTTAGTTCTGAATTCTTTTACTTACCTGAAGGATTTCCTTTTTCCTTTCTTCATTCCACTTTCAGATTGCAGTGACTGTAATTCTAGCCTTGGTTGTGGGTGCTATCTTTTTTGGTGTAAAACTGGACCGAAGTGGCATTCAGAACCGGTAAGATGTAAAGCCACAGCTTTGCTCATTTTTCTATCTGTACCAGTCAGGTTTGAGGCACAGAGAAGGAAGGCCTTGGGATCCACTTGAAATACAAAGGAGGGTTGGGTTCACAAGTCTCAGTGCACCTCAGCATGGAATTGGCAGGGGTTGTAAAGGGGCCACAGTTCTGTCGTGCTTGCACATAAGTACAAAGGGGACGTAAAAGATAAAGGATACAGCTAAGATTTACAGTAGCACATTTAAATGTCTCTCCATTCTGTGGACAGAGAAAAGCACTGACTTGATGGTGTGATGATGTCTGAAGCTGCCAGTGTTTGATGTGGTTGTTCCTTCACTTTTCCACTGTTCTGTTTTGCCTTCTAGGGTTGGATCCTTGTTTTTTGTCACTACAAACCAGTGTTTTTCCAGTGTCTCTGCAATTGAGCTATTCATCAGAGACAAGAAACTATTTGTGTAAGTAGTGAGGCACTTGGACTGTCTCATACCCTGGAATGAGATGGGGCAGTATCTTACACACTGAGCAAAATTATTACCACCAAAGACTTGATTGCTCCCTTGCAACATCAGATTGTAATAGTAATGCCAAGTTAGTCTGTAGAGCAGGGAGCTGAAATGCTAAGAGCTGGGGGAAGCAGGAAATGCCTTTACTTGCTTGCTATGTGACAGTTTACTGCCTTTCCTGCCCACTTTTGGTAACAGCTGGTTTTGAGGTTTGCTTGTGAATTTTGCAGACTGAATCCTTTCTGCCCTCTTTCTCACAAGGGCTAACACACAGTCTTGCAATAGTCCTAAAGTGGCAAGACTGTGCAAAAATGGAGGGAGAGTTTCTGGAAAAACTTTGTGAGGGACGCTCAGATGAAGTGGCTGCTCTCTGGCTTACAGGAACTTGTTAATAATCAAGTGCATCTCTCTGTTTAGAGGGATGCTCTTGATTATTACATTGTTGTTATAAGTAATTACTTAAATATATTATTAAATATAGTTATTGTATTTATTACTTTTATTTACTTATAATAGTATTTATGTATAATATCTTTATAATAATATTTATATACACATATATGTATATGTTTTTGTATGTGTGTATATATATGTAAATGCCTGTAGATATAGTATACACACATATACATGCATATTTGTTGAAAGTGTAGTTTGCGTATTTTGGAGATGCCTCCAGCTCATGCAATAGAAGGGCAAGAGACAGATCCTGTGCAGTAAAAAGGAATCTGGAGATTTATGCCTGGAATGTACCTGTCCACCCACAGGCTGCTCAGAGCAGCTTGATACTGTCCCTAACAGCTGCTCAGGAGTGAAATCCCCCCACACTGCCAGTTCTTCCTAGTCTGCCCTGCTTGCCAGTGTAGTGTACCAGCTGTGTCAGTGGGGATTTAGGCACCTCACTTGTCAAAGCATCTTTTCATGAACTCCATTAAGCAGTAAAACATGCATAATGACATTTAATTGCCCTGTGAAGTGGAGGTGAGTTGATATCCCAAAGGTGTTTTCCCATTGTTGGGTATCATTACTTCTTCCCTGGAAGCAGCTATATGAGTTAGCAGTGGATGAAGTGTTCTTCAGTTTATAGAAGTCTAATGGTTCCCTGTGCTCTTGTATTAAGAATCTTTTTCTTTGAAAACAGACTTAGGAGTTTTTAAATGATATTTTACTTAGCAATCATACAGTCTTTCATTCACTTCCTTTGGAGGGTTGTCGGTTTCCCTGCAGGGTCTGAGAGACAGATCAGCCCTTTTTTCATAGTGTCAGTGGTAGCACAGAGAATATAAGCAATTCTGATAGAGAGGAGTCAGTGGAAGAAAGAGCAGAAAACAAATCAGGATAAACCAAACACGCACTCTGAGCCTGCTTCCTACAGAACTTCTAAACCTGTACAACTCCCCTCCTTCCTGTCCTCGCAGCCATCAGTACACCAGTGGATATTACCGTGTGTCTGCCTACTTCCTGGCCTTGATGATAGGAGATCTGCTGCCCATGAGAACTACTCCAGCCATCATATTCTCATGCATCAGTTACTGGATGATTGGTAAAGAATTGATGCTTTCATTGAACCTGTCATCTTCCAACACATTTGATTTCTGACTTAGCCAGATTCCTTTATCTATAACATACTTGAACCTCCAGCTGATTTAAGTGCTTGGCATCGTAACTTTGGAGGACTCTGGGGCAGGGGCAGAGACACCATCAATCCAGCACAGGGACCTGTCTGACAATGTCTTTTGGTAATGCTCTTTAGGCCTTTGAAGCATGCATAGTTCTTTCCAACTCCAAACTTGGTCTTTCTTCCTGATCTGCCTGTCCTGTATAGGAATCCAAGGGTACCTCTTTGGAATTCATAATGTGGTTGTTTAGTGCACTCTTACCTTTCTGGTTTTTGACAGGATACCAAGCTGTTGCAGGGCGGTTCTTCTTCTTCATGCTGACCCTGATACTGGTGTCCTACACTGCCACAGCCATGTCCCTGGCTATCAGTGCTGGGATGGATGTTGTGGCTGTGGCCAATCTGCTCATCACCATTTGTTTTGTCCTGATGCTTGTAAGTATATTAGGGGATTTGTGCTCCTTTGGGGGAGGGAAGAGCTGAGACCAGCCGAGAGGACTGGGTTGAACTAGCCCTAGGAAGGCAAAAATATCCATAGTCCAGTGGCACATGAGCCCCATGCTTGTGATTTTATTGTCACTGTAGTCAAAGATATACTTCTGCCAGCTTGTAGTCTAAGGGTTGGGTGCAGTTTGGTGGTTGTGATGCCACCAGAGCTTTCCAAAGTGTGCCCCCAAACAAGTGTTGTTTTTTGTATTAAACTGTCCTTACAAAGATTGATTTAAAAAAAATCTTGCATTTTCAGTATTAGAAATTTAAGTGATCAACTAGATCATTTAAAGGGAAAAAAGCTTGAAATAAACTTCAGATCTGTTGATTTTTTGCATTAATTTTTGCTACCCAAGTGGCATTCGAAGGCACAAACACTCTCTTTTTTGTAATTCAGTGTTTCCCTGGGGTTCAGTACTTCAATACCCTTTCCCAAGGATTTTTTAAGGAAGAGAACAAGAGGGAGAAAAAGGAATTTTTCTAGTACTACTAGATGAGAGCTGTGAATTCTTTTTCAAAGAGGTGATGCTGGTGATAAAACTTCTTGATGATGAAACCTACCAAGTTACATATTTCTTGTTAGATGATCCCTAGTCACTGTCTGTGTACAAGCTCTGAGCCACAGAACATCCCTTATTCTTCAATTTGCAATTTACCCTGCTTTTGCAGTAAGCCAAGTGATAGCGCACTGCTTCAGCTGCTCACTGTGAGTGAGAAGTGTGCATGTGTAGTGAAGGGTAGCTGATGTACATTGAGTTAAGTCACAGTGTATAAAGAGTGACACATGCATGTCCTGAGAGTCAGTGGGGTAAGCACAAGATCACTTGTGATGAAGCAGAGGCTGAAGTGTCATGTTTAGCTATGAAGACCACTTGTACTAAGAAGTAAAAGCAAATCCTTTTCCAGACGAGAGAAAGCATGGCAAGACAGAGGGGAAGACTGAAATAATAGCAGCTCTTAAGGTTCCCCATTTTTCTCCTTTTTGATTCTCCATTTTCTCATCTCCCAGTCATCCTTTTTTAACCTTTGGCTAAGCTCTACGGTGGGGCAGTCCTCCTGAGTAAGAAGTTGTGATCATGCTTGTTAGCTCGTATATGGATGTAGAAAACCTTTCTGACCTCTTTGCAAGCAGTTCAGCTGAGGTAATTTGGTGTGCTGTTGGCCCAGCAGTGTGGGAGTGCTGCAAGGCTCCAACTCACGTCTGTGGGTACAGGCATGACACAGCAGTAGTAGGTCCATTAATTTCAGTGCACCTCTGCTGGGAACTGCAGCGTCTGTGCAGGAATGGTATTATTTGCAGTAAACAGAGTTTGTGACTCATCAATCTCTTCTGTTCTATTTCAGATCTTTTCTGGCCTCTTAGTGAACCTCCCTTCAGTAATGGGCTGGCTGAACTGGCTCAAGTACTTTAGCATACCACGATATGGCCTCACTGTGAGTAGAAAGTAGCATTGGTCTCCTCTGAGTAATGTAGCCACACTGCTGCTTCCTGGAGAGGTTTTGAGTATAAAGTATGAAGTTCTTTTAAAAGCCAGATTTGGTTTGTTTTGTTGCATGAATGTGGTTAAAAAAAAAAAACAACAAAAACACCAAAGACAAAAAAACAACAACAAAACCCCACACCCTGCCAGCCTCAAAAAGAAAGCAAAAGTTAGAACTCTATGTGAGAGCTGGAAGTCTCTCAGAAACAGAACAAACACTTTGTGCTACAAAATTAGTGCTGCTTGGACAGCAGCAGAGCAAGCTGTCCAGTCAGGCAGTACTTTCTAGCCTGAATAGTTGATCCCTGTGGTTTAGAATAAAATCAAATACTGTATAGCCTCTCCAGACACTACTGTATGGGTGGCCAGTCTGGAACAATGATTTCCAACTAGTTAAAGGATTTACTGTAGTGCACAAGTGTCTCAGTCTTCAGCGTGCCTTCCTCTGAAGTGAAATTTTACTTTCCTGAATGGTAAGGAGCTGGAGTACCAGAAATCTAAGGATGCAGCTGCTTAAAACACAGTAAATAGATAGAGCAGGTCACAGCTGGGAGTTGTGTTTCCATCTCCTCTTTGCATCCTGGCTAAGCCTCTTTGGAAGGAGTAGTGTCCTACTTTGAGTAACAATGACAGAAATGAATGCTGGAGCTGGTGCAGGGTGGGAGACGTGTGAGACCTCATTGTCTGGGCGTCACTGAGGTATTTTATGGAAGCGTCCTCTGAGATAGCAGTGAGTGCAGGATGCCAATGCTGGGGAACCTTTCACCTCTTGCTTTGGCTTACTGTGCCATGCCTTCACTGTGGTGGTGCTGGGGTGTCTGCATGCTGCCACATGGTTTTCTGGATCAGTAGATTGACCCAGGTGAAAGTAGATGAACAGGAACTTGTAGCTAGCAAGACAGAAACCTGTGGCTAAGTAACTTTGAAGCCAAGGCCTGGGATATCAAACCACCCTGCATGTACAACTTGGAGCAGTTCCTAAGAAAGGCAGTGATTAAGAGCTTGAAAATAAAAAAGGAACATAAGTGTATGATTCCAAGAATGGTGGTATGTGTATTCTAATAATCCTTAAAGTTCCTTTAAAGTGTTTCAGTTTTAACACCCCAAACCATGAACTCTGCAAAAATCTCGTGTCTGCCTCTTCCCCTAGGCTCTTCAGGTGAATGAGTACAGAGATCTCTACTTCTGTGGTGAGAAGAATCCAAATGCTACAGTGTTTGTGGGAGATACAGGCAGTTGTCCCCCCAATATTTCACAAGAAATGTAAGTAACTCATGGTAGCTCTGGGGGCCTGAATCGTCATGACTTGCTTAAAGTGGAGTCTGACTGTGTCAATTTTTTATACTATTCACAGAATAACCACTTACAAGCCAGTTGCAACAACATGTCTCAAAGTAACGTATTTTAGGATTGTACAGTATAACTCAACAAATACTCAAGAGTGAAGTGGGGATGAAACTTTATTTGTAAAAATAGGCAGATGAGCCAAAATAAGTTTTGTATTTGATAACCTAGCCCCGACTGATCAGTTTTCCTAAACAAATCCAGGGTCACGTAACAGTGCAAATGCAGTGTGTGGACAGCTACAGAGTTGCTGGAAAGCAGTAGATCTGTTATCAGAAACATGTCTCCCCCACAGAACTTGTTTGTAAATATCAACCTCCCTGCAGATACAGAGAGAGCCAAGTTATCTCTCTCGCAGTGCTCCATTTTGCCCCATTTGAAATACTCTTGGCTATTGATACCTTAAGCTGTAGTAGTGCAACTATTTCATGAAACATACTAGAGAGATGGCGAACTGAGTATTTTGCAGAGAACAGTGCTAGAGGACTGTTTGCACGGCTTTTGGACTTCCAGTGATTGTTGAGGGGAAATTAATGCTTCTGTATTTACCATGGTTTAAGGTGGTTCTGAGGTTTCCTTATAAATTGCCAGTTGTCTATAAAGAACAGTTAGAATTTATAAAGAACAATTAGATTGCTACTGAAAAATTATGAGAACTAGAGATCTAGATTCGTCCCTTGAGTTTTATTTGGTGTGATGGGTTCTCTATTTCTGTCACCTGTTTTGCATAGTTGAGGGTAGAAGGGTCTTTGTGAAACAGGAGTAAAAGTAATTACCTGCAGATGTGTGCCACATAGTAATATATATTTGTGCCCCTTGCTTTTCTGCAGGTGTTCTGGTGAAGCATACCTATGCAGCCAAGGAATTGCCCCTACCAGCTGGGCAATGTGGGAAAACATAGTGGCTCTCTTCTGCATGACTGTTATCTTCCTTATCATTGCCTATGCAAAACTCCGGTTTATGAGGAAGTTCACATAAGCTCCTGTGTTGCCTTGCCCTGCAGCTTCTCAGGTGTTAAAACTGCAAAGCTTGTGAGGGCCTACTGGAGATTGCCTAAATGTTTCAGCTGACTTTGCTGGACTTCAGATGGGAAGCCTGTTCCCCTGTTTCTGGAGCATGATCTCTACAGGCTTGTGGGTTTTAAGAAAAAAATGCATTAATGTACATTGCATAAGTGATTTTTCCTAAGAAAATATAATTCTCATAATTCCTTAGGTACATATCAAACTTGATATTGTAAACCAGTATTATTCTGTGGCCAGCTTATACACACAATATTTTATTGAACATTGTCATGTGAGCTTCTCCATCACAAAAAGTGAAAGGTGATGTTGGCATTTTATGCATTGATATGTTGCCCTTCTTAGTGCCTGTCACATCTGAGGAGAGACAGAGACCCTCACTGTGTTGGAGATGCATTCAAGTTTGAATTCAGTACAGAGACCAAGTACTCATTACCAGGAAAGAACAGTTCTATTTCTAGTAGCTTCTCAGTGGAAGCTACTTCCAGAAACAACTTTAGCTTCATTAAAAATTAAACAGCAGTGGTGTTAGACATCTCACCTAAAAAGATAAATTTATACTGTTGTACTGCAGAAAAACTAAAAATCTTCCCACTGAACAGCAAAAAAAATATTTACTGCTTAAAAGGAGGGGAGGGAATTCCCTCTTTATTTTTTTCTAAATAAAAATTTGTATACTTACTACTGGCAGAACTTTTTAACAACAGACTTCAATTCTTAGCTGCACTCTCTCTGTATAGTGCTACACTAGTGCTTATACTATGGACTGAAAAAAATCTACGTAGACGCTGCTGTGGGAACTACTGCAACGTGTCCACAGTCGCACAGGACAGACGATCATGCCGGTAATTTGTCTCCCCTGACCATCTTAGCAGCAGCAGCAGAAGAGCTGCTTTTAAATCGCGTTAAGACCTGCAGATGTAAGTGGATCAGCTAAGCCAAAGGAAAACATCCTCAAACACAGGATTGAGGAGTTTGCCTGTTAGGGTCGGGCTGGCAGCAGCCCGCGGACCGGTGTGAGTCCTGCCGGTGCAATGAGCGCCCCGGTTGTGGTGGGAAATGATCGCACTGACGGCGCAGCCGCATCCAGCACAAACCGGTCGCTCTCAGTTCTGCCTCACTGCCCTTAACAGCTGGGGCAAAGTAACTTCCTGCCCCGTTTTACACCCCTCTATTTCTCTGTGCTGCAGCCCCGACCCCGCAGCGCTCGCACGCCGGCCGTGGCCGCCCCTCGGCGGGCGGAGGCTCCGGGGCTCCTCCCTCCGGCCGCGGGGCGGGCCCGGGCCTGGCGCGGCTGGCGGAGGCGGCTCCGGGCGGCGGGGGTGGCTCGGTGTCCATGGCGGCCGCGGCCGAGGGGCCGCCCGAGGCCGGCGCGCCGCCCGCCAAGCGTAAGGGGCCGGAGGACCGGGGCAGGGGCCGGGGGTGCTCCGGGGCCGCGGTGCGGGGATGGGCCCGGAGAGGCCGCGGCGCGGGCAGGAGCTCCCGGCGAGCCCGCGGCCTGGCGTGTGCCGGCCGGGCCGGGCCGTGCGCCTCTTCCTGCTGCTGCTGCTGCCGCGGGGCCCGGCCGGGTCCTGCCCGCGCCGCTGCTTCGGTCCGAGGGAGCCGGGAGCCTCGGGCAGCCTGGGTGTGCCAGCGGCAGACCCTGCCGGCGGGCGAAAGAGCGGCCTGTCGGGCTGCGGGAGAGCTGCCGGACTGCTCCGGGGAGGGGCCGAACAAGGGCAGATTGTAGTAGAAACAGGTTTGGAGAAGAAAAGCGGCGGCTGATTGCCGCTTTCCGCAGGTGGGGATCTGTTGTAATCCCTATGAAGCGGACTGGGGCCGCTGCGCTTCTGTTCCGAGTCAGTGACTAGAAATAACCAGCAGCACCGTGCAGGGCCGCTCAGTTCTCTCCACATTGCTTTGCTGCCTAAGCACAAGAGGGGGCTGATACTTGTGAGTGCTGTCAGGCCCTAAGATATTATTTGGAAATAATGTTGGTACTACTTCAAAGAAGCTGCCATGGTTTGTTACCTCAGTGTAAAGAAGGCAACTTTCATGGAAAGTAGCTGTGGGAAGCTTGAAGAGGGGAAGAAATGGAACTATTTAATCGTTCTGATATGTTTCTGGACTTGCTATAGCTTGCCTTAACCCTGTAATGTCTTTACCCTGAGTAGAGGATCCTGCTATTGAAACCGCAGAGGAAGCTAAGGAGCCAGCTGAGGCAGATATCAATGAACTCTGCAAAGACATGTTCAGCAAAATGGCCACTTACTTGACAGGTGAACTGACAGGTAAGGCACTGCAATACTGACCTGCAAGTTCTTCTTTCTTTTCACTTTGTTTCAAATTAATCTGTTGCATAGTTTATCTAAGCTGTAAGTATTTAGATCACATCTGGTAAGACTTGCAGTCCAAATTTGGCATCTTGCTAGGCTGCTAACAACACTGAGATAAGTAACGTTAATTTAATGAAGTGCCAGAATAGCAAAAAATATTTTTCAGAACAATTCGGTGTGATACCAGCTGCTTAAAAATATTTCTTCTTCATCTTGAAGAAGTTTGTACATGGAAAATCAACCCAACAAAAGGAATCTAGGTTAAGACAGTAGGAGGGATGCTCTACAGAGAGTGGAGTTATTTTTTTCCTGAGAACAATGGTTATATGCATTTTCCAACATTTATGCTTTAGAATAAATTGCTGTGCAAAATTAACTGGAGCAAAGTAAACTGCTCACCAAGTTAATGCATTGCATAGGCTCTAATTTTGAAAGCACTCTACAGCACTACTAAGTTGAACAGACTTGAAGGATATATAGTACAGATTACCAGTCTGGATTTGTGCTATCAGTTTTCTAAACATAAGTGTCTAACTGACAGAATTAAGAGTAGAAATATGAGGACTTAGTAATTTTTTCTCAGAAATAGTTTAGAAGTGAATTCATCAGTGTAGTTGATTTTTGCAATTCACAACATGTCATCTTTTTGTACAGTGTTTATTAATAACCTGTATTGCCATCTAAACTATTTTGCTTCATTTGGCTGTTGGTTTGAAATCTCTTGAAGGGTCTGCACACAATTCAAACCACATCACCTTTAATTAAAATAAACTGGTTTTTTTTAAGCCACCAGTGAAGACTACAAGCTCTTGGAAAACATGAATAAGCTGACTAGCTTGAAGTACTTGGAAATGAAAGATATTGCTATAAACATCAGCAGAAATCTGAAGGATTTAAACCAAAAATGTAAGTACACCAAATAAGGTAGAGGTGTAATGAATAGTGCACTTGCTTGGGAAATACAGTATCTTAGAGTCAGAAGGTTCACATTCCATTACTGCTGAAGGAAAGAAAACTCACTGATATCAATGTACTGCTATGCAATGCCAGTCTTGTATATTTCTTAACAGCTTTAGACTCTGTAGACTACTGTAAGAGAAAATACATTCTAATTTGTGTCCTGGTTTACTCCAGATTCTGGATCTGATAAGAATAACACTTCTATTAATTCATGTTCTCTTGTTTTTTGTGTTAAGAGACTAGACAATACATTTAAACATTTCATTTAAACATGACTGTCAGAGTCACCACTTAATTTTGGGGCAGGAGAGGGGACCTTTTGAGCTGTTCTGTTTGAAAAATGTAATAAGAAATTCTTGTTTTTCAAGTGTGAACTGTTTCTTGGAAGTGCATTACTGAGGAATTTTTACAGATGAAATTTTTATGCTTTTTTAAGATGCTGACCTTCAGCCGTATCTGGAGCAGATAAACCTAATTGAGGAACAAGTTGCAGCTCTGGAGCAGGCAGCTTATAAATTGGATGCATATTCCAAAAAACTTGGTAACTATCATTCTCCACTGTTAAGACCTAGCAGCATAGTGCCTTGCAAAGGGATTTAAAAAGAAAGAAAGAAAGTAAACTCTGTTTTGTTTAACAAATCTGAGCTGCAGAGTTGCCTATGCCGTTTTTGAGCACAAACATGGCATGTGAAGTGATAAGCATTGGGAAATTATTCATTTAATGAATTATATTATGGTGGACTAGTACAGGTGTTGTTAAACCACTACTTATTAGTGAGGCTTGATTTCTTTTTTATGGGATGTGCTGACTTACATTTTAAAGACTGATGTTTAACTTTGAAAATTGAGGGATTCATAATGTTCCACCAGGCACCCAAGCCCTCGTAGATTAAATTAATATTATTGTCTGACTTAAGCACCAGGTTCTTAAAATTATTATGCGGTTATATTTGCCTAAATGCATTAGAAAAAAAGGACCCTGAATGATACAGTAAATTAGCTTAAAGGATGCAAATCTTTTACCTACCCAGTACTAAAATATTATTTTTCCTTCTGCAGAAGCCAAGTACAAAAAATTGGAGAAACGATGAAATTACAACAGTCTGTAATAAGCTGGAGTGGATGGTGAATCAGACTGATCTCTGGTTTTGCACAACAGCCATTCTGTATGCTGATAAGGATTTGATTACAGCTGACGTGGAGACTGGAAACTTTTTCCAGCTGTTGAATACAGTAGGCTGTATTTTGGCTTAAGGCTGAATAATATTTCCCTCTTCTCAAGGGGTACTGTTGCCTCAGTTGTGCAGTGAAAAGTAGAAGCTTGTCCTAACTCATGTCAGTATTGGCTATATGTGTGTTCATCCTGTTTTCCACATGAAATACTTGGTCTAGGGGAAGTCTTCCATAATCTGTAAAGATGTTTTCTCTTAGTAGCAGCAGGACCTAAACTTCAGGTTTTCCTTTGTTGAGCTCTGTATTGGGAAGATACCTGGACCTTTGGACTTAATGAGTAGAGTATTGAAAAAACTTCATTTTGGTATCCCCTTTTATCTGTTTGAAATAGAGGGACTAATTATAAATTTACAATAAACTTGCTGCATTTATTTCTCTGGAATCTGAAGTTTTTAGAAAGATTACACAAGCTAGTTTTTTATTTTTTTCAAGAGGTCATTCAAGCTACTAGGGATGAAAGAGAACATGTTTCAAACACTGTATCAGGTATTCCTGCAATTACATTCTTCGACTGTCTGGACCTCTGGTGCAGTTTCAAGACCTGTTACTTTATCAGATGCTCAGTTAACTAAGCAGACCCTTTCTTTACTTCACCGGTGATTTTTGATCCTAGTAGTTTTTGAAGTGGCATGCCTAGCACAAAAATCTCCTTTTCTACTAAGATAACAATGTTCCAAGTGGCTGATTTGGTGGAGCCCCTTTGTACTGAACAGGTATTCCTCCCACTCCAAGGATATTTTTTCTGTACCTATTGACCTTAAGTAATTCAAGCTGGCTTTTGAGTGAATTGCAGTTGAAGACAGTACAAGTACTGATATGTAGGAAAGAAGTGGTTCAAACTTAACAGTATTTAAAAGAATGTCTGGTCAGGTGCCAGTGTGATAAAAATCATCATGCTGTCAGGCTGTGTACAGCCACTGATCAGTCAGGATGGACACTTTTCCCTAGTGTTCCTAAAAAAGATTGAAGCAGATGACTTTTGAGAGCCTTTATCATCATTTTGAAAATCCTGGGTTTGAAATAGAAATAGCATTTCTGTGTTCACAGTGTTAACCTGGTAGGACTGCAGGGGGACACAGGGAGCAGGGAAAACCTCAGATCCTGCAAGAAAGGCATGGTATGGACAATGTCCTGTTCCTGTTGAAAAAGTTGCTTTTCTGTGTATACAAAATCCAGTGCCACTTTAAAACTTCCAGGTACTCTGAAGATGGAAATCCTTCTAGCCATGAACCGTCACCAAGTGCTTAGTGTTTTCAGGTAAGGTAAGGTAAGAAAGAGTTTCTTCACAGACTCTTCAGTATTCCACCTCTAGAATGCAAAAATGAGAGAAGAGGCTTGTCCCACAATTGACTTCCTTTTCGAGAGGAAATTTTAGAGACAAAGTTAGTGTCTGGCTGGAGGAGTGTGTGACAGTGGCGTTCCAGTTAGGCTGAGAGCTGTGTTCCCAGTTGTGTTTCTGAGTAACTGTTACCCTCCCTGCCTGAGGGACCTCTGTGTCGCTGGTAGAATCCAGATCATGCCAAGGGTGGCAGCTCCTTGGAGAGTAGCAGCACAGAAGAGACATAGGTGTATGTGAACAGTAGTGGGGAAATATATAGTCAGCCCAAAAGCAAAGCCATGACTTGGTTACTGCTCAGATGTTTCACCTGGAGAATCCCTGAGAAATTCCAGAGGAAATACAGAAGGAGATTGTATATCACAGTTCTCCTTTGCAGCATTTTCCAATGGAAAATAAAGTAAGAAAATAGTGGGTTCTTAGAGGGTGGAACAGGAGAGTAACAGAAAAGAGAGGGCTGATGGATGAAAGTCCAGGGGCAAAGTGTGTCATCAAAATGGTCTGGAAACTACTTTGGGGCTGAAGCAGTTCTTGATGGCTTGGACTGCAACTGCAAACCAGGGGATGAAAATCAGTCTAGTAAATACAGCTCTTTTAGCAGAAGAGTTCAGTTCCAGAGGAGAATTCTTTTTTTCCAGCATCTAAAGATGGTTCTTCCCAGCCACTCTAACTGGTTGTTCTGAAGTCATTCTAAGTTTCAAAGCAGTACTTTGTGGAGATATCCCCAGTCTTCAGAATCTGCGTGCTTTAGCCCTCTCTAATCCCAAAGCCCACTTCATACCATGGTGGAGTCTCCATGGAGGTTGTGGATCAGCTGTTCTGCTGATCTGCATTGCCTGCCTCCTTGAGTTTTCAGCATGGAGGAAGGTAACTAGAACAAGAAATCTGCTTCCTAATTTGCTTTGGCTATTTTAGTTGTGGCACAGCTAAAGAGGAAGGAGAGTACTTTCTTTTTATATTGTGAGAGGACTGACTTCTGTGTTCTGTAACATTTGTGGCTTTTTGCCTTTGCAATGCCATGCTAGTAACACGTATATCTAGCTTAGAAGTCTTTGAAAGGAAGCAAGTTCTGTCTGTTTCACATAAACAGTTAATGGCATTGTGGTAATATTACACTTCTGTCTTTTCCCACATAGTACAGATTCAGCTGTCTTCACTGTAATTACTATATATTATACATTGATGAGAATGCGATCAAGACAGGAAATGCCAGCTATTGGTCTGTACATACATGCTTAGCAAGTCATGTAAACTCTGTGAACCTTTTCCTGATTGTAACATTGCTGTGATGGTCTTTATGCACTTCATAAAATACTGAGAAGATGCAAGCTGGCATTCGTCTAGGAAAAGGCACTGGGGAGGATCCTGGTATTATTTAATTTGTCATTTTTTTCCCCAGTGAACAGCTCTGTAACCACAGTTGGGGTTCTAATAGGTTCCATGGGGTCAGTGCAGCTTTATCCCAAATTGGGAATGGATGTTTATAAGTCATTATCCAGTTCATTCTTCAAGCCATAGCACATTTCATGTAAGTGAGTGAAATGAAGCAGTCAGATGTGTACAGGACTTGAAAGAGATTTTGGAGTATAAGCTTTGTGGATACAATTTTTTCACTAAAAGATGTTCTGGAATATCAGGAAAACAACATTTCAGTATACTACATCTTTATTTTGCAGTATAAATTGTAATTTCACAAACCTGCATTGTAATCACACAGAGGATGATCCATCTCCCCAGTCATTGATAATCTCTATCCCCACCAGAGTAGAAAGTAAGTATTGGGGCAAGAATACAATAGATGATCATTATCTAAGGTCTAGAACAAAATCATCTATCTAACAGATGATAATTATCTAAGGTCTAGAACAAAAAACCTCAGTGTTTTATGTTTGCCTTACAAATAGATTACAAATGAACTGAACGTACAGAGAGAGGTACTTCAGGCAGAATTTGTAAAAACGGTGGAGTACAAGCATCTGTTCCTGCTGGAACCCTTCAGGTGATAAGGACAGCAGCAGCAGAGCTCTCAGAGAACTAGTCCAGACAGCCTGGCATGTTAGAAGCCAGACAGGAACCAGAGCTGGATGAGGTAGATGCAGAGAAGAGTCTGTGTAATTTTGCACAGGGAGCTGTGTCCGTCTCTGTGTGATTGCCTACTGTTAAGGGCTGGCTGTGGTGGTTATAAAAGCACCATACAATTTTCTTTTCTAAGCACTCTTCTTTCCATGAAGTATCTACCAAATGATCTGAGTGTTTAATTCTCAACAGACTGGGGAATGAATGTCATTCAACCAGAGCACTCATGAGTGTGAGAGCTGGAAACTGTCTTCACTTGGCTAACGTGGAACAAAAGAGACCTCATAGTGTCGGGGCATACTTGCCAGACTGGTGATTACTGGGGTAATGTCAATGTCTTTGTGATCTATAACAGGCTTCAAAGTAAAGTTCTGCAGGATGGATGTTAAAAATATGAATATCTCCATCCGGGCTAGACCTTCTCCTGCACAGACGCGTTTTCCTACAAGTAAAAAAAAAAAAAAGGTGACAGTGGAGTATTTTGCTGATAACTGATTTTAGCACAGTTCCATGACAGTTCAAACATCTCAGAATGCACAGGCAGCACTGCAGTATTTTGGGGAAGCATGAATTAAACTACGAACTAAAGGTCTAGAACAACGAGAGCACTCAGTATGTGAAGGCAGTTTGAAGGCTCTCCTTGCTCATATTCTGCTGCTGTTTGATGGTAAGTTTGAGAGACAAGTTGCATGGCTGAGTCTCACTTTATACACATCTTGTAGAAGGCATTGGAGGAGTTTTTATGTTTGCCAAAAAAGGAAGTCAGCTGGAACTCCAGATTGGGGGTTAGAGCTGCCTAGAAATGACTAGCAGATAGCACCTGATATCACTGTACAGACAATGGTGATGCAGCCATGTAATCTTCAGAGAGATTTCAGGAGAGGATGGTCTAGGATCTGAAATAGCAAGAGGTCTTACCTGTAGAAAATGGCAGGAAGTAGTCACTCTTTTTAAAGGTTCCATTTGCATTCAAGAAGTGTCCTGGGTCAAATTTTTCTGGATTTGGAAATTCCTTGCTATCATGTAGGACGGAACTCAGCATAGGGAATATCATAGTGTCCTGAATTAACAAAAAGGAAAGGTACAATGGAGATATGCTAAAGCAAGGAGGCACTGAGTTCCCAGAGCTAAATAGAATGATAGTAAAAGTTTAACCAGTTTAAAATGAACATTTAATGCCATTTAATGCCATTTAATGCCAATGAACATTTAATGTGAAAATATATGCCATTGGTATGGCAAATATGTTTTAGTGAATTTTAATAGAGTCTATTTAAAGTATTTAATATTGCTTCCAAATAAATTACAATTTACATTGATGTGGGGGAAAAAAACCCCAAAAAACCACAAAAAACAACTATCTCCCTCTTCATATTGAGGATGAAAAAATATTTTTTCTTCTTTTTTTCTAGTACAAGGGGTTGGACTCAAAAACTTCCAGAATCCCCTTCCAAATATATATATATATATATATAATTCAATTCATAATCACATTTCAATGCTTTTGAAACTAAATAAAATACAAAGAACAAAACTCATTATTGTTTTCAGGAGATTGCAGTCTTTCTCAGACACAGTTGAACAGACCTTGGGAATAAAATAGCCTCTGAACTTGGTGTCTCTTACTACAGCATGTGGGACATTAATAGGAAGGAAGTCAATGTATCTCTGGATTTCATGGATCACAGCATCTGTGAAGGGCATCTGGTTCCGATCCGCCATGCGAGGGCTTCGGTCTCGGCCAATCACGGAATCAATCTCCTTCTGCATTTTCTCTGTTAAGGAATCAGAAAATGTTGAATGAACAAGTCCCCCATCTGTTTGCCTAAACCTCTCTCCATATTTACAACAAAATTGGCTTTTAGGATGCCAGGAATATATGGATATACTTAGTACTAACATCTGCTTCCCGTGAAGACTACTAAGACATACGCATTTCCACACTACAAAAATGTATTTCCTTAGTCAGGGACTATTGCCACATGTGGTAGTGACAGGAATTGTCCAAACTGATCCCACAACCTATTAAAAAGTTTTAAAGTACTTATTTCCATTACCTACTATCTCTGGGTATTTATGAAGAATCAGAATTGCAAATCTCAATGTGATGCTTGTGGTTCCTGTTCCTGCAAGGAACAAGTCAAGTGTGGTTCTGCTCAAGGTCTCAACGGTGAATATTCCATCATCATTCCCTTTCTCCTGCAGGAAGATTTGGCAGAAGGTTTTGAGTGACAAAGCTAAGAAGTTTGCTTAAAAACAACAATCCTGTACCCATAATGTAGGTTTATGAACACACCTAAGGTTCTTTCAGAAATGTGACACTATTCAGAACACCAGCATTTATGGTAGGTTTACTGAATAATATTATGACCCTTTTTTAATATGGAAGGAGCATTGAATTATGTTAATCAAATTGGTCTTCAGCTTTCAGCACTTTGGCTCATGCTGTTAATTCTGTGTTTAAAAATCCTCGGTAAGAAATTGGAGAGGATAAAATGAAGTCAATGTGTCAAGAAGATCTAATTCCCCTCTATTTGCAAAAACTCAATCCCCATCACAAGTAAAAAGAAAAGATGTGATTCAAGCAGTGATTTCCATATAATCCAATAAATCTCTGCTACTGTACCTGTTCCATTTTATTAAGAAAAGCATCAATAAAATCTCGAGGACAAGTGGGATCCTGGGTTTTCTGGTGTTCCATTACAATATCTGTTGTAAATTTATCAACTTTTTCAAAATTTTTTATCAGTTGTTGATGAGGTCCAGGTAAATAATCCATGACAGTTGGGAAGAAATTATATAGCTGTAAAAATAAAGGGATGAAAAAGCACATTCTGATTAATGTGGACAAAGTAAAATGTTCCCCTGATTGTAACTGTGAAAATGGGGCAGTTAAACTGTTTTGGAACAGTAGGAATTTCTTCCTCAGGATTTTACTGTCATTTACTTTATGGTTTCACTGCATTCAAGGATTTGAGCAACTCTTGCAATGATAGCCTTTGGACATTCAATGGCAATTCTATAAGTTAAAGAAAAAACATCAGGAATTTATTTAACTGCCTTTTCCACTTCCTGATTTTTTTTCAAATTTAGGAAAACCCACTTCAATTAAAAACTAATAACATGAATAAATATTCCTTAATAAAATAATAACTAGCAAATGTATTAAATAAAATTAATTTATAAAATAAAATACAAACACACACACCTGTGTTTGTATAGAGGCCTGGAGCTTGTTGTTTTCCTCTATCCAAGCAATTAAAGTTAGAAATCTCTCGTCCTCGTAGTCAAACCGATCCCCAAAGACGATGGAGCAGATGATGTTGGAAACAGCATGGACTAGGATATTGCTGGGGTTGAGGGGTCGCTCTGCAACAACCACCAAAAAAAGGGTATCTTGCTTTCAGTATTTAATGGATCATCCCCTCTGACACTACAGGGTAGTTTTACATTCTCTGGAGATCCAGACTTTTGTCCTTTTAAAGGACAGTGAAGGGCTTATCCAATTTATTCTTCTCTTCTTGCAGTGAACTAATTTCACTCCTAAAATGGTTTTAAGTATCTCTTTTGTCTTGTTCTCAGCAGAACACTGGTCTGAGCACTTTAGTTCCTCCTTAGGTAGCACATGCTTGTCTGTCTAATGGACTGTTCATTAGAACAGTCTAAAGCCTAAACATTCCCACAAAATCCAGATGAAACCATGGGGACTTTGCCTGAGCCATGTCTTTAGGTTATTGCACTCTCCTTATTAACTTTATTAGCATAACCTCAGTTACCGAGCCCTCTCCGTGGGGTTCAAATGCCTGTGATCAAAGTCTAGGTTTGATAGCACAGCTGTATAACTCCTGTGAAGAGAATTATGGTGTAAGCAAAAAGCAAGATTAGACCCAAGAAAGAAAGGAAAGCTACAATTACAGACAGTGATAGGGTGCATCTCAAGGTCTCAAGATGAAAAACAACATGAAAAAAGTATAAAATCCTGAAAGAAAACCACAGAGTGAGAAAAAAAACTTGGTAGCACACTATTCCAACAAGCAATAGCATCAATTCTCTGTTTGACTGGTGACTCCATGACCACTGAAGACTCAGTGGATGTTTCAGAGGTGTAGGGATATTAAAACTGAGTGTAGAAGATACTAGTCATAGCTATTTATTAATTGCATTAAATAATGGATTTATACTTTTTGCTTGTAAAACCTTTTAATACACAATAAAAATGCTGTAATAAGGTCAACCAGAGTTAGAGGCTTGCATAAGGGCATAAAGAATATATTATTACTGTGATAGTCAAAAGATAAAAGCCATGCAGGTGAGAGTGTTTTCTCTGATTTATAAAACAAATGTTTATCTGAGAAGCCAGACTGAATTTTCTAGTGGCTAATGGAAAACAGTGATGCTTAACCATTCTTTTAGATCCATCTCTTTTTTCCCTCTTGCAGCACAAGCACACATTGAGGGCTGGCAATGAAAAGAAAGCTTGGGGTCCAGGCTGGTACTGTGCCGCCCTCAGGGGCACACTTAGAACACTGACTTACATACTGGCAGAAAACACATTTACAGGTTGAAACCAAGTGGGTAACCTTATACCCTGCCCTCAGAAGCAGCTTATAACTCTGTTCCTATTGGACAGCCCCACCAATACTGGGACATACTGTCTAGTGTTCAAATGGACTGGACCCAACCCCAAATAGCTGCAAATGAGTTCTCTGGTCACCTACTTCTTCAGGATCTATTTACATAGAGCTGCAGGAGACAAGATGAAGAGCTTACTTGGTTACTTGACAGCATCCAGCACTTTCTCCATGGCTAAATTCTATCCAACCCTTGGCTCTGTGGCAAAACCATTCCTTTTGCCACTTCATGTCTTGTTCCTCGAGCAGAATAGGTTAAAAGGCACTTTCGAAGCTTCTCCTACTTTTATTCTCCATACTGTCACAGTGCCTTTGATTGACCCACTGCCAGGACTGACAACTTTGCCTACATAGGCAGGGAGCAGAAACAGCAGTCATATGCCCACTCCTTGGGTCATAGATTTTATGAAGGAGCCCTACACCCCTCATTGTCTCATTGCAGATATGCACAGTGTCTCAGCAGGCACCAAGTCCTTATCATACCACGTGTGTTCCTGAGCCTCTCCAGCAGAAAATGAGCTTCCTCCTGGATTCGCTCCTCAATGCCCTTCTTCCCCATCCCGAAGTCCCGCAGGGTGGTGAGTGCAAATCGTCTCAGCTGCTTCCAGGTCTCCCCGTCGCTGGTCACAATGCCTGAGACAGGGAGGAAAATAGACCTTTGAGCTGAAACAGGGTTGTTTCCCTTTAATGGGAACTATACAGTAAGTACTCAGCTTGCACAGTACATCTCTCTGTGGAGTTACACTGCAATTGCTAACTACCCAAAACCGTAACTTCTCTGCAATTCTGAAGGTGACAAATTTGATCCATCTGTCACAGCACTTGAATACAACTGACTTTATTCTCAGGATAAGAAAAACTATGTTAGGAAGTAAGTAAGAAGTAATGCTGAATTGGTCTTGGATACAAGGCCTTTACACTGACATAACCAAATAACTCAAATGTTCTGCTGTGCACCTTGATAGCATATCATTATTAACAATAGGACTGTGAGCCCTACTGGGTCAGTACATATTATCTTTTTTGTGCTGTAGACTTTCCTTTTGTTGGTTCCTGAGTTGTGTGTATATTCAGAATATTTTCAGAAATGGGAGAATGAATGTAAGACCTTAGAGGCACACTTAATCTACAAAATTTTAGCCAGAGCTTGAAGCACTCTGGAAATAAAAAGGCACACAGTGAAGCCGTCCTGGGACCTTGAACGTTTCTCCAGGGCATCAGTTTACTCAAGGGTCCAAGTAATGAGCTGGATTTTTGGCCTTTAATTGCTAATTTGTCTGCATGAAAGTAGTAAATGAAATCTACCGTTCCCCCCTCCATTTTCCTCTCAGCTATGTTTCTGAAGCTCTAAAAACATCTGTTTTGCATGCTGGCATTACCAAGGACGTACCTGTGCCTCGGAAGAGTTTTTTAATCAGTGGTAGTTTGCCTCTTCCACTGAAGTCATCTCCTTGATCAACGAGAGCTTCTTTTACAACATCATAGCCATACAGCACCACAACCTTTTGTGGGCCCAAATGTACCGTGAAGACAGAACCATACTTCTCACTGAGCTGTGGGAAAGGTGAGCACAAATAGCAACACGACAACATGAATGATAACCTGTGATGTTTGTAGCAAAGAGGCCTGAGAGGTGATGTGTCATTGTCCCAGCACTCTTGAGACATGAGAATGATTAACAACAGTGCAGAGATCATTTAATTATGAGTTACAGAAAAGGGAAGAGGAAATCATACAAGAAATAGGGAATATGAATGGAAATGGCGAGTATCCAGTCCAAATCTGAGAATAGAAAATAGCCCTTCAAAGGGCTGACAAAACATTTCTGAGTGCCTTTGTGCAGGGCATAGTGGATAACAATTTACATGAGCTCTAAAATCAGTTATATACACAATATGGAAGCAAATGCCTAAAGGTTTTTGACCACAAACAGCAGAACCATCTCTGAAGGGGTATTTTTGTCAGATGGGTGACATCAGTCAGGAGAGGGAATGGACAGTACAATTCACCTCCAAATGTCTTTATTCCAATTTCTGGACTTGCTTCCTCCAATCCCAGGAGATTATATATATCTGCTAGGAAGCAGAGGGAGCAAAATAGAGCAAGGCTATCCCCTCAAAAAGGGCCAGGCTGTGTTGCCAACATGGTGAGGAATTGAGCACAGGAGGATTACACTGCAACAGCATCAGTGCCTTGATTGCAAATCCACTGCAAATTGTAGTACTGTGGCACAAATTGTGAGGTCAGCATAAAACTCATTTCAGTACGGTCATTGCAAATATATAGACTGACTTAAAATATATAGAGATATACATATGTCTATATATATACACACATACCTGTAATATATAGACTTAATAAGCATATATATCTGGAAAACCTTTTGTTTCTGTTTGAATCCAGCATTTGGTCAATGGAAATTAAGCTTGTGAATTTAGCTGAGACCAGTGGGACTGGATTTTCTTTTATATGCCGTGAAGATAACATAGGAAAGAATAAGACAGTCCCTTACCTTTTTCATGCTTTCAGCCAAATTCCATGGGTTTATCTGGAGCAGGTTTCCAACAATGGGTAATGCAGTAGGACCAGGAGGCTCCTTCCCTTTTTGAGATCTGCTTCTCCATGTGGCAAAAAGAAGGCATGAGATGCACACCAGCAAGAAAATAGTGGTCCCTCCCAGGACCTCCATGGTGGGCTGAGGAAGAGAGGTCAAGTCTCAGAAAAGCCTGATGCTGGACCTGTAAATCCATGCTTATTTATATGCTGTGGTGCCGAAGCATGTGGTTGCAATTAGCCAATAGTGCCTTCCCAGTCCTATTGAGATACGAGTTTACTTATTAATCAGCTCATGATAAGAATGAATGTTACTAAAGCTGACTTTGTAAGTTATGTAATAGTCCTAAAGCAGTAGTAATTAAGACCTGCCAAAGTTCAGGTAGGGGAACAAGTAATCAAGGGATGAGAACATGTGTAGAGTGGAAGATGGTAAAAACTGTAGCTTAAGAAAGGGAATGGAAGTATTAGTGGAATACAAAAAGAAGTAGCTTTCCTTACCTTAGGAAGTCTCTGTGTAATAAGAAAGGGGTGTGACATTACTCTTAAGGTAATCTGAATGAGAATCTGCAGAAGATTGGTTATCTCTGTTTATCTCTGATCTATGAAACTGGTGCTCAAAGTCAATGCAGTGGATAATGCTGGTGAGAAAAGTGAATTGTGTCAAACGCTTACAGAATATTCTGAGGTGGAAGGGACCAACAAGGATCATCTAGTCCAGCTCTAAAGTGAATGGCCCCTGCAGGGATCAAATCCACAACCTTGCCTTTATTAGCACCAGGCTCTCATCAGTTGAGGTAAGCTCAGTATGAGTTCTCTCTGGACAGTTCTGTTTGAAACAGCTTTCTCTTTTTTATTCTCTCTCCTCCCTCTCCCACCTTCCCCTCTGTTTTTGAGAAGCTTTGTGTGTTACAGCCCCAGACCCCTAGCAGGGGAGAGAAATCCTCATTGCTAGGCTCCTTGGTAGGTCTTGCCCCACAGAAGAGCCCTTGCCCATCACCCCATGGGCTGTAGTCAAACTGACCACTCTCCTGCTCTTTGCTTCAGACACCTGGTCTCTGTAAAGCACATACTGACAATAGATGAGCATTAAATTGGTGTTAGTGTCCTCTGGCAGTGCCTGTTTCTCTTTACACACTTGAGAGGGAGCTCATCCAGATTTTCAAAACACTGGTGTCAGATCAGGGGTATCTCACCCCAACAACTATGTCAGGGACCATTTCAGTCAGAGAAACAGGATCTGCCACTTGCCAAGAGTCTTCCCATCCCATTCCATCATTTCACACATAGCCAAAATTACAATGACCCCTTGGATGCTGTGATGCTGGAAGGATGTGTTAAAATGCATATAATCTTACATATTCTTACATATCCCATATATAAAAATATATATTGTATAGATAAAAATATATGTGTATCTTAATCTCTTCTTTGTCTCCCTGGTAATGGAAGGTAATTTGTCTTCCTGCATGAACTCATTGGCTTAGAACTTGAGTCCACATTTGTTCAATCAGTTTTTGAGTGTTCATATATACGAAAATAGCCAAGACATACTGTAAACAATGCACTTTGTTCTCTACTGAGTTGTCAAAATGAGGTTTAAGGATGGGCAGATTTTATCTTTAGCCCAGTTAGCTGAGTACTAGCAGATTTTACAGCAGTGAGGAAAGAAACATGTCCTGCTTAAATTTAGATATTAAAAAGGTAGGTATACAAATTAACTGACAGTCTCCCTGTTAGTGCAGAAGTACTGATACTTCCAGAGAACAGGTCATCTCACTTTGCTTATGAACTTTTTTTTATGAAATGACTCAGTCACTGAAGAAGTTGTACTGAAGTTCAGGTAAATAAAACTGAAGGTTTTATTTACCTGAATAAAAAGGAAGGCTCTGTAGACATACATATTTACATGTCTGCTAAGGATCTGTTTTGAGGCAGATGACTCTAATACCCTGATCATTTCTCCTGGTCCTAATGGTTTGGGTTTTTCTGTTTGGTTTTTTTTGGGTTTTTTTTTGTTTTGTTTTGTTTTGGTTTTTTTTTTTTTTTTTTTTTTTTGTTGTTTTTTTGTTTTTTTTTTTTTTTGTTTTTTTGTTTTTGTTTTTTTTATCAGCAATAAATTCTGCAAATTCTAGTTCAATGGGCATTACTCTAAATACTCCACACCAGGGTATTTAAAACCAGAAGTGGGCAGATGAGTGAAATTGAAAGGAAATTTCTAGGCTTTGGAGAGATGATTTTATTGCTGAAGACAGTCAGGTTTTTTGTCATCAAGGAAAAACTCCAGTTGTTTGCTTTTTCTTTTCCTTTACTTTTGTAGATAAAGTGCCTTGCATTTCTCTATTGGCAGCCCTGAGGGTGAACAACTGCTGTGAAGCCTAATGCACTGGGAAAGCAAAGCTTTGGAAAAGCTGCAGAGCTTTGCTTGCAGCATCATCCCACATCCAAACATGGCGTTTTTATTATTTATCTAATTACTCACATAATCCCTGAAGGGTTTCAAAATGGTGTTGGGAATAAAGCCAGAGCTGCTTGGAGGGATCCATGACTTTAACTGGGAAGAGATTTAACTGCCAAAGGTCTTGGGTCACCTCTGATGACAGAAAAACAGGGATTATTTGAGTATGAAAGGCTATTTAAGTATGAAAGGCTTATCTGGGTCTGAAAGACACATCCTGATATAGTTCACATTCACAGAAAGTACCTGAAAGATTCTGCTTTCTTCCGAGCTTTCTTCCCAGTGTGGTAGGAAAGCAGATGCTGGGGCCTCTGGTCTTGTTAAAATAGGCACCATTCTCAGGCTCCACCTGCAGATTCAAACTCAAGTTGACAGAGTGGGATGCTGCCGTATGCACCAGTCTTTCAGGTTCCAGGCTTTCCTTCGAATTCCTTCTGAAGGCTGTTGCTTTGCTGAGCCTGCCTAGTGGGATATATGGGCCAGCTCCCGGGATTCAGCCTTGTGTTTACACATAGCCTTTAATCTGGGACCTGCACTTCATTAACTTCCTTCTGTTGTCCTCCAGATTAGGTCTGTGAGCAAACAGACATCTTCTTCTCCCTAGAACCTTCAAGTGTATTCACTGCCTGCTCAGGCATACTGGATCTGGCTAGCTCACAGCAGCTGGTGTGGTGCTGTGATTTAGATTTGTGACAGTGTTGAGGACACACCAGTGTTTTAGCTACTGCTGAACAAGGCTTGCATAGCACTGAGGCTTTCTTGGTTGCTTCCTCTGTCCCCAGCCCAAGCAGCAGGCAAAGGATTGGGAGTGGACACAGCTGGGCCAACCAACCCAAACTGACCAAAGAGAAATTACATGTCTGACATCATGCATGGCAATGAAAACTGGGGAATTGTCTCTCCAATGCAGCTATTGTTCAGAGACTGTGTGATAATGAGCCTACTGGTGGTGAGTCTCTGCATCACTTGTTTATTTTTTTTTCCTTCTCTTTGTTTAACTGTCTTTATCTTGACCAGGAAATGTTACCATTTTTGTTCTTCCAAGTTGCTCCCTCATCCTGTTAGACAGAAATCTAGAGTTTGCACAGTGGAAAGCTGGGTACAGACTATTAGCCAGTGACTATTCCTTGGCATCCAGGCACAAATAAATGTGGTATTTGGAACAAACTTTTGGTATTTGTTCCTTTCCATATTTTCAAACAGGCCAAAGGAGGTGGCTTTTCACACACCATGCCCTTAGGCTGTGGAACACCATTTTTCAAGATGTATGTGTCCAAGAAAGTAACCAGGCCAATTCATGGGAGCAAAATTCACTGAGGGTACTCAAACAAAGATACCACCAATAGCTCAGGAATCACTGGAGACTGAAGCTGTCTGAAAGAACATTCTTCTGTGGCAGTCATGTTTGGTTTTGTTCTGTTATTTGGAACTAATTTTTAGCTAGGGTTGGAGTTGGACAGGATTCTGGGCTGCCTTGACTATTGTCATGATCCAGCACACCCATCCACAGGTTGCTATGTCCTTACATTGAAACATGACATTTCACTGAACGTTTTCATTGAGATGGTTTAACCTCAGGTGACAACTGAGCATGACACAGCTGCCTACTCACCTCCCTCTCCAGCAGGATAGAAGGGAAGATAACTGGAACACTACAAGTGAGAAAACTCATGGGTTGACTTAAGAACATTCTAATAATTGATATAAATAATGATGATGACGACGATGATGATGAGGAAATTATAAAAATGAAATTCAAGAAAGACAAGTAATGGAAACTAAAAACAATTGCTCACTACCCACCAACCGATGCCCAGTCACTGCTGAGCAGTGGTCCCCAGGCTATTTCTCTCTAGTTTATGCATTGAGCATGTTGCCATATGGTTGAAATATCCCTTTGGACAGTTGGGATCAGCTGCCCCAGCTGTATCTCCTCACAACTCCTTGTGCTACCCCAACCTATTTGCTGGCTGGGTGGTAGGAGCATTAGAAAAGACCTTGAGGCTGTGCAAGCACTGCTCAACAATCACTAAAACATGCCTGAATTATTAACAGTTTCCAGCACAAATCCAAAACATGGCCCCATACCAGCTACTATGCATAAAATTTACTCTACTCATCCAAAACCAGGACAGCAAGGTGGCAGAGTAGCCTGTGGAAATCATCTTGCCTGTTCTTCTGTGAATAGAAACATCTTAGCTACTAAGCTTTTACTACTTTCAGGCAGGACTTTCCTTAGTGCCATGCAGAAAATAATATCAACCTCTGCCTTATTTCTGGCAGCAGTTTGACAAAGGATCTGCCAGGTCAGCAAATATTAAGGTTCAGTGATGCATTCAACAATTTGTGTAACACCCATATTTTTAAAATGCTACGTGTTGTACTAGAGATAAGATACAAACCAGATTATTTGTTTTCAGAAATCCCATTTGAACAGCTAAATCAAAAAACTTGGTTAAATATTTATGTATGAACTCACTCGACCCAAAACATAACTCAGATGTAAAGGGATGAAGTCAATGAAGTTCATCAGTCATTCGCAATACATGGCAAACTGTTTTTTAGTAATCAGAAGGGCAAGGAAATGAAGCTCATAACAGCCTTTCCTTGACCTGTGCTGTGACTCCACCAACAGTAAATCATCATGTTGCTGCAATACCCCATCATCTCTCAGTAAAGGTGCTTAGTTCTAGGCTGTGGTGACCATAAAGAAAGAACATCCAGTTCCTCAAGTCTGGAAAAAAAAAAATATATATATATATATAAAAAAGAGTCAGGAAATGGGAAAAGTCAGTCAAAAGTCAGTCAGGTACTACACATGATAAAAAGAGGCAGAAGTGAAGGCTGCCAGTTTCAAAGAGGGTGTCTGAGCTTAGCAGATTTCCTGAGAGCGCTGCTCTCAGCTACCTGTTTGAGCAGTTGAACTCCTCCTGACCGGCTGCAGAACCACTGTGGAGTACAGCAGGTCATCCAAAAGGTCTGTGCTCTGGGAGATAAAGAAGCAAAGGGGCAACATTATCAGCTGTCCCCAGCTGGAACAGCATCATCACGGGGCAGAGTGCCCACCATGCCTTTCCAAAGGCTGAGCAGGGAATCTGCAGGACAAACAAGATCTGAGAACAGACCTGCTCAAACTCAGGCTAGGGCCTTAACTAGAGGCAATTTGCAACTTTAGAAAATTGCTTATCATCATCACAAAAAATCATGGATGCATATAATTTGCTGGTACTCTGTATGTTCTGAAAACAGTGCATATCATAAAGAAAAATGATAACAGAAAAACTCACCAAATAATTTAAAATTCAAGAAGAATTGAGTAATCTTAAAGTAAAAAACCCCTTGGTTAACAGTTCATGATATCAAATAACTACAGTAATAACAGAAACAGATGATAAATCTTGCATTTAAAACACAAAAAAAAAAGCAGTAACTGATGCTGACACCAAGTGATAAAATCATCCCTTCATCATGCCTTTCAGACCTGCCAGAGACGGAAGTGCAGAGGTAGCAGAGTGGCTTGAGAAGATAAAGGAGGAAATCAAAGAAACACAACAACCCCAAGAGGTGACCCCAACACAGTGGCACAGCCAGCGCTGGGCCATTCTAGCAGGAGGATGGTGGTGGAGGAGCAATCCTCACCTTGGTGACACCATCTCCCTGTTGGTTGTGTAGATAGCCAGGCTACAGCAATTTCCACAAAACTGTGGGAGGGGTCCCTAGTGCAATACAACACAGGTGTCTTCAGGAGAACACACCCTTGGCTAATCTCATCAGCCTGATCTGCCAGAGCAGTTCCTTTTCATGGATTAACATATTTTCTTGAGAGGTTAGTTTTTTAATGAAGTAAAGAAACTAGCAGCATTTTAACTCCAAGTTTACAGGTATTGGTATCTGTCAGTTGGGCTTTTCTCCTACAACATGCCAAATTACAAGCAGTAAAAGTGAAAATCATGTTTCCCTACTCTAACTGGTAAGCAAAGAAGTGTAGAATAACTTGAGAAAGAAGAGCTGTGCCAGAAGATGCAGGAAAGCAAGAGAAGTATGGTTACTGTCCAACAGTCAAAGAGAAATGCAGAAAGCCCAGGACGGTGAGGAGGGCACTGCCTGGGAGGGACCTTTCTCTGCAGAAGTCAGTGTCAAACTGGTGAGTGTCAGTGGTGCTGTGGGGCACAACGACAGAGACAGGTGAGGCAGGGAGGACTTGCCTTGGCCAAAGACCCTGTCAGTCTCTGTGTGAGGGCCTACACCAGCTACATGGTGACAGAGGGAGAAGAAATTGCAGGGTCAATGGGGAGTTTCTAGAATGTCTTCCACTGTCTGCTCATCACAGTGAAAATCAGCCATGAAATGCTCTGGCAGTGCATGTTGAGCCATTGCATCATTTGTTGCCTGTATCTCACAAAGAATATGAACTTGCATGAACTCAGAAGCAGTATCTGGGTAGCAGATGAACAGTTTCTGTTTTCCTGGAGAGACTCAAGCAGCAGTGGCTTGAAAGTTGGCATAAAAGATAAACTAGTCAATGAGCCAAATGCAAAGTTCATTTGATTAAAACAAAGTATGTGACTACTTCATGGTGAAGTGAGATTTTCTAAGCTAATCATTGTATTTGAGTTCCATTTAATGTTTATTAGTGATTGGTTCAGAATTCAAGGCAGCCATCCTCTTCCATGGCAGCAGCCTGGATTCAGGGATTGATTCTGTTGCCCCATTCCAAAGCATGCAACAAGCTCCACCAGTCCTCCCTTACTACATGGGATCACTGGGTAAAGAGGGCCTCCCAAGCACCACTTTCTCTTACACATATCACCTCCTCTGGAAATGGTGATGCCTAATGCGTTCTCTCTCATGAAAGATGTCCCCTATCCTTTTGAATTTTTTTTGAATAGTGAAAGAGGAGAACATTAACTATGATTTATTTTTTCTCACTTAAGAGGTGAGAAGTATATGATATTTCAATGAAAAATTGTCAGAAAAAAAGAAAATATCTGGGTAGGTATCTCTTCCTTCTTTGTCTGTGACTTTCAGATAAAGTTATTAATTGAAGTAAATTTCCCAGGACTGCTATGGCAAAACATGCAGACTGATCCACATTTGCTACTGTACAATGCATTCTCTTAGTATTCAACAGGTCAGATGACACAGCTGCTAAAAGCAAAACGAACCATTGCACAGCTTTTCTAACATTTCATAAGGACTTGGCAAGAAGGATATTTGATTTGTCAGTGCAAATAGATTGGTTAAATGTTTCTTAATGAACTCACTTAATCTAGGCACGACCTGAAATACTCCAACATCAGACTTTGTAACTAGGTTTCATAGAAAATGAACTTCCATGACCTCTTTCAGTATTCCATGACCTCTTTCATTGCACCTATCATATGAAGTACATTGACGCATTAGACTAAGAGCTATTTAGGATGGATTATAATTTATTATTTGATCCAGGTGTACCTACTCACCTGGGAGTACCTAGAGATCACCAGGCAAAGGCCTACCTAGAAATGTTTCAGCCTTAAATAAGGAAAAATTGAGAAAGTAAAAAAAAAAAAAAAAAAAAAGAACCAACCAACCAACCAAACAAACAAAAAAACCCCACAGTCACCCTCTTCTTATGAAATAAAGAGATTTCCCTAGCCTGAATACTGAATTCATCCTTATGAGAGGTTTATGTCTGTCCTGGAGGCACAGTCATTCTGCTTTCCACCAGTCCATTAGAATATCATTTGCAGACTACTGTCTGGGGGGAAAAAAGCTATTGAGGCAGAAAATCATCCGTCCAAACCCTAAAAGCAGGTCCTGAACTTTTAATTTCTCACAGACTGTGCTTGGAGGCCAAGAAAAGAGAAGACTCCTCTCAAGAAGGGTATCCTCACCCGAGATTTAGGTGGTTTAAAGTCCTTGGCCCTCTAAAAGCCCGGAGTCTTATTGGTATAAAAAAGCAGAGTCTTCAAGGTCTGTTTTCAGGTTTCTCATGTTGTTTATTACTTGATATCTCATAATTTTCTCTGCTCCCAGCCAAGGTCTGGACAGCAGCTGGGACACGAGGCGACTGCCCCCCGATGGGACGTTCCCTTACATTTATACAGATAACTACAAGTCAGTTATTTACTATTTTGTGCCAATGCCCAGTGCCCACACTAAAAGTGACATTTCTACTTTGCTCCAATCCACTCTAACTACTTTGTGCCATCACCACCCCAAAAGATGGAGGACAAGGAAGAAGGAGAAGTACATGAGGTACCACCCAAATTCCATGATCTTGTCCCCATTTACCTCTATTCCATGAACCCTAAAACTACTGTATTTTGTATCTTCTACTGTACTAAACTACTGTTTTCCCATCCTGGTGGTTTGCAATTCCTCTCTCTGTGTTGGAGGCCTCTCCCATGGACTAAAATCAAACCTGGTGTTTTCCTGGGCTCTGTGCCAAGGTCTCCGAGCCCCCTGGACCGGCTCCACCCCCCCTGCCCAGGGCTCAAATTCCCTTCCTCAGGTCCCAGGTCATCCAAGGGGATGTCCTGGACTCCAACAACTCCAAGCAAAATATGAGCCCAGAAAACCAGCTCCAAGCAGCATGGATCTGCTGTCATTCCCCACAGGAGACTGGCCAGACGCAGAGGTCTCCAAGTGCTGCTGGCAGGAAGCCTCAGCACAAAAACCTGGGCTGTGAACAAGAGCTATCTGGGGGTAGCAGGTGCACAGGGTTAAAAGAAAATAGGTGGCAGAATAAAGGCAGGACAAGGACACAGACTGTGTGTAGCAGCATCTGGAAGCAGGGCTGTGACCCCATTTCTGAGACCCTGCAGGGGACTGTGGCCTGCAAAGGAGAAAGCAGGAGGGAGAGATGCAGGTAGGTGCCCTGGCACGGGGTCCCATTTCATTCCATGGAAAGACACACTGTGCTACCAGAAAGAAAGGGATGTACAAAGATAAAGGAGGCTCTTCTGAGGTGCTTCCCCTTCTGCCCCTAAGGAGACATATATCTTGGCTAATATAAAGAGCAGTTGAAAGTAACAAACAAATTTAAATGAGACAAAGCATATATTTATAAAAATAAATACAGCTAGCTGAATAATGTCTAGCCATGGAATACTAATTTATAAAGGAATCTAAACTACTTGCTTCAGCCTTTGTTTTTCAATTTAATTTATAATTGATATATAAGGAAATTTGAATCTACTGGAATCATGTAAGTATAGTCTCACTCTATTGGTGTGATAATATGATAGGTTCCTTATGTCTGTGGGCTGGGTTAAGTAAATTTTGGAGGGAGTAGAATCAAAAAGGTAATATTAATTCCTTTCTTTATATGTTGTTTTTCTCACATCTCTCTTTTTTCTCTCAATCCTTCAAGGGGGAAAAAAAAATATGTGCCTTCTCTTATAGCTCAAAAAATTAAATAACAGGCTCCACAATCAAGGGGCCACTCCTTCACTACTTTTCTACCCCTGGCTGGCTTATCCCATGTCCAGGGAGGAGTTTACACTGTCATGGATAAAAAAAGTGATTTCTCCAGACAGCTACTAAGCAACTTTTATGCTGCCGAAGGTGGTGCTGCAAATGTGCTGCTTCCTCAGGTGCTCTGTGGATCCTCTTTCTTTCAGGGCCTCTGGCCAGGCCCATTATTAGCCTCACTGTTGGCAATGTGCTGTACAGCAAACGGCCAGGTGCAGTGGGATTGCTCCAGTAGAGGGAGGGCATACTGACCATATCTGACACACCTGAGCCTGCAGCACTGGGATAGGCACAACCTGCAGATCAGCTACAGAAATTTGGACAAACCTGGGTGATGTTCATTTAGAGCTTTTGCTGAAAGTCATATACTCCTTGACAGAGTGATTGTACCAAGAGATTGATCATTTCATGCTCCAAGAATTTGGATGTCTCCTCAGGTGTTTTAACACCTGAGATACAGATTTCTTTTCCATGTTACAATCTGCTCCTGAAACGAGCACATCAGACAGCAACTTCTCCCTTAGGCTGATCCTCAGTGCTGCCATCTGATGGAAAACAAGTCACTCTCCTGTCCAACCTATGAATGACACCTTTAATCTCATGAAGGAAAAGTTAATCCCACCAAGAGTTACACAGCTGAAATTCTTGCTACAGCCCCTTACTCAGTCTTCTCCTTGTCCCCATCTAGGACTGTGCCTGGAGGGGTGAGGAAAGCCTTGTCCTCTCTCCCAAACAGCACCTTTTTGACTCTCTGATTGTCAGTACAGAGTATGTTGCAAGCAGCCAGAAGTGTGTGCCACACACATTCGCATCTTGTGCATTCTCAGCTACTGCCAGATAGTCGTAGGCACAGATGGAACTTTGGTCTGGCTTAGGGTTGGCTCTTCGTACACTTCCACGTGCATTTCCAGCTGTGTGTTGCTGGACAATTTAGGATGTTATTCACAGAATGACAGCACTGATAAAATGGGGAGACAGAATTTTCTCTCTTCATCAGAAAGCAAATACTGTTTTTAGACCAGTTTTCATCTAAATCCACCAAGAAATTCTGAAGAGAAAAAAAAATACACCAAACCAACAGTCAGCAACACACATGCGTGCACACACACACACAACCCCCCGCCCCCCAACCCAAACCAACTGTTTGTTATCACAATTAGGTTTCAGCAAAGAAAATTGCCTATTTTCGTTCCCAAAGGTCATGTACTGATATATTTACATTAAAAGTGCTATTTAAAAGTGAACAAAACCAAAATCCTTGCAGTATGGCTGCAAAGGCTGTTTATAGTTAGTGGCTGGATTCCTGCCCACCACTGATGTGTTCTCCTCACCAGAAGAGAAATAGTGTGGAACAGGGTCTGGAAGTAGTGTCATTAGTAACAGACCATTGAAAGGCTGGTAGGTGCTCTATGGCAAAAAAACAACCATCAACCCAACTCAAAACAAACAATACCCCACACTCCCAAAACAAAGCAAAGAAAACCAAACCATGATTCAATGAATACTCATTAACTGGTACTGTCTTATTTTGAGAAATGAACATTTTCTGCTGCTTGGCTGGTTTGTTAATAATTTCTGATCAGAATAGAATGCAGGAGAGGGGATATCCTGTTGCTGTTCAGTCCCACCAGCAACTGTGTAGAGTGTTCAGGCTGCGTACTTCGAGATCCCAGTGCCCTCTCCTGGCCGGCACTGGCCGCGCTGGAATTTTCAATAAGCAATGAATCCGGGATTTGCAGAGGTCCAGCAGCTTGGGGCTTTCCATCTTTATGGACAGTTAATGGCAGCATTACTATACCATCCAGTCTCCCTGAAAGCAGCTGGGCTCCTATTTATGCCTCAAATTCATGAACCATCTCTTCCCACTTGTCTTGCTGGGAGAAATAAAGATCGCTTCTTTCCAACAGCTGGACTTGAGGGGTATTGCCAAGGTCTAAAACGTTGCCTGAAGCTCGTGGAAGATCAGGGTCTAACTGTAAAACCATGTGGTAAATACGGCTGAAGGAATTCTCCTCTCTCCACTGCTGCTCAGCTCTTTGGGATGCGCACAGAGCAGCCACTACCATGAAACTTCATGCAAGGAGTTACAGCTATACAGTGATTTCCTGACCCTAGGACGGACTTAGCAGCAGGAATGCTCCAAAGTTAAGTCTCATTCCTTTGTCTACATAGAAGGATCCCCTTGTAACTTCTTGTCTGTGACTCCAGCTCAAGAAATGGCAAATGCAGACACCTGGCAATAAAGAAAATCTCTGTATGAGAAGGGACTCTTTAGTCCAACACACTGGTATAAATATGCAAAAATTCAATTCAGAAGAAACACTTTAACATGGGAATGAGTAACAGCAGGATTATACAGTAACGCCTTCATCATCTTAAGAAAGACCTCTCTGCCATATGATAACTGATTTTCAACCTTGGCCTGGCAGGCTCCTGGGAGAGGAAACGCTATGACCCGATTCTAATATGATTATGAAAGTCAAGTATTTTATATATATAAGAGAAATCCCATTGATAACAAGCTGAAAATCATTCTGCTGTGGAGTTAGACAATGAATATTTCTTTTCTGAGTTTTCCATCTCTGCTTTCAGAGATAAAATAATTGATGTTTCTCTCCCTGCTTTGTTCTGACCAATCTTTTTGCAAGGGGTCTGCACAGACTTTATAAAATGAGCAGATTTAAACTTGATGTTTCCTATAATCCCTAGTTTCTGCCACCACACACACTAATGCTTGTGCACTTGTTGCCATCAGAAGATACACAAAGAGACTGGCAGAAGATTTCAGTTGCAAAATTCTGGAGATGCAGTTAGAGCTTAAGGACTGAGTGGCTGGTGACATGATGTGCCCAAGAGCACTCCTGCAGTCACAGAGCTTGTGATAGCCCCAAAGGCCCCACACTGATACCTCATGGCCACATTGCTGCTGTGGGATTGCCTTTCCCATCATGGGGGTCTCCTTGTATCACCTCACCCCAGGAACTGCTACTCTGTGTTTCTGCTGGGGCTGAGAAGGAAGAGAGTCTTTTATGTGGTTGTAGCTGGATGAAGTGCTGGGACAACTTCAGCAACTGAAGTTGTCATCAACATATTTTATGATCTTAGATAACAGAACCTGTTGACTATTCATCAGTAAAAAATGCTATACCCCTCCAATGCACAGGAACGGTGTCTAAACAAAATGACTCAGTGTTTCTATACTGATAACCACTGAGTGAGGGACAAGGTCAATAGCAGTCAGTCATGTAAAGCCATGACTGTCTGATTAAAACTGGAAAAATCACTGTACCAGGGGAATGTCAGATATGCCCAGGTGAAAACATAAGCTCCTGGAAAATCTGAATCTGAGCTCAGTGCTGATTCCAAATAAAGCAGACCAGCAGGGATCACTAGGGACAACTGCACAAATTGCTGATATGTAAAGAAGTGGGACCTTGGTGGTCTCAGAAGTAAAACTTGACCGAAGAGGAAAATCCTATCTCCATGTTTACACATACTCTCTTAGAAATCCCATAGTGAGATGCCAGAGCACTCTGTTTACCAGGTGGTAAATATTAACAGTGTTGGCAAAGAACAAGAAATGTTTCTAAAAAATATTAACACAGTCGAGCAGCAGCAGAGGGCACCAGTGACAAGAACATCTGACTACTTCGGAGTCCAGAGCTGGGGCTGTGTCCCCACAACCCCACAAGGCCCCTTGGAGGCTCCAACACTTCTCCAGAACTCTCCTTTGCATCTCTGTGGAGCTGCTTCGCTTCTGGTGTTTCAGCTTCTCTTGGTGCTCAGCTGTGGGCAGTGTTTCATTTTCACTCATCTCCCATGATACTTGTCCCAACTCCTCCCCGTGTGATCCTCACCTGTACCAGGACCATTCCCACCCTCAAAGCTGGTGCTCTGAGCCCCCTCAGCATCCTTCCCTCTTTGCTTCAGGTGCCCTGCCCCAGATGGAAGGAGTCGTGCCACCTCTCCCTGCCTGCCCCATACCCTGCGGTACTTCCCCCAGGGATGTGCCTGCCCCATGGTGACCCCTCCAAGAATTCCAGCACTCCTTCCCATCCTCCACAAGGAAACACACCTGAAATTTGAGAGGTCACAGCCACGGTGACATTCATTTCATAAATCTGTCATAAAACACTCTAGAAAATTCTGATCTCATCATTTTGCTATGAAGAGAGAGTTTCTTTTTCCCAGCCTTCCCAATGACCTCCCAGAGCACAGTGGACTAGCTAAACACAATCACAAAGCTGCTTCCAAACCAAACCACCCTCCACCTGAAACAAGTGGGTTCCAGGACTGCAGGACAATGGCAGTGACAACACATGGAAGACTCACAATATTAATGGCATGTGATTTGTGTCAGGATTCACATCATACTTGCGTCAGGTATTTCTCTCTGGTTTTCTTCACTGGCTCACATCCAGACCCTTGAAGTCGAAACTCTCCCACAGCTGCATCACATCTGCCCTCTCTTACCTCTCCTCCAGGTCTGAACGCAGCGTCACCCCCTGCCAGCTCTCCATGCAGGGGAGGTCAGGCTACAGACACTGCATGCCTGGGGACACGGAGCGCTGGCAAAGCTCTGACAGAACTCCTGCAGCCCTCACCAGCACAGGGGGTATGGGGAACCAGGGCATGATTTCTTTTACTGTCAGTATGTTCTCATGCTGTAGTGTGTGAAGGGCCTTCTTGGTCATTTGGCTCAATCTGGGTAACACCAACTCACACAAGCAGTTATGAGTCATTTTCAGGGCCTGAAAATCAACACCATTGGCTTCAAGATGCTGTCATATTTTATGAAGAAAAGGACCTGTTGGCAATAAAGAGCCAAGCTCCTCCTTCAAAAACCTTGGTGAAAGCCAGCTGACTTTAAAGGAAGGACTGGAGAATTACACTTTTTGCAATGAAAAAAGTTGCATTTACTCGTCCTATGAATTTAATTAGCTATGTGAATGACTGAGAACTAAAAAGAGTAAAAGAAGAGTTTGGTGATTTAACTTCACATTAGGTATGAACAAGTGACATTTTCCAGCTTTAAGATGCCCAAGATTTGGAAAACAAAAAATACATTCAAAATATATTCAGCAATGTTATTTGTCTAAGGAGATTTGGTGTGAAAATACCATTCATTACTTGTACCACGCATATTACTAACAGGAAACCTGGTTTTACATGCACTTTTTTCCCAGTGAATTTACTCATAGTGAAAACATTTATCATCAAGGCCTAGAGACAGATGAACTTTGGCAGATCAAACGAGACAAAAAGCAACAAATAAAACCATAAGAAGTATCACAGAAAAACCGCAGATACATAACTACACCCGTAACATTTTTCCAGCTGTTCAAGGATTTTCCTTATTCTCCTGACTCCTCTAAAACTGGGTTTTCCTGTTAAAATGTGCATTTATAAATGATGAAACCATAAACTAAAGCAGTTTGACGTAACCATCTCTACAGCACAATGAATTTTTGCTTGTTAGACTGCCAGCATAATCTTTCAAGATTCAGCCAGACTGAGCTCAAAAATTGTCAGTGATGATAAATCAATCACCAGTCCTCCTTATTTGAATTTTTCCCTCTTTAGCTACAGGCTCTTGACATGATTTTGACTGCAGCATTTAAGTGATTCTATTGATAAAGGAGATAAAGTTTTAAAAGAGATAAAGTGGTATGAAACCAAACCAAAGCACTGTTTCACTCAACAGTGCTTTCATGCTTTACTGGAAGTATCTTGTGTGAATCACTTTTCTTGAAGTTGCCTGAAGAAACAGCCAGGTAACACATCAGTAAGCCTATTTCTCTTCATATATATATATACACACGCTGTATGCTGACATACGGGCATAGGAGTCCAAAATGTTGCTCCTAATTTATCCCTCATCACTATGTATCGGTCTTCAGATTTTTAAATAAAGAGTGTTTAACTCTCTACCAGTGCCAAGTCATACATTATTCTTGCAAAAGTCTCCCCAGTAACTTGTTCAGAGCAGTATCTCACCAAAAGGACAAGCTCCCTCCTCCTCTCTGTGGTGCTCCCATTTCCAGCACAGCATGTTCTGCCAAAGGTGAAGGAAATGTGAGCAGGGAAGTTCAGCCCATGCAGTGAGGTTGCACTGCATGTTTCTGAAAGCAGCTGCAGCCTTCAGACAACAACCTGCTTGTGACACCTTTTATTCTTGTTTTAATATATTTTTTATTATTCTTGTATTTATATATTATTCAAGAAACAACTGGACAACGTTCTCATACACATGGTGTGATTCACAGGGTTGTCCTGTGCAGGGCCAGGACTTGGACTCAGTGGGCTCCTAAAATATCCTAAAAATATCCTAAAAAATATCCTAAAATTATCCTAAAATATCCTAAAAAATCAGGATATTCTATGATACTATGATTCACGTAATTTCTGAAGTCTTTCAGGAACTGAAAAGATGTCAATGTTTCTAAAGTCTTGAATTCCTAGTGTTGACCCAGCACATGTGGTCAGTCCCACTGAGTCTCCTTTGGCAGTTTTCTACACACTGGGTCAAATGCTGAAGCACAGATTCCCTTTTCATGATTGGTAACACCTGTTCTGGGAGATTTTTCACATTAACAGAGCCAAGAACCTTCATCCAGAACTCATCCAGATTGTGGGTGAGCTGCTAGCTTCTTCCCAAACTTACTTTCTGGATCTTCACCTGTAGAACTCCCCAAATACTTACAGAAAGACATTTTGTCATTAGCTGCTTTGATCAATTTGTACATCTGAATATGATCCATTATTTTAGCAAAGCCTCAGACCTTTCTGTGGGTCACCCAGATGCAGCTCAAATCTGTTCTGTCAGTGCTCTCTTCAGACCCTCTGCTTCCAATACATGTATTTTGCAAAGCCTCCTGCATCCTTCTGTTACTACATCTGTTTGAGACACAAACACTGTTAAGCAAGTTTTCTTTCCAGAAACATTTCTCATGCATACTTTGAGAGAACTATTCTTATCTTTGCTGTCAAGTTAGCCCTGTAAAACAAAGGGAGAAGAAACATAACTAAATCTTGGTCATGCTTATTGATTATTTCTACTCACTTCCGTCTATAAAGACAGAAGTTCCAGTATCCCCAATTTTAAATCATGTAGTGCTCATTAGCCTTTGAGATCTAAAGATGCCAGAAAAATAATGTTTCAGCAGTACAGTTCCTGGGAAGAAGGCTTCCAGATGGCCTTTTATTCCCCAAACAAGAAAAACCTTCTGTGAAATGCTGCTGCTGATAAAGCTTGAATATACTGATACAACCCAGACTTAAGTAGGATACCAGTGGTGTAAATCCATTGCTTTCAGTATAAAATGTAAAAAAGCATTTTTCTTCATGCCAAAATTTCATCTGATTTGCTGCAGTCCATTATGAAGCCTGTTAGTAGGCATGTTTATGTCGGGTCAAATGCAGTAGCCAAGTAAAAATCAGGCAACAATTACATACTTCCCACAAACACAGGAGGGTAGGAAGTCTCTGACCTGTTGTTTCCACAAGGCCAGGCAAACCAGATCTGATTGTCTGATGCCTGACCAAACACAGCTTTTCTACCATTTGAAGCTCAGCAGTGACCAGACAAGCACCAGACAAAGCCAGACTGTTCAAAGCTTTACCCAAATACTTTGTGACACCTGATCATCAGCTTATCAGGTTGGCTTTGTCACCATGCATGTCTGCTTTTCAGTAAACATCTCCTCAGACAGATTATTCCACAGTTACTAGAAGAGTGGTTAATGCTCGTTATTGATTACGGTTGAAGATTGATGGCTGCTAACCATTAGTAGATGAGTGGCAGCAGACAGTGCCACAGACACTGCTCTAGAAGATACAAAAAAGATATTTATAAAGTTGGCAGATCTGAAATGTTACCAACCAGCTTTAACAATCACCCCTACAATATTTTCCTCATAGATGAGTGAGAACTGTCTCATCATGCCTGAGGGCAGTATCAAATAGAAAATAGGAAATAGAGTTCCCTGTCCTGTCATGACCACAGTATCTTTGAAACAAATGTTCTGGCTCAGCTTATTGGTGAAATGAAACAAAACAGTCATCTGAGAGGAGCAGGCTGTAACCAAAGAACACTGCATTATCAAGTATCTACAGCCATTTAAATGGGATGAGAATCATCCAATGCTTTAGCTCCCCCCAAGATGGTGGCTCCTACACCGCTGTACTTCCCACAGAGACAAAAGGAGTCAGAGGCTCTGCTGCCAAGTCTGCACGAAGATCAACACACCACTTGCCAATGGGGATTCCTCCTGAAATGGATCCTGAAAAGGCAGCAAGTGGAGAGGGAGGATTGACACGTGGCAGCTGTTAGTTTGCACATGACATCAGTCACTTCGTGCATGTGAGGGAGGTGCTCAGACAAGGTACTGAAGATGAAGGAAAAGCTCTACAAACAAGCATAATTTGGGGAAGAAATGCTTCTTCAGTGTCCTGTATTAAAGGATACATTGTCCTGTGTTAAAATACACAGTGTCCTGTATTTTAATAGGACACTGTTAAAATACAGTGTCCTGTCTCAATTCAACTGAGAATTGAATTGAATTCTCAGTTCGATTCCCACTGCTGACAGAGGCGCTGTGGTAATTGCATTGAGCTCAAGGCTTTCCTCTGCTCTGCGTTGCACAGCTCCACAGAACAGGCTGGCCAGGATCCTCAGAAACCTCTGCTGTATTTTGCTCTATGCAGGTAGCCAAAAGCCTGAATTAACTTCAGAGTAAAACCTGATTAAATTAAATACAAGTTAAATATTTCTAGCATTGCATGATAGAACCCTCCATGGTAGGGGATTATAACTAGATGATCTTCAAGGTCTCTTCCAACTCAAACTATTCTATGATTCTACAGTAACTCAGCTATGTTATTAGAGATTGAGCCTAATCACCAAGTACTGGATTTTAAACACTGCAAATCTAAAGTTAAAAGGCTGCTGGATATATAGTATGCTGAATTTGAAGCTTGATAGGGACCTACTGAAGTCCAGGTCCCCACTCAAGTCTTAGAAGGAAATATTTGAACAACTCAATATTTCTTTTATTCCCCGAAGGTATTGTCCACTGCTTGCATATGTACAAACAGGAAATTTGTTCAGTAACACAGAAAATTTGCTGTGTGGTTTGTGACAAAAAATCTATGAAAAAACTGCAGATACACAGTTGCAAGCACAAGGAAATGCAGCCTATGAAATAATGACTGAAATAGCCATTTAATCATTGTCATCTGCCCGCATGCTGTGTACACAGTGATAAGAGACTTAAAGTTAAGTCTTACAGCAAAAGACTCAGGAAATTATTCAGTTTATCAAAAGAAAGGGGAAGCATGTAGTAGGGAACATGGTCAGAGAGGGACCTTCAGTCACACAAGTCTGCTGCAAGAAGCATGCAAGATGTGAAAATAGAATGCACACTGAACTAGAAACACAGCATTTATCTTTCACAGCACAAGGGATTCACAAGTGAGACAAGTGTCTCAAGCACCAGGGTGAATCATGTTTAGGTACATCATGAATGGATATGTTCACAGATGATTCCTAGATCAAGCACCCCTGCACTGAGTTTGAAGAGGGAAATGCTTCAGGGAAATCCAAATGCCTGTGTTTTACTGAGATCAGTCTAAGCAATCAAGCCCCCATTTCCTGGCCATAAAAACCCATGACTCAGTTAACCTCTAAATGTACCAGAATTGTGCAATATTTATGCCTTTTTAGAGTAGAAATAAAGCAAACTACGCCCTTGTGATACTATCTCACTGTGATAGTTGTGATTGCAATTTCTTCCTAGACACCATGTTGCTATTACTGTAGCAGGAAAGGGCAGTTGCTGGTTGAAGCTTGCTAGTTAGAAACACATATTTTGGGGTTTATTTTATGTTCTGCTCAACATGCAACAGAGGCAAGTAATTCTGAGCAGCCAGGCCTGAACCTGTTGTTTGCTCTCTAGAAGGATAAAACTAGCATGCTTCAGATACACAACTTTCTCACATTCTCTCTATAAACGAAGAACCTCAAATCAGAGCTGATCTACTAAATTTCATTGTTCTTATTTTAGTTCCCCACGTGTAAAAATGGGGATTGATCGGAAAAGGGTAGCTTGCTACATATGGGATGACTAAGAAGTATGAGGACTTTGTTTTCAGGGGCAGTGAGAATCATATCATTGCAAGGTATGTTTGGGGGTTGGGAAAGGGACAATAGCAAAAGTACTTTATAGAGTTAAACTCACCCTGCAAAAAGAGGAAAGCAGGTTCAGATATGCTGGCAGGACTTCCTGAACCAGCTTCCTGAAACTAGTTCCATCTTCCAGCCAACTGAGAATCACCACAACTGATTTTCCAGCAAGGGAGACTGAGTTGAAGAGTCAGGCTACATTTCCTTGGTGGGCCAGCAGCAACAGCCGTCCAACCAAGACACGAGCTACTGCTGTCAAGCCCTGGCAGAGCTGTGCTGATGCACATCAAGCTCTAATGTCTATCAGAAGCTGAGTGCACAACACACTTCAGAGAGAGCAGATACTTTCATTTCCAGCCAGGAGGAAACCTGCAAGTGGGTACTGTACCTTAGTGCTGGAGTCCAGGACATCCCCTTGGATGACCTGGGACCCAAGGAAGGGAATTTGAGCCCTGGACAGTGGGGTGTGGAGCCAGTCCAGGGGGCTCAGAGACCTTGGCACAAAGCCCAGGAAACACCGGGTTTGATTTTAATCCATGGGAAAAGCTTCCAACATTGCAAAAGGAATTACAAACCACTGGGATGTGAAAATAGTAGTTTAGCACAGTAGATGATACAGAATTCAGTAGTTTTAGAATTTATAAAATAGAAGTAAATGGGGACAAGATGGTGCAATTTGGATGGTACCTCATGTACTTCTCCTTCTTCCTCATCCTCCATCTTTTGGGGTGGTGATGGCACAAAGTAGTTAGAGTGGATTGGAGCAAAGTAGAAATGACACTTTTAGTGTGGGCACTGGGCATTGGCACAAAATAGTAAATAACCAACACGTAGTTATCTGTATAAATGTAAGGGAACATCCCATCGGGGGGCAGTCGCCTCGTGTCCCAGCTGCTGTCCAGACCTCGGCTGGGAGCAGAGAAAATTATGAGATACCAAATAATAAACAACACGAGAAACCTGAAAACAAACCTTGAGGACTCTGCTTTTTACACCAATGTGACTCGGGGCTTTTAGAGGGCCAAGGACTTTAAACCACCTAAATCTCGGGTGAGGATACCCCTCGACACCTTAGTACCATAGCAGTATGGTACTAAGTACTTAGCAGACACCTCTGAGCAAGTCATGACTAAAGAGATGGGGAAGGAACCCATGGCCCATGCACAGGAAGATGACTTTCTGGCAGATGAAGACAAGCTGAAAAGGGAGCTCAGAGTGAGACAGACATATTTACACCCAGACCCCCTGGAAGAGTAACCATTTTACTATTTGCAAGTATCTGCTTCTTTACTGATGCCAGTATTACTTTTAACCTCTTTATCTCTTTTCACAGCCTCTTCCTCCATTGAATCAGATGCTAATGCCAGTTTCCAAAGCTACATATTTAATTCCCCAAGCTTCAATTGTAGTTGTATCCCAGGTCCACAGGCTACAGCAGAGTGCACAGATGGGAGAGAACATCCACCAGTCTCCTTCTGTATTCTGTTTTTTAAACAGATACTTCACTATGCAAATAATTATCAAATGAAAGCTGAAGCAAGAGGACATTCTCTGTACATAGTAGAAAGACAAAAGTTAGAGTTGGTATGCTGGGTATCTTCCATCAGCTTGTGTCATTTAAGTTGCACTTTTCAAGGCAGTGGGCTCACAAGTTGTCTCTGATTCTTTGGTCCTATTCCATGTTGCTTTACTCTGCTTCTACACTCATCACTTCTCATGGGCTGCAGTGAGAAGATGATGCAAAATCATAAATGTACTACCTCAATAATAGGAAATTGTCTTACATTCCACATTTTTCCTGAAGTCTTTGGTTAGGGGGAAAAAACAGGAATCAGCCTGCTGTAAAGGGTCTAAAATCAGTTTTCACACCTGTTTCATATGAAAGGATGTATATTTTAGTAGTACTCTTTTCCAAATCACACATGAATGATAGAAAATAACTGTATTTCTCAATGACATAAGCTTCATTTCTCTACACAGCATGTTTTGTTTATTTCTACAAGGCTTTTGAGACATACAGCATTAAATGTCTAAATGCTGAATTAGGAAATAGAAGTTGTTCAGTTTTCTTTTATTGGCACAAGAAACTTTCTTATCTATTGAGAAAACCCACTGCATGCTGGCAGATCAAGTACAAGGAACAAATTCTCAGAAAAAATAAACCCAAATTCTAGTCAGCAAAACCACAACTCTTAAATTTCACAAACCTCAATTTTGCTTTTCTCAGTGACTTCCTCAACTTTTACCAGAGACCAAGTGTTTGAACGTAAACACCTCTAAACAAAACAGACAAAACTCAGTGGTTTATACCTAAGATGGAATATGCCAGTTATGCTTAATTGGCCAAATCTAAATATTCCTCTTAGGAGCTGTCAATTAAGCCTTCTCCACAAATTTTTCCATGATACAAAGTAACCTCTTAATTCCTCACAAAACAGAAGAAATTGTCCACAACCCCAGTAGCCTCAGCAACGAAATAGAAACTGAGCATAAGCGCTGCTAGGTCTGTACTTGCTGACAAGGTCTTAAATAGAACACTTGTCCCTACACATGAATGACACCAAGCTCTGTTGGCAGAGGCTAAAACAAACCTTCCTAGTTTTATGTAGAAAATACTTAAGTTTAAGTAGGTACAAATTTTTCATCTCCTATGAGATGTCATTTCACATAAACCTGGTAAAAAAAGTGATAAAACCCCATCAGCCATACCAAGAAAATTTTCTGCTTCTACCTTCATCCTGATTAGGATATTCACAATGGTAGTGAAAATACTTGACATTAATCAGACTCAAAACAATGCATAAACTTTACATATTTTAATTTTTTTATGTCACCAGTGTCACCTATTAAAAACAGGAAGGATTTTAAAATATGACTTGCTTATTTCTCTTGATACTATTTCCATTAAGTAAGTGAATCTGTAATTACATTGTTTTGACAAGTAGAGGGAAAGATAACAGAAACATGTCTATTGATTCTAAGATTAGTTTAAAAATCCTGGAAAAATAAATTTGTAACAAATTTGACCTACAGGGTTGTCAGTTAGACTTTGTTTGCAAGATTGGTTATAACCAAATTTATTTTGAAAGTTCAAATTTACTTAAGCAAGCTCTGATGGAGAGGGTGGGTTTCTTGTCCATTTCTGAAAAGCTGATTGAAGAAGCATACAACAGAAAAACATCATTAGCTGTACAGGCCTTCCAACTCTCCTGGCCATGTGCTCAAATAGCAACACTGTTGGGAATACGGTCTGGGGATAGGTAGTAGTAAGGAAGCTTTTTGTTCTTGTTGCGCTCGGTGATGGTGTTGACAATCTCATCCAAATTCTTGCGGAATTTCGCCATAGCCTCTTTCACCGGCCTCTCCACGAAGTGTTCATCTGGGTACATACCCAGGAACAGCTAGTTGAAAAACACCAAGAAAGTGTTTGAGAAAGCAAAGGCAATTCTGTTTCAACATTATGCCATTTGGCACACCACCACCCAGAGCCTCACTGTGACGGAGAGTCACACTTGCAGCTGCTGTTAGGAGCACGAAAGGACGAAGCAGCCAGCAGGAGGTTAAGCAGGAAAGCTTCTACTTTTTCTGACTTCATAATATATACAATTTTACAGACAGGAAAGCTTCTACTTTTTCCTGACTTCATAATATATACAATTTTACAGACAGGCCGAGATTGGCTACACAGGTAGCCACTTCTTCGACCTCGTTGGTGAACATCACCATCAATCATCTTTCTCTTCCCAGAGAGGAGAAGTATGTAAACAAAGATAATTTTTTAAAAACATACATTGTTTACTTGAAGCTGCGTGAGAACAAAATGCAAACAGTGAAAAGCAGGCAAACTTGAGGCAACACCTCACCTCCCAAATGTTTCTATTCAAGTAGTATTATCAATATTTAAGCTATAGCCTACACCTTCCCTCTATCCCTGGTTGCTTCTTTCCATCCCTGCATCTTTCTGTGGTGCTGGCTCAGGTATCTACATGGCACTCTACTGGCACTCAGGACTCTACATGGCACACCTGAAGAGACCTCATCCACTGAAAACCATGCACTTTTATTCAGGCCAGTGGTCAGCCAGACAAGCTTCCTACACCAGATCTCTGTATAGACACACAAACATTTATGCTGCTAGCATGAGAGGGGAATTCACAGCTAGAGGTTTAGAAGGAAGATGACTACTTCATTCAGTGACAGTGGAAGATTCTGTTGACTTATTACTGTCCTTCAGAGTTCAACACAACAGTGGCTTTAGTCAGCCTGGACTCTAAGGGTGCTCTGAAAAGTGCACTGCCAGTGTGCACACTGGCACTGCTTTGGGAACTTTGGGAACTATTACCACAAGCACAAGCTTCTCTGCTAGTACTGCTTTCTTCTTATAGAGAAACTGAATTTAAAATACTTTCTGCCCATCATCTTCTATTTAAGGATTTCAAAATACATTCTCCAGAACCCTTGTGTGAAACAACCAGGTACCTACAACCCCATTTTACATAAGAGAAATGGCTACAGAGCACACCTGCAAAGCCTTCTGTAGGCTTGTTTTCACTCCTCACCCACAAGGCACAAGCCAAAGCTGTAGTGCACATGGAGCAGATTTTCCAAAGGAACAGCACATGGGGACACAGTGCTGCTGCACCTTCTTCCCCAGTACTGCAGGGACAAGGAATGAAGAAAACCCTTACGCCTCTGCAGCCCTCTGCCTCCCACACCAGCATCCTTATTCAGCAATGTCATGCCCAAGCTTATAAACTTTGATTATGGCTGAGACAGAGTAAAAAAAAATACAACTTCCTGCTCAGAGCTGGTCTGTATCTAGCAGAACAGAGGCAAACCCACAGCACTGACACATCTCCACAGAAAGGTGAAAATGGCCAAGTCAAGCACAGAGCAGCACAACAGTCTCATGAGTCTGTGCAGTCTTGCCACGGCCCTCATGGTCTCATCTCCAGATGAGACCCTAGAGCAGGGAGGTTGACTTACTTCTTTGTCCTGGAATTGGCTCAAGGCCCAGACAGCTCCAAGATGCCAACAAGAACGTCCCCTGTCTGGTAGACTCTCCACAATTTGCTCAATTGTGACTGTCCCCTTTTCTGTTGGAGGAGGGCAGCGCATTGTTGGTGGGGCATTGGGAATCCAGGAACACCAGTCATACTGCACAACAGAGCAAGAGACCACAGTGAAAACCTACACTGGCTGGTATTTAGGAACACACCAAAGAGAATCAGGAGTTTGCCAACAAGGAGTTTGCTTCTGTAATATGAGCCCCTCAGAAGAGAAGATACTGAGGACAGGGAGATGCTCTAGAGGAGGGCTGGAGGTGACAAGGAAGTCCTTACTGTTTTGCTCAGGAAATCACAAAAGAGAGAGTTGGGTAATCTGAATGGGAGTATTTATTCTGCTAACCACAGGCATGTGCCACACAGCCTGAATTCAACAGACTAAGGCCTTAAATATTTTATTAAACAAGTTCCCTTCTAATAACCTGAGGCGATCGCCTTTACTCCAGCTTCTCTTTTCTGCAAGATTTCCTCCAAGAACATGCCCACAGTGAATGCCCATGTGGTCAGATACTAACAGAGATAAGGCATGCTGGTTCATCAAGAAACATGGAATACTGCATGCAGATATGGCCATGGTGAGTAGCAGACTGGGAACTCATAGTCACTTCTGGCCTGGTGCACTGCTGTGAGATGCTGATGTGTCATTTTGCCCCAGGTATGACCCTGAGTTTTGCCACCATCTAAGATGCTGCAGTTACAAGAACTCTTTCTTTCCCAAGCACTTTTTCATTACCTTCATACATATCCCATGCTCTGCCTGAGGGGAAGTGCACAGCCACCTCCTCCTCCCCTCAGCCCTCTCTGCCTTTTGGTTCCATGGCTGAAGATCCTTTTACTGAGGGCTGCATATCCTCTGCATGCCAAATTAAGAGATGGTTTCTTGGTGGTACTTGAACAGACACGATTTTCTGAGGGGGGCACTGGCAGTTGTCTCAATCAGTTGTAAAGACAAGTTAGAAGGGAATAGCTGCAGAAGTCCCTGGTCATGGACATGTCACAGCAATAGTGTGAGTTCATTAGACACCAGGTTCCAGACCTTCTCCAGGGCTCCTGAGCTGCAGGGGTGGACAGGAGGGTCAGCACAGAAAGTGATGTAGGGTATTTGGGAATAACCACCATAAGAAAGATGGTCTTTCTGCTTATCTCTGACATCATATCTCAGAGACCACCTATGCCTGAAGCAAGAACATGCAAAAAACCAAAACAAACAAACAAACAAACAAAAAAACCCCACCCATAAAATCATAGAATATCTCAAGTTGGAAGGGACCTATAAGGATCATCTAATCTAACTACTGCTTCTTGCAGAAATACCTAAAACTAAACCATCAGACTAAGAGCATCATCCAAATGCTCCTTGAACTCTGACAGGCTTGGAACTGTGACCATTTCCCTGGGGAGCCTGCTCCAGTGACTGGCCATCCACTCAGTGAAAAAGCTCTGTGGCTGACAAAGTGATTCGCTTAAATCACTGTTAAATCTGCTTTCCAAAATGCCTTGGTGTTGAAAGAAATAGCATTTGAAAGGTGTATTTGTTATCATAGTTTCAGGGCAGATATACATCAGTCAAGGCAGGCAGAGATAACACAGGTTATCAGTATGTGACATATCAAGCATCAAAGAGGAAGCTCAAAGTTGTCACTCGGTTTGTAAACTCAAGAAATGAGCAGCAATGCCATTTAAATACTTCAAAGATTATTCTCGTAATAAAATCAACAAAAACAAAAATGTGTAAGTTAGAACCCCAAATCTGATCTTTGGTACATATGTAGGACTTGAAATGCCTTTCTCAGCTTCCAAATTACTTCAGTTTCCACAAACTTCACAGGGATTTGTAGATGTCTCTGCAGTTATTTTGACCAGAAAAAGTAATGTAATTCTGTACATCTACTGAAAAATGCTTCTCAGACCCTGCCCTGGTAGATGTACCTCCCAATCCAGAAAGAAGAACAGTCTTCCCATAAATTCCTACCTGACCAAAATTCACAGCTGCATGTTGAGCCGATGTAGTGAATATGATCACTGTGAGATACTCTGCTAGTGTCTCTCGTGTCCTGATCATCTTAGGGAATCCTAAATGAGGGAGAAGAAAAGCTTAACCCAGCAACGAAGTAACCCTGCTACTCAGCAGTAATCAAAAAACATGGGTTAGAGGGCCATGCAGCACTCACTGAAGAGCAGGGCATTCTATGAATCTTGCTGTGTGGTCTAACAGGAGCTCCTCAACCTCTCTGTGCCTGGGCTCTGCAGCTGTAGAAACAGCCTTCATACAAGTCTGTGAGCCATCACCACTGTTTGCAAAGTATGTGGTGTTCCATAAGGGAAAGACAAAGTATAATTATGCCTTTAAAAAACTGTGTTCCTGTCCTACCTACCCTGCAGCAAGGAACTCCCAGAGTCCCCAGGGCAGGGGCTTCAGATGCTCCATTTTTCTTCAGTCTGCAGTGCAAGCAGGGTTCATGCCAAGGAGGAAGCGACCATGTGCTTGTATTTATAAAGGTTTGAGGTTCAGCAATCAAGTGTATTGCAAGAAAGAGTGTAGGGAGAGTTTATTCGCTGAAACGGGAAGTGAAGAAATGAGAACTTCTGAAAGACAAACAACAGAATGAGGAACACAAATAGTTGCAATAAGCTGCATTTGAAGGAGAATAATCAGAGTTATATAAAGAAAAAACAGAAAATTTGAGGACTAGGGAAATATTTTGCAACCAAAGCAACCCCAGGCCTGTATCACTCCTATCCTCACTAAATCACAGTCCTGTGCTGTACCCCCTGGCCCAGCCCAGTGTGACCACAGCTCCCAGTATACCTACGGACAGGGGCAAGCTGTCCCTGTCCAGGCTGCCTGTGCCAGCTGCTTCACATCTCCACCACCAACCTGATGCAGATGTGAACTCAGCCTGCGAGAGGGAAGAGGTACCTCTGGCCAGACACCAAGCCCTAAGAGGAGAGGATGCACTATCCCCTCCTGTGTCCTGCTATTCTAAGGACACTGTGCTCATTTTTAAAGGAGTTTGGCATTCTCCCAATCACAGCAGCCCTCCCAGGGAAGAAACAGGTGCCACAGCCTCCCTCATTTAGCCTCCTCCCATTCTTTACAGACCCCGCCAAGTCTCCCTTCTCTATGATACAACCCTTGCAGGAGCAGCAGTGGCAGAAAGAGATGCTGCAAGCCTGGTGGGTTCCCCTTCTGCAGTGGCAGTCCTCCCACCAGTGGTGCTTGTAGCATCCCACCCCAGCTGGAGCCCTGGAAAGGCTCAGTACTTGTCTCATATCAAGATGCTAGTTCAAGCATGAAGTTCTTACCAGGAGGAACAACATTTCTAAGTTTTTGCTAAAAGACAACTAGACAAACAAAAACAAACCTTCGCCTGTCCAGGCAGATAGAACCCAAAGGCCTTTTATCCATCAGAACACAATGATTGGAAACATCACAGTTTTGCCTGGACATCTGGCACTCCAGTGTGTGCATGCAACACCAGAGCCATCTGCCCTAGGTCACTGGCCAAAAGGTGTAAATCAGACCAGACAATAGGAAGAATCCCCAGCCATCTTTAGCCCAATCTATAAATTCCTGAAAATCTGCTTGGAAAAAATGTGAGTGGAAGAGAAAAGCAACATATTTAGGGAACGACAGGGGAGTATTTACTCAGGTGGGTGAACTGAGCCATGTTATGGATGAGAGCTCTCATGGCCAAGTAATGGTTTGCAAGAGAGGTGAGAAGAGACAGAGTAAAAGGAAAATATTTCTTGGAAATAGTTATGAGCATCTTTTCTTGAAGAGTAAAACAGTTCAGTGATGACACAAATGCTGAACAAATGTGATAGGCAGCAATATACTCCTGGGGAGGTCCTCACATGTTCTTATTTGGTGTGAGGTTTGGAGGAGAGGATCCAAGGGACCTCACTGCTCCTGATTTCTATCAGTCTGCCTGGTGATTCCAATCCACACAGACACACCCTCTAATGCTTAAAGCATGAGCAGACAAAATCAAAGGACCTGTCCCCAGCGTAGAGAGAATACAGGAGTTGCCCAAGCTGATTATGAGAATCTGTGTCAAAGGAAGGAGCTGTCTCCTGAGAGATGGCCTGAAGCTAGGGTCTCACAATAAAACTGAGCATCTTCAGGCCAAGAAGAGAGAGGGTCTGTAACTTGTGCTGTGCACTCAGCACTGCTGTCAGCAGGGACTGGACAAGCTGCAGACCCGGCTGGGCTCACACCTTACCTGAGGCTTTCACACCCCTCATTCCATAGACGTAAATGTCTTTGACAAAGGCCTGGAGTTCCACATCCTCACACACCACCTCGTCACTCTCATAGTAGATGTGAATTACATCCTCTGCAAAACTGCAGACAGGAACAAATGGACAAAACAAAATGAAAAGAAGAAAGCAAGTCTGCCATTCCAATCTGCATCTTCTGACCTTGCAGATGCTACATGGGGAAAGAGAAAAGGGCAAGAGAAGGTCTCAAAACCCTCATATCTCCATCCTACAAGCAGTGGGAATGAACAGAAGCAACTTCGATCCATTTAGGACTGCAGCATCACTTCTTTCCCCAACAAAAAGATCCTGGACCACACTGCAACCTCTGAAAAATCCTGTGCACTTTATTCTCTTATTTGAGGCTTTGCTCCTGCACAGGCCTCTGTCATCACATCTACATCCTTTCCTCACTCCATACAGACTTCCTCTTACATATCCACTGGGCAGGGGGGCTCCTGAACTGTGATACTAGTACCCTTCCCTTTATGTGGGACACTCCAAAGCTTCCTGAATGCCAGTAGTTGACCCCTCCCACTGGACATCCTTTTTGTGAGATACTTAAGTAGCCCAGGAAACTTCTCCTGGGAAGAAGAGGTTTAGACCTATTTCCTATGCCCACAGTTTACAGCAGACATTTCCTTCCTGTTCAGTTCCTCTTCTCAAGATGCCTCTTCCTATAAAAGCTTCTCCAGCTAGCTCACCTCTGAAAGAAAGGCTCTTAAAACACCAACATAACAGAAGCAATTTTGAAAGCTGTGAAAACAGGTAATCCTGATTTCCTGAAGAACTGCAGTTCATGACTGAATGACTGGTTAATGAAGCTGTGCTGAGATACTCTGTTAGCTCTGCAGGCACCTTGCTAAATCTCTTGCTAAATATTTTGACAACAACCCATAGGGTGAAACACTCAACTGCAGAAGCTCACTGATGGGATTAAGAATTGTTATCCAAAAAAGATTTATCCCTTAATAAAATATAAATTTATACAGTTCATAAATTTATTGCAATTTGGAGACTTTTACAAATCTATCAATATGGTTCCTTATCAGCATGACCATGGATTCACAGGTCAGGATCTCACACACTCAAAACACCCACACCATTTATAAACAAATGATTCACAACTCTCAGCCATATTTGAGGCAATGTAACCTCATCCTCCAGCAAGGGTAATATACACAGTCACACTGGACTGAGCTGACTAAGTACTACCTGGTATTTGAAAGGCGTATCTCAATCCACAAAGAAAACATAGGAAAGAGAAGGAGGACAAAAAAATGGACTACATGAAGAAAACAACCACAGCAAAGTTACTGCTTTTTCTCTCAAATTGGCACTCACAATTGCAGGAAATATTGCAAGATAAGCCCTTGACGAAACACAGAGAAAACACGGGAGACAAAGATGTCCCCAGAACTTCCAACATTATGCTTACATCATAAAACTCCTACTTTGTGAAAACAAAAGATCTGATTTTTAATAAATATGCTTTTCAAAAGTCATGTGATCAGAAACAGCTGCATATTCAGTAAGCAACTTGCGCAAAAATATGTTTGTCAAATTAAATGCCACTGCAGAATAAAAACCATATAAACCATCCAAAGCAGTGTTTCAGATCTGAAAAGGAGCCACGTTTGTGTGGTTGAGCAGCCTTGCAGTACCTCTCCTTACTTGGCATTGCTGCCCTTCCTGATTAAACTCAGGCTTTGCAATTTTAAGAAAGGTTTTATTCCAATTGGTTTAAACCTAATTTACTGAGTTTCAAAAGAGAACCGTCATGGAAGCCAAGCTTATATTTTCAGTCCACAAGAACCCTGATGAGCTCATGTGGCTAGCTCAGCGAACTGAGTCCTCTCTTGGCTTGTGCATAGCTAAAAAAAAGGACAACTAAATTCCTTTTGCAGGCTAAATTCTGACTCATTAAATTTCTGTGAAATCCCGTAGAAGAATACATACTTGTAAAGGGTCCTCTGAAATACAATGCAAGAAAACACCACTGAAAAAAGCAGGAATTAACACTCTTTCAAGCGTGTGTGCTTGACTAAATATTTTTCCTCAGATGAGATACACTGGATGGAGAAGGCACTATATGACTAACCAGCCCAGATATTGTTTACAAGATGAGATGAAGATCAAAGTGAGCAGGAAAAAAATCGTGTCTGTGTCTCTGTGACTTTATCAGCCACTATCTAGAACTATGGTCTTTTACCTCTTTATAGCTTCCCAGACCTTAATGCCATCATCCCGGTAATAGTAGTAGGGGATATCCTCTTTGCTGTCCATTCCTTTAGCTTTCATCTCCGCAGGGAAACAGAGGGAACTATAAGTCAGATCCTTCATTGCTTTCTGCACCATTTGTACATGTCCTCCTCCACCCGTAGCATTTGCCTGCAGGAAGAACAGCCAGATGGGAACAGTAGGAGATCACGTTTCCTTTGTGCCAAGACTGGCTTTAAAATTTTGCAGGATATGGGATACAGAATGCTGGTGAATCTGTTTTCCAAGAAGAAACCACATCTCCACGCAAAGTTCCAGCAGAGGTCTACTGGAACTGTCATTTTGACTTCAGGGATTTCACACCTCTCCTATGAATCACTGTGAATATCCACATTTGCCCCATAGGTACTACTTATATTGGAATACACTAATAAAGTACAGCAACATCAAAGCATGGCACTCCCTGCAGTCTTATGCTCCAGAACCAGTGCAGGTCTGAAGGAAGGCAGCCCTGAGTGTGTTAGAAGAAGGCTTAAGTTAAACTGCCAGTGCTGTTACAGAGTAGTTTAGGAGCAAGTTTTTAGGGATGCAGGCTACCCTTAGTGACTCTCGAAATAATGCCAGGAGATCAATCCTGCTGGCTTGCTACTAATGACAAATGGCCAGGCTTTCAGTATATGTTACACTGAAAAACACAGCGCGTCCACAACAGATATCACTGCAAAACTCTTCAGATAATTACTGCACCAGGAGTTCCCAAGAGTTGCTTTTTCAGCATATGATATAGTGTTGTGGCAGTTGTGACCTTACATTTACTGTCCTCTGGCCCATTGTTTGTCTGACAAATTCTGGAACTCCAGGTCCTTGCTGGCAGGTCTTACCGACACACTCATCCCACGTGCATGGGGTATGGACAGGATCCCTTCTGTTCACAGGGATGCAAAGTCTCCACAGTCAGCAGTGGAGTATAGACAACAAGGAAAGGATTCTGGATTTAACCCCTCTGTTCTGTTTGGGTGGAAAATTCTTAAGCAAGGAAGCTATTTTTGGCCTGGTGCCAGTGGTATAAGGAGGACAGAGGTATCCTGAAACACAGGCTCCCTCTTCGAAAGGGCTTCTGAAATCTCTGCAGACTACCATAGCATGCCCCTAGCATGCTGTCACAGAAACTGCTGTGTGCCAAGCTGTTGCAGTTCCTAGATGCAGCATTCCACTTCTCCCACCGAGCTTGGTGTCATCTGTGAACTTACTGAGGATGCATGCCAGCCCTCACCCAAATCACCAATAAAGCTCTGACATACAGCCATGTTCCACTGACTCAGATGAAGCTGAGATTCAGTCCTAGCAGGTCTGCTGCTTATGGCAACTCAAGAAGACAGTCTGGAATCCAAGCACACTCTTTGTGGTTTTAGAAATCTGTCTTACCTACATGTCTTTCTGTGATGAAAATTTTCATTTGCAATCACAAATCCCTTTGCTCACAGAGGAATAACTGAGTATTTAAAAGAAGTTGGGGGCTTTAATATGTGGACATATACACAGGAATTATGTGCACTCCTACATTATAACCCAAAGGCACAGAAGGAATGGGGGAGATACAGTTCTGGTTTGGCTACACAGAGGTGAAAGATAACATCTTTAGCACAACAAGGCATTAGATTAGTTCTGTGTGCCTATTTCTCGGGTGGTATTACTTATGTTTGCCCTTTAGTAGAAACATCAAGAACAAGGCAGTATGTGATGATTAAAGGATATGTACATATGGAAACATGAAGAACAAAGAACCATGAAGAACAATAAACTGACATGAACAATGAAGATCCACAAGGACTTTGCCTACCTTGTCAAAAAGGCCACATTCACAGATAAGCTGTTCTCGAGCTTTGGTATTGATGGCTATTGTGAACCGCATGTGTGGCACCAAGAGCTGTGGAATGAAACAACGAAAGAAGGAGAATTCTCAGATTGAATTCAACAGCAGCCAGATGTAAAGTTTGAAGTCCTGGTGGCTTAGCTGTATCTTATCTTGCAGGGCAGCCAGTTACACTATTTCATCTGAACGATCACCAGAACTTCCTTTTGGTTTGTCCAACTGATGTGATAACCACTCCAGCCCACATGCACCCTCCCTTCATGCAAGAACTAACCTTGAAGAGGGGATGTACAGCAGGCAGCTGCCGGAACATGGCTATGCTGAACACCTCTGAGACTAAGTGTGTCCGTAAGAGGTGGGTCACTGTCTGGTGGATGTGGAAATCAGACGAGCGGACCCAAATTTTAGCTAGAAGCCAGTCGTACGTGGCATCTGAAGGAAGGAAGATGGGATTGTCTGGTCCAGGCTTTTGACCAAGCTGGAAGATATAAAAAGAATATGAAACCCCAAGTCCTTCATGTTTAAAATGAGACAACAAACAATGTGGCCCTCTAAAGACCCTGACAGCAAGCCCACCTGGATTGCAATGGGTACAATTTTTTTCTCCAGATTCTTATACAGCAGACAGATGGGTGCAGCCAAGTACTGTATCGTGCATGGGTCTGTTTTATTGGCATCCACGCCATCAAGCAGCTCATAGTCCACAATGAAAATGTTTCCTTGCTGTGGGGGAAAAAAAAAACCCAAGAACAAAACCCAAACAAAACAACAACAACAAAAGAGAAGCATGATGTGTTTAAATGATATGTAAGCAGCTTGGAAAAAAGGAATGGGAAGTCTTGGCCAGAGACTGACTTGAGCCTGGTGGTTACAAGCAACCCCTGGCCCGCCCTTGCTAATGGCAGCCCAGAAATGATGCCATTGAGATAGCAAGTACCATTGCACAAACTACATGACTTCTGCCTGCAGTCTGGCAGCCAGCCTTTCAGCAAAGAGCATCCATGTATTTGGTACTCATGCAGTGATACTCAGATGCCAGCAAGTTTCACAGTGGCAGCTGAAGAGAACACTGTGTTAATCGTACAAACAAAAGCAAGGCACCACCCTTGTCAACACTTCTTCAGCATGTTAGTGGGTAAGACCCTAACAGGAAAGAAGAGGCACCTTTCTCCTCTGAGGCATTGAGTCAATCCCTAACCTTTCAGAGAAAACCAGTGAAAAAGGACTGTTCATCTCCCAGTTACAGCTCTTCCACTGGACCTGGAGACAGGCATGGTCTGCAGCTCCAGGACAGCGGGAGAAAAGCCAACAGGAGCACTGCCAGTCTGCAGAGACAAGCAGCCTTGCCATGACCTATCACACGTCCTGAAGAGAGGAGGTGTAGCTGAAGGCAATAAGAACAGACTCTGGAGACCGGAGGATGTGAGAAGGAACAAGCAGAGCCCAGCCTGACCCAGAGCCATACCTTCACTTCCTCCTCCAGTGTCAGGTTCCTCTCCAGACTGCATTCTACCATATCCATGGTCACAGGCAGCTTCTTGGGTATCTCTGTGCACCTCCGGATCAGCACAGGATTGCATCCATTCAGGAACTGGTAGCCAAACATAAAATCTTCCCTCCAGTGTTGCATCACATATTCTAAAGGAAAAAACAAGCCTACAGCATCAATATCTCTGCAGCATCAGTATTTACTGCATTGTAGGGTTCCGCCTTTCCCCCTCACCTTTTTGTTATACTGCACTGCAACTCTGAATAGAGAATGCAGCAAGAAAAGGAAAAAGGTGACAGATTTTTAAGAAAAATCATTGAAGTTAAATGGAAAATTTAATCCTTGCCTCCCACATTAAGAAGAATTAAATTGATGATAATTTGTTTCTCCACGTACAGAAGCAATGAGGAATAAAATATTCCACTTTAAGAAGAATAGTCTCTTCATCTGTAAACCACCTTCTCAGGTCTTCCATGAAATTTCTAAATCCCCCTCTTCAAACTCATAGGGAATGCACTACAGAGGGATAAATTCAAACAGAGGAGGCACAAACAGGAGAAAGAAAATAAACATCAATGTGTGTAGGGAAAGAACAGCAGTGGCTGGAGCAGTTCTTTTAGCTAGAGCTGCGTGAGGGAAATCGGGGAGGGTTTGGACTCCGACTCAGTAAAACTCCTGATTTGTTTTTCTGCTTATTTGACTTGTTTTCCCTTTATTTATTTTTCAATTGCTGACATAAACCCAGATTAACATCTCAATAAAATTCTAGTTTTGGATACTCCATCTCTTTATTATTACATATGTAGTACTATTGGATATTTGCTGTAGTTGCAGTGTTCTGTTTTGTAATGTCATGTTGTCACTTCAGTTAATATGAAAAATCCCACTGGTGTCTTGAGGGGAAAAATGAAGGTAGCAAAGTTTTCCACTACTGCCAAGTTTTAAACAAGGCAGGACTTTTTCTGAAAGTAATGAATTTTCCCAAAAAGGGTAAAAGGATTAAAAATATAGGCCCAAAGGGAATGCAGTGATAATTAAAAAAAGTCTAAAAACCCACAATGCTTTTTCATAAAGCTGAAAAAAGTTAAGTTTTTATTTTATTTTATTTTAACATTTACATTACCTCTATCAACTGCCTAATCAGTCTGGAGCTGTATCTGAAGTCTATTTAAAAAAAAAAAAAAACCAAAAAAACAACAAAACAAAACAAAACAAAAAAAACACCAAAAAAAAAAGAAGAGCGAATCAGCACCTTGGACAGAAACTACATGACTGAAAAATGCCTTGAACCACCTTCTCCATTATCCCTGTTTCTGCCAAGGCTTGCAAAAAAGCGACCTGATTTGTATTAACATAACTGAGACCGATGCTTAATGTTTAAATGTCACAGAATTGGAGCCTTCCTCATGGGTATGGAAATGTTATCAATGAAATTAATTGTAGATCGTATCTAATTCTTGTGTTGAAAGTACTTAAGGAAGCAATCTTATTAAAGGTAAAAAATTGCTGTAATTAGTGTCTAACACTTCTGCCATCTTGTGTGCTTGGGTTTATCCCGAGAAAAGCATAATTGTTCTTATTTCTGTGAATTGATGCCCAGGCAGCCTGAAGAAGAGTAAAACTTCAGAGGAGGGAAAACCATTTTCCTCTGCAGAGTCTAAACAGCCAATTCACACCCATTCAAGGAGTCACACATTAACCAATGTAAACCAGCTGTGCACCCATTACATCAAATAATACAGAAAGACAAAGTAACCATGGACGATACCAGAAAGTTGGGCCTGGCTCACAAATTGGAAGCTCCCCAATCCATCGCTACGGAAATGGCACCGTGAACTTCAAAACCCCTGACTGTCTGCAATTCTTTTGATTGGGTTTTTAAGTAACATTTAAGATTTATGCATTGAAAAGGGTTAAAGAAAAGCAGCATTTTGTCTTTGATATGTCAATACTACATGAATAGATTTTTTTAACAGAATGAAAGATACTGCAGAAACTGAACGTCCTCAAAAGCAAAGTGAAATTCATACTCTCAGACAGGGGTTTTTGTCTTCTAGTAAGAAGATGTGAGTATGAAATGGGAAGCACAGGAGAATTTTTAATGCAATATGCATAAATATTCTGACACATTTTTGGTAAGTGACATTTTGGACAAAAATCACAAGCTTTTTCAGGTCTAGCTCACACTAATTTCCAGTAAGAAGCATGGTTCCTTGGACTGTGGTGTGATGACTTATCCCGGCCTGCACCAGGACCAGGTGAAGAAGTTAAAATTTCCAGGTCCTTCCCAGCTCTTTGCAATCCACCCCCAGATCTGCAGGCCTAACAGCAGAGGCTTTTCTATCTGGAATGATTTCTGTCAAAATAACCCCTGTGGGGAAAATTTTACCTCTGAAAAACATTTGAGCTGCCCCAAGTCACTGACACAAATGGCCCAAGAGAACCAGCTGAGAAGAGCTACAGGTCCGTGACAGGTACAGGTCTTAGGACAGGAGAACCAAGGCACTGGTACCCTCTCTGCGTTGCAACAGGGTTGAGAAGCCAGGACTTTTAGCAGCAATGCAGCTGAGCACATGGCTGGGATATCAGGCAACAGCCTTTGATCTGGACTGTGTCAGAGACAAGAGGGGTCACCCTCATACTTGCCCTTGACAGAGAACATTACCAGAATTCCCTTTTTGGAGATTTTCTGTGTATTCAGATGAAGTGGGACATGGACAATCAAACTTTCAAAAATGCCTTAACAGCTATTATGGTCTGAAAAGCACTCCCACTAAGTTTCTATAGGTTTAAATGAAAAATACTTATTAAAATCTGTCCTACAGGACTTGAACATACTTGAAAATAGATTTCTAAAAGACAAAAGAGACCATGATGCCATGATGCCCAGCTGCCTTGCCCTGACCTCCAGCATAGCTCAGGACAGAGAATGGCACTGACCAATTCCCACTAATTCTAGTTCTTGTGAGATCATAGGTTTGTTTTTCAGTCTTGTGGGTAGATGGTGTCTGAGATTACAGTTTATTTACTGGAGAGCAGAAGAGCCACATCCATCCTAATCAGATGATCAAACAAGACAACTAATTAGTCACCCTATGACGCAAACACGAGCAAATGCTGATAAACTCACCAGAGATTGTGTTGCTGATTCTGACAAAGATCCTCTCAAAATCTGCAAAATCACTCCAGGAGGACTGGAACATGTGCATGAAACGGTTGACATAAAGATTCTCCATCCTAAAAATAAACCAAAACAAAATATATCTGAAAAAAATAGTCTCCAGCTTTCTCAATACCCATTCCTATTATTTTCCATGCTTTTATATATCTAAACACAATGAACTTCTAGTAATGGAATGTGGGATTGGTCACCCAACAGAATTAATATTGCAGGCTGTACCTTTACATGCAAGACTGAAAGGCACATCAAGGGCCCTACTTCTACTATTGCATTACACAACTCCATTCTAGAATTGTTCTCAGCAGCCTACAGTGACAGTGCTTTAGGACTTCTAAAAACTGTAGTCAGAAAAGCTAGTACTTCACACACTGCCAGTGGTTGGCATCAGCTGGGACTGCTGAGGGCACTACTAACACCAGTTCAGAAAGTGGTACGGTGACACAAAGAAACTGAGAGAGATGCACAAAGTCAGAAGATAATCAACCCAGGATCAGTCAGCCACTATTCCTAAAAAAAGGAACAGGTCCTGTAAGTATCTACATGACCAAGTCCCGACTGTATCTCGAAAGTGTGAGGCCTGAGTTTTTGACAGTTTTGTATTTACTTGAGCTGCTGGATAAACCTGGTGCTCACATCTAACCTCAGAACCCAAGGCTCTTGGTTCCAGACATCACATGAATGCAGTGGGCTGGGAGCCAGAAATATCTGACTCCATCTGCTAATTCATCAAATACAGCACAGCCAAGCAAGTTCCCCTCACGTGAAATGACGAGTCCTAAATTATTGCATAAATGCTAAACATCTGTTATTAGATGGAAATCATTTAGTTTGACTAGAAATCAAATAATGAATTTGAAAAAGAAAGCTGGCTTCCCACTAACACTTCAAACACACAAATAAAAGCACACACAGCACATGAAGATATGCAGGGCAGACAACAAAGTGAAGAAAAGTCACAGTATTGTGCAAGAGCCTCCCAAAAAGAATTTGAAGAGAATCTCAGGAGGCTGGATCAGCAAATGTATAGAAAAAACTGGATCAGAACTGCCTGGAGAGGACTGAAAGCCTGGAGAAACAAGCAGTGGTTATCTGGAAGGAGGGCTCTAGACCAACATGACCACAATGCAGACAAAGGAGCTGCTTCTGCCCAGATGGGATGCATGCAGAATGGGCTGCTTCTGCTGCTGCAGATGGCAGTCAAGGGTAAGAGGTGGAAACATGTTTGGAAATAAAAATCACACAACTGTCTAGGATAGAACAGCTGATGGCCTCTCCAGAGGTCTTTTCACGCCTGACAGGGACACAGAATTACTGTACAAGGATCAAGGCAAGGGTAACTGCTGGGCAGAACTTTCTGGATAGGGATCAGGTATCTGAATCACAGATGAGCTTCAAGAGGCAGCATGACCATCGCCAGAAGGTCAAATTATTTTAAAAAACAGAACTCAATAGCATGAGAAGAGTTATTTAAGACTGACTCATTTGAGAGTTTCCACTAAAGGTCCTGCAGAGCCTCTACCCTCCTTCAGAACTGCTCTAGGATTAGAAAACATTTGACATATAAGCAGATACGTACTGCTCCTCTCCTGCCCAAGACACTCTTCCTACCTGGGGCTACTGACCAAACCAAGCTGTAGGCACAGCACCTGGGATCACAAACCTGCTGTGTTGTGACCTGCTGAATGCCAGACACACATCCATTCTCAGATGTTTCAAAGATTACTTCCAAGAGAAGGAAGTTCTTCACATTCCCTATCTTGGAAAAAACTTCCAAAGGACTTAGAAAACAAAAATCTATCCTCCTCAAGAAATCAAGTACTTGGAAGTCTATGGCTTACACTAGAAAACCAGAGCAAGGAAAAAAAAAATGCTGCTTGTAGAACTTCATCTGCCCAAATGCAACACTGGTCCAAAATAGCCACACAAGTCTGCATTTCTGGCACAAAATCCAGGCTGAGAGTTTCCATTTGCTAGGTAGGGCACGTCAGTACCAGACACCTTCAGGATTATCTCCACCTACACACAATTAATCCTTTAAACTTACAGAGTTATCTACTGTCAATGGTATCTAAAGAGCCAAACCTTGCAACAGCATAAAGAGAATGTGAGACATATCTCCCTTTAAGTTCATTCTTCCATGTCCCTAGAAAAAGGGCTTCCCCCTTCCCTCTTCCACTACTCCCCATGTCTCATATAACTCTCCCAGCTCTCACATAGTCCCTTAAAAGTGCTCCTTGCCCACTGCTACACTTTGCAGCTCCACACCTGCCTTTGGGTTTCCAGACACACGTCTCTGTCTTTCTTCCTACTGCACTCAAACTGAAGACAGGCCCCATGCCTTCCCCCGTATTTCTCCACTCCATTCCCACAAACAGTTGTTCCAAACTCCCAAAGCACATCAGGGTAGCTAGATAAGGGCTATCAAACTCTTCCCCAAAGATTTTCACAATTCACTAGACCAGAAATATAGGTCTAGATTTTTTAGCCAAACTGCCAGACAAGAAGCACTGCCATTGCTTGCAAAAATCTGTTTTGCATCATACCAGTTATCCAGAATGGCTGGCTGTCAGCAGTACAGTTTCAGGTTCCTATTTCATGGGGAGGGCCCCTTATAGCCAGTGACAAAGATAGATGTCCCTGCACTCTGTTGAGTCACTTCCAAGTTTCACTTGGCAGCGACTCAGGACCTCTGACAACATGCCACAGCCTGGCAGGATGGGATTGCTGGAAGGGAAATGCAGCCTCTAAACTGCTAATGCCTTCTAATGGCAAACCTCTTGTTTCTGGCATTCAGGTGCTGCTTCTCCTGTATCACTCAGATCCTCTATATGAGCTGGGAAACAGCTGCTTTGCCGTGGCTAGCACCATGCTGATTTGACTCTTCTGTCAGTAACGGAATTCAGCTGCAAAAACGAATAAAATACCCAGAATACTCTGACATGTCTGATGTCACAAGTCTGTCTTGTGTCAGACTATTCCACCACCTGATAGTACGGTGGGATATCTGAGACTGTGTGATATTTGAGACAGCACAGAAGGAGACTCACAGGTCAGAGAGGTCCCATCTGGCTCACTGACACTGTACTACCCCAGAGCTCTGCAGGACTGATTATTTAGGCTCATCCAATGGCCATCCAATGTTTTCCTCAATGACATGACATGTGCAAGCAGCTGGACAGTAACTTGGCTGCCCCAAGCAGGTTACATTCAGGTCTGGATAACTGATGAGCTGCTCGGAAGAGATTTTCTGCAGCAGGATGTCAAGGGTGGATTGATAATGATCTTATGTTTGTATGTGACCAAAAGATTTCATCACTGCCAACAGTCAGAGGAGAAAGGTATCTCCAGGGGCAATGCTGAGAACTGAATGGAAAGCTCAAGGTCTCCTGTAGTCCTGCTGATGCTTTTCACCACCAGTGTCTCCTCCTTCTAACTACAGCCAAAACCATGGCTAACAAGAATGCAGAGGCTCAGTCAGTTCCCAGTGTGGAAAAACTTAAATATTGATAACTAAAAAATGACGTAACAAATCCATTAAATTCCTACTTTCCTTCTTCGATCGGCTGCTGATCCAGCGCCTGGAGAAAATAATGCAATTCTGAGATTCAATGAAACCTAAAAGGTGATCAGATCCTTACCCTTCCCCAAAAGAGATTCTGTACACTCCTGAAGTCCCACAAACACTTACGCTTTCGTGTAGTTCAGAATGAAGTCAATTCCCTTCTCATTGTCAAACTGGATGTCACGAGGCAGTTCACTGTGAGAATGGGCATCGATGCTCAGGGGAAAGCCTGGATGCCACTCCTTCCAGCTGACAAAATAAGAGGGGTTTGGTTAACCATATAACCTTAGCAACATAGGAGCTGTGTCCTTAACTTCACTATTTTGGTGACTTACTGCTATGAAAGAATTCTGTGTCAGACTCAGGCCAAAATGAGTGATTTACACCACACCAATATATACCCAAACCCCACAGAATCCTGAAGCAGACTGGAAGGCATCTACATGGTCACCTACCTTCATAAAGCGTGAAGCAACTTAATATCTGTGATATTTCTACACATTTGCTACATTTGGTTGAAACTGGCAGTAGCTTTAAATGTATTATGAGGGGAGGGGACAGAGAGCTGCCCAATGCATGCTTGGGACGACGCTTGTGCAGAACTGAGATACAGCAGCTAAAACTACTCAGGCATGCATTTAGATTCCTTCAAAAGACACTCTCCAGGAGTCTTGATTCAACTGTTCAACTTTGTAATGGCCATGGCACACATTCTTTGCCCCATTTTTATTTCAAAACAAAAGAAAGTGAATTGTAAAGAGTACAGTGTCAATGGTATTTCCAAACTGCCTGCCACACACAGACTGCATTGTGTACTATCAGCTATGCATCAGAATTTTAAGTAGCTATTTCCCTGAAATTACAAATGGTTTTGCCTTCCGTCTTGCATATGTAAATAAAATTTTGTGGCACACCTCTCTTTGAACCATATTTTCCTCTGCTCTATTTCCCATAATTTGTAGGGAACAGTTTTCCTTGTTCAAATGAAATAAACAACACCAAATAAACAACACCAAAGTCAATCCATAAATTCTGAATAGACCCCTGATACTTACACTCTCAATGAGGAGATACAAGCGCAAGAAACTTTTGTTATTTTAACAGAGCATGTCTCTAGCAAAAGCTAATGTCTAATGCCTTCTGAAGTTACCCTCTGAGAAAAAACAGAACTTTCTCATTACGACACTGACTAGGAAAAAATGTCTATAGCAACATAATATATATGATATGTATGTATAATACATATGTGTATATATATGTAAATGTGAAATATGTATGTATAGTACACATATGTGAGATTTTTATGTATCACAACTGTGTTCTGTTAGCACATTCCAGTTCATTCAAACAGGGCCTGAAAACAGCTTTCCACTGCACCCTGGTGCAGGAAACAACTCAAGCTAGCTTGGTGCAACAGCCAAAAAGGCCCAGGAAAAGCTGACATGTTCAGATCATGTTCTAAAACTGTAGTACTGCTTGTAATAGGCAAATGAAATATGCCTTCAAATATTCCTTGAAAGCACAACAGTGTGCCAGAGGGCCCACACAGAGACTGTATCAGTGAATTCCCACTGAAGTCTCCCAGACAGGCTTATCTGAGGTACAAACATCTCATAATGCCACTTGCACCAGGATGATCAACACTTTACAATGAACTCCATCTAAGTAAAAACCAGATGTGGCCAACATGGTAACTTAGGCTTTCTCTTAGCCACTTATGCACCAGTTGAGTAACTACAAGCATATGATGATGTGAATATACTCTGCCAAACTGTGACCTGATGAGGACAGACCCTGGAGCAGTGGGAAACTCACCGGTACATTTTCTGACGGGATTCGAGCTCTTTGCGTCTGTGCTGCTTGAGAATCTGAGTCTTGTCATCTCGGGGGAGCTTTGCTGTTAACAGGGAAAAGAGACAGGGTCATGAGTTTCCTCTACCTATCACTATCCAGGTGTTGAGAAGGAAAGTAAAGTTTTCAAACCTTCGAACTTCTGATCTATACCTTTACAAAGTTTCTGCAGGAAATGCTTACATGATCCAATTTAGTACTTTTGAGTAGACACACAGGTCCTTAGAGAATCTGTGGAAGAAGATAAGCTCCTGACTTGGTGCTTCCTAGGGGAAATTAGTTTATGCTAGAAACATCTGCCTCAACTGCATATATAAACCCTTGATTTCTAATGTAGACACTTGCTGTACATATCTAGTGTTTAATAGTCTGAAGAGGGTCATGGGAACTAATTTTACAGTTCAGTATCTACAGGAATTTCCATCAATAAGAGAAGGCACAACATTATTCCAGCTCATCTTCTCTGCTAAAAGACATCTCCAGGAAACATCTCCAGGTTTCTCTCCTTGAACAATGCTCTCCCCTGTCAGCTTGGGGCAATAATCACATCCTCCAGTCATGAGAACAGAAAGAAAAAACAATGAGACTTCAGATCCAGACATTTTGCTCTTCTGACTATGAATTCAACAAAACATCAAATAACACAGAGACTTCCTTAGTGATCAGAGAATGGGGAAGGTATGAGACTCACTTTACATACACAAATGCGGAGGCAGATAAAACCAGCAGGAGTTTCATGATAAAAGCTGTTTGGGGTTGGAAATATTAGAGGTAATACAACTGATAACATATATGGCTAATGGTGTCCAGGTGGTTGTGTTCAAGTTACCAAGAGAGTTTCACCTGCTCTTGTCCTTTACCTCACCATATTCTGAAAGCCTTGCAAAGCTGCCTTCCATGGAAGTGGTACAGTTGTTATAAAGCAAATTATGAGAAACTGAAAGACTAAAAATAAACTGTGGGGGTGGGCGGAGCCCCAGCTGCTTTGCCCTGGAGAGAGCTAAGCTGAGGAGTTAAGAAAGAATTTTGCAACTTCACTCAGAGCCCCTAAGACAAAAGACAAACTTTCTAGTCACGGCGACCTGTCCGGAGACCCACAAGCCCCCTCGGGATCTTATGTAAATCTGTTACAATTGATTGGTTTTGTACCCTTTTCCTCCCACCCTGGTGTCCCATAAAAACCCCTGGGCTTCCTCTGGTTGGCAGAGGTGACCTCGTCCCTGGACCCCTTTCGCTGGTACCTTTGCAATAAAGTTACCACCTGCAGAAATTCCACACCAGACCTCTCTCTCTCTCATCACGGCCAGCTAAAAGAGGGGCAAACTCACAAGGGCAGGAGCTGAGAACACTGAGCTGAAATCACTGAGCTGAAAAATCACTGCTCTGCCCTCCTGCTGAAAAGCCCCTCTGCCAGCTGAGGAGCGCCCTGACCCCCCAAGAAGTTGTTTCTAGCGAAACATCTTTTGGGGGTGGTTGTGGCTCTCTGGGTCCCAAGCGGTGGACCCCTCTACCAGCTGGAATAATAAACTAGCACACAGTTGTCATTATAGGACAAAAGACTTCAAACAAAATGCCCCAGCCAGGAGTAGCCAAAAATGTAAGGGGAATATAAACATTTATTTCCTACCACCTCACACTTGTTTCAGCTGTTTTCAGGCACTCATGCTGCAGAACACTACAGTAGCAAACATACCCCAGGTACCGGAGAGGGGAACAAGCAACCATCAGCAACAAATATCTGCCCAAACCCTGGTCACAGCAAGTAGGTATCAGAGACACTTAAAAACACTTTTCTCAGCTGGTCACCATTACTTGGAACAGTCAAATCCATCACCCTACCTTGTCCTGAACTTGCCAGCATGCAAAGGGAATGAATGAAAAGTAAGCTGCTGCTTCAGTATGCACCTGCTGAGCAACTTTGGGACTTTATTTCATTCTCATGAAAACAGGACAATTTGCACACAATTAATCACGGGCCACTTAAGAGCTTAGTATGAAACTAAGGGAACACTAATTCTAATCAGATCAAAAGGGCTTCCAGCAACGGGGATGTGGAGTAGTCAAAAATTTGGCATTAGGGTCAGCCTTCAAATTCAGGACCAGTGCAACAAGCCAGTGTTAGGACTCTTCCTTGTATGTTCTTCCCAAAACATCCAACCCAATTGCCAGTGCAGTTTCTGAGCCCAACAAGCTGCTCAGAAAGTATTCCTAGTAGGGAAAGCCCATTCTCTAGGATGCAGAAGGGGACTGGCAGTGGGTCTTCATCGGAGAGAGACGATTGGGAGGTACGTAGATAAAAGGGAAGGAGAGATGAATAATTCCAGGTGTTCTGCAGGAAATCTGGTTTCTAATAGTTCTCACCTCTTCCATCTCGAAGGACAACTTCCCTTTCATCTGTAATCCAGCGGTAACATGGGAACTCCAAATAGTCACCCACTGGTGTTTTAACAGTGATATACTTAAGGTACCAGTCATCCTTATACCAGTATTTTCGTTTCTCAATTTTTATTAGCTGAATTTCTCCAAGGTCTTCTTCCACAGTCACATCATAGGAGTCAACCTGCAGAGCAGAATACAGCCAGTGATCCACTGCACATGCAGGAAGCACCACCAGCACTACCCAGGCACACCTAGTCTTTCCTCACACAGCTTTCAAGCTTCTTGTGGGTAAAAAAAGAAGTCCTATTATTGGACTGCAGTGCAACAGAAAGATGAAAAAAAGTACAAACAATAACATGCAAAACACTCCAGAAATGGAGAAACGTTTTTGGATGCAACCTAAAAACAGCATTACTCCTTGAAGTTTTTGCAAGTCTTAGAAAAACATGCAGGCCATGAAATCATTCACTACTCTCCTAGCAATAGCTGAAGGAGGTACTGCTCAGGCACAGCTACTCGTGCAACTGGAGTAGAAAGATGTTAAAGAGATTAAAACATTGGACTAGGAATTTAGAGACCTCTGTGTGTTAGTTATGTGTTCTTCAGACTAAGGACAGTATCCAGATCACCTAAATCCACTTTACCTTTTGCTTCCTGGTCTTCTTCAGTTCTCCCTTTTTAAAATGAGGACGATGGTACATTTTATGTTTGTACAGCTAAAAATTGGACATTTTATGTTTGTAAGGCTCAGATGTACAAAGGAATTTAAGTACAATGTCACACCTAGAGATATGTATACATAAGATTTACATTAAAGAGTGATATGAATCAGATTCAAGGAGCTGATAGAGATGTCACATTGACAGCCAACTTTCAAAAGAAACTCATTCCCCTGGTAACAACCTACATTGCCTGTACTACAAGAGCCCTTAACTAGTTACTGTTGATGTAATGCAAAAAGGACATGCAATTAACTTAAATAACCCTGGACGTTTTTAATCCTTTTATGATCATCACAATTCCAATTTTAATGGCAGTTGTGAAAGGGAGGGCTCCCTCCTGGTACCTCACACAGCTTCTGCTGCCTCCAAGCCAGCACTGCCATGGGCTCACCTCAGATGACAATTTTGTTAATACAGTAAAGGTCTGTCAGGTTCCAGAGAATGTATAAGGTACAGGTAAGAACTGGCACTTGATTACTCAAGGTTTCTATGACATTTGTTGTACAAGGTCCCTTGGTAAACACCAGGGTGGCTGCAGGGTGAGCCAGAGATGCAAGGAGCTTTTATACACTTTGAGGGCAGAGTGAGAGAACAGAAGTAATGAAGACTATTGGAGTGTCCAAACTCCTGTACCATCCTGTTCAAGCAATTTAATCTCACACAAAACCTGTGTCTTCTCTCTTTTTGAGAAGAGATTCCTACTGACCATTCTTATATTGGAAAAAGGATAGCACAGACAACTCTTCTTTCTTTAAGTACAAAGCTGTAAGTAGAAAGAGCTGTATTTCCTTTCTGGAAATAAATGTTAGTACTTTTCTTTCAACAGAAGCAAAAAAGCAGACGAAAGGGGAACAGGAAGGAAAGAGAGAACTGAGGGACCATAAAACCTTGAAATCCCTCAGCACCAGAGGAATCTACTCAAAAGACACCATGCAAAGAAAAGAAACGATGACTTTCAATGATGCCTGTGTCCAGAGCTTGAAGTAAGTCAGAAGAAGTACAACTGAGCTACCACTGTACAAATTCCTTCAGGCTTTTCCACATACTTTTCCCTCAGTCAATATTTGCCATGCAAATCTCCTACTCACATCTGGCCCATGCCTTCTTTAATCACATCTAGTAATATGCCTAATTTGCAACAATGCAAATGAAGACATTAAAAGGATAATGGAACTACAGAGCCTGGCCCAACATTTAGAACCCTCCCCTCCCCTGCCCCATACCTGGAAATTACACAGCAACTTACAAAATAATACTACAGAAGTCTGCTCATCCACTAAAAAGTGGTCTTTTAGAAATGGATTAACAATTGAATTGCTTTGCAGAAAAAGTTATAAGATGGTATTGAAAGAAATACTAAAGGCAGACATGTGGAAACAATTGCTACATTTTGCAAACCAGTCAAACTCAAAGTCTTCTGGCCTGCTTCAGGTTTAGTTTTCTGGTTCTGTATTGCTATTTTTCTTTCCTTTTCCCCTTGCACAACATATTGTTAAGACACAGTGTTTTATTGCACAATGTAACCTGAACAGGTGCCTGGAAAAACATGCTGCATTCCCCAAGAAAACATCTTCAAAACCAAAACTTAGCACATTGTACTTCAAGTCTCCAGTGAGACAGACACTTCACAGAACACAGACTTATTCTGATGGTCCACAATAAATACATGCTGGAAAACTGACTGCTACTACTGTTTAATAATGAAAGAAAATTAACTTCAGCAGCAGCGGCTGGTAAATACCTCGGGGACCACAGCCACAGATGCCATTAACACCTCCTCAAAATGCTGACTTGTGTTAAGTGTGTCCATGATGTTTAACACAGAAGAGACCATAGACTTAATCCAGGCTGCGAACCACATGGTTGAGAAAAAAACACACCTCAAGGCAAAGCAGCATGATGACAGGGAAGACTCACTTGTAGATGTGGTGGTGGTAGGTCTAACTTCCAAACTTCTGAATAAGTTTTTAAAACTTTCGAAGTTGTTACTATCTCATCGGACCTTCTAGAAACTGTGAGTTTGGTTTCCAGGTAAAATACACATTTTGGAAAGGGGAAAAAAAAAAGTCTATTATTTCCAGAGTGGACAATAAGCAAACAAAGAAACGCCATTCTAAACCAGCGCTCAGAGTATAAGCAATTACATTTGGATAGTCCAAATACGGTGACAGCACCACAGAGAGGACAGGGCAGAGCAAACAGCAGAAATCTGGGTTAAGAAGAAGAGCACAGCCGATATCACATCCACAACTTCATTCCCACACATTCACGCTGGTTTTCAGCTTTCGCTGACGTTGCCCTACACATTTCTCTTGCCAGGAATTGCAATTCCCACTATATGCTCTCTTACCTTTTTGTTTTAATTCTTTGGAGATAACAGGGCTCTGACTATTAGTAATTACCGACCCTAAACATAACCTATCAACAGGAAACACACGATTTCTTTTTAGTATTTGCAAAAAAAGTAGGGGGAGCTCTGAAAGCCCACTGTAAGTCGGAACCAAAGAGCCCCATCTTCACTGACGGCAGCCAGGGCTAGCTCCTAGGGCAGGGATGCGGGTGACGGGCGGCCGGGGAGGGCAGCGAGTACCTCAGTCTCCGTGTCCCCCTCCGAGAGCGCCGGCACACGGAGACAAGAGCTTAAACAAAGTCCAGCCCTGCCCGGCCCCTCGGGGCGCTGGTCGGGGACCGGCCGAGGCGCCGCTGATGCTCCACCGCCCGCGGCATCGCGGAGGGGAAAGGCGGCGGCCGGCGCGGGGCCGGCGGAGCCCGCGGGACTCACCGCGCCGCGCTCGAAGTCGTTGTAGAAGGGCTTGTCCAGGAGGTGCCTCTCGCTGCAGCCGTCCGTGCCCTGCAGGGTCAGGTACACGTAGTCGTCGGTGCCCGCGAACCACTGGGTGCCCGTGGCCACCGTGACGGTGTAGGACGGCATAGTCCCCGCGGCTGGGCTCCGCCGGAGCTGCTGAGCGGCACTCCTGCCTCCGCCAGGATCCTGCCCAGCGCCTCCTCCCCCAGCGCACGGGGCGGCTCGGCGCTGCCCGCCCCTTCCCCAGCCCGGCACACCTACCCCGGCCCGCCTCTGCCGCCCGGCTGCCCCGAGCCCCTGCCAGCCCTGCCCCGGGCCCCTGTCCTGTCCAGCAGCCCCGCACCCGATTCCCAGCCCTGCCCCGGGCCCCTGTCCTGTCCAGCAGCCCCGCACCCGATTCCCAGCCCTGCCCCGGGCCCCTGTCCTGTCCAGCAGCCCCGCACCCGATTCCCAGCCCTGCCCCGGGCCCTGTCCTGTCCAGCAGCCCCGCACCCGATTCCCAGCCCTGCCCCGGGCCCTGTCCTGTCCAGCAGCCCCGCACCCGATTCGCAGCCCTGCCTCAGCCCTCTCCAGCCCCCGCTCGCTGTGCACCAGCTCCACGCCAGCACGGTTTCCACAGCCCTCCACGCTTTACTTTCATCTTGATAACCTTCCACGGTTTCCCAACTCTACTCAGCGTCCAGAGCTCTCGACCCTGCAGCACAGTGCTCCACACAGTGTTCCTGATCCTGCCAGGCACAGCTCCGTGTGCCTCACCGCCTCTACACTTACAGGGTTTCATCTTAAACTGCTCTGCACTCTGCTATCACTTCCAAACCACCCCAGTGTGCAGGCACACACTCTTCTGTGTGCTCCTTACACTCACACTGCACTGACACTACACACTGTAAATATCCCACTCTCTTCCTCATCCAAAGTTACTCTGTCACAGCACCACAGAATCGTTAAGCTTGGAAAACACCTTTAAGATCATCAGGTCCACTCAAATTCATCAGTAACCATATCCTCAAGTGCCATATCCTCATTTTTTGAACACTCCCAGGAATGGTGACTCACACCATACTGCAGCCTCATTCTATTCACCAAATGTTCAAATCTGTGTACAGCTGACACTTTCCTCAGGGCTAGACCCCTGTATGTGCCCGTGCTTTATTCCCTGTATTCCTCTAAGCTTTTGAAACACCCTGCTTTGAATTACTGTGTGTAACACCGAATACCAGCATGTCTGCACATCAGAACTGTACACACACAACCAGCTCCCCATTCGCAGGGAGCCCTCTAAGCATCCCATTTCATACTCCTCACCCTGAGTACACCAGGGACCTGATACTGTTAAATGATGACATGATGAGCTATCTGTGCTTCCTCCAGACTCCAACTTGCCCAGAGAAATAAAGCCATAGCAGTGACACTGCACACTTGCAACTTTGACACCAAGACCACAAATACTGTTTTCTAGCATTTAATCAAGCAAACAAATACTACATGCTGCCACCCCTGTTACCTCATTGATAATCTCCCTTCATGCTGCTGGCATGGTACTGTGCTGAGAGGAGCTGGCCTTTTGCACATCTCAGTGTCCTTTCATCATTGCTCTGTAATCAAACCCAGCTCTTCACTTCTTTGCAGGCCTAGGTGGTTTCTGGCTCTTGTGAGTCTCTAGTGATAGATATGCATAACAAGCTAGATTAAAACCACCTCGGGAGTGCTTTACTTGTGGTACAGTTAGAGCTAAGGTTCTGTGCTGGATTAATTGAAGTGTATGATGGTAACTAATCAAAACATACTTTGGTAGCACTTTCAGCATGAGGCACTCTGCCCACAGGTGAGGCAGCAACCTTCAAATACAGAGGAAGTAAGCAATTAAAGCCAACAGCTGGAAGTTGTTGCTGGCTGTGCCTGTTTCTGTTCTGGCAAGTCCAGTTGTAAAGCGCCTTGTGCTCCTCGGACTGCTGAGCATATCACAAGATATGCTTATGAGTTCTCTGCTTTAGCTTCCCAAGATAGGATGTAGCCTGTCTTATTCTTATGTTTTAAGTTACTCACATGTTGCGGCCACTCAACAATGGGGACAACAGGGATAGTTTCAAATAGGACAAGGATCCTGTTTTTCTTTTGCAGAGGCATGAAGATAGTGGGCTATGCTCACCCAGAAGAGTCAGGGAGGGTCTCCTATATCTCTTTAGGTCAAGTAGAAACTCAAGCATTTTCTGTATTGTGGCTTAGATTTCAAGGCTCTCCCACATTCAGGACATGCTTTTATAGATAGACATAGAAAGGATTCAAAAAGTACTCGGCATTAATTTCTAGTCTGCTGCTACTGTTTAAATAACAAACAGAAGTGCAAATGGCCAGTTTTTGCATGGCCCACCTGAGGTAGCTGCTGAATCCCAGATCTAACTTCTGAGATTTAAGCAGCAAGGGATGCTTGCTACTGCACTGTGAACACTTCTGTGGACAATGTTACCACACAGAAGTGCACCACAAACCCAGTAAGATCTTCCTTGCTTTCCCCTTCCTTTTACATAAGATTTTGAAGAACTCACAGCTCCATTTCATTTTTGCACAAGAGCTGTTAGTCCTAAAGTTTCCAAATTTAGGTTCACAGCTTTCACTGAAAGATACCTGAAACTTTTTTAGCATATCAAGTGCTTCAGAAACAGATTTATCATACCTAAGGTCTTTTTCTAGACACCTTCATTTTCACTGCAAATATGGAACAAAGTGGCATTGCAGATCTTGATCAGCGGATTTCCATGTTTCTTTTGCATTTCAACTCTGATGCAGCATTTGAACACAATTCCATTCCCCTGAGTAATGAGTTCTGTTTTCACACGGTTTGTGGCTCTTCTGTAGAAAGATGTGACTGGGAATCTCCCTACAGTGTTACAATTCCTCTCACGAACACATTGAAAAGCACTAGATAAGCTCAGTCCTGTACAGGAAAGTTGTAGGAATGCATTTGTTGTGTCTCACCAGCCTTTTCACAGCTATGTCTCTTTTTAAGCTGTTCTTTTAGCACTGCTCACTTTAATCACGAGGTCCACATTCAAAAAGGTTATTGATAATGTCTAGTTTTGGCATAATTTCAAACACTTTGTCGAAATCCTGCCAGACAAAATGCAGGATACACAGAACCCAAACCCAACCATTTTATCCAGAGTACATTACTTCACTCCTAAGGAGATCCACACCCAGGTTTACACCCCCCAACCCTTCCCCTGGAGAAGCAGGAATTGTTTCCTGCACCACCTGTGCACAAACCCTTCACTCCACTCTTGGAGAGGGTTTCACTAAGAGAGCAGAGTCTGTGCAGCCACATGCAGGCAGCTGGGAAGCCAGGTCCTTAAAACATGAGCAGCTGCTATTATTCCTGGTCTGGCTGTTGGTGCAGGGCAGGAGAGCTGCCTGCAAGGGGCACATGTACTCTGCTGCTCCTCACTCACAACAGCTCCCCTTTGCCTCAATATCCCTCAGATTTGTTACGTGGAAACTCACAGCAGAAGTCAGCTGCTGACCCTCTTTACCTTCGTGCAGTGCCAGTGAAAAACAACGTTGTTCTGTGAAGATGTCACGTATCTTACAGCCCTCCTGAGGTTACAGGCAGTTGGGGTAGGCAGATGGCCCTCCTGAATTAGGTTAATAAGGAGTGGGGTAGGGAGGAATGATACAATGCGGCAATTAACAAATGGCAGAGAAGAGCAGCAGAGCCTACAGAAATTTCCAAGCTACATAAATAATTTAAGGGGCTGAGAACATATAATAACTTAATAGCTGAGAACATATGGGTGCTAATTGCATATTACTCCACCAGAATTGGGATAAAAACCCTTCCATATTCATAGAACTGCCTCTGACCCACCTCAGTGCCCAGTAACGAACTCTAGATTTGCAAAGCTCAGCACGGTGTCCTTGCTCTGCCACCCAGGCACTGGCGATTGTGGCACCAGTTCAATCTCTCACAAGCCCCAGTAGGGCTGCTATATAAACACTTAATACAGAATCTTTATACCTCTCCTGCAAAGGACCATCCAGGTTGGGAGAGGCTCAGTGTCTCTCTATCCTCATATCCTCTTTATGAGCTGGTGTTCCTTGGATCCTTCATCCCAGTTAACATGATGTTAGGACCCCTCCCTCAGCCCTGAGGACTATGGGATCTGAAACTGCCTGACCTCATCACTTCTCCCTAAATGTGCAGATCCTCTCCTTCCCCTGCAGATGTAGCTGTGCGGCTCCGGCACTTAAGGAGAGGAGGGAGGCAGAGAGAAAGCAATGTGCTTTCCTGTTTCCCCTCCCCAAAGAGAGGCTGTGCAGGTGAGAGCAAAGGTATGGGAGACGTAAGCCCCAGACAAGGCAAACACAAGGAATACAGCTGCATTAGTGGCTGCTCTTTAGGTATAACTTTGTTCTGCACACATTTGACAACTGCAAAATTAAATCAGCAGTGGGAGACTGAAAGCTGCTGTAAAATTCCTAAGTCCAAGCAGCAAAGGCAGAGGCTTGTGCAACATCAGGAATGTCCAAATTAATCCTTGAAATAATACCTCTAACTTCTACCGCAGCTTGATTTGGTCCAGGGCTGCAAGAAGGCTGCTCAATGGAAGGGCTTGATTTAATTTACATCTGATTTCTCTAGTGTTCGTCAACCACTTACATGTGACCATGAATTTAACATAGTCCTGAAAGCAGTTTTGGGATAAAGTAAACCATTAACTTGCTGGCATGAGGAAATACTTGTTTAGATAATCCCATTATTAGAATCAGTCCTCTTTTAATAAAGCACTTTAAAAGCAAGAAGGTAAACATGAGAGCAATATAAGTGGCAAGCCAGGCTCTAGAGAGACCTCAGTTTATCTGTAGGAAGGCGACAACCGTACTTGGTGAGTTATTTTGGGATGCTCAGGAGTAAAGCAGATATGATGTATGACATACTCTCCAGGACAGCTGTGCTCTTGCAGCTGGGATCGAGTCACCAGCCCGAGATATTTCCTGTCCTCTTCCCAACCACAAGGGTAACTGTTTCCCATGACAAAGGAACCTGCTGTCCCAGCACCAGACCCTACAGCTCTAACAGTGAGGCATTCTCCTAAGCCTGCTTGGCCTGCCTTGTTTGCAGGTGGCCTTTGAGACAGTATCAGAACAACCCAGCACAGCAAGGCAGCGCCAGCAAAACTGACTGGGAGGTTTGTTTTAGCAAAGTCTAAAAATGTTAGGAATTGCAAGCCTAATTCCTTGAAGCTTCAGGATTTAATGAGCACACGCTGAGTGGTGATCTTCTCCCGCTCTGCTCTGTACAGCCTTCTGGTGTTTTATGCAGTTATTTCAAACCTTCCTCTGATGTTAAAGCCTTTGAGACAACTTCATTTATCTCCCTAATACACTCAAAGTCTACTCTTTATTTTCAGATATCAGTTCCTCTGACACCATTCTTGCCTTTTCCTAGAATGCACTTTAAAGAGTATTCCTGAAGTTTGCTATCACTCAACCCTGCCTGAGCAGTATTACATTTCCAATTATTCTACCCTGTATAATGCACTGAATTTGCTCCCCCTTTCCTTTGCCTTTGGGGGCTCTTTTTAGTTTGGGTTTTTTTTTAAAACCTCTCTCTCCTTTCTCCATCTAGTCAAGACAAACTGAGTTTTCCTCTGTTTAGTTCTTGTTCTATATTTAGATATTCTTGCCTGATTTTCTTATGTTATAAATCCACCCCAAGGCAGTGAAAAAAATCATCCTCTTCTGCTGTATTGTGATACACAATACAATGACAAAATGTCAGAGAGCATCCTACACATCAGAGACTGGAGCCTAGAGGATTTACAGGAAAAACTGAGATCACAAGGGACGTTGACCTTTATTTCCAGCGTTGCTTTTGGGTACTTCTATGGTCATTCCTATCTACCCCACATTGTCTGCAATTTGGTACATCCTAGCACAACCCTCACAGCCAGCCCGGCCCAGAGGCAAGTGAGGAAGGGGACAAGAGGAAGGAAATTGGGGTTGCACAGGCAGACTGAAAGGAAAAGGACAAGCACAGGATGAGATGGGCAACACACTGGGGATAGGGAAATCTGAAATGGAGGGGTGGCTGTGGCAAGTGGGATGAGAGATGTCCAGTTTCTGCAGCAGTGCAGGGGGCTGAGCAGCAGTGCAGGCATGAGCCTGGCTTTTGAGAGAGACTTGGTTTTCAGAATCAGCAGCTGGAGTTGCATCTTCTGATAACTTTGTAGCCTCTGCAGGGCATCCATGGACCTTGCAAAATGCTTCCCTTCTGCTTCCCAACTGCCTCCTCCTGCCCTGCTCCAAGAGGCAAGTGATGCTGGTCCTGCCAGCCAGATGCCAGTAACTACTCACCAGACAGCTCCAGTTCCTGGGGACCAGATGAAGAATCCTGTTCCTGGAGTCACTGCCATGCCATATGCTGCTGAGCCAATGCTGTTCTCTGCCTCAGAGATGGACACACTTCACACAGTGGCAGTAACACTCTTTCAGATGAAAATAAGGTTTACAAGAGGAAGTAAGTTAATTTATAATTAACTCGAGATGCCTGAGCCCAAGACAAGGAACACTTTAACCGGCAGCCAGATGGCTTTGCAGGCTCTGTTCCTTAAACCATTTATCAGCTTTTCATCCCAGAGACTGCCAGTCAAACAGCAGGCCCTGGAAATTATCCTGCCATCTCTCCAGGAGGGTATTTTTGTACAGAGGTCTTGTTGGATTTCCAAACTTTATGTAAGTAGCTTAATTTACTACAGCCAGACTTTCTTTACTAAGGGAATGTAGGACAGAGAATTTTGTTTTGCATGGAAGACATCTCTTCAGGGTTGCAGATTTAAGATTTCCTTCCTTCCCTAAAAGAAAATGCAAAACCGATTTCTTCCTAAACAGAAATGAAAAGCTTAATTCTTTGAGTCCCCTTGTGTCTGTTACAGATACAACTCTCCAGGTCTTTGCTCTTTGTTGTGTTTGTCTTTGTAAAAAGCTCTCACAGCAGTGCAGTTTCCTTGACCTACTGGTGCTAGAAATGTGTTCTAGTGAAACTGCTGAAGATTTCCCCTTGCATATACAAAATTAATATTCTTCCTAGAGGAAAATCATAGCAATGAGCATCTTCTGTGCATCTCTACACAGATGCATGTGAGAATGCTGACTTCAGACATGAAGCATTTGATGCCCCATGCAGAGTTGATTCCAGAAGGTCAGATTTTAAGGCCCATGGGAATCTTCTCTCCCCACCTCCTGCATGGCAGATGCCATAAAATTCTCCCCATGATTCCTGCATTTGAGGCCAAAGCACCTGCATTGAAGGAGTTGCCCAATTATTCCGACGGTTACAATGCCTTTATCATTATAGATCATTTTGTCATCAAATTGTCCTGGGATACCACTATGCATTGGTCTGCTACACTGAAGAGCCATCAAGTTCTGTGTTTTGATCATCTTACTACTGGAGAGCTCAATTTTTTCTTTCCATGCTTTTTCAAACAAAATGGATACTATAATGGGTTTGGGTTTTTCTGGTTTTTTATAGAAACACTTTATTGCTGCAGTCAATAACCCTGTGTATCACACACAAATAACCAATTACAGTTTAAGAAACTAAAAATAACTCTGCAAGTGATAATACTGAGAAAACAAACATACATGAAAGGATACAAAACTATACATTAAGTTACTAGAAATTTAATAACTAAAAAATTCTGCAGAAGTATGAAGTGTCTTGTATAAACTATACAACACATGCCAGTGTAAAGATCTTCAACATTATACAATTACCTATCTACAAATGTTATTACCTAAATACAAGATTAGCTGCAATTTTTAAACAGTTATCTTCTATACAAAGACAAGTGCTTTCAGTACTTCATTGGAATATAGAGACACTGCAATATCTCAAAACTAAAAAATAATCACAAAATAAAAGGTCCCACTTAGAAATTTTCTTCGCGTATCTAATACAACACTAAGGAAATCCAGCCAGCAATATCTTTGCTTTTGTATTTGCCCTGTTTCACCTATATTTGAGAGGGACCCAACCCAGAGTCACTGACCTCCACCCTTTCATCGCTGGCCAGTCTCCAGAGCAGACTACACCAGAAATCTGGATCTTAACACAGGTCAGCTTCAGGAGGAATTTGGACGTGGTTGCCACTTTGCAATAGATACATACTCTGCCACACACAGGGCAGAAGCAACCACCTCCTGTGTGTGGCCACATCCCTGCATCACTTCAAAGGTTTCCCTTGAGTGCCAGGCCAAGCATCCCCCCTCCCTTACAGCACCAAGTGGGACTCGTGCTCTGATCAGTACAGGGGGTTGGCCTGAACAGAATTACAGCTGCTTCCCAGGAATTCCCAGGTACAGCACAGAGGCCCAGTACTTCTCTAACCTCTCACAGGCTCATTCAATCTTCATTGAATGCCTCCTTGCTGAAGCGAAGCCAATCTCTATACTCAACCAGAGGGAGCTCTCCCAGGGTCTGACCCTGAACACATTTTAAACACCTTCAGAACATATTTTAAACACCACTGTCACTCCCAAAATACAGGCTTACAGCTGAAAAAAGTCCTGAGAATTCACAGGAATTTAGTATCTCATCAGCTCTTACACGGGATCAACCTTCTGCAGCACACACCTCTATTTCTAACATAATGCATGTTCATGACCTGGCAGATTCATCAAATGTGACACAGCACGGGAAATTTCCTTGGCCCAGATGGTGTCTCTCTAGACAGGAGTGCTGTCAACAGAATGGGGTCAGTTATCTGGGGCACTGGACATAGCAGCAAAGGCTCTGGTAATCCAGGGAAAGGACTGTGGTAGATGGCATTAAGCCTGTGCTCCCTCCTACTTAAATTCTGGTTTCAGGAAAGTCTCAGGGTAACCCAAGCTAACTTTGGCCAAGGTACAAGGACCAGGCTTCCATTTCAGTATTTTCAAAAGCTGCCAGAAGAAGTATTGGAAAGCCTGATCTAACAGGGGGTGGTTGTTCCCCTTACTGACACCTGAACAGAAAGGAAAGAGCTCACCTGAGCTGGCATCAGTGCCTAACAGCTGGATGCTGAAAAAAGTCAACAGTATCTTCTTCAAGGAGAAAGAAGAAAAAAAGCACCATTCAGCCTTCTCAAACATTTGATGGCACCATGCAGAAGCAGAGAACTGCATCTCCAGAAGCCCACCATTAACACCAAGCAAGAATCAGCAGGAGAAGTGTGACCAGCATAAATGAAACTCCCTGATAGATGGATCTCTTCTGCAGCCTTTCCTAGTGTAAGCATTCCTAAGCAGTACAAAGAATTTAAATAATAGGCCTTAATTTTCATCCAGAAAAGACCTGCTGGGAAAGGGAATTGTTAGCAGCAACACTGGCTAAAACATTTTCATTCACAAATATTTTTCCCCAAGTGATTTTGCTGGAGATGATTTTCCTTTACAACTGAAGATACTCAGGGGCACAGCAAAAACCTTCAGTACCCTGAATACACGGAACACCACCTGGCACATTCCACATGCAGCTTCCAAAACACCAAATGAGATTTTGCAATGTTTCACCCAGAATCGTGTACAACAGTGACTGAAGCAGAACCAGCAAGTTACGGTATGCTGTATCAGCAATGTCAGAACAGTGCTCACACACCGGAGCCTCTCAGGTGTGAGCTGGAGAACAGCCAGGTTTCAAGCCAGGACTTGTCCATCTTCATTTCACCCACTGGCCACAGATGGGATGAGAACGTGCACAGCATCACTCAGCAGCTGATCCTGTGCATCTTTCAGCCGTGACGTGAGTGTCTCGCAGACAGGCAGGCCTTGTGCACTTGGGCGTTTCAGAAGAACATCATGAAGGTGTGCAAGACCTGATACTTTACCCACCTGAGTTTATCTAGTGAATCTTTCACAGAACAAAACAGAAAACAAAACTAGACAGTGTATTATCTGGGTTCTCATAACAGAAGAGGATCACCCACAGCAGAGTTCAGGAAAGGTCTTGAGTAATTGCACTTTAAATTATGGCAGGCACAGGCAACAACTCTGCATGTGTATGGTCACAAAGACTGCCCTGATACTAGCAGGGTATGCAGGGTTTCTCTTGCCTGTATCACTTAAGCATGGGACATCCTGACAGCTAGTACAGTACACAAATCCATGCCAGTGCAGCGTTACCAGGACTGCCCAGAGGTCTGGATGTTTTAACACATCTCAAGAACAAGGTACCATGTTGTTCATGAAGATCACAGACAGTAAGCTTCAAGCATGAAGTGACAGAGGCACATGTGCTTTTCCTCCAACAGCTTCTAGAAACCACTGGGATGAGTGTTCTCTTACCAGAGTCCCTTCCCTGCCTTCTATTAAAATATTGATTTAGAAATAAATTAGTATTAGATTTTAAGAAAAAAATCCCTGATCTCTTACTGTTATACTTTAAGAAGTCTTAAAGCACTGCTTTTACTATGAAAAGAATGTACCCAAAGTTGTACATCAAAAATACTAAGTGAAACTTGAACTAGAGCTCAGAATCTCAACAAGTAAACAGGAACTTTTACCTGAGAATTCCAGGCAACTCCTACTAAAACCAGCCATCTTCATCATTGACTTTACAGAGATTTAGACAGGGCTCAGGTAGGGAAAGTCAGCTTTTAAATGCAGAGGCCTCATGTACTGACGTTTTGTGGGGCTTTGTTTCTGCTCCAGTCACACTGAGACTTTGGTTAAATGAGGGCTTAAAGCTGGACAGCGGCGCAGTGAAACAGACTGAACAAACAAATCAACAGCAGGCACCCCAAGCTTTGGGTAACTGTGTCCAAAGCCTTGCAAACAGATTTTAAAACTGTCCCTCTCTTTGCATGAAAGCTGGGTGATTAAAAAGCCAGTCCCAAATTCAAAAGCACAGACATATACTATTGTCTGACCACACAGTGCATCACATCGAGCAGGTATTTTTAAATTTATCCACTTAATGTGATATTTACTTCCTAGACTTGGATGTCAGCATCTCATCTGACAACATCAAATTCTTGGGTAATTCACACATGACACAGCACTAAAGAAAGAAAACCAGTTTCAGCTGTATTGACTAAGTTTCCTTTTTTCTATAATAGCTCACATTTTTATCAATATAGCAACAAACCCTTTGCCAATGGTTTGGAATGAAAGTTACATCAGGTGTATATGTGCAGGTATGTTGATGGTCTGACCTGTTGGGAAAAAAAAAATCAATCCCCAAAACAGAGCACTGAAACCACTGAAAACAAACATAATACACATCTACTACTCCTCATACACAAATCATAAGTGCAATATCCTTTGAAGAAAATTGCTCCTCAAAGGAAACCCAAAGAGGCAGAGCTTTTTAGTGTTATGTTTAGTAAGATAATGTGGGCATGTGTTGGAAATCACAGGCTGAAATGTTTAAAATTTTTTTCATAAGGCAAGAGGTTAATGTTCCAGAAGAATAGGTGGGGTAAAGAATGAAGAAATATTTAAAAAATGACACATTCTTTCAAGTTTCATTCTCATTTGACATACATATCACAAAATAAAGATTTTTAAAAGTGCTATATGCTTTGTAAGTCTCATCGCAATATGTAAAGCAAAATTTTACACCTGCTGCCTAAGACACAATGTTAGTGGCAGTGTTAGTGGTAGATTAGACTCTCTCATTTCTCTCACTGTCTGGGACAACCTCCTTCATCACACATAAAGAACAGACCAACCAACCAACCCACCCCACACTACACATCCTCCAGAATCACTTAAGATGTTCTAAAGTTTATGAGTTATGTTCTAAAGTAACAGACTCCATGAAGTTGATGACAGCTCACTAGCGGCTTCCTTGATACCAAACCCAAGGCTCATTCTACCCAATATTCTGTGGCTCTTTGATCAGCCAGTATGAGACACAAAATGTTGAGAGGTATGCAACCAAGATGACATTTACAGATATGCCTAAGGGATTTAAAAAATTCCAAAACAACAGATGTAAAAAATTCATCCACCAGCCCTCAGCTGTTTGCTGATCTTAAAAAGGTAGAGCAGTTTGCAGTAAACAATGATATTCAAATCTTCAAGGACATACAGAAACACCCCTTCCACCTAGCAGTCAGACATGAAGGATTTCTGCAGCACAGTCTTCTGGCTCTGTGTAATGTGAAGAGTTTGTGTCTGAATGGTGAACTCCAAACATTTCTTTACTTTCGAAGTTTGGCTCCATCAGTGCAGGTTTTTCAAAAATACTCTTTTTGCTAGTTTCTGGACAGTTTTGTACATATATTACTCGGTTATAAGCTTTAAGTCTCTTCCACAGCTGTACGTACACCTTGCATTGTACATACATGAACAGAAGTCCTCCAGTGAAACCAATAGCCACAACTACCAGCTTAGTCCAAAATGGCCACTCTAGAATTCCTGGAAGAAAGAAAATAAAAAGAAGAATTTAATTCATCTCAGAGACTGCCAGTCAAACAGCAGGCCCTAGAAATTATCCTACCATCTCTCCAGGAGGGTATTTTTGTATAAAGATCTTGTTGAATTTCCAAACTTTATGTAAGTAGCTTAATTTACTACAGCCAGACTTCCTTTAGCTGGACTAAACTGAATCTTTCAAAAATGTACTGCAAGGAAAGAAACTCTGTCACAGAGTTTGGGTCATGCAAACTATTCTCATTTTGCAGTTTTTCCTGTCAGGCCTTTTTTTCCCCCTCTTCAAGTCAAACAAATGGACTTCTGCTTGACATATCACATTTTCTCCACCAGAGAAAAAAACCAAAACAACTGATTTTCTGTGTCTGAGCCTTGATGCAGTGCAGTCAGAGAGTCAAGGCAACAACCGGCAATACGCTTAGGTCCTTTTACACCTGTTTTTAAACAAAGACTGGATCAAATTATAAAAGGGATTCGATGGCATGGTTTCCTCTTCATAGCAGAGACTCAACCCAGTGATCCAACAAGTCTGTTCCACTCTGTGATCACACAGTACATGGAGACATAAAGGAATGATTGTTACCATATGGCTCGACATGTTTGTTATGCAGACAAGGAAAATTTTATCTGCACCACACCCAGTAACTTGTGTCTGAACTAGAGCATCTCCTCTGATAGAAAACTGCAAGTGCTGGAGATGCTGAAGCATTCAAAGCTTACCCTCTGTCCTTAAAAAATTACCACCATCACTTTGCCTAAATTTGTCTAGCTGAACATATAGACAATGGATCTTGTCAAATTTCTATCAACCACTTTTAAACTTAAAACTATTCCTTTTTTACATATGCTGCTTACATAGATCCTGTATTCATCCAGCCTCTTTAAAATAAGTGCCATCACAAGATGGCTATGAAACTATGCTGAATCACCCATTATCAGGTTTTTCAGAGAATAAAACCGTATCTTTTGAACTCTTCAAAGTTTTAACCAATATACAGCCTGGTGTTTTGGAAATGCATGGTAGTGTGGGAGGATTGAAAATATTTTAGTCTTGAAATACAAAGCGCATTACAGCCCTACTACTGATGAAATCCCACCTGTGATTCATATGTGACCCTCTGATTCAAAGGCGAGCTCTCTAATGCTGTCTGTAGGCAGTGACAGCACATGCTTGCCTGTGTGTGGACATAAATATATATCCACACACACTTCCTGCATCCCCCAGCTCATTACAGCACCCTCTGGATTTAAGATCCAAATGAAAGGAGCAAAGAAAGTACTACAATATGTACCAAATAGTCACATTCTTCTTCCTAGTTATGCTCATCTAATATATTTACCGGTTAAAATAACCTGGAGACGTTAAATCTTTGAAAACATACTTTTTTCATTTTCATATGGAAACCTTACACTTTTGAAAGGCCAGTCATATTCACTGTTCATGGAAGAAATGGGGTTGGATGTAACAGAAACTAAGGGATTTCATTGAAAGCAGCTTCCTCACTGAAATAATGAACAATCCCACTATAGCCTAAATGAGAAATGAGAGGGTAACTTTTTAATTCCAAGGGATTCTGCTCTGAAGAGACTGTAACAGCTCTGTGGATTAACAGGTTTACACTGTTAATAACCAGCAAAACATTTTCCACCTGCAAGCCTAGTTGGCATGCAGTGCTCTGTAAGCAAGGAGAGCTGTCTTCTAACAGCTCCCATCCATTCTATCCCCACCTTCCGGCTCATCTGCTTGAGGAAGTTTTGTGACAGCTGTGAATCTGCAGCCCAGCATAGCTGAGCAAACACATTTCAGCTAGGTATGTTTACTGCTGACATACTAGAGAAAATTTTCTATTCAAGAAGCTAAGGTACCTGTGCACTGGGGTGGCAGCCCTTGGTAAGATCATAATGCATCTTATCTCAGTTGTGCAAATTGGAGTCCTAATACTCAACTTGAGCTTCTTCTGCTTCAAGTACAATTGCTCAAAAGTTTTCCAGCCTAACATGGTTCTCACTGATGACAAACCCACCCCACAGATGATTGGGTGGAAAGAAAACCCTGTTGATTTACCTCAAAGATTTGAATTTAGGTTCCTCTTACTTCTTCTCTTTTTTAAAGCTGTTCCAGTTTTGCCCAGTTTAAAGGTAGTCATAGCAGCAAACAAATGCTTACATCCTTATCTGCAAATTTAGACCTAAATTTGCTGAGGCAGGGCAACTTTGTGTCTGGCTACAGTGGATTAGCTCTCATATCCATGCATTTCACAAGTGCAAACTAAATTGACCTGAAACAGATTTAAGAAGTGCCCGAAGATTAATTCACTGGTTAATTTACTGATTTAACGAAATAATTTTAGAGCTGTGCTTTTAAACCAACCCAACACCAGGGTAAAGCTGACTAGTTTAACACTTATGTTCCACACATCTTCTCTTTGATTGGGAAAAAATAATTATTCCAAGATACTAAGTGGGAAGATAAGCAAGTAACATACCGGTAGTTTGTCCCTGTTTAATCTCTTCAGCAGTCCTGTCTATCAGGACATAGAGAGACCACACGACGCAGGTGATGGCAATGATATGGAATGTTACAGAGCACATGATCTTCCTCCTCTCGCTGGCTGTCATCTGCAGCTTCTCCCACTGGCAAGAAACCAGGAACCAGAGCAAGAGATTAGGAGTTTATTGTAGTTACTAGAGAGTATGAGAAGAGAACATTGACAAGAACAAAAGCTAGGCAGGAGACCAGTTTCCTCCTAACAAGGATTTTAAAAGTCAGATGGCATTATTGCTTAGGTCACAGCATGTGTGTGATGGCTGGCAGCTCACCCTGCTGTGACAGGAGCCTTTCTGGTGCCAGAGGGGACTCGACTGCTCAGCTCCCACCTCAACACACTGTCATCACACTCTGCTTACTCACACAGGGGCAGCTCCAGCACAGATGGGTCCAAGCAGTGCTGCTCCTTCCTGGGTTCCCCACTCGACAGCTGCAGCTCAGTATCATGAGCTGGAGTGGGTACCCTTGCTCAGGGAGGCATTCAACAGAACAGTGGAAGTGGCACATGATTCAGCTGACCAGGGTGTGTCAAGACACCCCGTGGTGAGCTCTGAGTCCCATGGCTGTTCCGCTCTCACCTCCTGCCTCTGGGGGTTTCATTCAATCTTCACATATATTCAACACCACTTACAGCAGTGACATTCACAGTTTATTTTCAGTGTTTCAACTGCACTTACATACATACGCCCTAAGAACATACAGTAGAACAGGGGTGACAGCTTTTCTAAGTGAGTGAATGCAGCAAATTAAATCCCAAGATCTGCATCTATCAATAATGCTTAAATAGCCCAAAACAAAACCACAAAATCAGGCCAATGTATTTGCAGAAAGATACAAAGAAACCAGACAACTATTATAGATGTTTCTAATATGCCAGACATGCCTGGGACACACAGAAGCTGTGTTTTAAATTTCTTTTCTTAGTTTTGCCTATGTATATGATGAAAGTTTTTGCATGTGGGACACACATCCCTCAGCATATCTGCTTGGAAGAGAATTATGATGGGCTTTTCTCACATTTTCACAAAATACATGCTGGCACATAGAAACACCTCATACATAAAAACATGCATTTGATGTCTCATAGAATAATTTGTAGAAAAAGAGGACTTCAAAAAGGAGGCATAATGTGGAAGGGGGTGAGGATGACCTGAATGGTATGATTGAAATCATCCATTATGTTGAATTATTGTTTTTACTGCCATAAAAGTGAGAATGGTTGAAACATGAGACAGAGACTTTGTAATCTCTGTGCTGCCTACAGACACATCTCTTTGTCCAGCCTAAGCCACATTTCCAGTTATGTGGGCATCCAAACCTCATCATGGCACAAGAATTGAATACTTCCAGGAATGACAGGCTAGACTCCTTGTACTAGAAAGCTGTATTTCTTCAATCATTTTAGAAAAAGCTTGGACAAAACATTCCCTTGTATGTTGTATGTTAAATAGAAAATTGCTTTTGCTTCTATACCTTGCAATATCAAAGGTATTGCCTTTTGATAGAAAGTACAAATTAATCAAATTATTTTGCCAAAAAGCAACCATGTTAGATCTATTAGCAAATGCTTTTACAGAGCCAGGAGGACCTGTGTTTTGACTAATTTATAGCTCTCATTTCTGTACCACAGTTTGGGCTCCTCTGCTGGACAATACCTCCTGTGAACTGCTGGCTCCACAGTCACAAAACCAGCTTGCACCAGCTCACTGCTTCAAGAGAGATGACTGCAAAGCAAAAGACAAAATATTCTGCAAATTGCACACTAGCCCAGAGAGGAAACTCAAATCTGTAGGTCCCTGCTGTATTATTCCGATGACACAGCATGTGGCATTTCCCACTTAAAATAGTCAGCAGTTCTGGACTTTTCAAGTGTTGTTAAAACAAACAAACACAACAGCAGAAAAGTCAGATTTAATGTCTCTTTTTTAACTGAAATTTTAAAATTAAGCACCTCTCTCATCTTCATTTGAGTCATGACACATTTTGTTCTCACCCTCTTTCTTCCTTTAGTAACACAGTGTTTGAGAAGCCCAACGCTGCAATACAACCTTAAGGTGCCAAGAAAGTTTAATTCCATTTCTACCCTACAGACAAGGAGAAGCCCTATTATTTGTCCCATCCTAATAATATTCGCCAGTTCCAGACTCTTTTCTCCAGTCTGAAAGGCTGCCATGAGGGTTGAGTTGAAGATACAGAGGCATCTTATCTTTTTGCTGCAGCTGAACCTCTAAAAGGACTCTTTAGATGTATTTGAGAGGTAAACTCTTTCTATTTATGGCTCTATCCCTGCCTTCTGGCAACTTGTCTGCTTCCCACAGATGACCTGTTCAGATATAACTAATGATGTTGAGTGACTCATTTCTGAAGGTGCACAACATTTTTTTTTCCCCCCACAGGGCACAAATATTCAGAAAATGTTCCCCACCCACTTCAGGCAGAGTGAGTGACTCTCTTCAGTGAGAGTCAGCAGTCAACTGACAACTATAGCAACTCTTCTTTCTTTGGATTCTCTAGAGTAATTTCTTTCCTGTCCTATAGTTGGGCTGTGCATAGTATTTTCTGCGCAGACAACAGAGCTTATGATGACCAATACTGCAGCTCAGAAACAACTACGCTCTGTGCCAGGGGGCTACCAAACCAAAATCTGCAGTTTTTAGAAGGCAGTGATCCACCACAGTCAAAAGCAAAGGACATCCTATTCACTGGACATGCTAAGCTATACACTTTACAGGCAGTACATCTTTCTAAAAAAATAATTGTTTGAAATCTGCTCTATTTTCTGTCAAAAGTCACTTTTACGACTTGGATGAGTTCTCATAAGTTTTAGGACAGCTGCAGTCCAAACTTCTCACATCACATGATTTAGGCTCATCATAACTGAATTTAATGTTTCTCATTTATTCTAGTTTCAGAGGTTATTGTTATTAACCTCTTCCACTTTGGTAGATATGGCAAGACTTGTCCGTGCTAAGAATACCAGTGACTTCCATCTTAACATCCTGATGTAAGGACAACTGACCTTGAAAGCTCAGAGGATGTGAGAGAACAAAATGAGGACAGAAGCACAAAACTGATCTTAGCACCTATACTTTAAGTCACCAGATTTATGAAATATACTTATCTATAAAACAAAAATATAGGTTCTGGCAACCTGAAAGTACTAAAACCTAGTCATTCACAGCCTAAGAAAAGGTAAAAATGAAAACACCTTCTACTTACAATGCATTATTTTCATTAAATGCATTTGAGCCTTTAAAAAGAAAAGAAAAAACTACAAATTTTAACTAAATTACATTCAGGAAGTGTGATTTAAAGTAAATTTAATGTGAATCCCTTATATTCTGAAGAGGAATTAAAAGCTATGTGGATCTAAGAGCCACAAACTAAAGCAGGTAATAGTAATACAAAGCTCCAGATTAAAAAAAAAAAAAAGGTTATAACTGTACAGTTTTGTGTTCTAAAATATAAAGAAAAAAAATCAGATTGTTGCATGGACATATATATATATTTACACATTCAGACACAGAAAGCTGCTGGGTATAACCGCTGTTATCAGAGCTGGCTTCTGGGTGAGTGTTAATGCAAATCCTTTTGTACCTATACAAGACTGACCAGACTTACTAAGGAGCCACAAAAACTTTAATAAATAGATGATGGGTGCTGCAGGCTTGTGGGCACAGCCTGTTCCAGAGGGGATCTCTGTTGAAGAAAGCATGTCCTTGGGGAAGCAGGTCCTGTGCCTACCTTTCTCAAAGGCTTCAGTTTTGTCTCCATGATGAACTCATACTTGCACAGCTCGCAGCATCGCGTATCCGAGCTCTTGATCCACTGCTGCAGGCAGGCCTGGTGCACAAAATGAAGACTTCCCGTACAGTGACAGGGAGTAATCAAAGGGCTCTCATCATCTCCTTCACAGTGACATATCCTGAATCAGAAGCAAAGCTGCTCATTAGGAGAAGAGGAAGCAGAAAGGCTGTGGAAGAGCCATGTAATATCTGTGATCACAAATGGATGTTCACTGAGGATCCTGAGACATATAAATCAAAGGAATGTGTTCTACAAAGGAGCTAAAACTAAACAACTCAATTGCTGCACAAGCACATACACAGGCACAAAATAATTAGGCACAGACACAGCTAACTAGACAGTTGCTTTCTCACAGATGAGGCACATACATAGAGCCTGACAGAAATGCAGTACCTGAAAGAAAAAATGAAGCAAGAAATGACAAGTTTCACCCAGACTCGTAGCACTTAACTGCAAATAGCAATTAAACAGATCAGACAGCACCTCCCAAGACAAAATACGCACAGAGAGGTACAGCTACTCATGTACTATGGTCTGAAATAGAAGATAAAACAAAATTCCAACACCAGTGGTGAAACAGTCCACCCCAGGATCATGAACAACTAATTTAGACAGCCTGGATTTTGCACAAGTGATTAATTCCAATGCAAATTGGTAAGAGACAGATTCACAATGCAAAACTACAGCACTGAATCTGAACTCCCAAACACACTTGCTCTAAATGGTTTTGCTTCTCCAACTATTACTTAGTAAGAGTTGCTAAGGAAGCATCAGGTCTGCAAAATTCCCTATTTTCCTTAGAGCCCAACTGTGCAAACAGCAAAGACAGCTGATAAAATGTTACTACCAGCTGCTGACATTTGATTTCCAGATTCAATTTGTACACAACCCCTGGGTAGCATCGAGCATTGTGAAGTCCTTCTAGCCATGTGGAAGAGGTCATGAATTAAAAGGGGATGGTGAGGAGCTCAGGGAATGAATACGAGTTACTAAGCATATGCGAAGTAGGTTCTGGCCTGCTGCCATCCCTGTCTATTACTGAAATCTCTTACTGATGTGTAGCATCTTGCCTCTTGTGACCTTGCTGATAGTTGGCAAGTGGAAGTGAAGGTGTGGGTGGATTACAACAGCATCTTGTTGATGATAAGCCAGTACAGAACTAGATATGGTGGTAATGAGGGAGGAAATCAAATAACATTGGCAAGTAATAACAAAGCCAGCTTTAGGAAGTGCTGTTAGGAAGGAGAAGGACTAGGATAATAAAATGCTAGGTATAGGGATTGGACATTTGCTCCTGAACTTGATGACTCTTGCACCTCAACCACATTTTGGATGTGGGATGGGGCAAACCTACAGACAAGTCACCATGAAGATAGTCCAGATCTTGCTGTTCCTACCACCTCTGCACATGATTAATTCTCCATAGTTGGAATAAGGACACCCATTGTTTTTGGACATCACACAGGTCTACCACTAAAAGCCAGCACTCAGATCCCCTTTGACCAAGAAAACCAGGCAACCAGGAAGCCCATAACAAATAAAGTGTAGTGGGATACAAACTGAGGGGGAAAAATATCTAAAGCTATATAGATCTGATCTCACAAACAGTTTTCAAGCAGTCTGTTTTCTTCCTGATTCCCACCCTCTGTCCAAACCAGCAGTGCTTTCAGGACAACACATTGCTCATTAAAAGCTAAGACATGTTCAGCTTGACCTTTATGATGCACAGCTGAGGCTCTCATAGTATTCCCAGTTTGGGCACTGATAAGAGAAAAATAGTATCTCAGAACCCCAAACCTGAAATAAATTTTAGAATCTATTTTACTCCAAAGGAAATTATTTAGCTTAGTAGCCTTGTTAAGTGCATCAGAGGGGTGCAGGAGTGCATAGAGAAGGCTGCATGCTTCAAATCACACATACTGCATTAGCAAGGTGACAGGCTAAATGAAGAGACAGAAACAGCACAAAGGCAGGGGAAAGCAGAACAGAACATTCACCACTGCACATGGGAGGGTTAAAAAGGTAGGTGGCTCTCTGGTAAACCAACCTGCAGGTATCCCCCGATGTGGACACAGGGGAGAGAGGGGGTAACTTTTCTGAGAGGGGGGAAGGGCAGTCAAGGTCACTGTCCTTCTCAACCGAACAGAGCGGTGCCCGCTGCTCTTTTGTTTTGAGTTTCACTGAGGTGCTGTCCTCAAAGACGTCATCATCTCCCATATCATCAGAGCAGAAGTCTGTGCTTTCCACCAGCATGCTGGAGGATTTGTCAGCTTGGAAGTGACTGGAATAGCTCTCCAGTTCATGAAATTTATGCAGGCTGCTGATGCTGGAGGTGTGGGAGAAGGAAAAAAGGTAACGCAACAGTTTTTTGCTCCTTGAGGAGTCATGTTCCACCTTGTCCTCCAGCAGGGGGATATGTACAGCGCTGTGGTTCTCTGCTCCTCCCGATGCACTTGAGTAGTTGGAAAGGGAAGGGATATAGGAGTGCTTAGAATTGCTAAAAGAAAGAGGCCTGAGATTCAGCGGTTTCCTCTCTTTAAGATGAAATTTATTAATCCTTAAACACTGCTCTTGATTCGGGGTCAGTTTGCCTTCTGAGCGTGTTCGTTCCACATAATCAAAGCACTCGCTGGTGCTCTGCGCCTTCTGGTCCACATCATTGAGGGACTTGGAGAATTTCAGAGCGCGGGTGGTCTTTACATTCTTAGCAGACCTGAGTGCCTGGCCCCGATCCTGCCCACGGGAGTTTCTCTTTGCTGCATGTAACGTGTCCTGACAGATTACTGTCACAGTGACCCCTTGTGTCAGAGGGCTCTGGCAGTGCGGATTTTTCAAGACAACAGCAGACTGCACTGGACTGTGATGACAACACTCAGAAAACACTGCACTGGAACTGCATGCAGAACAGTGGAATAAAAGCACAGAAAGTAAAAAAAACAACCAATTAAAAAAGAGAACATGTATAATTAAAAGTGAGGAAATGAGAATTACAGCTAGTGTGGGAATGGCAAACATAGCAGGGCCAAACAGTCAGTAGGATTTAACAAAGCAGTGTTAGACAGCAGTCAAGTCAAACAAATGGGATGTTTCAAGTAGGAGCCCCACATCACTTACTTCCCCATAAACATACTTTTTCGCTTTTGTTTTTCCTTAATCTGAACCTTGCCTGAGCCTCACTGTAGCCATGCAAATGGCACACTTTACCTGCAGATGTCCTGGTTGGATGGTGTAACAGAAGTCCGAGAGAAGCTATGAGGGGCAGAGACAGAGGTTGGACTTCCAGCCTGCAATGAAATTAAAACAAACAAAAACCCCCTCAAGTCAGGAGTCAGTATGCAGTGCAATCACCTTCGGGGTGAAACACAGCATACGGAGTTAGATACTCTACAGCAAATACTCAAGGGCTAGTTGTAAGAAAGCGACTTTATTGTTAAATGCGAGAAAGGTCACATAGTCTCATCCCTGGAGAAGCAGTGATCAGAAGAGAAATGTTTTACCCCAAGGTCAAATGCAGACATCTCTGGAGTGGAACCCGCCAGCTGTCAAACACTGCACAGAACAATAGCTCAGGAAATGAGCAATACTGCAGTAATTAAAATAATTAGATGGAAGTGTGTGTATAAACTAGTTGGAATTTAGCTATCATGTAAGAGCTAATCTGTCCTCTAACAATATTGGCAATATATTAGAGGCTTGGGGTTTTCTTCACGAAACAGAACCGTCAGTGATTCAGTGACCCAAACACAACCTGAGCACTTACATTCCTTATTAGCACATGCACATGAACACCGTCTGCCAACCCAGACCATTCCCTGAAGAACTTTCTGTACTTTGTGAGGCTTTTCATCCTGCTCTTACTTGAACAGGATCTTCCACCCACCTGGAGAAAAGGTGTGGCAGCAGTCACATTTTTAAGTCATGACAAGAGCACAGCGAGAAATAGAATAACTGAAGAATTAAGAATTAGCTGAACAAACTCAAAAACATGAAGTGAAGCACTCAGCACATTTAACACTTAATACAGAAATCTAAAATCAATGTGCTAAGAATGAGCATTGTCTGAGCTGTGACTCCACTGGCTGTTATTAAAGACCTTTGCTGCTGCTGTATCCTGCACATCACTTGGACAAACTTCTCAACTCTTCCTGGAAATTTTGGCAAAGAGGAAACCTGCATTAATAATCTCATAATAGAGAAACCTGCATTAGTAACCCATAAATCTGTGTCTCTAATGTTCCACAGCTGCTGGACAGACTGCACTGCTCACCCACTGCTGCAAAACACTGTTTGTGCTTCAGCATTCAAACAAAGGTTTACAACTCTTTTGATCTGCACAGCAAAGCCTGAAACCCAGGAAAGAACAAGGCAAACAGCAGAACAACAGAAATGCCAATTCCATAGTGGGCTGCACAGAAACCAGCACTGCCAGCAGAGACCTGGGTCAGGCAACTACAGACAGCCAGACCTCAGGTGACAAAAGGCGTGCTGCCACAGAAGCACACTGTGCCCAGCCCTTGTGCTTCAGTTTCAGACACCAGAGCTGCTCAATCATCACTGCTTTGATCATGCTGCAACACACACTGTATCTGTCTTGGGACCTGTCAATCCTATACTTAATTCATTAAAAGCCCCTATTGTATATTTAAACAAGGCTGCCACATGCTTTTATACTGTCATAGCAAAACCAAAGTTCCTTATCACACATTATACTCTTATTTCTTTGTGAGAGAAGATCCATAGACATGCTACTTTATAAATACACATAAAACAATCACTTTCTTTGTCACAGAACTCATCATTTAAGGTTTTATTTCTCTAGTCAACAGCACTATAGACAGCAATGTCTGCCCTCACATCAGGATACCTCAGGTGCACAGACACTGAAAAAACAGGTATCCATTTACAGCTGGGTCTGCAGGAATCAAAGGCAAGACGTGGCCAAGACTCAGACACACACCTCTTAACCCTTAGTAAGACATTCTAACTAATTTCCCATCTTACCCAAAGCTGGGTACATGTAGAGAATAAAACCCAGTAGAATAACCTTGGGCCAGAAAGCAAACTGAACTATGTAATGACTGTGACAAAACAAATTAAAGACAAAGATCAATTACTGGCTTTATCCCGGAAACGACAATTCTTTACATTTTACACCACTTGCACGTGCTAATTATATAGGATTCGGATCATGCAGTAATGTGAATTCAGGTAGTTGTTGGAAATTTGCTCTTTGATGCTTAACCTCTTCTAAAAGCAGGTACATCTGACTTCATATCCTCTCTTTTATAAGGGTTTGTGTAGTAACTTTCTTTTTAATTCAAAGTCTGACAATTTAATGAAAGATCTGACACTAATTTACTGATAAACTGTTTCACTCTGCAAATGAAAATTAATAAAATTTAAAGAAAAAATAGTTTAAAAGGAATATTAAGCAATCTTCTTAAAACAAAATTTTAAACGAGTAAAACAGCATGCTGCATTCTGCCATGAAGACAGAGCTATATATTACTGGAAGTGAACTCACAAATCAATTAATAATCTGTCTCAAGTTTTATGTTATGAGCAGATCACAGAAGGTAACCTGCTAAGAATGAATCCAATCTCTCAGCTGCTTCAGTTTAGCAATGAACTCATCCAAAAAAGGACAGCAGAATATATGATGTGACAGTCTAAAAGCAGATGAACTAGAATCAATGATCCAAAATTTCCCTTCCAAAACCATGTTACTGGTTTCTTGATCCAATTGTCTGGTACCAAGAGTGTTAAAAGTCTTGCCACTTGGGAAATCAAAAGGCCGGGACAGAAAAGAAATTGTGGAATTTCATGTGCATTGCAAGCTTAGTATTCTGTTTCTAGATGCCAGTATTATTCAGGGTGGCTTGCAGAAACTCAGCATCTGAGGCACATTTCCTTTCCCCCCATCTTTCTGCTTCAGAATAAAAGGTACTTTTCTCTAATTTCATATACAATGAAAGTGCAACCAAAATATGAACAGAAATTAAAACACTTGGATAGGCACCACAAAAAGGAGCAACAAATCACTGGAGGAAGTTATGCCTCACCCTTGGTTCAAAGGAATGCAAGATGTGGCTACCACCAAAAGCCATGGTTCAATGAGCCTCCAGTCACTCAGTCTGTCCTTTCATCCCACGTTTTTTGCTCATGAAACTTTACAGAGCTGCTCAGCAACTCGGAGTGGGACAGTGAGGTGAGGTAAAACAAACCATTGCTTTAATGCCAGTCACTTCCCTAGGAATGTCAGTCAGTGACAGCAATGGGTCTCTAACAGTGAAGCACAACTCCCTGCCAAGAGCACAGTAAAATGCAAGCTGCTGCCAAAAGTCTAAGTACCAAGTTCTGCTGGATCTAGAAGCAGGGTTACACATCGCTGCTGCTGACCAGGTGTCCCAGCTCACCTGGGTCTACTGACTCAGACACAGCAGCTTTCAGGCTGAAAGGTGCCACAGAAAAGAATACAGGCAGCCTCGAGGCAGAACAGGGCAAAAGGCAGTGATGGGTGAATGAAACAGGCAGATCCATCTACCTTAGAGCTCTGACGGTGCTCCCACACAGAGCTCAGCTCTGAAGAGGTTAGGAAAATAAGCAGTCAAAGCTGCTTCCACTCTGTAGGCTCTGGAACACACCACCCTTACTGCCCCAGCAGCAGCCTCCCAGGTAGCAGCACCTTTGGCCAAACCTTTGGCTATTTATGATGGCAACAGCAGCAGTAGGCTTTAGAGAGCTCCTTCTCGTAGGAGGTTTCTGCCGTGTTCATACGTGACATACAGCCTAAGCCTTGACAGCCTGAATTTGACTCTTCTTAACCCCATAATCACTTGCTGAAACTCTGTGGACTGTCATACTGTTTGCAGGGAGGAATATCACCTCCAGTGACCAGCCTTGGAGCCATGTGCTTGTAAGTTACTCTGTATAGTCCGAGTGGTTGCCTAAAATAGCTCAGTACTAAAGGTCAATAGTTAGTTAATTGTGTATATTGACATTCCCATCTAACACAATTCACTGAGGTCACAGCATGGCCTTCTGCACTGGCATTCAGACAATCACAGCAATTTTGAAGGTAACAATTCCTGGGATTCCTACAGTTCTCTGAAGGGTTGCCTGCAGGAACATACACATTTTTATATGCATATATGCAGGTGTCCATGCATATATATACACATATATGTTCTAATTCTGCCTCCATGTGAACGGAGTTATCTACTGGTGAGAGAACTCAGTCTTTTCTTATTACATACTTTTGATTACATGCTACACACAAAAACCCAAAAACCCCCACCCTGTCTAAGAAAATAAAGGCACCTTTGAAGTGAGCCATAGTGAGCATGCCAATGGCTTGGGTATATTTCAAGATAACCTGCTTATCTGAGATGACACTTCTGGGTATAGTTGCTGTTGTCCCACTCCAGGCTGCACTTCAGTAATAGCAATTACATCTCATTTTGAAGGATAGGACCTGTCACATTCTAAATACTTTATTAAATTATTCCTTAAAGGTAAAAAATTAGAAACAACTGTCATAGAATTTTTCAACTGATCGGAAGTCTAAAGGAAACGAAGGAAGGTTTTTGCCCCACACAAGCAAATTTTGGCATTTCTAGGTGCCACATGATTAGGAACAATACTGTGACCCTACTGCTTGTGCTACAAAAACATCTAGAAGTCTTGGCTAAGGATCTGGAACTAACATACTAAGAACTATGCATATTTAATAATAGAACACAACTCTCTTTTGTGCAGACAAAGAGTGAAAAGAAGCTCAATTTTAAGTCTTTTATCAGGAGGAACTTCAGAATGAGGAGCTTCAGGCAAACACAAATTTAGCAATAGAGCAAGGAGAGAAACACTCCACAACACAAATTTCAACCTGGCATTTTGATTACGGGCTTGCCTTTATTTTATGCGCTCCTGAGTACTTTCAGCAAGTACCGTATTCCATGTACGTGCTGGCTGATGGCTCTTGCTAAAGTGCACTGCAGCTGTACAGTCTCTGAAGTTCACCAGGAGAGCAGATGTGGTCGTGTCATTTCACGTGCCAAAGGAGGCCTCCAGCGGTGCCAACCCGCCAAGGCAGCGAGACCAAACCCTACAAACCTGACACCTGAAACAGGCAGAACAGGCCACCTATGGACAGACTGGGGGATGTGACAGACAGACAGCCCTGCTGACAGGCTGCTTTCGAAAGCTTTTATACCAACAGGGCAGGATCAACCATCAGCAACTTCTGACCTTCTCCAGTAAGTTTTCTCTACCAGATACATGCCATATTGACTTCCAGTGCATATTAAAATCAAGTGTCTTTAGAGAGGGGTAAGATAAATGATTAAAATGGAGAGTGGTTGGTTAAAAAACCATAGGGGACATATGGGAAAGAGGCATCTGATAATTTCAGGATGATCAACTCCACCATGTAATTCTGGCAACAATTTGATAGGAACCAGCAGTCAGCTGCTGAAAGAACTTTCTTCTATACTTTATATAATGTATATGACTATAATTAAAACTATGTCTAGCAACTAGAAGCAAAGCTGAAGTCAGCTTTCCCTTATTATTTCCAAAGAAACCGAAAGGAGGATTCTGTCAGGAACTTTCTCTAGAGATTCCAGAGCTAAAAATACTAGAGAGGAGGCTATCTATCCCTTCAAAACCTGCCCAAGAATAATACAACCCATCTATAACAGAGGATTAATATTGACTAAACCCAGGAACAACTGCACAGGTTCTGCAAGGAGAATAAGAAAAAACTATATATGGCTTTTTGTCTTTAAAAATCTTCCTCAAAATACTTTGAATAGACTGAAGGAACAAAAGAGGAAAGGAAACCCCTGCAGGTTCCTCCTTAATGGGGTGCCCTCATACCTATACGAAGAAAGAATCCAGCCCCAGGAGAAGGAATTTATCATAGCACAGGGAGACTATCACATTCCTTACAAACATGACTGCACTGTGCTCCAGCTTGAGATTACTTGCTGTTGTACTCAGGGAAAGAATATACTTTTATCTTCACACTATACAAATTTTCATGTCTTTTCCTTTCCTCAGTAACTCAGTAGAAGCATTTTTTTTTAAGCAACTTGTATTTCCCTACCCCCAGGCTCAGGTACCTGAACAGAACACCCCTGAGAAACAGTTCTTTTCAGTAAGCCTTGGCCATCTGATAGACTACAGGATAGCTAAGCTCTGCAACTGAAAAAACCTGGACTACTTTTCTACAGACAAATGCTCACTGAATCCATTAAAGCTTCAGGCAATAGTGGACGTGTGTATTCATATGCTTTTCTAAATCTGTTCCAAGCTGATGAACAGCCTAAATGGATTTTAAATTTCATACCAAGCTTAGGCTACCACTTTGTGTCTGCACTGGTTGCTATTCAGCCTAAGAATTATCTAATACTTTACAGTGTGCTTCTGCTCAAAAGATAAAACTATACAGGCCCTCAGAAAAGACAAAGCATTTATATTTTTTAAGGAGTTCACTTTTGATTCCTTTACTGTGATCCCAGCATTAGCATTTTCAAAATCTATGGCCTTGGAGGGCCATGAAAATAAGACTACAAAGTGCTTCCGTTTTACATTAGAATCAACCCTCCAAAGCAATCAGATAAGAACAGCACACAGATGACATGAAGGTATTTCCAGACATCACATCATCTCTTTCAGGATATATCAGACACTTTAAAGGTAAACAATACCACTAATTTGAGAATAACTGTTTAGAGACCAGCTTTGTAAGTGACCTCATCTCCTCTGCTTGTAAACACAATTCCTTTATCTATAAACCAAAGGCATGAATTACCACCATCGTGAAAATCCCTCTTTTAGCAGTTCCCAGTGACTAGCTGTGTGTTAGAGTCAATTTCTTCTCTATTTACAAGATGAAGCTCCTATAAAGCTTAGTTACTTCTCTGTGGGGCTTGCATGATGAAGGCACTTCACAGCAATCAGTGGCTGCTTGGAAAAAATGTTGGCTTAGGGTAAAGAGCTGAGATGTGGATCTGGGCTGTATTCCCTTGTGCCAACTGGGGTCATTTCAATCAGCATCAGTGCTGCTTATGTGTCTGAACAGGGCAAGTTGGGGAAAATGGGCTCTGTTCAAGTCCCATGACCAAATCAATTAAATCTGCCTTCAATTTTTTTTTTTTTTTTAGTTTCAAAACAAATATAAAATTTTTAAAATTTTATTTAAATGTTTCACATTTAGCAGATTAAAAAGGAATGTTTGAAATATATGTACCAAAAAAGCAAAGAAGGGCCTGGAGGAATGCCACATCCCCCAGTGTGCAACATACTGCACACAGCCTTGTGACACTGTATGAAGATCCTCCTACATCTTATTCCCTGCTCCTTTTTCTGCTCCTTCTGGCCAAGTATTCAGGTGATTGCTTTTTCTTGGCTTGGCCACATGTACTAGCAACTCTTCTGCCTCTCTTCTGCATCTGTCTCTTGAAGAATTGCCTCTCTTCTGCATCTGTCTCTTGAAGAATTGCCTTTTTGCCCCTTTCTCCTGAGGGGCAGCTCCACCTGGCCCCAACACTGGGGGTCTATAATCAGAGAGGTCCTGCTACCTCTACCAGCTGATTACATTTTCAGTAGCACCATCTGTCTGCCTCTCTCCCTGATCTCTTTTAGCCCATGAGCATTGCTTTCCTTGGTCACAATAAGTAACACAGCATCCTCTCTTGGCTAAAGGCTGAATTCTGACTCAATCTCTTCCACTCAAATTGCACTGTGCAACTGAGAGCAGTGGAAAGATACACAGTAATAATCACAGCGGGTTCCTAATGACATATCAGCACCAGTAAGGCTTTGAATCAAGTGTCAGTGCCAAGAATTTGTAGCAGATTTGCTATGTTGCTGTGCTGTAAGCTAGATTTGGGTGGAAAAACAATGGCTGAGTCAGTTGCAGAAAGCATGATTATTATTTCTGTACACACATACACACACACACCTCAACACATCTGGAAATGCAGCATGTAATTGATTTAACCCAATTTTGGTTAGAAAGCTCCTGTTTAAATGGTGTAGGATTAACAAGTTCTGTGGATTTCAGAAAGGGCTATACAGACAGCCAAGCATTTCCATACTTATTCCTTTACATGTATCCAATCTGCCTTATTGGCCAGGTTGCTATGGTATTCTGAACAATAAAAAAATGGGCACTTTCTTATTAGAAGGCACAACTAAAGAAAAATTTTCCGTGTACTTAACTTTCCACGCAGCACTCCACTACCACAGTCTTTCCTGATTTGCCACTTGACATTGCTTGCAACAGCCAAAACACGTGTCAACCACAAAATAATTGTTGCAGTTTAGCACTGAACTGGCACAAGGCAGCATTTAGACTTGTAGACAAATGAAGGGCTCATTTCACTGATGGGACTTTCACTCTCTGCCCTTGTTTGAACTTATCTCCAGAGTGGAGAAGGTGCACAGAATGGATCAGACAGGGGTGACACAGGAGCAGTAAGAACATCAACACCTCTGGGAAGCTCACTTTGCAACCAAAAAGTCTCCTCCATTAAACTGGCAAAACTGACTTCTGATCTCATTGAAAACTTTAGCTTTTGCAACACACAGCAGTCATGTTGAATGCTTCAGCATTTCAAGATGAATGTAAATATTGATGTCTCACTTGCCAGCACTCCCAGGGAGAGCTTTGCCAGAGTGCAAGGTCCTTCCCACGGCACTGCCACACTATCAGTTCTTGATGAAATAAGAATGAAATGTGCAGATTCATATGAGTACCAAAGGGCTGCCTCCAAAAGGTTTGTGGTGATTTGAGACACTCTGGGAAATGTACAATGATACTTAATGGCAAAATTATTATCTCTGCTGAACAAAACCTGAAAATCCAATTAAGGATCCCTAGGCAGGTAATAAGCAGGGTAAAAAGGATCAAGCATAGTCCCATTTTAGAAAAACCTATATCAGAATTTATACTCACACAGTTTTTATTTCAAAATCACTTATATGAAGGCACATATTCTGATGCTAAATGCAAAATGATCTCTTACTAATCCATGATAACAACACCTACAGCTTGGTCAGTACCTTGTGCATTGGGCAGTTGCCCTGCTCATCGTTTAGTACACTCAGTAATCCTGTCTTTCAGCTCCATAGTGAAAGCTGTCTGTGCACATATAAACCAAGTATTATGGTTTATTTATTACATTTATATGGTTTATTATATTATATACACGGTCTCCTCTGCTGGAGACAGTCAGGAACAATTCCCTAGATCCAGAAGTACTCACAATACTTACTATGTTGCAGCCATAATGACTCAGTCTTCTATTAAAAGTAACTACAAGCAGCCACTTAAACTGTGGCAACAAAGACTTGAAGCTTATGCACCCCATGAAAAGTACTGTTCAACCAGCACAGCCTTGCTTGCATGAAGGCTTTAAGCAATTGTACTTGTGTAAGCAAAACACTGTCAGGCTTATAGCTAATAAAAAATCTTACTTGCAATGCAGAAGTAGGGTATGTATTGCAATAATTTTCTTGGACAGAAGATACCTTTTTCCTAATGGCATAACAAAGAAATTATGCTTGGATGTGCCCACTGGTTATGCTGAAGAGTGACTACAATGGGTGGGGCATCATGCTTGCCTTGCATGACCAGGGTCTGTAAAATCAAACATTTAAAAATACTTACATAGTCATGTCCTGATAACAAACTCATGGCACGTAAAAATAATTCAGTGTTGAAGTAACTGTATAATACCATTTACCCTCATATCCTACACATATTATGGTATGCACAGCTATACATATCTTACAGAGCTTGATCTTATAAAACATACTTGAGTGATGTTTTTGGAACCACTTTCCCTCCAAGATAAGATCTCAGGCATCTGTCATCTATCTTGCTCCTATCAAGCTAAGGAGGCTGACAGTGTGAAAGAGAAAACCTACCATAGCTTCCATTTCATTTGACCTGTAAAGAGAGTCTGCAAAACACCAGAGTTCTAATGTTTCAGGAGTGACTATCAATGACAGGCATAAAAAGCATTTTCTACTGGTCACATCATCACATGTATCACCCAATTTTGAAATGAAAGAAATCCCAATATCCCCAAGTTTATCAAAGACTGAGTTACATTGAGCAACATACCTTTGAGATGTTACTAGAGCGGCTCACGGAATGCCCCAAAGCCTTCTCATTCTGAAAGAGCAAGAACAGGATCACTGCAGCAACAAGTCACAGTTAAGAAAATATTTAAAAGTTGGCATTAGAAACCAAATCCCACGGAGAAAGTCTTACAGCTGAGGCTTTTAAGGATGTTGCTTCTGTTGACATCAGCGTGATTTACAATAATCCCTAAATTGCTTTGTTTGTTTAACAAGATATTACCTCATATAGAGGTAGTATCACATAGCGAATACATGTACAAACTGACAAATGCTAAAACAATTATTTATTTTCTCTGAGGGTAGTGTAAAGCCCTTTACTCAGACGGTATCTATTTTGGAAAGGGTACTTTCTCAGTATCATGAAGACCTGCTTCATCTACATTTAAAGGCAAACATCCAACCACTAAAGCTGAAAGCTCTTGCTTAATGAAAACAAAAAATATCATAGTGATGTCTGGAAACAATTATGAATAACCACATGCATGTCACTTCAGGATATGGGGCAGAATTATTGAGGAATTTCCTTTTAATACAGAACTTGGAATTAAACTGGAAATATCATACAAGATGGAAATGTGGAAGATGCAATTCTCAAAAATGAAATTAGTGATGATTGTATCTGTTATTCACTTTTCAGTGTGTGGACCCTGATGCATAAGGATGACAATCTTACCCCCTTCAGAAATTAACTGTAGGTTTCAGCAAGATATTTCATCCTTTAAGGATACCTGGTTTCTGAACATCAGTTTACTGTAACTGTAACTGGACACAGTGGCTTCACTTGGAAGAGCCTAGAAATTGCTTTGCAAAAATCCAGTGAAAAATACCTTTTCCTAAACAAGCAGCACAAACAGAACAAGTCGTAACATTCAGTTACAGATCTGCATTCCTCTAAATTTGTAAAGCTGGGATTCAATAGGTTTGAGATTTAAACCCTCTTGACAAAAAGACAAAGTTAGTACTTTTTCCTGTGAGCTCTCTGCTATGTAAGGGCTTCTAGAAATGCATCTTTTTGCTTGGGATTTTAGGAAACAAACTCTTTCATACTTATTCCTGAAGAGAGTTTAACCTAATAGAGACACTTTGATTAACAGCACATTCTTCTAGTCTTCTGGGCAGTGACTGATTAGACAGAAATTGAGATCAGAAGTCTTACATCTATAACAAATAGAGACATGAAAAATTCCCCTTCAGTCAACTGTTGCTAGTCCTAGATCAGCACACTGGTCTTGGGCCTCCTGCCTATGGTTTGCTACAATTCAAGTGACCCTTAATGACTAAAGCACACATGAAGTCAGCCTGGCTGGCTGAGCATTCAGATGCAACACCCATACTTTTGACATCCCTGTGCTCCCAGAGACTTCTTCCTACAGTGCATTTTCCACAGCAATTTCAAAGCTTTTTGAAGACAAAAGAGGAAGCCAAGGCATAAGACTTTAGTATGTGCTTACAAAAGCAGGGTGCCCCTTCCTTACACCATCAGCTGCCTCCCAACACAGTCCTGCCCACTATGTCAGTTGACAGATAAAAATTGCATTCCCTTCATTAAAAATACGAGGAAGAAAATACAGTGTTCTGAAATTTCCTGCAGGAATCCGAGTACGTAGACAACAGTAAAATAGTATTTCCGAAGAAAAGGGAAGAAGTGGTTAGGGAACACCACATGCTAGTTTTGATGATGGCCAAAATAAAAATCAGCAAGTATCAGAATGCCAGATTTGCACACTGCAAGGCTGATCTTGATTTTTGAGATAACAATGAGCTTTTGTTTCACAGGTAACAGTATTCCTGGAGCAGAAACAAACACACAAAGACCCTCAAAAATATGGGCATAATGCTTATGCAATGACTAATGTTAGACAGGACTACTGCCAGAACCTATATGGCTAAGAACTGGCTCCAATCATGAGAAAGAACCAGCTGATTTCAAAGACAGTGTAACCATAGCAACAAGGGAAAAAAAAAGTTCATTGAGGCTACAGGAGACAGGAGGAAGAAAAACGGGGCAGGAACATGTTCTCAAGCTAAGACTAGAAGAGACCAACACAAGCTGGCAAGCACAAAGACTTGCCACTGCATATGTGTGAGGTGTGGGGGAAGCAGGCTGTGCTTGGCCTTCTAGGGATGTGTGGGAAGCAAACAGAGCAAGGCTACATGCGACAAGGGAGGGTGAAACCCTTGGGTGAGAAGTCTACCTGAAGCAAGACAGGTGACAGTCTCAAATCCAGCCCAAGGTGTCATAGACAAGGATGAAATGAAACAGAGCAGAGGTTTCTTCATGTTAACTCAATGCCTCCCCCTAAAAAAACTCCTGTCTAGCTGAAGAAGATGCTTGCAAGGGAGCATGACTGAACTTACACAGGCACCTGAGTTGAAAAGGATGTGCTAAAATTCAATACGCATGGCAGGCTGGAAGACAAGACCTGTATTTGCACAACACAAGAGATGATACAGGGTAAACAGACTTTTAGCTGCTGCCACAGAAACTTATCTCCCTGCTTCTGCTCCCAGAACTGATTTTATCTGATAGATGCCAGAAGCCTCCAAGAGGCAGATGCACATTTCATCTTTATTCATCTACTGTTAGAAACACACCTATCAGAGGTTCCAATCAGCAGATGACTACAAATGATTGATTTTATTATTGAAACAGTGACCATTTAGAAAATTTTAAAACAAAAAAATCAGTCTTGAAAAGTATTCCCTTAAGGGCTACAGAGTACACGCACACATATATTTAGGAATCTGTGATATTCCTAATGGACTCCTAAGCACCTAAGTGCTTTTAAACATCTCTGTTTCTTAGCCATACAAATCAGGTACGTCCATAACATCAACAGGAAATTCACTACAGTAGATTTTAACAGCAAGCACAATTAATGAGGAAAAGAAACATTAAACAGATAAAATTATTTAGAAGGCAAACAAACACATCTCCCTTTTTACTCTATATCCACCACCAGTACATTAAACTTGGGATCTTTTAGAATTATTCACAAATTAAAACTGACATCGGAGTGGCAAGGCTAAGCTTTCATGGTACTATCACTCCCAACAAATAAAAACCTTCAGAGACTATTTCTAGTGTGTTCCCACTGCACAGTAAGACCCCTTCTGGTTGGTAATCACAGCTCCAAACAAGCTCTCCTTCCCTCATGCAAAAGCATTAGGCTTTGCATGAAAGATCAACACAAAAGCAACATCTGCAAGCAAGGACCTTACAATTATCACCAGTTAAAGTAAGTGTCACGCTCCTTTAGCACTTCAATCCTATATGGAATAATGGGAATACTGCCTTTTGAAGTCATCCTCTTCAACTGGAACCACCTGGCAGGTGTTTAAAAATGAACAAACAAACCCCACCCAGATAGGAAAAAATGACAAAGTGCGACGTTTCACTTCTCCTGAGCCATTCACTGGCAGCCGCCACTCTGAAGTCCACAGCAGCTAGTGTGGCTCTAGAAAAATGACTGAAAACCAGAAAAATTGCTACCCAGTCCTCTGGACGCACTTGCTTGCAATTGCCAGAATCCTCCTCCTAGATTTCTTTCCTTTTTCTACCTTCCCCTTGAATTTGCTCCCAACTGTGAGTGACAGAGCTGCCTTCTTGCTTGAGCAGTTGCTTCAACTCACATCTGCCTTTCTTCAGAACTCTTCACCTTGCCTTCTCCATCTCACCTGGCTCGTTTTTGCTTCTGCCACCATTCCTCAGTTGCATGACACCTCTCAAGGCCTTTTCACTTCAGTTATCTAGAAGATGATGACTCCCTTCAGTCCTTCCTTTTACCTTAGTCTTTCATATACTCAACACTTCAAGTTATTTTACCCTTGCTTCTCTACCCCAATGCATCCATTTTCCACTAAGCACAGTACCTACATAACTCATGTAGCCAAACCCAGAATTCCTGTGAATCCTAATACATCAGTTCCTACCATGAGAGCCAGAGCAGCCACAGCTGCTCTTGTCCACTTAAAACACCACTTTCTCCAAACTTAGCTGTAGACCTACTGCAGCATCAGCAAGCAAGCAACCTAAAGAAATACAACTTAAATATCTTTAAGTTGTAAAAAGGTAAAAAATACATCAGTAAAATAATTTTGAGTATTTCCAACACTCTGGTTTCCAGTCATTAAGGCAGGTAAATAGAAGATGACTGAGGAATCAGCTTCATAGCTTGTGCAACTGCCTTCTGGTTACACCCGTGACTACACAGCTAAATCCAGTCCTAAGAATGATTAAGGCTACACCCATCTTTATCTCTGCTCATAGACCTGCAGAAGAAACTGCAAGCCAGATCCCAGTGGGTTAGCAAGATGATTTTTGTTCTCTTTCCTGGAAAAGGAGGACAGAGGCTACCAGAGAATGGTACTCCTTTGTGTCCTCAAGACCAATGGCTATGCGTGAACCTAGCACAGGCTTGCTCCTTGAAGTCTTAATTCTTCAACAAACCAGTTACCTGCTAGGGCACTATATTCCCCATTTTGCAGTACAATTTCTGTGTTACATTATCTTACATGATAACATGGGTTAAGAGCTTCATCTGAAGATAGGCATTCTCCACCTAAAATACCAGTAACAAAAAGCAGCAACTTTATTTTGAGGACACTGATGCTGCAGTGCCACAGATAGAGATCCCTACAAGGCAAGTATTACCATCTCAGCCTAAAAGAGACACAAAAACAAACCAGGTCAGACTGGCTAGAGCACTGCCAATTTGTGGTTTTCTTTGTGGACTCTGAAAGGCATTTTAATTCCATTTTGTGCATTACAATTGCATTTTACAATGACAGATTAAGCATGAGATTGCTATCAAGCAAAATCACTTACTGTTATCAACAATTCATGTTAATGAATTTTAACAAAGTCTTCTGGGTAACTGGTTGCTTTTTTTAATATAAAGCTTGGAAGAAGAGAATAAGTAACGACTGCTCCAATTCATACAGCAATTCTCATTCTTACATCTGATGAGAATTACAAAATGGGACACAGAATAGCACTGCTTGAAATGGTGAGGTGCTGAAGTACTGTGTAGCTGATCCATGCAGGTCAAAACAGCAAATCAGAAGTGAAACTCCATTCTTCCATTGAGTCCTACAACCAGAGCATGAATGCACCACTGTTCTACAAACATGCAGTTGTACACACCTAGGTACTGTTTCAGGTTTCATGACTGTGTCAAATTTCCTGACAACTTCTTCCAAGAATTACTGCAAATCTTGCTCTGCAACTCTATACCTGAACAATATATATTTAAAAGAACATATGCTTTTAGTCTTGGGAGAGGAATTGCTGCTACTGATATTGGCAAGTGACCTTAATTGTCTGAAGTAGATAGAATGAGAGGAAAGAAATGGGAGAACGCTTTGCAATTATTTCCTTCATCTGCCAAAACCAATGGATTGTTAAGTTACAGAAGCTTTGTCAGCACTAGATCTCATCACTGACAGAACTTGACATTTAATTACTTCAGTACGAAATGGTACTTTGCATCTTATCATCTGAATATGACCTTCATTCCTTTGGCAGTCACCACGTCATTGTGGAAGAGCAATAACTATCATCATGGTTCATCAATGATTTTTGTACTCATCTAGAAGACTAATGAAATTAAAAATAATGCCATAATGCATCTAGTCAAAAAACATTAATGGCATCTATGCTTTGAGTCTCTGCTCTTGTGGGGTATTAACTTGAAAATACTTGTGCAGTGTTTACTTGACACTTGAAAGCAAAAGAGTGATGGAAATCACACCACCTATTTCCTTTTTTTTGCCTTTCTGGAGACACAGTGTAAATAGGAAATAGGAACCCAAATCATGCCCCATGCATCTAGTTCAGTATCTTCTGTTACTGGATAATCTCACTTGATTCCCAGACACCAGCAATCCATGACTAAGTGCAGAAAGCCAATGTAAGATTTCAGATCTATCACAGGGGAAAGTCTAGAGCAAGTTCACTGTGGATAACTCAGAGCTCTCTACCTTGTTTATTCATATGCACATTAAGCCACTTCACATAGTGGGAGACAAACTCAGAAAAACAACCTGAAGGCATAAAGCAAGCCAGAAAGTAAAACACAGGAGAATTAACAAGCTTTATTCCAGGCACTGAACTTACAGCTGTGCCTGAAAACATCATCAATAGATACAAAATCATGAGATCATATGGCTTTAACAGAAAAGACTGGCCAACAAAAGGAAAAGGCAACAGACCAAATTACTTAAATGGCAAAGTTCAAGGAACTTATGAATTCAAAGAATAGGCCATGCCCTTCGGGGGCTTAGGAGGCAGGTCAAGGAGGCTATAAGATCACAAACAAGAACTAGAACTGAGAAGAAATTCAAAGAACAAGGCAAACACAGCAGAATTCAAAGTTAAATAAGAATCTGCTGCCTGTGCCTGCACCCCAATGTGGACACCACGCACTCCATCTCCTGCCTGCCTTAGGAGCTGCTCTCAGAGCTTCCATGGATGTGTCCAATATAAGGCAAACTTGTCAGGCACACAGGTCCCTATGTGTGACACATTTGGTTACTTCTTGTGTACTGCTCTGTGCCTGGCTTTGCCAGTTTGGTCCTAGGACTACGGGAGAGAGACAATGCTTGGATTCTTTTTTGACTCCAGCAAGATGGTGCATAAGGTGAGAAGAGCATTCTCTTCAAAAAGGCCTTCTTCTCCATGGCTTTGTTCAACATACCAGTTTTCTAGGTTTTGCATTGCTTTGCTTTACTTCCAAAGACTCTGCAAAGTGGTTCCCATAATGGATAACCTGCATCTCCAGCTGCTACTTCAAAATGGACACCTGACCTCCATCTTCCTTCTTTAACCGTCTGAGCTTTTTACGTTTTTTCCTCTGGATGACCAAAGGCTGCCTCACTTGGAAATGCAAATTTTTATTTCTGTACAAGACCATCAGTCTGGTACACTTCACTAAAATCTTATCAATTTTCACACTTTTTACATGCACATGCCATGTGCCCAATTTCAAACTAAGAAAGTAGACTACAAAGTTTGGCACCCAACACATTTTACCGATGTTCTTATTTTACTGTTGCCAGACAACCTGCCTAAAATCGATGCACGACTTTATGTGATGCAACAGAAAAAAAAATGAATCCTTCCCTCAGGGAAAAAAATCATATGAACTACAAAAGACATGATCCAAAAATATACACCTTTCTTGATAATGGAAGCAGTACACATTAAGCTTACAATAAAAATGCCATTTCAAACAATTTTGTGTATTTAACAGCAGAAAGAAAGAGACAGGCACTGAGGAAGTCTGCAATTACAAGCACATTAAAAGGAATAACATTCTATCTTTTACAAAGTAATTGCATTTAATGCAACTGCTGGAATTCTCATGGTACACTAAACATGTCAATATGCCAAATCAATTGACTATTTTAAACATTCACAGATTAAAACCCTCTAGGCAACTGGTAACTGAGAATTTTTCAAGCTGCCAGCAGACAGTGGAAGCCTGCAGAACTCTCAGAAGAGCTGGCCTTTCCTGGTGTCTTCAGGGCCCTGCTGGTGCAGTGCTTGCTGTGAACCCCAAAACACGGCACCATCAGGCCATGTTTGGTACCTGCTCCTTGGGCAGGGTGGCAGCTCCAGCTTGGGCCTGACACACGGGCCCAGATCACTGCCTCTGCTCATCTAACGTGGTCCACAAAGCTGCTTTTATCTTCAACTCATTCCATCAAAGTATACTGCTAAAATAGTGAATTATCAATTAATCTCTTAGCCAAGGTTACAAAGGCCTCCTGAATCTAAAACCAGATTCAGAACAACATTAGAAAATTGTCTATTGCCCAAAGAAAGCTTGATACTTCAAGTAGTTTCTATATTGCTCAAGGATTTGATCTTCTTTTCATCCCTTTACATCTTAACGTAACATGATTTCTTATTAATGTGTTTCTGACTGCTTGGATCATAAGGGCAAACAATGTTCCCTAGAGAAATTAGAGAAATCACTTCCCAAATGATGCTGGGAAAGTATTCAGGGTATTTTTGTTAACATTTAACATGATATGGCTAAAACACATGACAAAAAAACTCTTGAAACACCACTTGTAGATATTACATCTATTTAGTAATACCTAATCAGTACAGACCAGCTTGCTTTGTCCTGAAATTTTACCTTTGCATTTTTATTAGTGCAGTCAGCAAAATATTCTGCCCGAAGCATTTCAAACTCAGTGTTGAATGATCACAGAAATTTAGGTAAATGATCAACTAGGGCCTACAGATGCCATTAAACTTACTGAACCAAACACTGGGTAGAGCAAGATCCTTGTAAGACTCTAAATTGTGATGTTCTGGAGAGTTTCTATCACTACATTTCTAGCAGCATCTGTTTCTAAGTTCAGAGAACTCACTAAGAATAGTGTCTAAGAAAAGCAACATATTCAGCCATCCTCAAAGAAAACACTGCTCTGGGAAAAAAAAAAAAAAAAGTCATACCAAAGGGAAAAGGTACTTTTCATTTAAAAGATAGAGCATTTGAACTGCAGAATGAGAATCTTTCAAAGCATAAATGTGCTAATAAAGATTTTTATTAAATGGCTCTTCAGAGTTCCTGACTAATTGTCCAGGAAATTCCAACATGTTGACTGACTATATACCTCAAAAAATTGAAAAAAATGCATGTGTGAATGCCCACATTTACATTTTAAGCTTTTTTAATTAAAAAAAAACCTACTCCCTTGCTCCGTCTGGATAAAACCCTACAGAACTAGAGAAAGCACATATGCAGCCAACTACCTTTTCTTTCCCCAAAACTCTCACCCTGATACCAGAAACAAAGGCAAAAAACTCTTGAGATGTAGCAGGCTACCCTAACCAGTAACCCAAGAGCATTTTATATCATTTTGTCAAGGAAGCACCGTTGGTCTCACACTGGGCCTCACCTGATGCTGTGGGATGCCAACTCAGCTAGAGTGTGCCCAGAGTGGGCTGCCTGGGACTAGGGAGAAGAGCACTCCTGGCCACAGCACCATTCATGGGCACCCACTGGTGTTCTGCACTGTTTGGTGCTGTGAACGTTTAACATCACTGCACTATTACAGTACCAGTGCAGGGCAAGAGCCTGGTAAAGCAGTGCTTTGAAACCCCTGGTTACACCCCCAGCCTCCTATGCCACTGTTAACCACATCCTCCCACAGCCTGGCTCAGAAGGACATTTTCTGCAATTGCAAATTTCAGGGCTTCCTGCAAAAATTCAGAGCTGAAGAAGCCAAGGTATGGTATCTCCTGCTTTGACATGTCTGTCTGTCAGGACCATTCCGTTTGCTCACAGTTATGTGTGAACAACAGTGACTCAAGACAGCCATTTCTCACTGACCAAGAAATTCTGTGATTTGCACAGTGCTAGAGGCTGAAAAAGCACACAGGATTTAACACACTCTAAATGTTCTTCTTGGCCATATGGGCACACTGCTGGTTCAAAGACTCTGACTGAGCCACTACCAACACTCTGACCAGAAGAAAAGTATTTCAGTAGCTACAAGTGGTAGTAAGTAGTTTTAAAAACAGTGATTTACTTTAAGGCATGAGAAACAGAGATGAAAAAATTGCACAAAGAGTCAACTAGAAAAACGTTTGCCTTTGCACATGGAAATCAACATTTACTACATATTAGCTGGGAGAAGCAAAAGAACATCTACATCTTAAAGAATCCCTGTGCAGGAAGGGACAGCTGTGCAACACTGAAGCCAATGAAACTGTGTTGGCTAAATTAAGAAGGGATTACCCATCACAGCAGGGCTGTCAACCTAGAGGCCAACACACAGTAAAAGGAAAAGAAAAAAAGAGATTTTTTTTTTTTGAGCAGGTGGTGTGAATACAGAGTATGGTGCCTGTACCTGAAAAGGGGATGCTCCAAGTGGGCAGTGTCAAAACCCAAAAACCTAGAAGACAGCAGAAGACTGTCTGAGGCAATTGGATGGGAGACTTACAAATCCTACCAACTGAAGAGAAGAAGCCTTCCAGGAGACCACTGCTCTTCACCCATTTGGGAAACTCACTGTCTAATAAGGAGGGCTGAGTGAGCCAAATACCAGCAGCTGCGTAAGAGCTAAATTTACCACTACAGTCCCAGGAATGCCTGCATTTTCTGCTAAAATAAAATTTCTGGGCCATTAGCCTATTGAAACACAAGCTTTTCCACTTAACTGAAGATATTTACTCATTCTCTTTCTGTAACTCTCATGCTCCAGTTCCAGTGAAATCCTGCTCAGTCTCCGAGATTTTTATGGAAACACACATGCATCAGCTCTAAAGCACTGATATTATGCAAGTAGTATTAAGCAATTCACTTCTTTGGGTTCCTCTGCCTCAGTCATTTATTCCTAAGAAACAGAAAATGAACTGCAGCTGTGGAGCACGCTGGCTGACCTACTGGGGACAGTGCTGCATTCCTGCGCTGACACAGCATTTTGTAAAGTTTACTTCCCAAGGGGAAATGCTTTTAATAAGTCTCATATTCACATTACATCTCCTGCTCTTTGTTTATCTAAAGCTTTGAGTGAGGACTTTTTTTTGTCACAGGAAATTGCATCAAAGTTATCAGGAAAAGTGTATTAACTTATACAATTTGACTTTCATCAAATTGCCTTTGAATTGACCACCACCAAAGCTAGGTTTTAAAAAGTCAGTTTCCATCTTTTCGATGCTCACTGCTAATTATCTGTGTTATCATTATCATTCCTTATCTGCAGAAATCACACTGGCTATCTGTGAAATCTGCATCTGGCTTAGAAAACAATAAATATTATTAAAATACATAATTTTTTTGAAGTAACTTTTAAAACATCACATAGAACCACTAAATAATTAAAGGCATTTTCTTATACTTGCTGCAAACACATACAGTTATCACACCTTTAAGGGGGGTTGTTTTCTCTTAGCCTTTACACCTGTAATTGAGTGAAAAGCTGAAACAATGAAAGAGGGGCTTCACCACTGGTACCAGAATCCAGCAGAGAAGATTCCCTTGGCGGTAGGATCCTCAGTTTGCAAGTTCTTATACCTGGAGCATTGCACCAACCACATGCTTAGTGATACTCTTACAGCAAAGTTCTGATCCAGAACTGAAACTTCTCAGTCCACACACTCCCCGCCCCAAACCTATTTCTGACTCCTCTTAGTTTTAAAAATATTAAAAAAAAAACCCAACCAACCAAAACCAACCACCAAACAAAATCCAAAAAACCCCCAAACAAACAAACAACAAAACCAAAAAAAAATTACCCCTGAATGTAAGTATCATATTTCCAGTTTGAAATGACTGCTCCAGTATCTTCCTGGAGATTGAAGAAAAGTAACTACTGCTTTGGAAATCCATTTTTCTTAAAAGCCAAATCCCAGGCAAGCAATATTGCTTATCTGGACATTACTAATTGTCAAAATTCTCCCTTAGATTTTAGTTTTAAAGGGGCCCTTCAGAAGGCATCCAGCAAGAAAAAAAAATGCAAAGAATTCTCTAAAAGACAAAACATGATTTAGCACGACAAGCACTGTGGGAAAAGGCAGGAGACAGGGAAGGATTAGATGCTGCTGAGCTGCACCTTGCAAGTGCAGGCAGTGAGAATGATCAGACAGGATAGGGATGCAACCTGCATGAACAACTGGACTGTGCTCTGAAATACAGAGACTTAAATGTACAAAGACTCAAACCAGACCACATTCAGACTCCCCTAAATTTAAAATCCACGGGTTTTGTGTTTCAATACAGTTACCAAACATGAGTGAGATTGATGTGAATTTGCAAGGAAAAGCTAGGAGTTAGATAAGTTTATCATCTTTTGCATTTTAACTCTTTGCTCCCTTTCACCATTCCTTACACATAGGTGCTTTGCTTTGAGAAGTCACAAATGTCTCTGTACTTTCACAGGCATCCAGGAGGAAGTTCATAGATAAGATTAAATGATTCCTTAGGTCAGGCAAGACCTGAGATTGGTTAGCAGAGATACCTGCAACAAAAGAAGCATCATGACCAGTGGGAATCAACCCAGAGGAAAATGCACTTACAGCCGATCAAAAGACAACAGTTCACTCCGCAGTTACAACAGTTTCCTATTACCCTTTCAGTTCAATTTTTAGTAATCCTCCAAAAAGGGAGATAGAGAGATTTAAGTATCAGGTCTGGAAAAAGTCTTTGGGCATATTCCTTTTAGGCTTCCTTTGTTTAATGTGTGGAAGTGAAGAAAACATCTCATCTCCAGTGAAAAGTTGCTGAGACAAACCTCTTCCAGACACTTAAAACTCCAAGCTTTAGAATCCCAAAGTAGTGAAACAGGCAGTCTTATCCTGCAGCTAAGAACAAAGTAGCAAAACAGAGAGTAAATTACAAAAGCAAGAGTTCAAAGGAACAAGTGGCCAATTTTCTACACAGATGTTCAGGAAAGGTTCCTCAACACCATTCTGCTGCTAGTATCCAAAATGACGGAACAAACGACATAAAAAGGAGGATGTAGAATTGGGAAGAACCTCTCTAAGTACATTAAAGTATTTGGGTAACACTCACATTATCACTGAAAATTAGGCTGTACTACAAGATTGAAACTTTGGCACACAGTGCATGTACTTCCTTATATAGCACCTTTCCTCCAAAACAGTATTCCCCCTCCAGAGGAAACACTGCAGTTGCTCAGTGTTGAACAGCACTAGGGAGCAGCTCAAAATAAGAGCAGAACAAGATGATACCTGTAAAAGATATATGATGAGGCCACTCTGCAATTTACAGCCTCTTGCACAACACATGCCTGGAGAATGATATCAGTATCCCGAAGCAGGCAAATGTAGCAGTTACTTGGCAGAGGAGAAACCCGAGGCACAAGGAAATTATGCTGCCCTGAGTGAAATTCACCCCTGTTTGTACTACTGTTGTATGAGGTGTTGCTCTGTGTCACAGCCAGCAGCTGTGTCCTGTTACAGGCACGTGGCTGAACAGTGTGTGTGGTTTGCACAGGATGAGTTTCATGTACAGTGAAGACATGCCAAAGCAAGGAAAACATGAGTGAGAGCTCTCTCCTCCATTTTTCTTGGTTATAGTATGTAAATCTCCAAGCTGGATCTTGTCAGGGCATTGATTTTCACATGGAGCACCAGACTTTGGGATCTGCTTTAAGAGCTGCCTCCCAGAGCCCACCATCTGCCAAAACACTGACTGCTGCTTAGAAACTGCTTCCTTTGAGTCAGAGTGATGTATTGCACTCCACCAATCTCATTTCACCCCTGAAACTTTTCTATTTGTCCCCACCACTTGCAAATTTCATCTCAAATTGTCACTGCACTTCCCTGGCTGTATAATGACCTTTAGTTCTCTAAGCATGTGATCCATAAGCGTGCAGAAGGTGCTCCACAATGTCTTCATTCCCCTTTCCATGGAAGCAAGCAAACTGAGGGTGATGCCAACTGATACATGTTCAAAGATGCCTAATTTGTTTTATTTTGTTTTGGGGTTTTGTTTGTTTGTTTTGTGGTGGGGTTTTATTCTTGTTTCGTTTGTTTGCAATTTTTTGGTTGTTTCTTTTTTTTTTGCAAGTGAGGCCCCACAGCATAGGGAATCCACAAGCTTGTCCAAAAAAGTTAGGCTTCCTTTAGGTGCTTGGATATTTAAGTTTTTCCAACCTTTGGCACACTCAGAAACACTGCTGCCTGTGCTCCCAAGCACATGGGCATAACTGGAGCATAGCAGTGTAACTGAAGTAAGAGGATTACATTTCAGGAGGGGACATTTTTTTGGTGTGAGACTAGAGGCTTATGGAGATTAAAAAACAGGAGCTGCTTCCCAAAGTGACAGGGTGAAACCAGCAAAACCCACACATAAACAGTACCTATAAGAAAGCATTGGTTCATATCCTTCAGCAGCAGAAATACAGTGAGAACAGCCAATGAACCAGCGACCACAATAAGTGGTTGGCTGAAGTGCATCTTCAGCCACCACCACTGTCCCCAGCACCATCTTAACTCACATCATACCTGCACTTACTCTCTCCTTGTGCCTTTTATCACTCTTGATTCTTCTTAAGATACTGCCCTTCCCATATGAACCAGCCCTTTTCTCCTGTCTTTCTGCTGTAATCTATAGTCTTTCTCTGTATCTTTCCCCACCTCTACAGTAACTTGAAAATATTTTAAATTCAATACAAGAAACAGAATTTGGGGTGTTATACAAAAGAGAGTGACATTCATATCAAGAATCTAGAATGGATAGGAATATAGTCATATTCATAAAATCTATTCCTGGGTGCAAAGGGGAGCTCCCGTAAGCTTTAGGAAAAAGGATTGCAATACTTTTTTAGATCCAGAAGGACTTTATTTCTCTGCCAGCTAACACTCCTCAAAATTGGAGCATTAGATTTGGCTTCCAGTTCAACATACTCTTCTGACAGATACTTACAGATAGGAAGGTTTTATTCCCTGTGGAAAGATATGGAGTTAATCTCACTATACAAGAGTTACAAATACTGGAGGGCCTAGAACGACTGGAACATTCTGTCTGGATGTAATTAAAAATCAGAATACTGTGCCAAATTCAACTGATGCTTTCAAGAAAGAAGAGAATTCAGGAGCAGGGCTGTGTACTGCTCAGCAATACAACACATGGCAAAAGGCTGGAACTGATTCAGAAACCTTATAACTCAATACAAGAAAAGATGACTACAGCAGTCAACAAAAGGCACTAAGAGGAAAGAATACTGGTGTAAAAACTGGAGGTTTTACTGGAGTAGGAAGACTGTCAGGTGTATTTATGTTAAATGCATTAAAATGCACACACAGACATATATACATATATAATGCAACAGAAAACCTCACAAACTACATTTTGTTTGCATTTAATGGAATGAATTTGCACTAGATGGGGTCAAATCAAGGGTTATAGGAAACTGAGACAAAGAAACCCTCTCAAAAGGGAAATCCTTCAAGTGTCACCTCAGTGTTAATGACAAGGTAGTTGATTTCATTTGTTACCATAGACAGCAGCAAAGAAGACAAGTTAAGCTAACCACTGAGCAAGGGCTGAGGAACTAGAAGGTGCAATTTCTGTAGTCAGACCTTCACGGCCTTGGACGCTAAACCTTCCCAAAGCTCAGCTGAAAAGAATGGGACAGAGTCAGAGATCACCTCTGAAAAGCACTGACAGGTATAAGTGGTTCACATCTAAAAATGGTAAAGAAGAAGACAACTTGCAAAAATTCTTGCATTACAATGAGCAGATTGTCTTCCCACTGCTGATCAGGAGCTCATATTTCCTTCTTGTTAAATTCACACTTCTTGCTACTGCAGATGCTCTGTTTTCATCTCAGATGTATCTGTGTTCACCCTTCATTTCCTTTCAGTGAAAAGCATGTTAACATCTTCCCTGGAGTCAGACATGTGAGAAGGCTTCTACTTGTGCTTCTGCAAATCAAAAGCAGCTGTCCATGGCAGAAGTGAAAACTCTTTTAAATAAAAAGCCAAAGAGCAAAAAAAGGAGAGGAGGACAGAGCAAGTAATAAGCAATATAATCTGCAATACAATTGAGGAAGAGAAAAAAAATAATCCTCCTCTACACCCAATTTTTTGTTTTGCTTTGTTTTTCTAATGACAGGAGACGTCTCTTACATTTCTTTTTTGAATTTTGGATGAGAAATATTGGTCTTCTGATGACAGACAAATCATTAATGGTTTGAAGCATCAAGAAAAACTAGACTGAAGAGCCTGATTCACTAGCTTTTTCATGGGCTAGGGGGAGATTATCAGACAGCAAAGGAGAATGCAGAGATCCTTTCCAACTGTACCCACTCAAGGAATATTCTTGTCCCTGTTGTACTTTATTTGACTTTGAGATAAATGGGCTGCAGAAATTAGACTGTTAAAACATCCATCCTACAACTGCTGCATCTCAGAAATCCTTTCACAGAAGAACCTCATGTCCCACCACTAAGTTTCTTCCAGTTGTCATCTGCCATATTATTGTAATTTTATAGTATACACAGTTGTTTGATCAAAAGACTGAAATAAAAGACAAAAATCTGCATTTGGGTCAGATTACCACTGCATTTACCTAGCTTGATTTTTCAATATGAATTTAGCTTCTGTTCTGTTTGTTTTAAAAAAAGACTGCCTTTCTTGAATTATCACATACATTGTCCTAAGCCTGTTACTCTCCACACAGCACAGCTATGTACTTTATGCCAGGTAACCAGGAGATAGTCTCAATCTTACCTCTAAAAGGGCTTTGCTCCAGTACAGCTGAGAGAGACAGAGAAGAAACATTTATAGAAATGGCTTCTTGTAATGAACTACATTTCTCATTATCCATAACACTGGTGCTTACAGTTTCTTAGGAGGAGTGGCATCGTCTTCTTTTTAAAACACACTGTGTAGGTTAAGGCAACCTTACTGAGAAACTGGCTTGGTCCTAGTACCACTCTTCAACTCCTCTTTACATTTAATACAGCATTTTTGCAGAAGAGAAAATACCCAATACCTAATTAAGAGCTTTGATGGGGTTGTAATTTGTTTAAATAACACAGGTATGTCATGAAAACCATATACCAACATAAAATACCAACATAAAACTCGGTGCCTCGCACAGTGACAGTTTGTCTATCAAAACAAGCTTTATGGACAGAGATTTTTTTAAAAAAAACCTTGTCTTTGCCTGTCTACCGTGTGTTTGCCCTTTAAATACAGGTGCTTTGATAAATCATAAGCCGTCAAAGAACATCTTAGGCTTATAGCTCTCCTACCCTTGCATTAAGAAAAGTAGTGAGAAAATGTCTTTTAATCGTGAAAATGCTTTCAGTTGAAAAGCTGATGTGGCAATGATGAGGTATTGTCATAACAACTTGTCACCACTTAAGGGCTGATGAAAAACAACAGGGACAGTTATAAACCACTGTCCCCTAGAAACCAGCAGCTCCCAAGCGTTGTACACAAAGCCATTTCAGGGATACTGACTGCAGCTAAGCTCATGTTTCTTAATCTGAGTTTCTATCCAGCTATAATAACTATACCAGACTGCAGCACAGATGATCCCTAAGTCAACTCCTACTCTGACCCTTTCTTGTAACCTGGGAAATGAAAAGCCAACAGAAGTCAGGAGACTAATTTCACTTGAAACAAGGGATATTTTTAGAGAGAACAACAGGCAGTCAGTACTCTCACAAAGACCAGTGTGGGTGCAGGGCCACAATTATGGGAGAGAGAAGTATTAAAAAAAAGTAAAATAGCAGAAGCACAGTTTCTCAACAATGCAGACAGAAAACACAGGGATTATTACTCCAACCAAGATAGTCCAGTCTGGATTTGAAAACAGAGCTGGTGCCTCAAATAGCCTAAGGTATTACATCTGGTTCTTCAAACTAATCTGACCCCTCTGAGACAGACAAATACTTCCTTGGGGAAGAGTGTTGTTACAATTCAACATCCTAATATTAACCACTGACTGTCAATTGAGACAAAATAAGTACCCCAGCGAGTCATAAAACACTGATTTTCCATTAGACAGCAAGTGAGAAACTGAAAACAAGTAACAACTAAATTAGTAAACAGAACAGAAACCAGATGGAATGGTAAAACCTGTTCAACTATTAACTTAATATCAAGAGAAAGAAATAACAGGGTGTAGTAACAGCAGAATGCCTCAATATGGAGATCAACCAACCAACCAACCAACACAGTTATCATAAAGGAGCTTAAATTAATTGGTTTTGACATTGCTTCCTGTTACACTAGGCTAAGCTGAGAACTTGACATTAAACTAGAAAAAGGGAAAAAAAGATCCCCAGACAAGAGAAACACAAAAAGACATGTTAGCGGCCTCTCAGCTGCCCATCAGAAGGTGCAGAAACCAATCTCTGGAAGAACATTTTAAAGACATTTTTTCCTTCTCTCAACACTCTCCTGCTACTTCTCTTTTGAACTGCCAAATTTTACCACTGAAGAGCTTCAGATTCCCTCTCAGAAAATAAAAAAACCCAGGCATCTTCACAGTCTTTGCTGGGACCTAGACTGTCTAGGAATGTGCCAGTTTATCAGCAAATTGCCACTTAAAGAATTACTGGCTCTAGTACTCAGAATCCAAACTGTACACCACATCTTAACAACAACTCAATTTCAGTGAGCTCTTATACACAAAAAACCCCAACCATTACTCAAGTTTCAAAATTATGAAATTAGCTTAAAATTTATAAAAACAAGTGCACACATCCCCAGTCATGGAAGCTGAGTACAGCAAAATACATGATAAAAACAAATCAGCAGCACTGCCTTGCAACTGCAACAGAAGCCAATCTTAAAAAATACACATTTCAAGCATTACTTAATTTTTTTTTGAGTAAGATAAAAAACCCCCAGAAACCTTTATCTACATAACTTTCAATTATGTGCAGGACAGATGCATAGGAATGCTCAATGCAGATATCACAAAATTACGATTTCTTTTAACATACTCATTTTTTCAGTACTACTGTTTAGATTTTGCTTTTGAATGTGTTACACCTCAGAAAGAATTAACAGTATGTTTTAGTTGGTTATTTTTGTTTGTTTGTTTGTTTTGCTGGAGGGGTGAGGATGATGATTTGGTTTCTCTTCTTGGTTTTTTTGTGGCTTTGGTGTTTTGGGGTTGGTTTGTTTTTTTAATTAGGTTTTTTCCCTTTACTGAGACTGAAATTTAAGGTGGTTTTTTATCTACCAAATGAGGCTTCAGGGGGGCAAGATTGTCTGATGTTATCACCAGCCAACAGGCTGAAGTCATTGTGTCCTTCGCTAAAAGCCAAAATAGAAAATAAAAACGGATGAGACAAGGGGGAAGAGTGTGGTGGGGAAATAATCTAAGTAGTCTTTAAGCCCTTAATTGCTTAACTGAAGAAATAAGAGTATCACCCTCTTGCAGTGCCTTTCTACATAACCTCACCTTCTCCAAGCCAATGATCTCTTTGGAGTAGATCCTATGTTTTTAAGCACTTCTGAACAACTTTACAGTACCCTTCTGGTGTCTGCAGGACATCAGAATAAGAGGACTTGGAAGAAACTACACTGGTGGGATATGCTTTGAACAGCTGTAAGATGAAAGGCTTGAGTTGAGCTGTTTGGATTTCCTCACAGCTAGGCTCATAAAGCAAGCACTTGAATGAAAAATTCCTGCCAAGCAGGAGACAAAGTTCAGGGCAAGGGTATTTTAGTTCATTTCAAGAAGGACAGCACCCAATCAGACTTTACAGAGCCTGTGAAGTGATAGTGGCAGGGAGAACTGTTACCTCCTTCAAGCCCTCTGTAGGACTCCCGTGAAAAACGAAATCACTTCAGTGAGAGTAAAAGATGACATGATCCTCACAGGTTTTGCTCCTGACAGAAGCAATAGAACTTTACAACATAGGTCTTCAGATATTTACTTTGCTTCATCCAATCTGACCCTCTAAAAGCTTACTTTCTGAGATGACTGGCAGAAGCATTGTTTGACTGCTTGTTCTTGATTATCTCAGCTTAAGCCACAGAAGGTTCCCAGACTCTTTATAACAGACACCAAGCAAATACATTCAGCAGCACCAAACAGCATTTAGTAGTTACTTGGTGAGCCTGCAGTTAAGACAGTAAAGTAGCACCAGGAAAGCTCCCAATCATTGCCTTAGTCTTTCAGTCAAATATAGCAGACAGATAATAGAATCTAAGAATCTTTATCGTTGGAAGAGACCTTTAAAATCATCAAGCCCAACCATCCACTCAGCACTACCACTGTAACCTTTAAATCACTAAATCACATCACCCAGATCCTGATGCCTCAAACATCTGTGGGGTGGTGACTCCACCACAGTCCTGGACAACTTATTCCAATGCCTGACCACCCTAACAATGAAGAAATTTTTTCTCATATATAATCTCAATCTCGCATCTCATCATTAGGCCATTTTCTCTTGTCCTCTCTGTAGGCAGAGTAGAAGAGACCAGATCTCACTTCACTGTGACTTCCCTTCAGGCAGTTGTAGAGAGTGATGAAGTTCTCCCTGAGCCTCCTCTTCTTGAGTCTAAACTAACATAGCTGCCTCAGCCATTCCTTGTGAAACAAGTTTTCTAGATCTTTCATGAGCCTTGCTGTCCTTCTCTGGACACACTCCAACATCTCAGTGTCCTTTCTGAAGTTAGAGGCCCAGAACTGAAGGCAGTACTTGAGGTGTGGCCTCACCACTGCGGAGTATAGGGGGATGATCACTGCCCTGGTCCTGCTGGCCCCACTATTCTTGCTACTGGCCAAGATGCCAATGGCCTTCTTGGCCACCTGGACCCACTGTTGGCTCGTATTCATCTGGCTGTCAGCCAGCACCCCAATCCTTTTCTGCGAAACAGCTCTCAAGCCACTCTTGCCCCAGCCCGTAGAGAGCTGCACGGAAAAGGGGCGTTGCTAACAAAGGAACATGAATTCCAAGACACATCACAAAAGAGTATTTTTAGGAAATGCAACTGTAAGAAAGAAATTAGTAACTTTAGCAACAAGTGGAAAGAATCTGTAAGTGAAAGAAACATATCCAGATGAAGTGAAGTTTAACAAAAATTAAACCCCAATGTCAAAAACACATCAAGTAGAGACATGAAACGGAAGGAGAGCAGGTCACAAAAAGACATCAAAAAGCAGAGGAGGTGTGAAGAACAGCATAATCTTAAATTCTCTCTGTTCTTTACAGATTTATGAACGTTAAAGATCATACAGAAAAACCTTCTCCTTTTTCTTTAATGTGTGTCTTGTTTTTCTCAGTAACTCAATGCAATAGTAACTTATCAAAGTTTAGCTCTGCTTTATAACTTGGATTGAGCTGTCTATTGTCAATTGCCTATTTTTTACCTTCTCAAAATGCTCTTTTAAGATTGTCATGCAGGGGGGACAGGGTTTCCCCATTGTGGCTGACTCATTTCTACTGCAGCTGACAGGACTCCTGCACTTCCAAAATCCTTTGCAGTCCTTTGACGTAACTCACACAGTGAAGGAGTTCTGTGGCATGCAAAGTGTTATTAACAAATACAGAAGGTACAGCTGGGTAGCTGTAACATTTGTGGTCATGCTGCATATTACAGAGACAATTCTCTGTCAAACCACTCATCACTACTTGTACCATCTTCCAGTAAATTGGGGAGGCACTATTACATGGGTGATGATATGCCAACTTTTGACATATCACATAACTACATGCCTCTTTTTTTATTACACCCTAAGCATCTCCTGTTGCACACTGCCACAAGATACTTCAGTCCAACCTGGTAGAGCAGTTCCTATGTTCTCAATTCCAGCTATGATCTTAACTTTGTTCACAACTTTATGACTCTGGTTATCGTGAGCATAAGAGGCTCTTTGGGTCTTTGAGTCAGTTCTCTGGATTAATCAGCACTCATGAGATATGCATTTAGTGCTGAAGGGTTCAAGAAAACATTATTTTCTACTTCTGTACAGGAGATGATTCTCTCCAGAAACTGAATTTACATCTTTGTAAAAAAATCAGAAGAACAACAATACATGACAGGAAGAGAACAGGAAAAAAGAAATGCCACTAATGCCTCAAATACCTATAGTGCAGAGATGCAGTCAGATAAAAGCATCCCAGGATGACACTATAAAAATAAAATAAAGCCAAATTCCCCAAACCCCAGACTGCAATTGTTGCTGTTGCTTCCTTCCTGACCTCCATTTTCTCAGTGCTTTCAAGCTGCCAGCCTTCAACTAGCTTCACACAAATTTCTCCAGAAGCACAGGAAAGGCACAGTGGCTAAAGGTCTCTGCTGAGTCCAGTGCAGAGGTGGCCTGACTTGGAGAGATTTAACTGGCCTATCCGTATTCATGATTTATATCTCAGTCCAAGGTCATCAGCACCTGTATGCCAACATTTACAAATGATGTTGAAATGCCTTTCTGTTAGCTTTAAGCTCGGATGATGTGTGTGTCTGCAATTATCTCACTTCACGATTGTTCTCTAAACATCGCTGAAGGTCAAATACATGGCAAGGTAGCTCCAAAGCCAAACTGCAATGGCTATCATTTATTGTATGCAAAATATTAAAATGATGCTTTACCTCCAATCTTTTCACTTGCTGTTACTTCAGTAAGAATGGACAAATAAACTGGACCAAACCTGAGCTGTGCCAAGATAGCACATCACTCAGCCCTTTGCCCAAGATTTGCTCAGAGAGAAGGAGTCACAGCTTGGCACATCTCTACACTAGTGTGCTTATTCAGCTTTCAGACTGGGTTTGTCTGTATCTTAAATAGGGAATATTTTAATTGTATTTCTGATTCTTCCACTAGAAGTCTTTATATTCCATTACAAAGAGACACTGAGATAGGAGATGAAACTGGTAAGGAGTTTTATCAAATAAGTCTCAGCCCTGCTGCTTGCCACAGCCTGAATAGAGGGTATGTTGTTTCCTCATCTGGTTTGATTCCAGCTCTTCACAGATCTACAGAAAAATAACAAAAAAATTTATTTCGATCCTTTTCTTCCTTATTTATTACCTCCTTTTTTTATTTTTTTTTTTTAATGTTCAGTACAGTCTTTCACCTTCCAGTATCTCTAAGTAATGCCTGAAGTGTTCTGTTCAGTCAAAATATTTTTCTCACTTGTAGCAAAAAATATGGTCCTGGTCACAGGACCTCTTAAATCTAATAAAATCAGAATTCTGCTAGCCAGCTTCCTTGAAACAAGGATCTTACACACTGAAAGGTCATACACTCAGTTGTAAGAGAATATTAGATTGCCAGCTCTTTATCTTATGACAAATATTGGAGGATCTACAAACTTCAAGTAGGAGCACAATTCTCAATGTATGCACAGCATATAAATTTGAAGAACTTCCAAACAAAGTCAAAACAAGCTTTTAGAGTCAACATTTCAAGTTATTTAGGACTACCAAAAGCATACATGTGTCCCCTCCAGCAAAGCCATAGACTGATAATGTGTGGGACAAAATCTTGTAACTTCCAGCTATTAAAAAGCAAAAAAGAAACATCCCTAAATTATATATTCTTGTGTACATGCAAATTTTATTTAGGTGGTCAAGTCATCTTGGAAGACAACATACTTGCAGGCAGCATACATTTAAGCTCCACCAAAAACACATGACCATTAATCTCCTGGAGGATTTCACATAAAGCTGACAATTTTTGCTTCCACCAGCAATGCTTATTTACTAAATCCTGGACTGGACTTCAAGCTATCGTTTTGAAAAGAAAACAACTCATCTGCACAGCAAAGTACCATTCTGTCCTGGTTGTCTAGCAAGGACTCTTGATCTTTGCACCGACAAGTTTTATCAGCCCACTAAAATAAATCAATAAACAAACAAATAGATAAATGCCATCCTCCCCAAAGCTCAAGCAGATCCCCAGTAGGCAGGACACAAACCTGGCACAGTGCAGTTCACAGGCAGAAGCAGCACACACACACACATTTCAGACAAACAAAGCAAATAACATTTGAACATTCTTGCCAAATGAGATTATGCATTTATGTACTTCCCTCTTGCACATATGCACAAACCCACACATTACACAGCAAATAATGCTCACACAACCGAACAAAGACCCTTTGTTATTGTTTCATTTGGTTTTGCAAAATCCCCTTTGTCTAAAACTGAATTAACAATATTGCTAGAGCCCTAATAATTTAAACATACAAAGCTTGCAGAGACAGACCAGACTTCTTTTAGAGCAACTGGTCACATTAAAAAATACAGATATGCTTTGAGAACAGAAGCTCTTATTTACAAGCATCTTTATTCAGCAAAATAAAAAAGTAGCAAATATTGCAGCCATTTAAACACAGACTCTCTGGAAGGGCACATTGGAGCTTAAGGCTTATCACATCCAGCTGTGTTTTAACAGAATCTCTTAGGCTACCTTCCTCCCAAACAGAAATGCTAATAACCAATAAAATTAAAAAGCCACCTTAAAGAAAAACAACTCAAAAAATTCCAAAATCCAGCAAGTTGTCTCCCTGTTTTTAAAACCCAGCACCCTTAGAAGAATGTCAGTGTGAATGAAGGAATCATGGTAAAAGAAAATAAGGCATCTTCATAAGTAGAACTGAACAAAGTATGACACTAGAAGGGATCATTCAGGTAGCACTCTAATGAGGAACCTCTACAGCAGCCTTTCTTGACAGAGGCTGCCCTGACACACATTTATCTTACAGGGCTCAACAGCATCCCTCTGCTGACAAGACAGTCTCCTACCTGAAGCTTCATTTTCCAGCATGAATGCACATGAGTATCCTCAGTGCAGCTTTTCCTGGTTGCATGACTCCTGTTCTTCAGACTAAAGAGACAGAGGGGTGCAAGCAGAGCTGCAGTCTGCCCTACATTTGGCTGCAGATGAATAGAAAGAGTTGGTGCAGTACTTGCCTGGGCTTGTTTAAGTCGCCTAAATATAAATACTAGTGTAGCTTAAACTAGACTAACTACTTCCTCCAGCTGATTGCAGTGAAAAGAGCTTGTGATGAATAATGCATGAGAGCTCCTATGAACAGGCTCTATTCCTTGCAGCAGCTGATGTCCACCTCTCTCTGCTTTCTCAAAGCAATCCTTTAGGAATTTTTGTGCTATGGAGCATAACAATTCTCCAAATGTCCAAAGAGCAAGGAGGACGACCCTTCCAGATTAATTTCTTTCTTCATTAGTCAAATAGAGCTGGTGATTTTTTTTTCTTTAATAAAAATGTACACAGCTACAAGTCAAAGAAGGCATGATAAACACAGAACCATGTCTCTGGGACAATGTAACACTCGTAAATTCAGTTACATAGTAATTGATTTTTCTTTAGGGCTGTGATACAAGAGAAGCTGCATAAAGATAAATACTGAAGACAGCAAAACAAAGAGACAGACCAGACAATAATACTGTATAAAGAAGGTGGGGAAAAAAAGCCTATTGCAGCTGGTGAGTTCAGTTGACTGTTTACAGTAAGAAATATTGTTCAGGAGAAATTAGTGGTGGATAATATGGGGATAAGTTCACACACTTATTCTCTCAAGAAATAAATTTTGTTGCATCAGTAAAATTTTTCAAGCCAACTACAAAAATAAATTTCAGGTATTCTTCCAAAGAGTGAATGAACAGAAGAGTAACTTGCAAATAACTTATTTGCAAATACAATTAATGCAATAGGCAAATATTACTTGTAGATTCAGGTATATTTCTCAGAATTATTTTGCTTTGATTTTGTTGTCAGATACACATCAAGTTATTTGGCATTTCTGTATCAGTTACCCACTGCAATCTGTGTGACACTGCTGTCCAAACACAGCCGAAGAGGCTCTCAAAAGCTGTTAGTTTGCTGTAAAGGAAATGTGGCTTGTCAGTCTCCCAGGCAACAAGAATTAGGGCCAGAGGAAATGGCCTCAAACTGCACCAGAAGAGGTTTAGATTGGCGATTTGGAAAAAAATTTCACCAAAAAGCTTGTTCAGTGTTGGAATAGGCTGCCCAGGGAAGTGACTGAGTCACTATTCCCAGAGGTATTTAAAAGATGAAGATGTAGTGCTTAAGGGCTGTGTTTTAGCAGTATATTTGTGTTAGGTTAATTACAAGACACATACTGAGGTCTTTTCCAGACTAAATGATTCTATGATTTACGGTAAGAGAGCTCATGCAGTTTCCTACATTCTGAACCACACCTCTTCAGTTTGGGCATTACTTAATTCCCTAGATAGCTCTGAAATCACATGCCTCAGGTCACATCAGAACTAAAGACACAGTTCCTGCTTTCTACCTCCAATTCACACAAAAGATGACAGAGAGAAGGTGAAGATAACAGAGACCAGAAACAGAAAGGGATATTCAAAATACTAGTGTCATCTGAAGCTCAGCTGTGACTGCTGAGCTTTGTTACTTTGGAAGGACTCCTCTTTCACCTCTGCTAAAGGTGGTCCTCCTGCATGGATCAAAGCTTATAAACTTATTAAACTTATGTCTCTCTAGATGACATTATCCAGACCATTACATTTATTGTAGCTCTTTTGCTGTGATACCGTATGACCTCAGGAATATGACACACAAGGCACGGGAGAGGATTTACCTTTCCATCAACTGCACTTTTTTTACAGACCAACTCCATCTTTTTACCCTCATCAATTCTTGCCACATGCACTTTTAAATTGAAGTTTTCAGAGGACTGCACCCTATTCAAAATGCAGTTTTACCACAAAGTTACATGGCATAAATCTGGTGGCAAAGATCACTGTGAACATACTTTGTTTCTCACATCCTCCCTCTTACTCAAGGTCAAGGACAACACCCTGACCTAGACAGACCTTTTGTCTCATCCAACACAGCTGGTCCTATATCCTGTGCACTCAGTAACTCACTGTTTCTCCCTCTCCCTCCACAGAATACTCCTTTTAAAAAAGAAAAACTCCAGTGCAAAATCATATCCACACAAACATTATCAGCTCTACCACAACGTCTATGGAAACATTTCACTTACCAATATCCTACAGATAAACAAACCTCAAGGAGACAAAGTATCTTAAGATTTAAAAAGGGACGCCTTAATGTCTTCCTTCAGGCTTCTCCATTATGATTTTTGAAGTGGGAATCAAGAGGTTTCCATAGAATTAGCAGGGATTCCTACAGTGAGAAAGCAAGGGCTCTGCAGAAATCCAGCCTTGTGCGCCAGGTAAGCAATCAGGCTGCACATGACAGATGCAGAGCTGCTTTATAAAGAGAGCTTCTGTCTCTGCAAAGGAAACTAAAAGGGCTACTACACCTTGTCAGCAAATAAAACTTCTGCCTCACCTGAATTTGGACTGCTGTGGATTCACCACCCAGATGTTTTCTTTCATATCTGGAAGATAGTGTTGAATTCTGAGAATTTTTCTTTCCAAAGGCTCTAACGCTGACGCTAATGGACATGAATTGCTGGAAGGGAGGGGGGAAAACATGCCATAAACATGCATTTCTAAGGCTTCTATAAAGGGACCCACGTTATCTAAGCTCAGTTAAAAATCTCACATAACCCTCTGGACATTTACCCTCTTCCTCTTAGTACTTCAGGAAGTTAGGTGAAAGGTTAGGAAGGTTGGTTTCTAAATTCAATAGGTGTATTACTACCATTACAAAGATTTATGCAAACACAACAAGCTGGAAGAGAAATATGGTGCAGTTACGTTCTGCACCAGTATTACACCAGTGAACTCTCAGCAGAACGAGTGGCCCACAGTACTGCCCCCATGACACCAGGTGTTATGTGTAAGTTTCTGGGAGAAGCAAACCAGAACATAAACAGATGAGCATGACAATAATTAAACATTTTATTTTTGCAGACCATTCTCTCTACTGCATATTCAACTTAAAATATAATGTGAGAAATAAAGCCTATCTGCCTTCTAAAAAGGGTGCTTCACAGGGATTTAATTTTTAAAAAAGTGTTTTCCTAACTTTTTAAAGGATAATGTGCTCAACTGGTTTTTTAATCCATCCGTTCATTTGAAATCACGAGATTTGCAGTAAAAAACCTGCTTGTCCATTTATAGACACCCACTCCTACACAAAACCTGCAATTTCTATGTATCAGAGCTTCAGTAAAAAAACCCACATTGGAAACAAGAATATTGCAAGGCTAAAGCCATGTGGCAAACAACTCCAAAGTGACTTGCCTTCACAGATTTTTTAATTTGACTATCAAGAGTTAACATATTTGAGTCTTGCATCCCAAAATAAAGCAAGTTTTTTTTCTCAAATACTGAATATTTTCAAATACTGCAATCTAACCAATATGTTAAGTATCATGTTTGTGAAGTTAAAAAGAGCAGTTTAAAAATTAAAGGCATTCAGCCGAACAGCTTTGCATTTAATTTAATATGAGCAACATTTTGTAGCATTCTCCTGCATGCCTGAACAATCACGTTGCCAGTGTGAAAGGAAGAGATGCAGGAAAGGCCTCACCACAGCAAGAACAGTGCTTAGCAAAATCATCTTTTATTCATGTGCACTTATTAGGTGAAACTTGAAATAATGTGTGTGGAGTAAACTCATAGACATATCACTTCATTACATGCTTATGCTAGGGGCCAAGCTGAATCATTTTGGTTAAGCATTTAGCTACTGGCTGACCAGTTAATTTTACAGTCAAATTTGGTACAGTCTATTTAGTTTCTCCCATTTTTAAATAACTGCAACCTCCTGGGGAAATTCTCTACTAGACCATCTGCTCATTTCCAATAAATCCTCCTTTCAGACCTTACACAAATTTCTGAGCTGCCAATCAGAACTTCTTTGATGTCTTGGGTGAACAAAACCCCAACTATTCTGAATTAAAACCTGCAGTACAAAGAGATTAGTTATCCCCTGATCAGTAAAATAACAGCAGCAAAGCAGGTCATTTCTTCATTTCTCTTCAGCACACCTCAATCAGCAGATACACTCTTAGTGGATGAGCATTTACGGTCCTTCCCTGGCCACAGGACAGTCACAAGCCAGGGGCAATTCACTTCACATTTTCCGTTTGTTATTCTCTCTGGAGTTTCTGCAGGTCCAAGCACCTTGTTTACTATCATCTCAGTTGATACTGCCTGGGAACAGCTGATGAATGTTTTCCAGGTCTAAGCTCAAAGGAGGGTTGAGGGAAGGGACAACCAACTTGAACGGCAAAAAGTGTAATGGAGAAAGAAGGCATAAGGAGATGTAAAATATCAGGCAGTGTTTCCTGTCTCTGCATTCCCATAATCATGCTTGTGCAAGCACTGCTCTGCTCTTCTCTGACTTGTGAAACACAGCAGGCTTTGCAGATCCACTGATTCACCAGATTTTTTCCAAACAAACAAGGCTGAAGGGAGTTTCAGCAAACAGGGACACTCCGAACAAGCCAATGGACTTTGATCTGGCAGATGTTTCTCCAAGTGCTTGTGAATTTAACAATAGAAAAAACTAGTGAAGATTTTATAGCCATTTTTAATTAAATTAGCGCCACTGTCCAAAATGTACCAAGTGTTAAATTCCAGAGCCACTCTTCTAGCCCATGCTTCAATAGAAAAGGCAGAAAGACAGCAGTACCTGTTGGCAGCAGTTGAGTTTTGTTGATGCCTGTGTCTAACTCATATACTGCCACAGTCAATTCACAATACTGCAATGCAATTAAGAGCTGCTTACCCAAGTACTGTGGGTGTTAATAATGCAACTATAAAACAAGAGTGGGGTATAACAGTAGGACCTGAAGAATTTTTTAAAAAAGTACTAAAAGACTGACTACAGAAAAAATACAAAACCCACCAAAACCCCAAACCCACAAAAAGCAATTCAAACTATCAAAAACTGGATGGTTGACCATGAAATGAAATGGCCAAGCAAGTAAGGAGCATATGGAGCTTAGTAATGCTTTTATTTCCCCTCACATCTAGATTTTTGGCTCTTGGTTTTACTCTTTGGCCTCATAAAATGAGTTCAGACCAGTGGACTGTACACAAGCTCTCCCCAACAAAAACTGCACAGGCAGGAACTAGTTAAGTCACTTTCATAAACATTTGAGAAGTCATTAGGAGAAAAAAGTAAAAGCCAGAACTTTGCTATAAAGAGGAACTGTATGAGTTTCATCAAAAGTTTCTCAAAAAAAAACCCACCCCAAAACAATGGGGAAAAAAGAGCCACCCAAGAAAGCCTCACCCCAAAAAGCAACCCATCAGATGGAAAAATCACAACAGCTAAAACCTACCAAAACAGGCAAGAAGAATTTGTCAGAAGAAATACAACAGGCATAAGGTCAAGGCTCTGCGTTAAACACCCCAGAAAAATTCTGGTTATAAACCAGAACATTAGACTTAAGTTATTTCTGTCCTGATGATTGAAAGCCAGCAGGGCTATAAAAACAGGTTGATCTCATCCGCCTTCCTTCACTCTGCAATCCAGAGACTTGGGTGTGCCTCAGGTTTACTACTGGTAGGCAGAGAGAAGTCAGTGTTAAAAAAGGACTTTAAAAGAGTACTTCTTGTGTTCCAGTTGGGTACCCCTCCATCATTCTTGGGACAGATGGCATGGGAGCACTAGAGCCTGCCACTGAGTTCCTGGTGGGATATACGTGAGCAGTGAGACCACAGGAAACATTTTCATGAAGAGGATAAACCATGAGAGTACATTTCAGAGGGGGCAAGAGGAAACATACCTGGCTTTTACTGGATGAGGTGCCAAGGGATGGCACTTTTAAAGTAGTTCCTTTAAATAAGCAGCTGTAGCACCAGAGGTGGAGAGAGGTCAAAGAGAAGCCTTTAAGGAATTGCTGGGCTATAGTAGTTATTATTTATTTTCTAGATGTTTACAGGTGGGCTTCTGGGACAAAGGTAGGACTTAAACTAACCAAGCCACTAAAATATTCAGACCTAGATGTCAGAACTCTTGAAGCAAATACTTGGATCTCGAGATCTGTCACAATCTGTACATACAATCTATATGATTTCTGATCCCTCCTGAGGGCAGCATGAGGATTCCTGGCAGTTTGGAAGCATGAGGGCTGGACAGAGGCTGAAACTGGCAATGATTTCAGGAGATAAGCAGCTGCCACCAGTCATGCTCAGCAGGGGGACTGGGTGGACTGGGGACAGTTCAAAAGGCTCATAAATCTAGGAACAACAGCAGCGCTCTTTGTTGTATCTACATTCAAGAAGAAAAAGAGGTTTATAAATGATAAGGAGAAAAACCCCAGCATTAAACACTCTGGCGTAAACATGATACAGCTGGAACTGAAGCTCAGAGGGAACAACACAGCCCAGACATACAGGTTGTCTTCTCTTTCTCCCCACCTGCATTCATGGGAAAGGTTCAGTTTCCCAAGGAAACTACAAGCTCCTATACACTTCAGTCAGTTCACTCTAGTAACCATTAAAATGCATCTTTCAGAATGGCATTAGTTATTCAGGCTCCAAAACACACAGAACAAACACTGTAAATGAAACTCTCATACCTGGGCACATTACCCACTCTTGAAATTCTCCCCACTAACTCTTGCAGAAGAAATAACCCTTAAAGCAGTTGTGCTCAGGATGTGATTGGGAGGAAGTGCTGCCTTATTGCAAACATGCTCAGCCCATCTGTTGGGTGGGGCTTCTTTGCCAGTCTGTTGTCTCCTATTAACATTTTCCAAAAGGTCTGTTTTAGCTCAGCAGAACTCCCACCTTTACTATGTCTGATATAGCGGAGTGTTTGCTTCTATTTCCCTTCTCAAATGTTTCCATCTAAAAATGGAACAAATGATACTGATATAAAACATGTTCAGTGGTGAAGATCTGACTGATGACAGATTTGATGTTGGCCTTATCAAATGAAGACATCACTTCTGTTTCTACAAGTCTGGTGCTAACGCAGACATCAGTCAATATTTTCAATAATAATATGGAAATTAATTTAAAAAAACAACATTGGAAACTCTCTGCCAGTTTTATTTACAGGTGACACAAAGCTTAGCAGGCTTATGAGGCTTACAGACACTTCACAGATACAGAGCATGTGAAATTGATTTGGAGAAAAAACCCCACAGTACTAAAACTGCCTTTTATTTTCACTGAAGAGACACAGGCTGTGATTGCAAATTATATGGGTTTCAGCAAGTACAGCAGAGGATTAGATGTAGAAAGCTGTAGAGAAGTGACAAGTGGAAATGAGAACCTGAATGGGGTTTGAGGACAGGATCAATGCCATTCACCCCTGCACGACAGCAAGCAGTTTTCAGTTTTCCCATGGAACTGCCCAGGTAGCATTGGAGAACTGAGGGTAGACAAAAACTGGAAAGCCACTGAAATCCTACCAGCAAAAGCAGCACAGCTTGCCTTGGAATTAAGACACTTGCTTTTCCAGTGTCCTAACCTTTACTTTCAAACAGGACAAGAGAGGCCCCAAAAGGATATCCTTCCATCCCTCATTCCCCCTGCCCCATTTACAATGCTGAAGGAAACAGCCTGTTGGGTGACATTCCAGAATTTTATCTGTAAGTTTTTAGATAAAGTGAATGACCTCACTTGTTTTCAACACGCAGGTCCAAACACAATTTAAGAGCTTGTTTCAATTAGTCAAGAAAGAGCCGCCAGCAACTAGCCATGGTTTCTGTGCAGTGTGATGGTGGCTGGCAGGGAAACAAACTACAAACACAGAAGCTTTACCCTTCATCTTCAAATCAAGGTTGGAAGCTAAAGAGCCACTTCCAAATACCATGAATAACAGGTTCAACGTACAGGGGTAGCTACATGCAGTATAACACACGTAATTCCAAGTCAGATGTGGCCACCCCTGCTGGTCTTCGGTGTCACAAACCTCACAGGTATCCTTAAAATAAAACAAGTCATTTTCAACCACAATGATGGGAAAAGGTTTTGAGGATGGGAGGCACTACTTTTATGTTGACTCCAGCTAGGAATTAGGACAATCAGCCCTCTATTACCAGTAATTATAAATTACTAAAAATTATATATATAGATATATGCACACACAGGTATGTATGTTCTGATTTGCATATTAAAACCATACAGAATAGGTGTTTTTTTAAAAAAAACTTTAATCTGTACCTCCACCATGCCTGTTCCCTTTCTGCATGAACTTCATCACTATATAGTGATACAGAATTTTTGCTTGCTGATTTAGAGCAATTATAAGCCAAATAGTCAAGTTTTTCTTATATATCACAAAAGAGAACCAGCTCAGTCCTATTCCCAGCTGTAAGAGAGAAGGTATCTTCTCTTAGATGAAGCACAAATTAATTAAGCACTGGCAGTACACAGTGGTCCTAACTTGCTAATGTTCCCATGAAGTACCCTAGTGCTTCCCCTGTCCCTACTTTACTTAAAACAGCTATGGTTTAAATTTAGAGGCACGCGGTTGCTGTGCTTCACTTTTCCCAAATATCTCAACTGTGGAGCATGAAAACAAACTCCTCTATTTAGGGGTCAGTACCACAAATCTGCCTGTGGATGTTTCAGTAACTCCAGTGTCTCAGCCAAAGAGGACGTCACATTCCAGTATTTCATGCGGAACGAAGCTGCTTAACTGTTTTCAAGTTAACCAGCTCAGAGAAATTAAGATGCAAAAATTAGCAAATGTTTCACTTCATTACATACAAGGCTACCTTGCAATCTTTACCCAAATAACATGCTTTCAGCCATCTGATTAACAGTAAACATGCCTAAGAATACTGGAGGGAAGCCAAGCCCAAACAACTATTTCCTATTCTCTGGGATCAATCAAAAGTTTTCACTGTTATGCACAAAAACTGAAGCAAGAAAGTATCACAGAAACCACTGGCTGAGGTAAATACACGTTGTTTCAACCTGAGCAACCCATTAATCACCTCCTCTTGCATCTAATGCTTGGGAATATTACTAGAAATAAGCAGGCAGAAGATTGCCAGGAAAAACTTTACAACTGGCATGGGGTTTGTTCATCTAGTCATAGCTAGTTAAAACCCTTCTGATTTTGCAATTTTCTCTTCAGGAAAAGCTATCAATGTGTTACAAGGCTGCTCCTTCACCAGTCTACAGGAAAAATGAGTCAATTGATTAGGTGATATTCAAAACCACCAAGATCAGCATCTTTTAAACTTCTAAAATACCTTTTTTAGGCTACTCTCTCTAAATTCTAGGAAAAGGATAATCTCATACCTCTTTTAAGAATTTGATGCCAATCCATAATCATCACATATTACGTACAATACACTTAACTAATGAAGACAACTACCCACTAGAGAGTGAATTTGACTGCAGAGTTAAAAAAAACAAAACACCTGGACAGACTTTTTAGAAAAAAACAGCCATAAATACTTCTATGTCTGCAAGACCTACTGCAATGATTTTCCAAGGTGTAAGTACCAAAGAATAGCAAATACAATTATCCTTCAAGGCAGTGAGGCCCACCGGAAATCAGTGACTCCAAATCCAGCTTTGATATAGACTTCAGTATGTTATACAAAAAATATAGATGTATGCACCATTTCATTATTTGAAGATCTCTGAAAAACCTAACCATAAGAAGCAAGGCTATTACTTAAAATATTCTAATGTAAAAAATACACCAAGAGTTGCTTCTACACTCATAGAATCAGAGAATATGAATATCTGTGCTAAACACACCCACTTTCAGTTACCCTGAAAGATGCACAATGTGTGTGCAAAGCGGCTGGTGACAGAGCCCCAGACTCCTGCCTCCAGGAGCACCAGAAATGCTGCACGCTTGAAAACCATGGTGGAAACATGCAGTGCTCACTTAGCACAGGGGTGAAGTCGAATGCTGCAGACTCAGGGACAACCCTCTTCCCTGACACTAACAACTACCTGCAGTCCAGGTGCACATGGAATTAGATGAGGTCTACATTCAAGCAAATGAAAAAACTATTAACAGGCCATTTTTACTCATTTTCATCAACATCAAAGTAGTGTTTTACAGGAAGAGAGGACTGAGCTGTAAATAAATGTAAACCTTGACAAACAGGTGATTCCGCTCCTTCCTTTCTTTTTGAAATTTCATTATTGACTGCTAAAAAATTAAATTCTGAATTTCACCCACTGACCTCACATAATATATATACAGGCTTGCTCAGTAATAAAAGTATGCTTTGACTTGTCGCTGTCATGCAAAAATCACCATAAAAAATTTCTTAAAACAGGAACTATGCCTTCTGCCAGAGAGAAACATGTTTAGTAGCAGATGAGAGACCATCACTTCTGGGACCAAGAGAAACTAAATGAATCCCAAAGGTGGATTTTGTTTCTATGTGTGAGGACTACTGACTCAGAAGGCTATACTCCTAAGAGCTTAGATTTCAGCAAAACAGGGAGGAGCAATTTCTGAAGAACAACTTCCCCTACCCCTGTCAAGAATTATTCACACATGGCATAAAAGCCAAGTGGAATTAGTTAAGTTCAAGGTGAAAATCAAAGCCTATTTATAATTTTGCTGAAGTTTTAACTGTAAACCACTGCGGTGCAGAGTTTAAGGGGAATCAGCAACTTAAAACTAGACACAGTTTTAAAACTCCTTGAAGGTTCAAGCACATTAAGGGTACTACACCATGCCTCCCTGGCAGAATTGTTAGTCATTGTGCTTCTTTTAAAACAACCCAAAACACCCGAAAAAACAATCCAAAACCCAATCTACTTTATTTCACAATGTAAAGAATCATATCGGTCTGAAAGATCAAATCAACAAAGTAATTCATTATGCATGAGGCAAAACATGCATATCAATGCATGAGGCAAAACATCCTACAAGAGGAAAAAAAATCTGTATTTCTGGGGTGTCTCATTTACAGAAATTACATTTAATAAACAATGAACACAGGTATTTATATGCACATATACATCACTGGGATCATGACTAACACACATGTCCCATTAGAAAGCAAACAAACACGCATGCTTCTGCCAGGGAACAAAAAAAAATATAAACTCCAAAGTTGTGAGCTCACATCCAGGGCTCCCTTTATGGAATGTTGTTGCACATTAACATACACCAGAAACATTAACAGACCTGCAAAACACCAAAGTGTACATGACTATCATGTAATTAAACAGCATCAGCACTTCTCTTAGAATACAGCACTTTTTTTGAAGAATGACTCTCAGCTTATTTAAGTGAGCTGCTAATAAAAGCCAAACAGATTCTGTTAATATCAGAGAGGTGGTTTAAAATTCAGGTTAATGCAACAGCTAGAGATCGTAACCATTAACTCTAAGTTTCTTGTCTTGAGACATCAAAGTAAGGAGCTCACATGCAGTAAACAAACTCAAACCAGAGACTGTAAACAAATGAGTGATTATAAGCAAACTGCAAAATCTGAAACTGAAGAAGCTTCTTCTCTGAAGAAATACTACCTAAAACTCTGCTGCTGTATCAACTGCTGTTAGTTTTCGTAATGTTTACTGGATTTTTAAAAGAATGAGTTTTCTCCCCATTTCCCTCAAAACCCTTTCAGAAACCACTTCCCACACTTTGCCTTTTGTAATTCATCCCCACTCAGCAGCCATCTGCTCCTTTCCTCACACACACATGCTGTACACATTCCAAAACAAACACAATGCTGAATCAAACAGCGTGATCTGACTTTTTTGTTAGGACTGCTCAAGCAGGAGCAGCTCCCTCCCGTCCCATCCCTTCCCTCCCACTTCCTGCCTCCTCTCTTACCCCCTTCACTGGGGTTTCCTGGGAAGCAGCATGTGCTACCTTCCAAGAGTAGGGCTCCAGAGGACCAGCTTCTCATCCTGCACTCAAGCAGAAGTGCAGGCAAGTTACAACATTTTGCACATTCACCATGACTGAGATGGAGCAATATTGACCTTTAAGTGGAAGACCCCTCTGCTCCCCACATACCCCATGCCCACCACGTTCTGCAGCAGAGCTTTGGGCCATCTTCACAAGCATCTGCATATTGGGACTCTGGCAAAGTGGCCATCTCAAAGGACTAGTGACAAAGGCTTCCAGCTTCTCAGCTTTTATCCATACACCTGAAGTCATTTACAAGTCTAGGTAGCAGCGCCAGCCCTCTTTCACAGATGGGAGTCAGGATAGCACAAGAACCCAAAGGATTTGCCCAATACCATCTAGCAGGTAAGACAAAAACAAATCCCAAATTACAGACATGGCTTAATTCAGGCCTTGCTCCACTCTGTGCTTCTTGATAGTTTTCCAGATACCACACCAAAGGCAAGGTAAGCACACTCTTGCCAGGAATACATGGGACAGTAGAAGAAAGCCTTTAAGCTGGCAAGGGGCAGGAAGAGTGGAAAGTGTAACTTTTTCTGAGAAATGCTTTATGATCCATTGAAAAACACATCAAATGAAAACCAGGATTTGAATTGTCAGGAAAGGTTTTTACAATTCCCACCAACTCTGAGTCTATGGCTACAGTACAGCAGGAGAAGTACATTCTGTTTCTCACAGAAGGGAGAAAAAATACTCAGACAAAAATCCTTCCATAGTTAGCCAGTTTCTATACAAAGCAAACTTCAAAAAGGAAAAATGCCAACCCCTGTGTTAATATATGATATAGCTACACATAAACACACAAATTGCAGTACAAAAAAAATAAGAGGTAAAATTCTGAAAGGATTTAGAGCCTGGCTGCTTAATGAATGATTTAGTTTATTAGGCAAGCAAAACCAAATACACACACAGAGCTTTACAAAGCCTGAGTATTTGGACCAAGTTCAGCCACTCAGAGACCTCATTCATAGCTCAAAGTCCAAAAAGTGAATGGAAAAAGTCACAGAGTGCTTCTGTACCAGCTCTCTAAGTGTCACTCTATATTCAACAAGGAAGCACACACCTTTACCTTGAGAATACTGATCTGTGACTACAAACTCTTGCAAATGCATCAATTGCCCTTTTTTTTTTTCTCAAGTCCTGCTTTTCCAGTAAGAATTTGAATCAATAGGCCACAGTGCCTTTCCTGTTAGAGCATGCAAGGAGATCATTACAAAAGCAGAAGAACTTTATGAAGACGCATCACACTGTGCTTCTCTCACCATAGTTTCATCCAGACAAATTAAGCACTCAGTATCTTCCAGGTGACAGCTTTGAGAAGTACCTGATTGTCAGGGACAATCACAGCATCTCTGCCGAGCTTGTAGCAGCCAGTAAGACTACACAGCACTTAGAAAACAAGAGAATTGAGCAGAAGGGAGTTTCAGTGGATCAACTGGAATCAGCAAGTTTAAATCTGATGACAATTGATCTGCCCCTGTCACAAATACTGTGTGATCTTTGATGACAACTCAGTACTGATTCCCAGATTGAGGCTATTGAGAAGAAACAGTACTGTGCCCAGAAATTACTTGCACCAACATCTCATGATCTCTCATTCAGTCACTGATCCCACCCATCCCTGATCTGCTTATGAGATCTGCAGAGATCACAGCACAGGAGGCCACGGTTGGTGCACATTTTTAGAAGAGCAGTGAAAAGCTACTGCTGAGGGAGCTTCACTCACTGAGGTACCACTAACAACTTGTAGCAGACATCACTCTGCTTCAGTGAGGAAGGCAGAAAGCTCTCAAAAAGACAATGCTATAACATAACAAACCCAGAACAACACCTCAATCACATGCCAGCATTGTTTCCTTGTTTCCCATCAAACCCTGAGAGGTGTCTGCTTTTGCAGCATTAGGAAACATTGCTGCCAGCATAATGACCACCAAACAGGTGAAGGGGGGTTGTAGCTTCTCACACACAATAGACTGACTCTCCCCTAAATCAGGTAAGCATGAAGCTATTCCTAGTGAAGGGTAAGTAAGAAGCTAAGGATGGTTATTAATAGCCCTTAAAGCTATCAGTTCATCTGAGTTAAATGCAAGAGTAATAATCCCTTTATGACCTTCCTTATTTTATTGGGGAAACGGAAAAAGTTTCATTAAATACTGCTGCTAACCTCAGATTTCAACTATTTTAAATGATGAAAATTAATCTGAATCTTCCAGGCTCTGTTATGCATACTTATCATTGAGGACATAGACCAGAAATGGTAGGCAAAAGCCTTTCCTCTTAACACTTCTTCAAATGCAATAGGATTTTTGCCACAGCCTTCCACAGGTGTTGGGTCTACAATTGAATTTGCCATGAAGCATACCCAGGATATAGGTACCAACAAGCCAAAGGTCTAGTTTGAAATAGAAAAAAATTGAAAGCAAGACAAAATTTCATCTGCTAGATGACACTCTACCTTTATTCACCTTGGCTTTAGCCACAGCTTGTTAATAAAGAGGGGAGATTCGTACATGAGTCTGCTCAATCTATAAAGTGCACACCTGAAAATGCACTTGTGGTCTAAGAAACTTGGTATTACAAAGCAAACCTACATACTTATCTGTAAAATAGTACTATTGGTTTTGACTGTGGTTTGTGGTCTGATTTTGTTCAGATTGTCAAGTGGCTTTGTACAACTCAAAATATTTTAAGATCACAGTGTACACAGTTGTTGGAGTTGCTTACTGTTCCTGCACAGAAAAAGTAAGAAATTTACTATTCTTATTACATAATAAAGGTAAGGCAAGAAAATCATGAATCAAACTATGAAATTATGCACATTTTTCTCAAAAACTATTTTATGTTTTTGTAGACGTAAGAACTGCAGGCCAACCACAACATAAAGAAATAACTGTGACCATTGTCTAATGGGAACTTACACAACTGAAATATCAAAGTATTGAAGTTACACTGACTTTGTACTGAAACACCTTCTGTCTCAGTTTCCTAGTATCAATCTCTTGTAGAGATTGCCTAGGGCACAACTACCTGCAACCGCTCAGCAGATTTGCCCAACACAGCATCACGTTCAGCTGCATTGCTGCTCTTTATCCTGGAGCTCTATCTCAACAGAAAACAGACATTTTGAAACCAAAACCTGATTAAAAATATGACAAGGATAATCTAGAAATTCTTTTTCTCTTGCATCCCATCTCCCCTTTACTATATTCTTTAAATATGAGCAAAATCCAGTCCTGCCCAGTGGGTCTTGACTGCATCCAAGAGTTAACAGGGACTCTGACTATAAAGTATCCTTGAACATCCTAACTGATCCAATATGAAAATTTAATTGGATTGGCCAAAGTCAGCACATTAACAACTGGATTGCCTTCTAGCTCATTGGAAGATCCAGCATTAAAGTTTAACACCACAAGCAGGAGAGAGGAAGGGAGTATAAGAGCTAGCTCATGTGCACAGGAGCAGCCACTGTGTCAGTATAGCTGCCAGCTCACCCAGAGCTCCAGCTGTTCCAGATGTAGTTTTGGAAGAATGCTGGACACCTGGGGCTGAATGAGTACACTAATGGAGACAAAAAAGACAAGACTTGGGAAACACAAAGTGTTTCCAACTTAGCCTAATCTATTGCTTGCATGGTCCCACTTCCTCTTCAACACTGCACATATTTAAACAAGCATTCTGTTCTGTTTCTAATGTGCTACAGCTTGAAAATATAAAAGCAACCCAGCAAGGGGAACAATAATCAACATTTCAAGTAGTTATCATGAAGAAACACAGGGGATATTTGTTAACACTGAAGCCATGTGTTGGAAATGAAAAACATGTTTAGAAGGAGAGTTGGGACTCTCACTTCTGGGCCCCACTGCATGGTTAGAGGCACAAGTTTTTCTTCTGATCTGCCTCCTAAACTCCACTGCCCTAGAGCAGGTAGTAAATTCACAGCAGTGCCCTGCCTTTGACAAAGGAGCTGTTTCACTCTCAGCACATACAGTTACTACATGGGAGAGCACAAAAGGGAGGAAACAGCAGAGCCCTCTTACCTAGGGACCTGCCCAGACAGTAACTATATGCGACAGATGCGAAGTGACAGATTCCAGCAGACCCCTGAGACAAGGTGCTTTATGGATTTGCAGCATCTCCTCTATGATAGTAATTTCTTGCCTAGTTCTGGCAACCAAAGGCAGCAGTGTGCCAGGCTAATTAATTACTGATTTAAGAATGTGAGGGGCTACAATCCATTTTAAGGTGTTACTAAGGAAAAGACTCAAAAAAGCCAGTAGCAGGACAGTTTATTTCTCCTGGTGACTTTGATAGGTACAATCTTGACAGCTGTCAGGTGAGATGGGTAGTCAGGGCAAATTAACCTAACACATCAGAAATCACTCTTTTACCCTACTCAAAGTTAGTGTTGGTGAATCCTTTTCTGTAACATGACAGCACCTTTCTAGTCCCTTATGGAGAAGCTATACCCTGTCTATAATCAGCACCGCTCTAGGTCTCCTCAGAGTTAACCACTGCTGAGCAGACCACAAAGGAAGCACTGCAGCCGTACCATAATGTGAATGCTCTCCTGATGTCATTTTGTGTTAAAGCTAAAAAACCACAAAGAGGTTTCTGTGGAACTGACAGATAACATAAGATCAATGCAATACAGTGCACATTAAAGCATGATACATATTAAGGTTCTTGGGCTGGATCAGACACAGCCCAGATAAATAAGGTTGACATGTGAAGACCAGATAGTCTAGTCTTCTTCACATGCTATTACAAACTGTTAAGTAGTGAGTGTATTGACTGGGTTCTACTGGACTTATAATCAGTAGATACTACAAGTATTTTTGCATTAGGACCACAGCAAGACTTCAGATTGATTCCACTCACAGACATGCACCCAAGTTAAGAATACAAATCGTATTCCATACAACATTACAGTATGTATATATACACAGGGGTGTATATAGCCTTCCTTGTGATATTCTAGTCACTTTGAAATACAACACAGCTACTACATGCCACCAAGAGCAAAGGAAAACAGGATGCATAGCTTCATATAGGGGTTCATACTCCATATAATTTCTCTTTAACTACACCTGCAACAGCTTCTATAATAATGGTACTAGAGTCATCATCCAAATCCCTACCCACCTTGAATTCTTATGCAAAACAGATGGCTATAGCTTGCATTTTGTAGAAGTTACTCAACCACAATATCTAGAATTTTGCAGCCAGCAGCTTTAAAATAGCAAACACAAGAATAAGACAGTAATTTGGTTGCATTTGTCCTCATTAAGAGCAGCAGTAATGCAAGGAGTTGGGGCTTTAGAACAGAATCAGGTCTGATTTGGTAACTTCTATCATTTTATACTTTGATAACTTCCTGTGAAAATCAAGCATATCTGACAGTACCTGTTCCTCTTTTTCTTTGGTCTTGCTCCTGGAGACTCTGGAAGAGGTAACATCCTGAGCTGGAATGACAGAGATTTGATGCAGTGGCATGTTCATCACACCGCCTTGTTTGGTCCTATCATTTACAGGAAGGAGGCTTGAACGCAGTGCTCATTCTGTGCCATTGTAAGGCCTTGCAACTAAAAAATAAAAATATTAGATGATGTTAAAGTAGCTTGAAATGCCATAATTTCTAAACCAAAGCTATGCCATCCACTGGACCAAGACATATGCCTCATTTTCTCTGGATTTTGGTGCACTTGCTGGGTAAGAAGAGACACAGAAATTTTAAAGAACTTTAACTAGACAGGTCAGAGCACAATTAATGCAAAATGAACAAATAAATTCTCAACCAGTTCTGAGAGAAGAGCTAGAGGGCAGGGATCATGCTTGAGTTTGCTTGGATAGAGAGAAGGAGGAAGAACAGCTCTCCAAGCTGGGCATGCTACCTGGAGGTGTAGAGAACAAAGCTCATACAGGTAAGTTTCCTAAACTGCCAACCCCCCATACTGGATCAAACTGCCTCAGGAGTCATCCTAAAACAAAGTGAATGCTGTGGCTTTGGCTAAAACCAGGAAATAGCATGCACTTGGCTCTCATTATTCATATAAACCTGAACTACTGTCAGTTCAAAGATGTATCACATGAGCTGTTCCTCTCCTAAGACTATTACAAATTAATGTAATCAAAATCCCTCACTAGGGATTGTGAATTCACTGGATGGACTACACACACTTTATCCTTCTTTTACCAATATAACAGGGAAACATTACACATAGGAAAGACAGTGATAGATGTAAATTAGCCCAAATCAGCAATGCTAATCTGAAAGGCAGGCATAATTAACCACACCTTTTATTAGATTAGTGAAGTTTTATTAAATAAAAAGCTTTTTAAAACATGCAATATCATGGAGTGTTTACTTGGAATGTAACTTGCCACAAATGAGACACAATCAATTGTGTTTGAAGTACAGATTAGAAGGGAATTAACACAGCAGGGGATATATTAAACAAGGCAACTGAATGATGCACTGTTCTTCTGTTTCCCTAACATACCAACTTCTTGTTTGGCTAGTTTTGAATCTGAAAAAGCAGAAAACAGAGACTAGAAAAATGGCCTATGTATTAGATTGTTTAATAATTTGGAAGTAGTACAGCTTAGCACTTAGTACGTACCCTTAATATATGCAGCACACATCTTTTATTTAACATTTAATTGGAAGTTTAGCAGATAGAACCAGACAATTCAGGATCTTTCGTGGAATCAAAAACCTAGAAGGCTTGGCCTATTTCCACTAGGCTCCACAGGAATACTGCCATTGTGTATAATGAAAACACAATCAACTCTTTTGACTGGTTTTGATTAAAAAATAGGAAAATAGTGTTGTAAGTGCCAAGGCACTTTATATGGAGAATGATAGTTCACTATCCTCTTTTCACTGAGGGGGAAAGAATTATCAAAGGTCATAGAGCAAATCAGGAACAAAACCAAAAATGCATGCAAGGCCTGCTGCATCCCAATCACACACTCCATCTGCTGCATGATGCTGTTTGCCTGTTTGAGCACTCAGCCAAGTTCAAGAGCTTTACTGACACGTGGGCAGGATTTATATTACTCCCATAGAGGCCAAGACAGAGCATCATAAAGCATGCATGAGAGCTTTAAAAGCAACGCCTCCGTAACTTTCAGGCATCACTTACTTTAAAAGTAAAATAAATCAGTACGCATAAACTAGCAACAAGGATACTTCCTTACTGGAGGACAAATTTAAACATGAGATTTACCAGCATTATTGAATCCCAGCATAAAGAGAAAACACAGAACCTCCTCAGATCCTCCCCACACCTGCTTAGTTACATCCTCTAAAAGAGCCAAGCCAGAGGGAATATAAACATGGGCTGAGATGGGATTATCAAACCACAATTAACAAGGCAGGAAGGGAAGGTATTTTCCCAAGAAAACACAGAGAAAGGAAATCGAGAGAACATTATGCTTCAGTGAAAATATGCCAGGTAATATGTTCTGTACTGTTGCCAGTGATAACAGCAAAAGGGAAGGAGCTCTGCTCTGTGTCTCCCCTTGAAAAAGGTTCTGGGCTTGCAGGCAAGGACACGTTATGACTATAAAGAGAACAAGGAAAATTATTGGAAAACACAGTTAACCCTCTCTGATGATGGTAAACAAGTCAAACCAGTTTTTTTGCAGGTACTTCAAGGACAGCATGTGTTAGAATTCTTTGAAAGAGCTCGAACAGCAGATACAATCCAACTGCATATTCAAAGATGATGTGAAACAGCCCTCCTCTGGTAAAGAAGCCTGGCAGACGCTTTAGTAAAGCCTGTCTTTGTTCAAGGGTGGCTTAGAAAAAGCTGCCAAATAAACCCAGATGCCACTCTGTCACCATTGCATCCCCAATCTGCCGAGTCCCTAACAATGTACACAACTCAAATTCTGTCTGTATCAACCTAAAGCACTTTAACTCCACAGTACTAATTAAAGGATAAACTTACGTGAACGAACAGACCATCTGCAGTGCTGAGTACAAACAGACAAAGATGCCAGAAAAGCAATGCCACTCCAAGCCAACCACAAAGCGAGTTATGACAAGTTCCACAGGACATTTCACAGCTAATTCAAAGGTGAGGTGTTGAGCACCTGCAAAGTGTGATCCAAACGCACATCAAACTAGGGGCTTGCCAAAAGGAAGAAATGCTAAGGTAAGGAGATTGCTCCCAGACAGTCCCTTTTCTTCAGGATTCCAGTTAGATGCTTAGTCTCTAACTCACACAAAATGAGAATTCCTCTTTACTACAGCATCTCCATCCAACAACAGAGTACACTTGCCCAGGAGGTGGCAGGTAAGGGCTCAGCTTTCTCCTTCACTGTGTTTTATTTGGTTCATAACTTCCTGCAAAACTGGCTGGGGCACATGGAAATGCCAAAAGAGAGGACAGCCTGAAGCTCAGCTGTTACTCTTACCTATAGCCACTGGTTTCTAAAACATGGACTCTACCCATACTGCCATTGCAGAGAGCCTTCAGAAACAAATGCCATTTCAAAAGAGGTCAAAATCCTGGCTGCAGAGCCCCCAAATGATCTTAACTCAGTGAAGCTAAGATTCCACCCACTCAGGTAGTCCAGTTTTGCTTTCTTCAGGACAGGCAAAACTAAAAATGCAGACACCTGGAACCACACCACCTGAGTCCTCATTACGTTGCTAGAACCATATAGCTGCAGCAAAACCAGTCAGATTCAGAGAAAACAGGACAAAGTCTCTCAAAGGTAGTTGAGAAGTACAAAAAGAAGGAAAAGCACACACATGACTTGGGCCTGGTGGCTGGGGAATTCCCCCGAGTACATCTGATAGAAGCAGAAAATGAGGTTTTTCTGGGTTATCAGCATGAAGTACTTGGTGTTAAGGAAACTTTCATCCACATGACTCTCTGGCAGTCACACTCCCAACACCAGAGACTTTCACTGCTGGGACTAAAGCCCCTTCAGAGCAGGCAGCTCCTGTGAGCCCACAAGACCCCTGCTTGACTCCCTGCACACTCCATTCACACAGTCAGACCAGGTTTCCTTACTGGTTTGGCCCCACGTTTCCCATGGCAGCATCTCAGATGTCTTGTTCCACAAAACCATTTATTCACAGTTCAAAAACACAGAAACAGCCTAAGCTGGTGCCTCCAAGGAGTACCCCCATCAAAAGACCCCCTAGGCTTTTATCCCATCAGTCTACCTACACACAAATCTTGCTCTTCCTCCTGAGTCCTCTGCTCCTGCTGTGTCTCCCAGTATCCATTCACCTCACTGGCATCACACAGGTTCATGCCCTTTGTTGTCCAAGAGAATGGAAATTCATGGTCTCTCATCTCAGACTCCCACCCAGAGCTCAATCTGCATCTTGCAATCTGAACTACCTACACAGATGTATCCCTCAACAATGAGAAGGGACAAAAACAACAGGAAACCTCAGTATAACAGAAGGAGGTGGAAACCACTTGAATTCCCACTTCAATCATCCACCCCGTCAAGATCTCAGTTTCCCGAGTGACAGCAAGGACATGAGATCAACCAAATGATCTGTATCTTGCTGGATTGGAGTGTCAAGTGCCATCGAAAGAACCCAGATGAAAGTCCTCCCTCACCTGCCACTTACTGCAGCCCTCTGCCCATTACATGTTCCAAAATAAAGGCTAAACTACTGTTTGCCAAGGATTCACAAAGATCCTGTCTGTGATTTGGTACCTATCAGAGTCTACAAACATGCTATCTGAACAGCAGATTCTATTAGGTCATTTATACTTCAGAAAGTCCACCATATTCCCTTTCTACATGGAATCGCTGGAAAACTTCAACAGAAGGTCTGGAGCTGTAGTGGCACTGGCTGCTGATGTACACAGGCCTTACCATAAGAAATGCATCCTGAGGATGCATGTGGGTGTGTACAAATGGTTTGTATTACTCAGAAGGGGAAAAAATACAGCAGTCAAATAGGTCAGCTGCTTTCCTGTTTCAAGTACAATAGGTATTCTGGATTAAAAGAATATGTCTTTATATGCATGAAAGGTATGCTCTGGAACCTGTGGCAGAAGGAAGATGATAGTTACTAACAGAAGGGAACTGGAAAGGATTTCACCTGTGAGTTGTTCTGGTCTGCCCCAAGGTTTCTTACCCTTCTCTTCACCCCAGCAGTGATGGTGAGCAGCATCACTTATGTCCGTGCTCTGACAATCTGTTGCAGGGTGGATGGGGTAAAAATAAAGCAAGAGACCACTGATGTCCATGTAATGCAGACACTTAAGTACCATCCACTGCTGTGACAATCCTGCCATGGAATAGATTAATCTGTAGACTGCAGGGCACCTTCCAGACGCAGGCTGAAATTTCTGCTCTGAGACTCTGTGGGTCACTGCCATGCAATCTGGTCTTCTGAAACTTCCTCTCTATGCAGAACAAAACCTGACCAACCCCAAAAGGAATGGAAACTCCCCAAAGAAATTTGACTGCTGGTAGATGGTGCAACATCTTCATCAGCTGGCTTACTTTCTCATAAGACTTGAAATAATTTATAAATGCAGATTTGGAATATTTTCTTCTGTTGGAGATCCTGATATGCAATCTCAAAGCTCTATTTAAAGAGCTCCTTTGCTTTTGTGTATTTGTCGTTGTTCTGAAGGTAACAGAAGCCCTCATCCAGTGACTTTAGCAAATTCCTGTGCACATCTTAAATTTTCCTAGCTACTTTGACATTTCAGATAGATATAGCTTATGCCTACTTTCTGTACACTACATTTTCCATATTTGCAAATATTTCCAATCCTATCAGCTTGTGTTGGCTCCAGTTTGAAGCTTTTATTTATGTCATTTTGAGCTTGTTCGGACTCTTCCCCCACTAATGTATCTTACGTAATCCTCTTCTAGAGATGACAGATGTGCATTTTCAAAAAGAGGATCCTGCATCTACGTTTCATTTTAGTTTACTGTAGCTTAATCAGTACTTTGTTAACAGCATCATTTAAGAGATGTTATCAAGCCTCATGCACTTCACATGCATTTGTTAACTTGACAAACAAATCTAATCAAGAGAGCTTAAGGGAGAAGAACTAACATTTCCTTTCCTGCAGTACTTTTCACATTTCACTTCCAATGTTGTACTAACCCTGAAAAGAATCTTTGTATTCAGACCAGGCAGATATAATTCTGGATTATTGCTATTTACAGCTCTGAATCTGCCCATATATCTTGCACTGTTTAGTAGCTTAGCTGTAACTTCTCCCTTTATTATCTCAGTTCCTCCTTTCCTCCACCTGCTAGTGTCCCAAAACAAACCAGCTTCAAGACTTAAAGTTTGAATATATTTCCAAATCTTGTTATTAAGTAGTTGAAATCAAAAGAAAGGCTTAGAAAGGGGACAAGAAATTCTTCTGCAAGTTCCCCATCTTCCCTTTGAAAGTTTCTCATTATACAGGAATAGACTACACATAACTACAGAGAAACTGTAGACTACACACAACCAACAGAGAAACAGAAGAATCTGCCAGCTCTGGCTAACTCCTCTCAAAATAAGAATACAATTATTTTTACGAATATTATACAACTAGACAAGCAAGCAGTTAAACTACAGTCTCAGTAAATAATGGTCCCATAGCTCTTAGCAACCCCTTCCCATGACTTTAAAGCTAAACAGGATCTGGAGCTCTGAAAAACAAGTTCCTTAAAAACTGTTCCCTTCAAATCAGCTGATAAATGCAATTATGAACTAGCTTGGTAGCACTGAGGAACACAAATTTCACTTCCCTCTGTTACAGTAACACAACACTACAGTCATTACAGTCCCCTGAGAAACAAAGAAATTACTTTTGTCTGCTTCAGCTACTAATAGCAATTTACCTGCATCAAAGGCATCACTGATCATTCCTGGTGTCCTGTGGAAAAATCCAAAGTGCCAGGTGCTCCACACACACCTGGGGCAGTAAGGTCCTGCTACAGATGCAAAACTTCTTTAGCATCAGTGGTCTTCCAGTTCACAGACATTTTTAAGTAACTCCTTTTGTATATTTTTTGATGAAACAGACCATAACAACATCAGCAATAATCCTTGGGACAATCTCTAACTACAACAAGCAAAAAGAAAATTCTCTACATTGGAAAGTCCTAATGGTGGAGGCTGGGGACAGGTCACAGCCAGGGCTCCTGTTTTCTCAGCCAGCAAGTTCCTCTACCTGCTCCACTGAATTCCCAAACCTATTTGCATAGGGGGGTGACATTCACTCTTTTGCCTCAATAATTACCATTTCTCCTCATCCCTTCACATTAAAGAAATCTTCCAGTCCTGACGTGCTTCTGAACAGAGCACGTCTAACACACAAACCACACTCACAGCAAGCTGTGAGTCTTTACAGCTTTGCTGCAAGCAGGACATTACATCACAGTCTGTTTGGGGCTTGCCTTATCACTTTTAGCCATGATCCCATTAACTCCCAGAATGAGTAGAGACTGGCTTCCTGAGAAATTAACGCCCCTCTCCAGAAGAGGCATTCTTCCCTCCAATTTGGCACTGAAGCCACCCTGCAGATCAAAAATCAGGATGTCTTAATCACAAAACTTTAACGTTTTCTAAAATATTTGGATGAAGACTTGCTCCATTATAACACTCACTGTCAGAGAAGAACATGCCACAGCACTATGCCCATTCCTACAGTTTTTGAGAAAAGCTGTTTTTCCTTTTTCACTGCATGTCCAAAAGTGATGCACAGCAGTAATCTACATGGATTCCATCCACGTGTGATGGAATGGTCCACCAAGACTGCTGCAGCTGGTCCACTGCAATTGCAGATTATCCTGCAATCAGCACAGAAGGGTCCACAGTACAGCTACTGAATACAAAGAACACTCCCCTCACCCTACTCGTGTGCAAAAGCCAAAACCCACAAAACTATGACATGCCTCAGAAAGACAGAGAGTGATGTCAAGGACAAGGTAGCACTCCAGATCTCCAGGACAACTGCAAATCTATTGGGAAAAAAGCTCACGTGATCATTATGATTTGGCAAAGCACTCCATGTGTCAACTGATATTTTTTAAAAGGAAATCTAATGAAGATTATAATCCAGTGGAAGAAGAGATATACAAACACTAATAACTTTCAGGTAAGTTTCTAGTCTAGTACACTAGTTCACATGATACAATATAACACCTATAGATAAAGTATGATCCCTTCCCATTCTCTATTATAATCCTTTTGGTGTTCACAAAACTCAAAATCAGTTCTGAAATCCAAGGAAAAATTGCTTGATATTTATCATCAAAATTAATAAAGATTATTAAAAAATGCATACACTTACACTGAAGACAACAAAAGCCTGGGTTTCTCAAACAGTAGAAATATTTACAATACAAGACAGTGATGAAACAACAATCTCACCATTGTTCAGCGAGGACATTGCTCACATTCTATATTGTACAGAGATAACAACAACAACGCATTTTTAAGAAAATTCTGTGCTACATCACTTATTTTCCATTACATCAGAGATGAACAGTTGTAAAAGCCATTTACGAACAACAGGCACCTAATCAATGTTCTTCACTATTGTTTAACTGCTACCAGGCAGAATATTCCTCTTAAGGCAGAGTAAAAAGAATATACTATTGATTATATGATTCTCTGTTTTGAAGAAATGTGAAATCATTCCTTCTTTGTCTTTTGGTGAGTAAGAAATTTCCAAGGCCACACACATAAGAATGTATTTCTTTTGAATGATTTATCAGTTAAATGTCAGGTAACTCTTCATTTATAGGTTTAAGTTATTACGACATGCTTTTGCTGTGGAAGCCTTAATAAAATCTAGATTTCTGGATCACTATGACAAACCCTTAAACTCTGAAGAAACACCTATAAACAACATTCTTTAGGACTTGGCCAGAGCAACTGGAGAGCCTGAAATCAGGGTCTTCAGAAGTTCAAATGTAGAGTACAAAGAGCAAGGTACCAAGCATCCTGTACCTGATTCTTCTGCTAACTTGCACGACACCAGTGTGTTTGATTTCAACCATAAATTCCCACATTTTAAAGTAACCTGATATCTGATGCCAAACTCACTACCAGAAGTCATTTGCTATCCCCCAAATTTAAAAATCCTAAACATATTTTAAATACAGGGAAATACCAAGATTCATTAAAGTATAACAGAATTCCGTGAGAAATTTTTATTGGGAAATATACTCAGGCATAATATGTTTCCTTAAAGGCTTTATATTTCCATCTTTTTCCATTCTGATACCTTCCCTGTATATTTGCCACATCCAAAAATCTCCCATGCAAAAGGCAATGCGGGAAGGACCAATACTGTGACCTGCATTAGAACTTGTCCTCCAGGCAGAACAAGGTGCTGGAGGAGTGGAGACCACAGTTGCACTGACATTGCTGTCCATCTTCATTCCAAGTATCACCAATACAGAGGTGTGCTCACTGCCTGTGCTTCAAGAAGGCAAATCATTGGAGCTCTTCGGTTTAGCCATTTCTGTGCAATGGAAGTTTAACAGTACTTCCACTTCCCACCTCCGGGCTGTTCCAGCCTCACAGGTAGCTTTTGTGGGGTGGTATTCTTCCTTACCATGGCAGTCTACAGTACCTGGCACAACCAAGAGTACAGACTGAAGTGCTACAGTAAGACAAGCAGTAACAGTCCTACACGTCTGAGTAATTCTTTCAGTTTCACACCTGCACGGTCACCAAAAATTGCCAGGTCTTGATTTGAGAAAAGTTGCTAGGCAGACAAACATGGCATTCCTCATCAACTTCAATATGAAAATTCTGATATAAAGAGTTTAAGAACCTCTGTGTCATAGCATTATCATTAAAAAGTAAAGCTGTATAAAGGCCACAGACAGAGTCCAGGCCTGTGAACAGAATTAAATCCCTTTCAGTGCCAGAATGACAGCCTCTTCTAGTTGCAACCTTATCATGGGATTTGCTGGGTGGTTAAAATGCTGCCAGTGCCTATCGTATTTTAAGTGTTCCTGATGTAGTTTAAAGGCCAGGCAACTGATTTCAGATGGCTGACAAACAGTCTCACCCCAGCTCCCTGTGCCAGAGCTGACACCAACACGCACTGGCAGGGGCAGAGAACCCGCACAGTTTCCCTTCATGACGGCGTTAGTCCACGCGAGTGTGCTGGCACGTGTGTGTTGTTCTGACCATCCTTCCCTCACAACAGAGCTCTGTGCCACCCGAAAAGAAGGGACTGGCATTACTGAAACCCACAGACAAGGCATTCCTTACCGCAGTCTATAAAGGGCCATTCATCCCCACTTCTACTTAAAATAGCCACTGGCTGCAATCATGAGATGAATACATGACTGTGGATTCTTTTAAATCACTGCCTTCTCGCACAGACAAGAAAACTGTGTCCAGCAGTTGCATCCTTACCATTGTCCTTGTTCTCAATTCAGCAATCAAGTGTTGACCCTTTCTGTCCCATCCAGTATTAGACCCTTCATTTCTAAAAAGTATTTTGAAGTTTAGAGATTTTATGAGAAATTTAGATACACAGCACAAAACTTCACCAATCCATTCCTATGCATGTGCAAGACCTATACAGAATCCTATTAAAGCAAATCCATCACAGCTTTCTATCACCAGAATTACAGCAGTAAAGTCCAGCTATCATCCACTAGCTATGCACTCCCAGCCAAATACAGCCAGCTGCTGTAAGTTACTGAGACAGAATGAAGTACCCAGGTACAGAAAAACTGTGTTTATTAATGAGAAACACTTAAAACTGCACAGGTCTCTTTCTTGCTGCTGGAGAAGAGGCTGACTTGCAGTGCCCTTTTGACCTACCCTTAAATGATTAGCAGTTTTTACTCCAGCGTGTGTTTCAAAGCAATCTCCAAGTGTCTAGTAAGGGTGAGGGGAGGCCCAAGCCATCAGATAGCAAAATTCTGTGGGACAAAAGGTTTGAAGGAATGTGGTGATAGCTGGAGCAATACAATGGAATGGATACTGGCATGCTATTGCATATCTACAAGGCAGTAAAAGAAGCTGGTATAAGAAGTCCTCCAAACAGGGAAATAAAATCCAGGAGCATGGCCACATCACTCATGCCAATTAACATGTCACATTCTTCAACTCAATCACATTTAGAAGCGGCTTTTCTGTCTTTTTCTCAAGAAGATGGTGTTTGCTTTAAATTAGTTTAAACAGGAGCCAGTGAGAGAAGCCAAGTGTGTTAAACAAGGCTGATGCAACTCTGGTGCATATGAGCACTACTGTAAAACCTGAAACATTCAAACTACTGGAAGAAACAGTAGTTTTTATCAGGTATCTGTTGAAATTGAAAGCTAGAAGAAAAACTTTATTTATTTACTTATTTATCAAGCTAAAATATCAGTAGTCCTCATGGAAAATCTACTGCTGGATAAAGAGGCAAGCATCGAATCTGCTGTATTTTACACCAGCAGTACCCTTCGCTGCAGAGAGGAAAACCCACACAACTCCACTCTACTCTCCTCCATGTTTTCCAGGACCCATACCAGCTGACTTTCTGGTTTCCTTCTCTAAGTAGCTACAATTACAATAATATTCAGGGACATTTGCTCTCCCAAAGAGCAGGTGAAAAATAACTACAGACAAATAATTTGAACATCTGCTGAATTAGGCTAACGGAGAGATAACTACGTATTTCTCTATTAATAATTTCAAATGGCAAATGCAAGTTAGTTTTCTTTTTTCAATTGAGAAAGGAAAAACAATCTCCTATTCCCCATGCAACAGATGCTGGAAAGTCAAGATGAAAATCTCCTCCATTTTCTACTGACTTAAAACATTTGGCTTGTTCCATTCTAGATAGTCCCATCTTTAGCACAGGCTCCCACACATGGGTGTACAGCACATCAAGATGTTCACAAGGTATATAAAGACTAAAGATGTTTTCTGCTATTTCTGAAGTGACAGGAACCCCTGGGTGACCAAAACACTAGTGCTTTCCTCTTAGAGAGCCCAAGTCTCTGGGCGCTAGAGGACACAGCACGGTGCGTAGGAACAGGCATGGTCCCCTCTGTGTCACAAGTGACCTTGTGCCTGGCACGGTCCTTCTCCATTGGCTGTGCTCTCCGAAAGAGGCACAAAGCCTTGAGCTCAGAGGAAGTTAAAACTCCTTGTTTTTCAGGGACACATGCTATTCAGTGAATGGCATGATCTGGCAACATTAGCAGCATTCTTACAAAGAAATAATCTGGTACAAGCTCACATCCCCTACATTTCCTGCAGAGTTCACAGAAGTTTCACATCTCAGCAAGGCCAGCTGGTGTCTCACTGCCTCATTATAGATGACAGAAGGCATGGAACTTAAGAAATGAAACCCACAAGAGGCTAAAAAGTATTCAGATCCCAATCTTAGGAGATGTGAAATACCTCAGCTGAAAAGGTTCCCTCTTCCTTGCTGCACTGCTTCTGCAGCAAAGCCACACAGCTGTCTTAAAACGCTCAACCTAACAGCTTCAAGCAGGAAACAACAATGTAGCACACATAATGGTCCTTTCTGTGTTCATGGATTGGGTGTTCTGGGGTAGGTGTGGGTTTCTTTAAAGAAAAAACAAAATCTCTAGGAAGCAGATGCCCACGAAAGAGGACATCTTCTCTGCCTGAAAAAGATGATGCTGCCAGAAAAAATGCACCCTACGGCATTTAGCTGGGGCAAAGATTCAGCATGAATGCAGTGCAAAGTTACTACCATCAATCTCAGAACACCTGGTCTCCTCCCAAAATTACCTCCCCTAACACCGATTCTGTCCTGACTTTTCAGACTCACAAAACCACTTCAGTCTCCAATCTTGTCCTATATGCAGGTTATGAATTAGAAGACTTCTCTAATTAGAGATCACCAGTGGAATATTGAGGGTAGATTATTTTCAGCAATTATCTGATTGAGCTGGAGCTGCAGTAAGTTGCAAATTAGTTACTGCTTTTTCTAAGACTACATTTTACACACTAATTTCCAATACAACATCTAGTGTCTCTTCAAAACCCATCATCTATCAGCAGAGATGGAGCAGCTATCATACACCCAAGAAGGTACTTCTTAACATCTTCAAGTTTCTCACTCAAAGCCTAGAAAGAACAGCAAGGGGAGATGAAGAAACCTGGAGAGGCACAGCCATCTTCACACACCAATGGTGAAGGCATTTACAAGATTGAGTAACCCATCCCTCTGTAAGCTGTCACGCTGGAGTGGCATTTTTTCTAGAAGGGATTGTAGAAGGCCCAGAGACACATAACATGCTGTTTTATTGCTCACAAAGTTAAAGCATGACTTAGCCTACTAGTGACTTACTTCTTTTTTGGCACATTAAATAAAGGAAGAAAAAAAAGGCCTTGGCTCAAAAACAGGCCAACTCTCCTTGACTCAGAGGGGTCACTGGACACAGGGAATAAACATCATCTCAGTAAAGCAGGTGGGATGCACTGTGTACAATCAAATTGCTTTCCACTCCCATCCCCTGCTGACAAGAATGACTTTCAGACTTGAAACCCAACAGTTTCATCATCTTATTAAATTCCCAATTCCTGGCTCAGATGTCTTTCACATGCATTAGTTAGATTACATCAACCACAAAGACCTGCCCATGAGCCACACAGGATATAGCTCAAAGGCAATCACTCAGTGATTGGATCATCAGCTCTCTGAGTTTCTCTTCCTTTATTCATAGAAGCAGCAATGCAAACTGTGTGACAAGGGATAAGTGTATTCTTTGTAGTGTCATGTGGAAAGCGAGATAACACCAGAGCATCAGGATTCAACTGGAAAACACACCTTCCTTGAGCAGAGCATCTACTCTGAAGCAGAACCATCCCTGCAGCCTTCTCCAACAACCCCTCCATAAGGCACAGACAGTAAAGACAGGCTAAGCCAAACACACGCAGGTCTTACAGAGCAGAGAGCCTTAATACAGCAGCTAATGAGGACTTGAAAAGGCAGCTGACAAACAGCCAACCAGCATGATGCCTGCAGGGCATCACAGCCCTACCAGAGCCTCTGCAAAGCACCTATAGTTCTGCATACTGAGAACATGCCAACTAAAAAACTTCCCAGTAGGCAATCAAAGATGGATGAGACAGACTGAACACATGTCCAAGCTGACAAGTAGAGCTCAAGTAGACAGAGAAAGCAAACAACTATAACAAATATCTAACAAGACACAATGAAAGATCACAGCCAAGAATAAAATGCATGATGTATCTTATTCCCTCTTTGTACAAGGAACTGATCCTGAGTTCTTTGCTCTCAGACTGCTGGACCACATGATGTTATGCTTGCCAGGGTATCACTAACAAAGGAAAAGTGAGTGAGAAATTGTATCTTGAATCACACATGTTCAACAGCAACTGAGCTGGGATCCTTGCCTTGTGGTTGGAGAAGCTGATATCCACACCACTAGTAAATAAAAGCCCAGGTCTGGGGCAGATACAAGTGCTTCAGGGTCCCCAAAACACCAAACACTGACCATGGGAGATCCTGAGAAGAAAAATACCACCAGAAGACGGCAAAACATATGTGAGACCTACCCTGGTATATTTGGTATGTAGATATATAGAGGAGATGCTTCCACGTTTCACTAGCAGCACCTCACTCAAATGCAGCCTTACTGAGCAGGGGTAAAATGCGCAAGGAGCACTTTAGGCAGACTTTGTATGAGGCACAGGGCTCTGGCAGGGCCATCTCCTGCTGCTTTGAAGCTGCAGTTCTAATATATTACTTGCACACTGCCTCACTAGAAACAAAGCCACACATTCCATTTAAGAAAGTAATCACATGGATTAGGAAAGGTCAAAGAATAATAATTTTGAACTTCTTGCCATCCGGAAAATACAACAGTGCTACGAGTTCTCCATTATTGGCCTGGAAAACATCACAGTGGAGGATGGCACATAAAAAGAAACTCATCTCTAAAAGGTCTAAGGGACTGCAGAGCTCTGTAGGTGTACTAGAGCAGGACTCTTTTTCACACCCTGCCAAAGCATGTAGCAGCTCACACAGAATGTAGAGACCTTTTAAGCCTTGCAATTTTGCAATGATTGGTGAGAATTTCTGCAACATCAGAAATACACAACTTGAGCAGTCTCAGTCAGAGTTATCCTCCCCTGTCAGGTCTGACCCTAACATGAAGGGTACAAAAGAGCTGAACATCGCTGTCAAAATAATCACAGAAACAACATACATGCCTCACACTAAGGAACTGCTAAGAGGAAATATTCAGTTTTCATGCCCCAAACAAGAAGATATTTCAAGGCTTCAATAGGAAAACATTGCCTAAGAACACCAATGTGTTTAGAAGGCTGAAATCTGATCTTGTTTTTATTGGCTTCTGCTTTATTATGCCAAGACCAAAGTTAAAACTCCCTTCCATATTTTAATCAAACCTGCTGTATTTTTTGCTAATTCCCAAGATCAAGCCAGCCTGACAAGAATCATGTAATTTTCCAAGGGTATCTCTTCTCCCTCCGCCCCCTTATGTTATCAAACATTAATTTTGTGATGAGTCTGCAGCATCATGCCAGTTCTAATTTAGCAACAATACTTAAAATTTCTCCTAAGCCTTCAGAAGGCCTTGCAGTGGAAGAAGGCTATTCCACAGCAGAAGGATTAGCACAGTCTGAGATCCTGCATTTGGTATCCTGTGGTTGTAGGTTTCATAGGGGCCACTGACCCACGTGGCTTATCTTATGTTTAAAAAGTGCCATCTCCATGGGCTTTGTTACAGGGTAAGGCTGCAGTTCTCAGTTGTGACATTGTAATTTATATTCCATTCTTTCTGCAACATCTAAAGTTCCAGCAATTATGCGACATTTAGCCAACAAGTTTAGAAGTTACTGGCAGTGTGATTGCGTAAGCACACTTCCCCTTGGAGAACAGGTTAAATTTTTAAAAAAAAAAAAATCCAAGAACCTTACAAATACCATGATGCAGATGACAAATGAGTTGCAGGAAAATACGGTGTGCATAGGTGAAGTAACTGAAACTGGAAAACTGAAGGCCAGAAACAGGAAAAAAGACACCCGTTTCCTGTCTCTCACATAAAATCCCCTTCAGCTGCAAGTAAACTTCCTCTCCTTTTAAAAGCTAAGCAGATTTTTTTATTGTCATTGAAACAAGACAGCATTTAGTTCAGTATGCATTTGTCATGTTTGGTGTAAAAAATCCTTTCCTCTACAGATCACTTGCAATATAAAAGAGTAGCAAATCTTCAGCCCATCTGCTTTTGTGGATTATATGCATGCACGTACATACATACACATATAGACATATTTTATAGAAGCAGCTTAATTATAAATCAATAGTCACAGAGCATGCTAGAGAAAAAACACTGATAACAACTGTCCTTCCTAGTCCTGGCACTTCCACTTCAGATTTGGCAGGCAAGCTCAAGATGATTATCCTAAAAGCTCTAACAATAATTACAGTTAAAAGGACATTTTGGATGCAGAACTGCAAGGGGAACTCACATAATTTAATGGAAAGGAACAAAAAATCAAAGCCTACTGTCAGCTTCAGAAAGAGCCAGACTGCTTCCATGTGTTCTCTTCTCTGTCATCACCTATGGTAAACTATTACCTCACGCTCTTCACATTCCTCTGGTATGCCAGACTTCACCAGGCTTATGTATGATGAACCAAAAAGCCACTGCCAACTTTCACTTTCGATCTATTGTAGCAGAGTTCATCATGCTGTTAAATGCAAATCCCTTAAGTGTGGTTTGCTGAAGGAGGTGACAGAAAACATTCAGGAAGGACACAAAACTGCAAGGCAAGCAGAGTCATTTGCGAGAATTTCTTGCTACAATGTGGCCCATGTTATGAAACCATGGCAGAGCCCTGTATTGCATCACTTCCTGTTCTCTAATCCATCAATTGTCCCATAAATATTTATATGCACATAGAAAAAAAACCCACAGAAATATGCCACATTTTTCCATTAGCCTTTTTCTTCTGACTGATGCATTCGTAGTTACAAGAGATTATAACAAGGATTGGCATAGTAGTGAATCACCCTCAATAGCACACTGCGCTTTTACAACTAGAAATAGAGGGATCAGAGAGATTAATCCTCTGTCCTGGATGAGCCAAGGAGCCAGTGACAGGGAAAGCAAATATAAATAGGCAGAGAAGGCTTTGTCTTGCTACAGCACCCACTGGTTTTGAAGGAGTCTCTTCAACAAAGAAATGCTTTAGGAAACCTTTACGGATGACATTAAACAAAGACATCCTTTTCACAAATCCTGCTGTAATTTGGAGATAAGAGGTTCCCACTAATAATCCTGTGACATCACCTTCCCTCTCCCAAGAAAGTAAAGGCCAGGTCCACTGCCAAGAGACGTGCTTACAGTAGAAGATCTGACTGAATACTACCTCAGCAGAATGGTGCTACAGGACCAGTTGTTCAGAGTGCATTTGCTGCTTCCTTCAGTTAACGGTACTCAAAGGCTCCTCTAGAGGCAAAATTCACCCAAATCCCATGTCTAGAAGCCAGTTTCTAGTTTCAGCCCTAGGAGTCATGGCAATGTGATGTGTGGACGCCCACACGTGTGGTGTGCCCATGGAAATTCTTGTGTAATGAGAAAGCAGAACTTCAAACTCAACTCTAGCAACAAGAACAGAAGCACAACTGCCTTCCTCAAGCTGCACAATGGCACACAGTTATTAGCAGTAAGTAAGTCTGAGTGACAAATTATTCTGGTCATTAGAATCAGCAGGTCAGACCCAGGGGAAGCCTAACTATTTATTGAGAGGCACTGGGGTTTTTTTCCCTACAGATACCCTTCCTTGCATGCTCAGTACACACACTAAAGAAGAATCAAAAAGCTTCTTAAAAATAAAGCACATTTGAGAGAAAAGAGGCACAAAGGATAAGTATACTTTTTTAAAAATTAGCAACTTCATGTGTAAATTTGAACTCTATTCTTTTTTTCTTCCTTTTTTTGTCACCCTAGAGTATGTCACCTTCTGTCTTTCTTTTCTTCCCCTATTTTCCAACTGACCTTTTGATTCAAAGAGAGAAGTTTCTCACCCTGTGTCGAGGACACGACAGAAGTCAAGCTAGGAAAGAACAGCTCAGGAAAGAACGGCTGACAACATTTTTATTCCTTGTAATGTACCTCCTATTCTGGATGGTGCATAAACACATGATCTTACTGAACCCACGATCAAACTGGGAGACAAACTCAGGCTTAGCTGCGGTAGCAGTGACCTGTTAAACGACATTTTTAAGTCAGATGTCTTTTTTGCCAAGGAGAAACTCTAGTGCTGTTGTTCATCTGCAGCCTCACCTGCAATGGTGACATCTGTTCAGTCCTGATGCCCTCTGAAGGGCAGGTATCAAGGCATACTCACCTGATACACAGGATTTACCTATCCCCAAAATATACAATATTTATGTTCCATAGGAATTTTGGCTATGTATTTTGCCAGGTTTACAGCTGGGATCCTTAAACGAGTCTCCAGGGATAAAGTGCTCATCTCCTACCTTTTTTTTTCATACAACTATGCAAAATCTCAGCTGCACTTTCACTATTTTCCACCCATTACACATACACATATTACACAAAGGTAATACATGTGAATTTCATTTAAAATTTCCAACACCGTTTTCATTTGAGTCCAATCAGCTGTGACATTCTGCCAGGTCAAATTCAAGATTTGCTACTAAGCCCCCCCCAGTTGCCTGCAGGTAGCAAATGTGAGCTCCAGAGTGGCGCTCAATTTAAAAGACAGAGAAGTTTAAAAGTCATTTACAAACACCTTTGATCAAGATCAGCCCAAACAAGATAACCAGGGACATATAATAAAGGCCAGCCTTCCTTCTCAGACCCTGGGGAAAAGAAATTGCAAGCACTAGAAACTGCTGATGGTTGAGATCTCTGGCTGTTGGGTGAACTATCTGCTTGTCTGGTGACGAGTTACATTTAAGAGTAAAAAGAGCTCTTAAAGCACACCTTTAATTGCAAAAAAGACCAGGCTTCTAAGGGCTCTTGTAATTTACTTGCCTCAGAATCAATAAGCACTATGTAATCCATTATTTGGTTTTTTAATGCTTCACATGAATGTGGGCACCTTGATAAAATCCCACAAAAACATTGTGGGAAGCAGTGAAAAATAATCTGGCTTAGAAATTAGGAGTTATTTTGGGAAGTTTTTAGTAAAATCCAAACAGAACTAGTAAAACTGACCCTGTCTCAGTGAAAAGCATTTCACCAATCTGGAGATGTGAAAAATCCACAGTGAACAAAGCCCACCCAGCAAGTGTAATGCCAGCTCTGCTATGCTATATCAAGCTGCCACCAGATCTTTGCAGTCAAATCCACAAGTCAGCAAAACAGAAGTCCCAGCAAACCCTGCATGAGTTCTGCCTCACTATGGAAATTAATACAGTGAATTAGATGTGCAATTTACATGGTTCACACAGTTCCTGCAGCAGCCAGCATGAGATGCTCCCAAGAAAGAACTGGCACAAGCAGTAATGGATAACTCATCCCCCAGGAAGATTTCCTCTCTAAAACCTTATGCCCTGGAAGGGAAGTTTTTCCTAGACTTCAAGTTTTTCATTCCTTATAGCCTTCTACAGCTTTGCTAGTCATTATTTTTCTATTCACTATTCGTCACACACAGACAGTCCAAGCACAAGGTTGTTCAGGGCTCCTAGAAGTTCCTTCTTTCAATGCCTGTTAATCTTTTATGGTCCATCTACAGGTCCTTAAAGAATGCTAGTTAAACACTTCTACATGATCAAGAGTTCCTTTTATTTTTGGGGGAGGGCAGAAGGGTAGAACAAGAGCAAAACAAAATAAAAAAACAATCAGAAAAAAAAAAAAAAAGAAGAGACCTCATTCGTGTTTTCACGTTTTCCTGGCAGATAGTTATGCACGCTCTATTATTCATACTTTTGGAAGCCAGCTGTTAGTCAGGCCCACTAGGGTGAAGTATATGGCAGAATAGACCCATAGCAAGAAACCGCTTTTTCTTATGCAGCAGGATCAATTCAGGGCTTGTAACAACCACCTTCAACGCCTTCCTTGAGCAGCATTATTACTGGAAGCTGTCACATTCCTGCAGTGCCCTGCCTTCCCCACTAATGTCAATGTTTGAAAGAGCAGTAAGGAAATCAGTCTGTCAGACACTTTAGTACAGTGCCTAAAGCACCTGTGACAGCCTCAGCAGCTGGGAAGTCCTTTCACCCTTGAACATGGCAGAGTTGCTTGTCCAAAATGTTGCGTCTAAAATAACAGAAGTTTAAATAAAAAACCCCAACAAACTCATCCTCAAAATATAAAAATTCATCCACCACGCTGAATTAATGTATCCTCATAACAGTTAAGACTGTGTTAAAGCAGCCTGGGAACAGGTGCATTTTCTAGCACTAGACCCCACCTGAACATCTCCAACAATTCTAGCCCCTTACCCATACACTGAGGCATGAAAAGCATGCAGCTTTTCTTCCAATCCCCAAACAAAAAACTGCTTCTTTTTAACTAGTTCATAAGCAGAACTGCTGGCTAGGGCTAGCTGAAAGCCAAGTTAGGAAAAAAACAAAAAATCAAAAGAACAACAGAAAACCAAACACCGTAACAACAAATATTCAGTGAATTGCCAATTTCTTAAGTTTACATTAGACCTAAGTCACACAAAGTTCCCGGCAAAAGGGCAGCTGTTCAGACTTCAGCAGCCCTACCATTTTCAGCAGTCACAGCAGAATCAAGTCTCACTTTCTCTGAGCAGCTAGAAGGTTGCTCTGAGGAGAGTCTGGCACCAAACAGTTTGGGCTGCAGCCGAGAAGCTGCTAACACCCCCAGCAGGTATTATTCCGGGTGCTAGGGCATACCCTTGAGACAAGAACATTGACGTTTCCAGCAATCCTGGTCCTCAGGCAGGCTTAGAAGAACTCTTCATCAGTAGAAATTGACCAGCGTTGACAGATTTCAAACAAAGTATCTTACAGCGAATAAACAGTGTTTTTCAAAGAAAACTTCTTTCTGAAAATGTTCGACTAGGACTATTGCTAGATCAATCTCAGCCTCATCTGACACTACTCCAAACCGATTTTAGAAGCACAGATTCATAAAGATTTGCTGCTGCTTCAGCTGAAGTGTTACTGTCAGACCGGCTCTCTCCCACCCACATCTTCCTTCCAATATCTCTTTCCACCTCCACCCAAGCTCTAGCTAAATTGTCCCTTCCGTGTTTATGCTGCTGGGTTATTTCACAGATCTGCGATGCTCGGAAGTAGACCAGCCCCTTGCCAACTGCAGAGCTGAGCCGCGTGCCCTCTTGCACCGCAGTTTGAGACCAACTGATCTGGCACCGGCACACTGTAATTCCCGCTTTGCTTGCACTTTTAGCGTACTAAAATGAGCAGAAGTTAAAGTGTTACAGTTTAGAACAACTCGAGCATTACTCTGCCTGCCAACTAGCTCCAGGAAGCATGAAGGAATTCTGACTATTTCTTAGTCCGCCGTGAAACTTCACGATTCCTTACGAACACGCTGTGACCAGCACATCTTGTGCACGGTTTTCTCTCTGGCGTATTCTCTGCTACACGTTGCTCACGGAATTCGCGTCCTCCTCCTAACGGGACAGCTGGTGCAAACACGGTCCCTTTCCCACAGCTGATCCTCTTTCGGCTTCCTCACAGCAACACTAATGCTCCCGGCTCCAGCAGCAGCAGCCGAGGGCGCGCAGACAAAGACGGCGGAGGTGGGAAAGCCTCTTACCAGGGAATTAGGAGCCGCTTCCCGGGCTCCGACAGAGGAGCGGCGCCGCACGGCCCTCGGGGAGCGCCCGCGGTGCCCCGCCGCCCCTGCCCCGGCCAACGCGGCGCTGCCGGTCCCGCGGGGAGCCGGCCCGGCCCGCGCCGCCTGCTGCTCGCCCAGGAGCAGCGCCTCACCTGCCGGACCCGGCGGGGCGAGGTGCCGCCGGCGGGGCCGGGACGAGCGGCGGCCGCGGGGCAGCGACCCCGGGGCAGGCGGCCCCCGCAGCGGGCGGACCCCGGGCCCGGCCTCACGGCGCCGGACCCGGCTCGGCCCCCGCGGAGGAAGCGGCGGCTGCCCGCGGCCAGGGCGGCGGCCGAGCCTTACCTCGGTGGTGCCCCGCACAGGGCCCGGGCCGGCGGCTCCTCCTCCGGCTGCGGCGGCTGCTGCTGCTGCCCATGCCCGGGGCCGGGAGGCGGCGGGCCGCGGGGCCGGGAGGCTCCTGCGAGGCCGGTCTCCCCCAGCTCTCCCCCGGCTCCTGTTTACCGCGGCTCCCCGGGCCGGGCTGCCTGTCAGCGCGCCGCCCCGCCCCGGCCCGCCCCCGCCGCCATGGCCCGGAGCAGCACGGGCAGGCGAGGCGGGCGCTCGGCGGCGGGACGCGGCTGTCCCGGCGCCCGATCGCCTCCCGCTGGAGCCGGCCCCGCTCCGCCGCGGCCCCGCTCGGCGCCTCCCGCCGGGAACGCGCTCCCGGCACCTGCGCGCGGGGCGGGGCCCGGGCGCCGGGAGGCGACAGGCGGCGGCGGGGCCGGTGCGCTCCCGCTGTCCTGAGCTCGGCCCTCGGCCTGCCTCCCGCCGCCGCACCGGGCTGCTGCTGTCACTGCTGCCCAGGGTGAAACGCCTCACCCTTTAGTACGTGGAATAAAACGTCTTCGCTTCATAGGGTGCCGTTTAACTTTTTAAAAACGTGTGTCTGTGAAAGCCTGAAGATGGCTTATAAGGCATTGTCGTGGCGTGTTTTGTATCATCGCTCACCTGCACGTCTTGATTTATCAGCAAAAAAATACGTCAACAGAAAGCTTCGAATTTGCCCCATACCTATATCTGGGTGCCATACTCTGTTGCTATTTTACACTTTTGTTATGCAAGCAGAATACCTTAATCTTTTCTTCCCAAAGATATCTCTCTCCAGAGATATGTTAGAATAGGTGAACTACAGTATTGAGGTGCATTTTACAGGGGGAAAAGGAAAGTTAGTTTTACAAGAATAAGTCAAGGGAGAGTTTTCTGTGTTCAGATATGATGTCTATCCCACTTGGGAATAAGTGAAAAGAACAGGAAAATAGGCAGCTTCACTCAACAGTTTCTGTCAGTGCAGCACAGTCAAGAAAGCAGATATTATTCAGAGAATAAAAGAGCAAACAAGGAAACCTCCTGATTTGACATGAAAATTCATTCACTAAACCTAAGTTGAAATTTTCGTCTTCTCAGTCTGCACTTTTTCTCAATAATTTACAGGGCTCCAGGGAGATTAAATTTACCCACCAAGAACAGTGCAAAAAGCATAAAATGAGTAAGGCAACCTTTTCATGCAAAGACCACCCCCTACAGAAAAACGACGTTTTATCAGGTTTGCAGAGCATAGAGAAGCTGTGTTGAAATACTGTCATTACATTGCAGAGTTAGTACCCAGCAGCTCCATGTAGTCAAAGTGGGAGAAGCACCACCCAGGCTGTACGGTGTGTCTTCCTGGGAAAAGCAGAGTGTGGGTAGAACTCCAATTTAGTCCCATGTAGTTTGAAGTTAATGAACTTAGATTGTATCCCTTTATAAAATAGGGTATGGAAACATGCACATGAGATGATAACCGTTGTCCTCTTGATAGGCAATATAGTTTTGTAAAGAGAACCAGTACTGCTGGCGTTCCTTGAGGCTACTGGGATTTCTCAAGGGAGGCTCTTTCACAATCTATTTTGTTGTGTGTTTTGTTTGGGTTTTTAAAATTATTTTTTGGGTTAGGATTGTATTCTGCTTTGGGAACAGCATAGCTCACCACTCAGTGCTGTGTGCCAGACTAGGAAGAGGGCCTGTAGACACAACTGGAATAGAAGTAGATATTAGACAGAAAAATAGTCACACAGAGCAGAGGTTTTCCAGGCAAACTAGAATAACTAAGGATTAGGCCTGAAATGAAAGACACTGCAATAAACTACTTTGCAGATCTAAGCTTTCGCTGTGTTTTGCCATTATTACTCCACGGTCTCTGTCTCCCTGGAAAGCTTGTCTAGTATTTTAACACATTGTTGTTCTTGGCTTAAAGTCTCAGCAACAGCCTCCTGAATACAGGACGGCAGAACTGAGACTGAAGCCTTAATACTTGGAGGGCAAGCACTACTGTGGAACGTCCTGAATGCCTCACAGCCCTCAGCAGAAAATGCAAACCTAAGCTGTTGCAAATGTTCCCCTCCTCAAACATGCAGCTAATTTAAAAAATAGGAAAGAATGAATAAACTTAAGCTAAAGGCCATTAGTCAAATGGAAATATTAAATTCTTCCAGCTAGTGTTGCTGTTCAAAACCTGAGTAGAAGATAGAAGGTTTTAAAAAATTAAGGGAATGGAACAGTACAGTTCCATTTTGCTAATTGAATAGCTTTAGCTCAGAGTTACACAAAATACATAGCTTGGGAATGTGTGCCTAGAAATGCATGTCACACTTAGCTGAAGAACTGATTGATCTGCAGAGAGACTTGCCCCGATGTCCTGCACACAAGATCTGGACTGTGAGCACACACCTGCCATCAACAATAAACACAATTTTATTGAATTGATTTAAAAAGACAAAACAAAATTACCTCTATGCCCAGGAGACTCCAATCCTCTCTAGAAGCAGCACAGATCTACCATATGGTTATAAGTCTATGCTTTTTAAAAACACTTTTAGCACAAAGACCTGGAAAGTGGTGTGGGGCAGAAACCCTGAATAGTAACAACTGTTGTATGACTGTGTCCTTTTTTGGTCCTTAGTTATAACAATACATAAAGTAATTATGTGGGAAAGCATAATTCATTTTTACCAGATAACTATAAATGATCTTTTAAGTCTACAGTGTTGGTCTGAGCACCTGCATGTTTCCATAGCAACTCCACAATATTTCAGGGATTACTTTTTAATTCCACTGTGTTTTGGGTCTAGTTTTTCTCCAAGCCAGCTCAGTTCCTCTAGTTCCTTCAACCTGCAGATCCTGAGCTGTGTGCTCTCCCATCTGTTCACTCTCTTGTATGCACATTACTGGCCAAAATAAAGTGATATTTCTCCAAAAGTTCTCTGGTGATCTTATGTTTTACTGAAGGTGAGCTGAGGGTTTATTCCTTCCTGTGCTGTTGTTCTGCTGGTTTCTGCATGTGCTAGGCAAATAAAACAGGTAGGAGAAGGTAAAAATGGAGTCATTAGAGAAGGTGAACAGAACTGATGGGAATTCAACTAGAAAGATGAAAGGAAATACATATAAAGTTTACATCCTTCCGAACTGATAAAGGGATCAGCTTTTATCAGAAAGGCACCAGATTTCTAATGTTAAATCACCTTTAACAAAACCACTGCCAGAGCACCAAGAAGGTGATTTGGAGACGTCTTAACACACTTTTTTTTCAAAGTGTATAAAATTTAGCAAACTTTCTTCAGTCTCAGATGCAGGATATAAATCAGTACTAGAGTAAATACATTTAACTAAAACCTGGCCTTTGAAAAATCACTAGGATGATTTGAAACCTGTCTCTGGAACAAAGTGGCAATGAATCAATAAAGTCTCACATGGAAAACAGCAGGAAAAAAGAGTATTCCTGCCTGCAAAGCAAACTGTAACCTTTCTCCCAGTCCAGTGCTGTAAGACCCTGGATAGAGCAGACAGTGGCTGTAGCCAGCCCTACGTGCACAGCAGGTTTAATCTGGCATAGTGTGTGACAAACAGGCATTTGACAACACACCCCAGCAGATTTCAGCAACTCTTTAGCAGTCATGTGAGGGTGCCTTTGAAGACTGACAAGATTGGATACAGCTTTGAATCTGTCTCAGAGCAGATAAGCTTTTGAAGTAATAAAGCCTAACCAGGCCTCAAAACCACTATCCTCTGTAAAAGCTTTCAGAGGTATTTTCTCCTTTCTGAGCCTCCAAACTAAAGGTTGGCAAATAACAGAACCTAGACAGAACACCTTTTGAGGTGGCTATGGAGAAATCCAGTCCACAACATGAAGGTGTCACACTTGATTAAAGCCTACAGTCATTGCTGCAAGTCATTGTCATTTAGTATCCAAATGAAAAAAAGAGCAGAAAGTAGATTGGTCCTTTCTTTGTATCCCAGTCAATTTAATGCTTATTCAAGGCAGGATATGCACTACTAGAAAAAAAAGAGAAGCTCAGGGATGAGTAATGCTTCTCCAGAAGTCAGGTGGTACTGCAACTGGGTCTTGGGCTCACCATGTTCTTCCCCTCCTTTGGAAGACAGAGAGGAAAAAACAAACAAACAAACAAACAAAAAAACCCCCCAAAATTTCTACTCTACTGATAAAAATTTAGAAAAAGTATCTGGCCAGCTTGCTTCACTTTCACATTTGTTACTCGGACCATTAAGGAATGTATAGAAAGTAATTTATACCATACTCAAATATGCAGAGGAGGAATGACATTTTCCGAGCCTACCTCTTAGCAGCCAATACTCAGCTTTGGCTCTCCCCGCTGCAATTAACAGATGGCATGCAACTGACATGCAGATGTGGTGAAGGCATAAAAATAGGCAGTCTGGTTCTGTGTAACAAACCCCATACATCATCTTCCTCATAAGCACAGCTATTCTGCTGAACTCAGCCACATGTTCCCCTTACAGCCCTTTCCTACATTTTTTGTCATACTCTTAACGAATGCTACTTACATCCTGTCCAGATTAGATGAAGATTAATAATACTAAGCATTTCTATGGGACCTCCTTGGAAGAACCCTGTGCATATTCACCTGGTATTATTTTAATCACAATTTTAGAGGCTTACATTGTAACAGTACCTTGAGCAGGTTATAGCTGAATACACAACACAGGAAAATGGGAATCAGAGCACCGCAGATGACAAAGTATAATGCAAAATTAGAGGAGATTTGGAGGACAGCAAGCATAATTAAGACTCTGTAATAGTAAAAAAGATGAGTAAGAGGGGATGTGATTCAAAGACAGAACATACTGAATATTCAGGAGACACTGTTCTCCCTTTCTCATAACACTAGACCAAATGAATTTCAATTTAAAAATGGTAGGAAATTCAAAACTACAGTGAAAGAAAATTCTTTTCACATTACACATTTAAATAAGTGAAACTATGAATCTCTCAAGATTCAAAAATAGTTTTAGACCTTTATGGACCTCTGAATTAATATCATACTGTACAGTAAGATAGCAAGATCTTCACAATTCAGACTAGTCATTAGTATAAGGAGGTAAGATCCAGCGTCCTGTTCCTGAATACTTGGTTCGGGAATTTTTGCACCTTCTGAAGTGCCTGTTGCCATCTATTCCCATAGACAGATGGGGGACTGGATGGATCTCAGGCTAATCAAGACTATTTTGATAAGTACTATGTCTCCCCAAAACAAACTTCCTATGATCACTGCACAACAGGAGATGCTAAGAAGAAATCCTGTCACTCAACTCTCAGTCTCAAGACCATGTTTAAAACCATAGGTATTTCATTATATATCTGTGTTGTAACTTTGCATCAGCCAGTGTAGTTTTTTAGGCAAATAAGGCCATTGGAGGTTCCAGCACTTAAGTACAAGATTCAGGCAAAATAAATCTAAGCCTCATTAGTTCAAGTAAAAAAGATTACTGTCTGCACATTAAATTTATGGATAGAAGGGAGAGAGAAAATATTATTCACTTTTAAAAAAAATCATAGGCATTTACTAAAAACCCCTCACACAGAGAGAAAGAAGAGGGTATTTTGAAACCCCCAATATTACCTTTTAGAAAACTTCAGGGTTTTAATTTCCTGCTCATTAACCCTTTTAATCACATACCATGTAAATAATACTATTTTTGTGATTAGGTACTGTTTTGAATTTCTGGTGTTGGGCAGAATACCTAAGTTCAGGAATAATTCATCACCCATATGTGATTAGAATATAATTCTCATGGAGCTATATATACACTTCCTACATACATCGTACATAGTAATCAGTCTTTCTGAAGATTGGATTAAAAAGGATTGAAACAGCCTTAAAGTGTGCTTTAGAAATAAATTTCTGTCACTGACAAACTGTAAAGCATTTTGAATTGCAAGTCTAGGCCAGACAGATAGCGGTCACTTTGCAGTTACTGGCATACATTCCTCACATACCACTGAATTTATACCTTCATATCATCATCCTGTATCTGTAAGAAAAACCCAGCAACACTGGTCATTTTTAAAGAAAGAAATTATGGAGACATGCAAAATTTTTACCAGACATATCTGGTAAACATACTATCCAACATAGCTTGGCTAACAGACACCTCTGAAATCCATCCTTGCAGGGTTAGTGGGAGGGAAGAGAGGAGGACTGTCTAGTCTTCAATACATTAAGATTACCTAATAAATTACATCATGAAATCCAGCATAGAAACAAGCTTTTGAGGTACTCTTCCATTCTTATTTATTAAAACCCTTTGGAATTAGTAAAAGGAATGTACCCTATTGCTGATCTCCTTAGCTCTGTTCAGGGCGGGCTGAGTAAGGGTCACAAACAAACCATCACACTTTCCCCGCCCCCGTAAATCTCGTTATTGGCCAAACCCAAAACTTTTTGCCATGTTTAAAGGCCTCTGCTGCCCTCTGGTGTTGCTTCTCTGCAGCTTCGCACACAAAGCAAATGCAAAAGAAATCCAGAAAAATCTGCCACAATGTCCCCGTGTAGGAGAAATTATGCACGAACGAGTGGATTATGCTTCCAGATGTGGTCCTCAGCTACATAAATGTTTTCATGTAAGCAACTCTGGGTCAGTGCTAATGCAGATACCAGAAAAACTGTCAAATACATCTCAAGATGAACCTGATTTACATAAAGATTGGAAAAACATGACCCAACACAAAAGCTGCAGGTGGAAGTGACTCCTTACAGGCAGAAGCAAGGCCAAATCCGTAATTTACACCCAAAAGATGCTGCCCCATTATGAAAGCCGGAAGTACTTGAAAAGAAAGCAAAGTGTCTTAATTCATTATATGCAAAAAAACCTAGAAAAACTTCATTTTATATTTTGTAGTATGAATTAACAATTCTAGCCTTATCTGCAACTGAAGACAGTGAGCAGGAGGCACCACTGTAACTACATCCCAGGGAACAGCAAACTGAATAGACAGAAATTGCAATAAGATAGATTTTTATCACCACATGGGCTTCTAGAAATTCCAAAGAAAGGAATTATTTAATTCAAGATCCAAAATAATTTCTGACACCTCTGTGATGCCTATCAACAAGAATCCTGGAGATCATTCAACATGATGCCAGGTTGGTTTTGCCTCCCAGGCCCTCAAGCATAAAAGAAACAAGCAAAAAATATTGGCAGGAAGGTAGAGATGAGCACACACCAAAGTAACTGTTCAACTTCCAGTATGTAAACTTTTTATAATACAACAATCTAAATTACATGAACACACAAAACATTTGTCTTCACCAGATGCATAGCAACATGGTACACTAATGCTCAAACCCCAAGCCACTTATGTAAGTTTACCCAGTAAACAGTAATTAATCCATAGCAGAAACTAATACAGGATTTGGTAAAAGCCAATAGCATCTGAATTAAAAATTGAAGCAGTTAATTTCAAATTAAAGTGCTCTTGTGGCTGTACTACTGGTTGAAAATTAATGCCTGTAACACTTCATGATAACAAAACCAGTGGTGTTCTGAACACTAAGTATCTGTATTAAGCATAATTAAAAGGATGTATAATAAAAATTGAGACGCTACACACAGGGAAATTATTACTGCATTGCATACTCTAAAAAAGCATTGTTGTGCACTTCATTATACATATGCAGAGAAAGGGAGAGTCAAAACTGAGATGTGACTCAGAGAGTTCCTACCACGTATCTATTACGTAGTTCTACTAAAATTTGAGTATGGCTATTCCAACACACTGCAAAACAATTTCCTGACAATTTTATTTATGCAAAATCAGATTAAGTGATCACAGACCACAGTATTTTAATTCCACTTCTTACCAAATCCCTACTGTACCTACAAAAAGTTTAATACCTCTGTCCTTAGAATATTGCTGAGTTGTGTGTAATTGTTAGGTAAACACTTGTACATTTGTCATGTTCCTTATTCTTTTCCTTTGGCATGAAAAAATGTCCCATGCAGGAGATGAAAAAATTCTCCAGGGAGTTGATGGTACATAGCATGGCTCGGTAACAACACGTTCATCATATCAAGGGAACTTCCTCCAGTAATAACAAGCACAGAAGTCACACACGCGGAATGACATTTTTATCTTATCAATGCCTGGAAGAATGATTGTAAACATTTTTTTCCAAGTTCCTCACTCTGAAAACTTCAGGTTTAAGAAGTTTCAAGTAGACTACACAAACTGGATTTTCTCCAAGTTACTTCTCGCTCTTTCAGCGATCATCTTCTTTTTTCTCCACCTTTTGACTGTCATTCTCATAAGCTGCTACCCTTTGACTGGACTGCAACATAGATCATTTTAATACCACAACCAATGAAGTAGCTGAGGACTTTCACAAGACAAGGACCATGACATTTGATTACCTAGATACAATGTGGGGGATTTCTTTTGTCTTGGTGGTCAGTTGTACGTTTTTTATTAATCTCTTTATACTGGAACACTTCATGCAACTTATGCTTAAAATATTTCACAAGCATTAGGGTAATGAAAGAAGAAAGTCTTTCAGCAGGTACATTCCTCCAAAAGCAGTTTCTGCAGTGGCTACATAATCATTAGAGGTGTTTCATGCATTTACTGAACTGCCTTTATAGTGTATCAGCTGGAGGGGAGGAAGGTTAGTACCATTTGTTTTCCCTTTGCTAGTACACCTGTAAGAGTTCAGGAGGATTATTATTCAGGAGGATTCAGGAGCACACAGTGTTGTCACACTATTCCTAATGAAGTTGGTGGGAATTCTTCTCATCACCTTCAGTATGAACAGATATGAGCTAGCGCTTGTGGAAAAAAAATAAATATATATATACCCTCCCAACAGAGCCCAACTTTTAATTTAGGAACACACTGTAAGAGGGAAATTATTTTGTGCATTTATGACAGCATAAACAAGAATAAAATTTAATATTTATTAGAATTTCTTCCAGTAACAGCATTCAACATCTTAACAAAGCAAGTTGTGAAGTCTTAAAAAAATCTAGGATTACAAAAAAAGTTAAAATAAGTTGTTTCTTATATTTAATGGCAACAAACAGGGAACCTTCTATTTAGAAACAAACTTGTCATATAAACAGCAGTATTTTAAGAAAATGTGATTGATATGTAATTTTCAGAATGGACACACAATGTACAAATATCAATCAGAATGAAACAGAAGGGTGGAACACACTATCCCCTTAAAATCTCAAAACAGGCTGTTTGAAGAAAGGGGAAGGAGGAGGATCTTTCTAGTGAAATAACTTAGAAGATACCACACAATGGACAAAAACAAGAGTACAGAAGACATTACATGACATCCTCATTACAACACCCCCTCAACTCTGGTTATACAGTAAAGTTAGTAAAGTGCATCTTTAAAGACTTGTCTAGTGAAATAGCTTTTCCAAATATAAAACACAACACGTGCAGTAACAGTTAAATCAAAGTGTAAGTCTTTAGAAACTAATTTTTAACCTTCCATTCACTCAAGAAGAAAAGTTTTAACTGCAGTAGTGTTCACATTATTCTTCGATGCATCCTCATGTGCTTTTGTTACTTGGCAAATCCTTAAATAGGGAGCATGGCAAAATTATGCAGTTTAAGCAAGTGCTTCTCTCAATTCAATACAATTCTTCAACAGCAGAGTGGCCACATGCAGCACAACCATGTCAAATTTTGGGAAGCTTTGGTGCACTAATGATGGGATTGGTCTCCTGTAAATACCTCCGTCCCGCACTCTTGTAGTCGTAGGTGCAGGTGTGAGTCTCTGCATAGCGGTGTGTTGCACAGAAGTTGTTTCCACATCTGAAGAATCAAGAATATCACAAGTTACAAGCTTTTAGAAGCTTTTAATGCTCTGACATGCTGGGAGCCATTTTGCTTAATCATGTCTTAAATGACAGAACTGTTTGAATTGTTATCATCCTTGACTTGTAATGCTAGCTGGTGGGCTACACAAAGTAACATTTTTCACACTGAATGTTTTAGTTCTGACCCAACCCAGTCTGTTCAGCTGGGAAGCTAAGCAAGATCAGTACTCCAGAAACCAGCTAGCAAGGATCAAACACATTTAAAAATTAAGAACGATGAGCTTTGTTTTACTTTCTTTCTTAAGGACCTCACATGATATTAGTTGGTAGAATTCAGAGGACAAAACCATGGACAATAATTCCCTCAGGTGAAATCCATGTAATGCATTTCAACTCAAAACCACAATGTCACTTAGCCAATCAAAAAACAGTTGCTTTCAGCACAACTTCTGCCTGGCATAAACTCTAATTAGCCATTCAAGATTATTAAATACAGATTTAGTCAGCTGTTAAGACAGCAGACAAACTACAGGGACCATAACTTCCTGTAGGACTTCAAAAGGGGTTCATCTATCCAATACCAGTAGCAATTTTGATGAGTTAAGATCAGGATTTTTGCTTCAAACTTGACAGTTCTGCAGCTAAGAGTCTTACCAGGAGAAAAGCATACTTTGGATGTTGTATATGATCCAGAAAAATGCTTTACCTGGAGACCTATACTGGTATCTTGTTGCCTGATTATTTGACAGAGATGCTTCTTGACAGTGAAACACACCACTCAAAATCAGAATTCTGTTGAAATGGATTAAGCGTTACCCATTGAACTCACTATTACACTTTTATCCCTTATTTATTTATCTATCTGGGTTCATAACAAACTCCGCAGCTGTTCCTGAGGCTTTGTGTGCCTGGAAATAAATTTGCCTTTCTTTGGTTCTCGGTCCCATAATCACAATTTCTTTCATATGATTATATCCTCTATTTGGTTTATGCTGCTTTCTAGTAAAAGGTCTTATGGTTGCTCCTTTTGAAATCAAAACAAATGCTATTCTTGGAGATGAGCCATTTACCCCTTCATTTTTAACCTTAAGCAAGCTGCTTAGTTACTTTTAGAAGAGCTTGCAGCTATTTGCTCATCAGTAAAGTGAGTAGTGTCCAAAACTGTTCCAAAATCAGAAACTGTAGAGTCAGTAAGGAGACAGTTCCTCACCCTGAAATTCTCTATACAATTCCCCAGTAGCAGAAGTCCTTTTTCATTTTGCTGTTGTTGGCGTGAACCAAGATCAGCCCCAAATGCAGCACTCACAGTGCAGCAGTTCCCAACCTAGACTAGCTCATAGGAAGCAATACTAAGAAAAAAGTATCTTGTGGAGAAAAAATACTTTGAAAACTAAGCCTAACAGAGAGAGGAGGGTTTTCATTGTTGTTGTTGGGGGTTTTTTTGTTTGTCTGGGCATTTTCTGGTTTTTTTTTTTACAGTTTCCCAAGACCACTACCAAGCACCAGGTCTCACAGTGTTGTCTAGAAGTAATGATTTGGGGGACCAGCACTCTGGTGTTTTGTTTCCGAGATGCCCTAAATGCTCAAAGGTGACTGAAGTCTTGCAAAAAACCTGAACACACATAAAATCAAAGATCTGTTGAATACAAATTTGTATACATTCACAAACTCTGAAGATGTGCAGCAATAGGGAAAAATCTGAGGGAGATTTCTGAGAAACTATACCAAGCCTGTTTTTTCCTCCGCTTGTAAAAGGTATCATTATTGATGAGACGCTTTGCAGAACATGTATTTGCAGCAAGTTCTTCTCCCACCAGAATAAAATGTCATTGGTTTTGTTATTGTTCGTTATTTTTCATAAAATGTCATCATTGTCTTGTTAATTTCCTGGTATCTTCCATTCTGCTACCTTCTGTTTCTTGACCTTCCTAGAACATACACCTCAAGAGCAGAACAGGGGCAACATTCCTTAATTCTAATTCCTGCGGTTTTGCTGAACTGAGAATTCCAATTTTTTTGAAGGTTGCCTTTTGAGTCACTATGCTTAAGGAATACCATGCAGCAAAGAAAACTTTTTGGTTAACTCAGCTATCAATTTTAAGTAACATCTGGTTATATACTCAGCCTACCTGCACTCATAGCTGGTTGCCAATCCAGTTTTCTTGCCACAAAGAAAGCAGTGCTTTGAAATTTTCTTTTTTGCTTGAATTAAGCCAGTCACAGGCGGAAGATGGGTTGCTTCACCTGCTCTCAGAAGTAAAAAGACAGCAAAGACATTTTAACTAATTCCCAAACTAGTTAAATGTTATCTTTTGAAACACAGATTTATTTTGCATTTCTTAGAATACTTCAGGTGGGAATCCCAAAGCCTAAAAGGAGAGGGGGAAAATAAACCCTGAAAACCAAAACAGGAAACACACCTAAGCCTATGAATACATTTGGAAGAGGCATCACAATGGGCAGAACTGTTATTTTGAACACCTCCTAAAAGTTCACATAAACAAGAAGTTACAGAACACATCTGTCTCTTACTGGTGTTCCCAGGTGTAAAATGAATGCACTCAGAGTGTCACTGGGAAAGCACTGTGCACAATGGCCTTCCAAAGAATCAATTGGGCAATCCAGTACCTAGCATCCAATATATTCAGTATACTAGTTGGCCAAATAAGTTTAAAATCTTGCTGGTACTCTATAATTGCAAGAAAAGTATAGTATTAGACTACAGACTAAGTATAGTATTAGCCTCTACTTAGCTATATGTTTACAGTAGGAACTTTGCAGATGTTTGTGAAATTTCTATACCTAAAAATTTACTTTACTTTTGCTTTTTGCCATGTAATTCTTGGCTGTTGCTTTATCAACTGGAGATCACGTAATGAAAAGACTTCATCTTTCTTCTTCTCCCTTCCCTCTGTAGAAGCAAGTTCTTTGTCCACAGCTTGCTAAAGTGTATTTCCCACATGTGGATCAGTAAAGTGAGCAACACATCCTCTCAATGTTTCTACTGCTATATTGTCAGGATGTTCCCAAAAAGTTATCTCATGAGTTCAGAAGTATTTTGTGTCCAGCACACCTTTAATTTGAACAGTCATTTCTTATTTGAAATGCAGCAGCCTACACTCAATAGTAGCAGCAGGCAGTCACTACACATCGTAGTCACCACTACCAACCACTCCCACCCCATTCCTGTTTAGCATTGAAACTTCTGGGCAACATTTGTCCACACTAACTATTTCATTATCTAAATGCACACAATTTCAGAATTATCAGTTAGCCTAGTTTGTGAAAGAGATAGAGCTTGAAGACAGCTGGCCCTGAGGATGTGCTTCAACAGAAAAAACAATCCACCTGTCTCCACATTTACATCCCTTCAGCAACTGCAGTGAAAAGTGATCTGTCCTTTGGCCAGTTACATGACAGATCATTACCAGCCACATCTCTCTCACGAGCCCATGTGATACGAGCACACTCACTCATATCTGGCATCTTTTGGAAAATACACTTTTGTCTGACGTAAGATTCACCAGAGGAGTGTCTTCTTCACAGTCCTATCCCAAGTGCCTCAGGCATTAGTGGACTTCCCCAATATGCAGACAAGGCTCTCAGGGTATCTATCACCTCTGGAGCAGCAAAAGACAGACCTGTTTACTGACTGCCAAGTCAAAGTTGCACCCACAGTTGTGAAACAAACCCACACTTTTAGCAGCTTTTGTTTCAATATTACAATTACATATTTTTTTCTGTTGCAGCTGCTATTTGAACATCTACTGTCTAGCTCATTTTCTACACCTAGATCTGGAATATATTCCAACCTCTTCCTAAGGTCATACAGAAAGAAAAGAAAATTTCTAACTGCAAGTCAAAGATGCACAGAAGAAAAATTAAATGTGCTGAAAATCCTTAGCTCACTGTCTTAAGAGCTTTAAAAACATTTATTTAGACAATTCCTTTTCTCCCAATAGAATTAATCACATAAGCAATATATCTATGCATAATACATCCTTTTTCAGTAGATGTCAAACATTAAGCACTCCACAGTTACCAAGGCCAGGGTGGAAAGAATGATGACCAACACAAAAAACAGTGAAAAATCTGCACTATATTAATGTTCTGCAGCATTCATGCCCTTACTGCTTCCTCCCCACTTTTTATGTACTGAACACAATGCTACTGATAAATATGGCTCTGATTTTAGTAGACTCAGAAGTATTCAGAGAACTGGGAATTTCAAAAATTTCAGCACAGAAACTCACATTTTCTAAGAAAGCTAAGAATGAGTTGCAGTTACGGTCCACCTAAGATCCAGATTGCCATCTGCATGTTTAAGAATTGCTTAACTATGCTATAGGAAAGATTAACTATGCTATAGAAGTGTAATACAGCAAGGACTCTAAAAGACAAATGCCTTATAAAGATAAATTATTTTTGTCTTCTCTATGTGTGATATATCAGGAAAGATTAAAGAGTCATCTTTAATTATTATGTAAGTTACTTACCTACTCTTTTCCCTACAGCTGCCACCATACTTCCATTCATTCCAAGCCCATGCGCAGACTAAAAAAAAAGATTTCCACAAGGAAATTACTAGCAGATGGAAATTAAATGAAAATGTAGGTAGTCTGGTTATCAGCTTATTTGATATCAATGTTTTATCAATCTACCCACAAAGAATCCAAGACCGATTCTGCACACAAAGTTACAATTCTGCAATATAAAGCCTTACCCTCAATGGCTATTTAATATCTCTCCCCACACTTCAAAATACACCAAAACAACGAAGTACATTAGAGAGCAGAAGCTTGGCACATATGGTGCCAGCCACTGGGCACACTTTGGAATAAATGACTATTAGTGAGCAGAAGCCAGATGACACTTCTAACACACACACTCAAAACTATCACTACAATAACTCATATTTTCAGTTGTGAACTGAACAACCACTTTAATCTTAATGAAAAATTACTTCTAGGACCTGTTTAGATAAACAGGCAGTTTAGATACCATCAGCCATTCAGAAAACAGTTTAAGACAATCAGGGATTTAAATACACCTCTCACAGCCCACCTGCCTCTCGAGACAAGACGTGCACACACATACACAAAAGCAGTAGTTTTGTAACATCAGTATCAAAAAAACAGGAGAAACTTTGATTTCTTTGGATCTGTGCATACTCACTAGAATATATTCAGCAGCTTCATTTGGAGGAGCAGTTTTCCTAAAGCTTTCTTCCTGAAAATGCTGCAGGTTTGTAGGTAGTGCAATACCAGAAGTCCGAAACCTGTCAGTCCCACAGGAACTCTGTAAACTTTCCTTGTTTGTGCTTCGGGCCAGCGAAGCCAGAAATCCTAAGTTACTTACAGAACTCGCAGGTTCTTTGGATGCCTTGCTAGCCACATCTGTGATGTCCCTAGCCTCTGCTTTAGAAATTCCATCAGGCCTTTTGCCAAGTGATTCTACTTTCACACTACAAAATCTAGTGGTCCTAGAAAAAGAGGAGTCTGCTATACTACGGACTTCCAACGATCGAAGCACATTTGGGGAGGCCGCAGATCTCAAGTTACCAGCCTCAAAGCATCTGGGCTGTGCTTGTGGTTTCAGAGTACTGTGATGTGCCACTTGTGCTGAGTACCGGAGGGGAGACAAAAGCAGATTTTTCTGAGGACTTAATTCACGAGTACTGAGAAGGCCAGTCTCCATTGCTGCAGTGCTCAGCACTTTGCCAATAGGTTTTCTATGCTGCTCTACAACCTTAGAATCTTTGTCTCCATCAGGCAGCTCAAGCTCTGGGTTCACCTTTCCTATGTCATATATCTCACTACACTGTTCAGCAGTGCTTGCTTCTGTTAAAAAAGCAAAAGCATCTGGTTCAGGTAGATGTTCTTCTTCTGTTCCATACAGTTCCACGTTTGCTAGATTTGGAAACAAAACAGCATCTTCCTCACTTGCTGAGGTCACATTTTCAGATGCTTTTTCTGAATTTGCAGGCAGAGATGAAATAGGAGTCAGAACACTATTAATAGGTAGTTTTGCATTTTCTAGTTCAACGCGAGATATTTTCGGTGGTAACCTGATGCTACTGACCGGCTGAGACCAAGAGTTGCTCTGCCAGGTGTCATCTTCCTTAAGGAAGTGATTAGCTGTGGATGGCATCGTTCTACCAGCAGTGGCCAAAGTAGCCAACGCTGAAAGTGCGTTCTGGGGAGATTCTGACTGGTGCAAATTCCCAGGAGGAGGTAGGCACGGCTGTCCGATATGGGGGAGCACTCTGAGGAAGCGGTGACGAGCGGCAGCCACCGAGCCGCTGTACGGACGAGGAGTCATGGGAGGGCGAGGCTTCACTTTGACAGTTTTCTTAGGCTATTAAAAAAAAAAAAAACAAAATAAAAAAAACACAGATACAACAACAATTAGTATTTGAATTCCAATTGCACTCAAAAGACCTGACTGAAAACATATTTTGAGGAATTTAGACAGTGTAAGGCCAGGAAAGACTAGATCATTCTTTCTACTCCCTCATATGTTACTAGCCACCAAGACCTCACCCCAACACCTGAGTAATAAAATCAAAGATGATAGTCAGGAAATGTCTTCAATAAATAGGTGATGTATCAGAGAAACAGAAGAAAGAAGCCAGAATGCCATCCAAGTTGTTCAGAGGAGCTTTAGATCTCAAACACAACAAAAAAATGTAAGAAAGTATAATCTCTTCACACAACAAAAAAATGTAAGGAAGTAAAATCTCCTCATTTTACATCTAGGTAACCTAGCCACACATGACTACCAGTTTAATGTTTTATTTTCAAGATAATATCATTGCCATATTTAACTTTATAGGATTTTCAGTTACAGTATATCTAATGAAATATCATTTTAAGAGAAACATTCACTTTTACCAGAGCAGTACTGCAAAACAATGCTACTTAAAAGTATTGGAAGAAAAAAAACCCAAACAAAACCACAAAACCCGCCCATCCACCTAAAAAAATCTACCCTTGCAAATAAATCCAGGAGTAGTAATGAATTCTTTGAATGAGGGCAGGTAGGTCCAAGGAATGCCAATACTCCTCAGGAGAATGCTTATACAATAGTATTTACATAAACAGTAGTTGAGAAATCATCTATCCTTGATAACTTGACTTCTCAATATGGCAGAGTATCTGGTCCACTTTTTAGAAAGGTCAGCACAAGGAAAGCCCAAGCCATTTTATGACAGAAAAACTGAAATCACAATTTCACCTTTTTACTCAGATTCATGTTCTCCATCTTTGCCTTGAGCAGTTTCATTTTATTCATAGTAATTGAATTCTCAATAATCTGTTGGCCAGAAGGTGATGCCTCTGTCTCATCTTCATCATCAGCATATAAATTATAAACTGAACCACCACTGAAAATAAAAGAAAGTTTGTATTCATCCTCTAATGAAGTAATTTGATTACATTTTCACGTAGAGTATTCTCACAACTAAGAAGTCATATCCGTAGTTGATCTGTTGACAAAACATTATGTAAAACTGTATGCAAAGATATTTCAAATCCATTTATCCACATAAGCATCCCTTATTAGGGCACAGTGATGTTGCTGAAATCTGAACATAGCCACGCTTCTGGGAAGTTGTTACATCATATACAGTTGGTTCACACTCACTATATATTTTCCCCACAGAGGGGATATCCAGTTCCACAAATGTCTCCTGAAGATATGGCCAAAGCTGTTAAGTGTGTGACTCAGACAACAAGCTGATCAGTTTTCCAATTAACCAGACACTGGCATGGAAGGAAAAGTCCAAATTTCTATCCATCCTGAGGGGTGTTCTCACCATAAATGGAAATGGAGGGGTCACCCATGTGGATGTGATATTCTATTTCTCCTTTTCAAAATAAAAAAAAAAAAAAAAAGAAAAAAAAAGAAAAAAAAGATCAGTTTAGGTTTCCAAAGATTCCAAAGAGTCTCACATTTGGAAAAAAAATAAATAGATCAGAATTGCTAATCCAAAGACAAAATATTTTAAGTCAATAGTCACTGGAAGTTTATAGTATGACATTTCCTGCTTCCATTGTGCATTCTAATAGAATGCAAAACCTCAAGGTTTTAAAAATCACCATCTAACTTGTTTTTCCTATAAAACAATGAAGCATTGATCAGTAACACATTCAACATTTGACAGTGAAATGAAAGAACCATTAGACTGTCCAATTCATTACAAATTGATCCATTTTCAACACTGTATGTAGTACATTTTAAAGAGTGTTTTAGTTCTTCCATTAGGTTGTCAGCATCTAGAAATCACGAAAATCAGGCAATTCCCCTAATTCCCCAGTGTTCACACAAATGTCTTACTAGGTTTAGCTCAAGTTTCTACTCTTCAAGTGATATCAAGGAAGTAAGTCCACAAGACTAAAAGTCATGTGGAAGTCAGTACCAAAAAGAAATTATCACTAATTAGAGCTGGCATCTTACCTGATTCTTGGAAATATTCTGCTGCTTTGAGAGCCAGCATTTTTTGCACTGACTCTCCAAATACAATTCCTAAAATGTAACAAAATTCCAAAGGCAGCACAGCTGGGAGACAGTGTGCAGAGCAAGATAGCAGCAAATTCGAACCAAGAGTCATCAAAATAGACCAGTCATTTCTTACCAAAACCTGAATTATTCCATATGGTGACAGTCAGCACGCATATTACATACACATACTTCTAGTAAAAACCCAGCACTAAAAAATAATTTCAAGATTTTATTTTACAAAGGTTTATATCACCAAGTCAAAAGAATTTGTTGAACGCCCCTTCCTGCTAGGTAAGGACAGAAAGCAAAGTGGTATGTCTTGTATTTGGTTGGTTTTTAATTTTTTTTAATGCAAAAATAATTGTTATCTTTTTGTTCCACTTTCTGACAAATATAGGCCAAAACCACACATACACACAAAAAAAGGAGTGACAAAAGGATTGTTTGCTTTAACGTGACTGTAAGATTATAGAAGTTGGACAGGGAGTTTTCATATTAATGTTTTTACCCCATTTTACAATGAGTAAATTTTAAGATGACTTTGTCTATAGGAGTCAACATTTCTGAGCTCTTCCTTGTAAAATGCACATCTCAAAAATCATTAGCTTGCTGAAACCCTTTTGGCACCAGTGTCTGCCAGTCCTCCACCACAACTTCAATACTCTTCTAACCCAGAGACAATGATCACTATGCATTTATACTTTTGTCAAGTTTTAACCAGTAACTTAACCACAGATAAAATAAAATTATCTGGAGAACTACAAACAAAACCAAAACCAAAGTCTCACTTCTAAATTTCAGTCAATGAATTCTGTTCCAGGTATCAGCAATGTGAAAAAGGATGATAAACAAGTGCTCCATCTGTCAGTACGGAAAACAGTAGTACTCAGACCAACCCATAGCTTTACTCTATAGAGATCAAACAAAAAGGTCTGATTTGCTTCCATTCTCACCTCCCTTTGCTACTTTTTCCATTTCCCACAGTCTCATGATAAATTCAAGAATTTGGATTTCCTTCCCCTCCAAATTATTGCCTGAGTAGAAAAGCTAGTAAGTGAACTCCCACAGAAAGCACAGAAAAACAGAAACAAGTTGAACGTTTTCAATCAGGTTTTCAACCCAACTGGTTCACTTGACCAGTGCCAGTACATTTCTTAAGCCAAATGCATTTGACTTTCCTATGTGCTGCTGTGCTTTGAAAGCCTTACCCAGGTACCTTGTAAGAGCCAAATGAGCATGGTCTAATTCCTCCCATTTGCAACATTTAGCCAATTTCAGTAAAATTACTATTAAATCTGTACCTTAAGATTACCCAATGGAAAAGCACAGACTTTCAGACCACCATCTAAACTCATTTTAAATGGTGGAAAAAAATCAACACACACACTAAAATTTGAACATGTAGGCAGATACCAGGGAGCTATTCTCGGAAAAATGAAATTTCAAGCTCCTTGAAATGAATGACAGCTCCTTCCACTAAGGCACAGTACAGCATCCACAGTCCCAGCATTGTGAATGGGTTTCGATGTTCACTGGAGTCAGAGGTTAAATAGGAACAAAGTGGTAACAGGCAGGGTAGCAGCAAGAACAAAAATTACAAAGTCTATTCATCTCTCCAGAAGTGTATCTAGCCCAGTGCAGCAGCCAGGTTCTCAGTTCTTCATCAATTATGCTTTTTTTACCTATTTCAAACAATACCATATGTGGCTATTTACTGAAAGAGTACAGGGGCTGAAAGATAAAATCACAAATCTAATATATTTATATCTTTTCTCTTCCTTGTATATCAAACAATACATCTTTCTCCTCTGTATAACAATGTGGGAATTCAATTATGATATTTCTTTCAGTCAGTGGTTTTTAAGTATGGATGTGTTATAAAATTTTTTAAGAGTAATATCACTCTGAATATAAACCCAATACAAAGCTCTGGCTATCCCTTAACAAACAGAAACAAGAACAGTCACTTAAAGCAGCTTGAGCCTTGGAGAAAACACAGCTAGTTCCCAGAAAAGGGACCTTTCCTCACAGCTGTACAAATATTACGTTCTTGAGAGGATAAAAGTACCTACCCAAAAGCTACAGTATAAAAAATAGAATGCAATAATTTTTAATAGATATCAATTTTGATACTTTTAGGAAAAAGACTACCAAACTGTTTACTACAATTACAATGTAGTAGGTAAAGTGATACACCTATCCTTCTGATGATGAATTCACTGGATTTTCACCAACTGACACAAGCTTGGTACCTCAACAGCAGCTAACTTGAGGCCTAATTACATCCAAAATCTGGCTGTATTGGTCATTACTTCAGTACATTAAAAAATTAAAAAAGACATAAAACAAAACACGGAAAAACCTCCCAACCAAAATCCATACAAAGTCAAAAAAAATCCCCACCCCAGAAGAAGCACAACAGACCCCCCCCCTTTCAAACCAAACAACCACCCCATAAAAAATAAACTAAAAAAGCCCACAGGATTTTGCACTGCCAATCTACTATCTTCCTGACAAATCATTTAGTCAAGTTACACCCACAGGGAAAAAAAATATTAAGTGAACTAGGAAATGTTTACAAAACTAAACAAATGCCTGATGATGTTAGAGAAAGTGCTTAACTGAAGTTACTGAAGTTTTAAATATATAATAAAATATTGATTTGACTCTCCTGCAACGTGTTCCTTCTCAGAAAGGACTGGAATGTTGAGAATTGCCTGCAGTATGAAGACAGTTTTATCTCATTATATTAATGCACACAGTGATAATAGAACCATCAGCACAACCACTGACCACTAACAGCACTACTGTCCTGTTAGACAGTTACAACAATTTAATAGCCCTTAGGGAATAATTCTTGCAATATGCCAGATACTCTTTTGATAAAACCAACAAATACAGCTGAAAATTACACAGCAACCCACTTTTGAATAATAATATAAAGATTAAAATCAACTTTACCTCAAAGATTCAGACAGTGGTGTTAAAGTGCCATCGCCTCGGTCAACCACACGGAAGAAATTCAAGCGATCTCCTTCTCGATACACTAAGAAAGTCACTTGTTTGTTGGATGGCCCTTTCTCCCACATCTTGTCTCTAGCAGGATCCATGTATTCAGCCATTTCCCTGATAGGATCTTTCACAGGAACTAAAAAGATCAAAAAATCAAAATATAACCAAAATATTATGATGGTTGTTTTGATCACCTCTGAAAGCTCAGTTCAGTTTATAACAGGAATTCCCAACCTAGAAGATATGCTGAGTTTTTTTCCAAGTGAAAATTATCAAGGGAATTTCTTCATTTCCACTCCTATACAGATGATTCACATAACCAAGTTTATGGTCTGACTCTAGCAATGCCTGATTCTTACTGACCATATTTTAAAATTATTTGTATAATGACATTCTAGGATAATTTTTTCTTCAAGTGAAGAACTGCTGATTTTATGATTCTGTATGTACACATATACCCCATTTAAAAGTAAATAAAGTGCACTCGATATGCTAAGTAAGAAAAGATAGGGAAACCCCTCCCCCCCACTTTTGTTAAGTGTTTTTCCAATTAATTTGGAACTGGTTGTCTAAAATGCTAACTAAGAGAAGCTCTTTAAAGTTTTAAGATGTTGCATGAAAACCTCTTTAACTTCCTTAACACCTACCTCTTCTGGTGTTAACAGGTCCACCTCGCATAGCTAGAACCAATTTCAGAGTGCAGCCTTCTGAAATGCTGTAAGTAACAACAAATAAATTTTTATAGCATTTTCTGTTGTTCATGCTAACTATTGTTTAGTAGCATTAATTAGAAACATAACTTTATACTATACTTACTTATAATCATTCAAACAATAGTCATCCTTCAGTTCCATATTATTCCAAATTAAGTGCTGCTGAGAGACAGGAATACCTAAACAAAAGAAATAAACAAATGACTTAAAATTGGAGCTTGGCAAGAGGGCTTCCAGCGAGTTTTGACTTTTGAAGAGTGTGGGGCTGATGGACTGAAACTGGATGACAGGAGAAAGAAGAGAAGAAACAGGACAAGACAAGCACTTGAGCAGTCTTCAGCCATGACATCTAACTTCCAAACAGTTACTAAACCCAAAGATTTTCAGAAGGCTTTAGCTCACACACAAAATTCAGTCTTTTGGCTCAGCAGAGGGTGCATAGAAATGTTCAACTGCTTTAGTTTATTGAATACTTGCTCTTTTTCCAATCATTAGATAAGGGAGACTTTTTCCTTTTATCTGAACTCGAGAACTTGATGTCTCCTGACAGAACAGGATGAAACTTCTACCTACAAAACTGCTGAATAATTTAACAACAGACTGGTATTTTGTATTACTCACAGTACAGACATAGTCACATTAAGGTGACTGGTGGCAGCTCTATTACAGCAGCAAGAAGTGCAAATGTGTTTTTATCCCTGCTTGCTTTGGGACCTTGAAGTTGGCACATAGAGTTTAGTACCACAGCAGTTAATTAGGCTTCATCCTACAAACACTTCTGTTTCATTCTGGGTGTTCCTGTAGGCCATCAAAATGTTATTACTAATATCCAGTAATACTCACTTTCAATTCAAGTTCTGGGATGATTTGGCTATTTTTTGTTAAAAGAAAGTAAACATACTGAATATTTGTTTCTCATTAAAAATTCATATTCTACACAGATAGAATCCAAACTCTACACAATTTCTGTCTGCATAGTCAACTCAGTTAGATATAGATGTAACAAACATGAAAACTAATAAGCAAAAGCTGGTACAACTTGAGGTCTCCACACATTTTTACTGGAATGCTACCATGTTCTGAATTTTGGACAGAATAAAAATGAAGACAGTTATCAAAGTATGAGACATCTCAGACTACCAAAAGAAATGATTCTTCCCTCCAGCATCAAAACGTTGTTGTTCAATTTGTCTAGTGAAACCCAGGTAATTAAAATCTCACTGCACATTCATGACAAATGTTAATTAAAATGTCTATCTATAGAGACCAAGAACTACTTTTTCAAAGAGTTCTGAACACTACTTCTCATACTAAGAACAAAACCTATAAATGTATTTTCCTAAAGGTTACATTTAAATAATCTTATCCTACATTTTTATTCATTGCATATTCACATACTTAAAAGGAAATGCAAGTGGCAGTGCTAAACAGTAAGACTTCCCCAAATACATCTGGCAGGAGGGGAACACAAAGACCAGAGTCTAAGATAGTTCCCAAAAACATCTAAGCTTTCAAAGGCTTGTGAGAATGCTTAGCAAGCTTCAGAAAGGAGATCAGCCAAGTAGCCCCCTCCTAGACAGAGTACCCATCACTGGCAAGGAAGAAAAGGGGACAAGACCCTGGTTAAAGTCCAAGCACATTAAACAGCCAAGTAGGAGACATCCCTGTGCAGGAGGGGGAGTGCACTTTGGAGGAACTGTTATTGTTTTTCTTTAGGCTTCACAGAAGATGACAATTTTCTTTTTCTCACCATGGCTCATATCCAGATCTTCCCTGTTCTGAATGACCAACACAACTTTACTCCACCTGACTGCATATAACAGGGATCTTATATCCTCTCAAGTCCACAGGACATTTATAAGAAGAGTATGTTCATACAGTAGACTAACATAATTGCTACTACACAGCCAGCTATTTATTTAATAGCTGGTTATTTGTGATGTTTCAAGTCAGCAGTGTAGGGAAAAGAACAAGCTGGCAATAGCCAGCGAGTTTACATTCAAGTTTTTGTGTTGTTTTGCACTCTTCTGATTACAAATAATCTGATTACTGTCTGCATTTGTTATGGTTTCAGCAGCCTCCAAGGAGCAATTTCCAATTACTATGATAAACTGAGAGCGTATTTGTTGAAAAGGCTGGCTTGCAGCTGGCAATACTGGAGTGAAACATGGTTTTGCTCATTCAACAATGACAATGTATTTTTGATGAAATGAACAGATGAAAAGAGGATACTCTGCTGTAATTGGAAACAGAAACATCTTTATTACTTATTCCCTTTTATACTGCTTTCTTGGAATTCTGTATTTATACACTGAGGAAATAGTATGTGCTTTATAGCTTCAGAGGCAGCAAAATATGCATTGCCTGTCCCTTTTCTGGATTACAGTAAGGATTTTTGAGGAGACATTCGCACATGAGATCACCATGTGAGATACCCATCCACTATACCCTCTCCCTAAGCAGCACATGATGGTATCACTGGCCTGCCTCAAATCAGTACTGAGAGGTAAGCAGAGCAGTAAGCTACATCTCAATACTCAAATGGAAATGAGCTGGCCAAGTGATGCTACAGGAGGACAGAAGAGCCTGCAGACTATCTATTGAAATGGCTGCAGGGGCACTGACAATGTGACCTACTAAAATGGGGGGAGGAGCGGAGAGAAGCACCTCCTCTACCCTGTCTCTGAATCAGCACATCACATACAGCCTTAAGCTTCCCTCCTCTACTCTTCTTTTTGGCATGCTAAGTAGGTTCACCACAGAAACTGATTTGTCAAGCCTGAGACGGGAAAAAAAAAAGCTCTGAAGATTTCAGAAAAAATCTTGATTTTATGTTGTGGGTTTAGAGTTCCTATGTTTAAAAACACCGCACACATTTCACTGTCAAAATTCAAACTGCACCCATCTTTCATTCAATGTTCAAATTGCTGAAGCTTCTGTTTACAGAGAGGACACTGAGAGTCTTATTTTCCCACACACTATATCAGTAAGAGGTGCAAAAGCCCACAACTTACAGTGGCAGAAGCGTTTTCCTAATTGTTAAACCCCTCAGCTTTCACTTGAATGACAGTAACTATGGCAGCATAAATGGAGTCAGTACTGACCTACTCTTTGTCCAAGGGACTGAGTAAGAACAGACTAAAGATAGCAAATCACCAGTAACTGAATGCAGGCCAATAAAATTTCCTGACAAAGGTGATCTTACTTTACAGCTTCCATATGCTGCTCAGGGCAGCCATCCACTCTGAGCAGTCTTGCACTCATAGACATGTTTCCCCAGCTCAGACAAGGCACAAGCTTAAAAAAATGCTTCATGAACTTCTCTATCAGCACAGTAAAGAGGCAAATCATAAAGCACATAGAAGATGTAGGGGGAAAGTAGTAAACAAAAACACCCCAGGATTGATTCTGTTAAAAATTTATGACACTTCTGCAATCCACTTACTCCAGTCCTGGCAGAAGCACAGCTACTTTCTCTAATGCAAACAGTAATAAATATCATTATGACATACTCTGAATTCACAGAATATTGAAAGGAATTACAACATCTCTATGAAGTCTGCTTGACATTCTTCTAGTTCCTTTTATTTAATGTGAAGCTGCTGTACACAGGCAGCAAAATAATAACAGCAAAAAGACCAAAGAAAAATAACTCACATTATGAAGTGAGTACACACATGTACAACAAAACCATTGTTGCATCTGTCGTTCCCTACTGAACACAAAAGAACACCTACTAAACACTGAAGACAAGATGTACTCTGAAACCTAGTTCTCTTGTTCCCCTTTAAAAAAATACAATAACAAGGGAACATCTAAATTTTCATCTAAAAAGGTCGATGTTTCCACATACACAGACCATAAAATTCAGTTGCAAGTACTCACTGAACAAACCATGACCAAGTTGTTTTTTTATTTTAAAGGTAACTATATAAATGAATGTCCTAACACGCCGTATTGAAGAATTCAAATTAATTCCTGCAAGCTAATAACAATAATACTATCAGTACCACCACCAAAGCTCAAAGGCCACCTCCTCCCTTGAGACTCATTTCTGTCTTTCCCAACAAACATGTTTACAGGTATTATCTATGGTTCCTTAACAGATTAATTAACCACCACTACAAATACACTACCTGAATGCTCTGCTATAAAACAGTGTAATAATAATAATCAGTGTTTCTGAATCAATACTAGACTCTGCCCAGCCCAGCAGCTACAAGGACCTGTGCAATGGAGAAAGCAAAGACAGATCTCAGTTAAAAAACCCCATTACTTCCTCTTCCAATGAAATCCTGATTTTTTAAGTACTACTTGTGTTAAGGCTCAGTCTTTCATGCCACCCTGAAATTCATGTATCAACCGATCCATGAACACTGATGAACAAGTAAAGCCAATGGAGTAGGTAGCACTGCTAGCAGCACTGTGTATATTCCAGCTTTTACGCCACCAGTAGAGACAAAGGGAGCTATGTCTTCCCAGGTGAACCATTTTAAAGGGCTCAGTCAGTGAATCTGAGACAGGAATGATTTACCCCCGGGGCTCCAAAATCAACACTATAACGAAGCTCCTGCTTACTTCACATAGAACATATTAGAGGACAAATGCCTGGATCTGATCCAAATACACATCAGGTATGCTGTAACTTCAGTTTATAAGTAGAAGACTTGCACTGAAATTTCATATGCGTTAGAACCCGTAAGTTTTTATGTATATTCTTTACTGACTAAAACTACTGAAAACACATAGCTGGAGACATGGAGAGCTCTTTCTTAGTAAGGTACCAATGTCTAGTACAGCTGTCTAAACAAAGCCTTTCATATCAGATCACTAGCAGGCATCAAGAATGACAAACAGTATCTGAAGAAGACAAAATTCCTAACATTCCATCCATATTATGCTTTTTTATTATGGTGAAGACAGTCTACAGCTATTGATTACCCAGCTGTTGACAAAAATCAGTTTGTCTTGTTTTAATTTTATTATTAGCCTCTTACAATTAGAGGCATTGGTAATATTTCAACAATTTGTTAATTTCTGACACAATTCTAGATTTTTTTTCTTGGAGCTTTTGGGTCTCAGCTCATTTTTTCAAAACGTTTTTCTTTGCTTACACACTATCATCACCAACATCCAAATGTAGAAAGTATGCATAACTAGGGATTTCATGTAGTCTTCCAGCACTGTAGGAGGCATTCTCCAACCAAACTGCACATTAAAAAAAAGAGATTCACGCCCTGTGAAAGCTGACACGATACAGTAATAAAAAGTGAAAACCAGCAGCAGAAACAAGAACAGATGTAAGCTTTCTCTTTCCCATGCTAAATCACAACAAAATTACTTCTGAATTTTTGCTCCATCTGGGTAATTTACTGCTCAAACTTGTGCACTATAATAGGAACTCTGTCACAGAAAAAATCGGTAATTATTTTACATGCAATACCAACTCCAAATGCAACATAAAATTAACGTGTCATTGTGTATCTGTTTCGCCCACACAACTGATCAATTTGTTTTCACTCTGCCTCCCACAAATCATTAATCAGAACAATACAAATATTTTAACTGTGCCATGGAGTATCAAAGTATTTCAACTGACTTCTTACAATTCAATGATAAGCACCAGTGAACTCATCTTCTATTTTAAATGAAATTTACTTATTATTAATACTATACAGCAAGCAGACAAACCATAATTACCTTACTATCCTAGAAACTACATCATGCAAACAAAATTCCAAACAAGCACTATTGTAACTTCATTACTGATCTATTCTAAGAAGAAATGAGGATACTTTTGTAAGCTGTAGGTATAACTGAGTATGGCTATTCAGTCTCACATTGTGGACTACAAGGAATTCAAATCCCTCCTCCTCACACCTCCCACTGATCTCTTCATGTATCCTTTAAAGCTCACTCCATCATTGATACTACCCAGATAGCCTGCCTTCTTCTGTTCTCTACTGCCTATGCAACCTTTTAATTCGCTTTTAGCGTTCGACGCGTGTCTCCTACACCTATATTCAACTATAGGTAGGAAAACCCCTTTCCTTTTCTTGTTTCACCTCTAGCCTCCAGGAGCATCTTGACATGTTCTCTGACGTGTGATTAATTACGGCCTCGTCCACAGCAAACAAAAGCCCATCCACACAGCTGCACTGTTGTACCTACACGGATGTAAGCTCCAGTCATCTGCAGGGTAGATCTTACTAGTAAATAGTCCCCTGTGTTGTTGCAATGCTTATGTGTTTTAAGACTTGTACCAGCTGTCTGGGGTTTTTTCCATCCGCTAGAGCAGATCTCCATATGAGGAGGAGAGTATCTCAGATTCCAGTCTACAGCATTAAGTTACATATCCCAGAGGATGGGTTCCACACAGACAGAAGGATGAAAACATTAATATACAGGTAGATTAGGAAAGGAGAGGATCCCTTTTTTAAAAATTAGCAACTCTTATACTCTCACCTTCTACAGCTGTACGGTTCTTTAACCCCTCCAAAGTGAAAAAGAAAATAGAGGATGCAATGCTTAAACTATGTATATATAAATATTTCAAATCACATTCTTTCATGCAAGATCATCCTCACCATAGAGGAAAAGAGGTAGGAGGGGACTAACCTACACCTGTTCTTGCAAAAGCACCAGGACTGGCCTCATAACTTACAGGAGATTTTCACTTTGCAAAATGTGTCAAGTTTATTACTGTGAGACAAAGCATTGCTCAGCCACATGTCTATCAACAAAAGATCATTCACCCAAACAAAATTCAAACCAGTAACTTAAAGCTGCCTTTGGGATTTGCCTGCACTGCAGTTGCTCTTGTGACTGCAGTATCATAAAAAAACCATAAACTGACTAACCTAACCAGCAACAAACATAGCAGCAAATTTAAAGTATGCTCAGTTACAGTGTAGACGCGTTGCATGGCTCAAATTTATAACCTTGCTAGTTAACAAACAACCTGGGTTGGAGAATCCACAGACTTTTTACAATTAACCTTAATAACTGTACACAGAAAAAAACCCCCAACCAACCCACCAGAAGAGCAAACATACCAATTCCAATGAAGCCTAAGCCCAGAACTTACAGAAAATGGAAAGAACAGAAAAATAAGTTAACTTCAATTAAACCTAAGCCATAAACTTAGCACCTAGTTTTATACATATTGCCAAACATGACATTTAAGTTTTGTGGTTTGATTTTAGCAATTACTATTTTTAAAACAAGATTTCTTCTTAAGTGATAAAGTTTACACTGAAATAACAGAGAATAGTACCTTCCAGTCTTTGAATTTTAGCTTTCACAGAAATAACTGTTTCAAAGGGGGAAACTCGCAGTTCAAAGCAGGTTCCTGTAAGCGTTTCAATGAAGAGCTCCATAGTTTCATAGAAAGGAAGTTTGTAGTGAAATGGTCCCATATTATCTTTATTAAAAAAAGGAGGCTCTTTCTTGTTGGCCATTAGAAAGGCTTTATAACTTCCTTGTAAGATCTGTCAGGAAACTACATTCCACTTCTAGCCAAGGCAGCTTTGAAGACACGTGTAGTGCACTGCTGTTCATCTTTAGAATTTTTCACCTATAAAGCAAACAAATACAATTCTGACAACATCTAAACATAACTCCTAAAGAAAATTTAAATTTATTTTATGTAAAATGCTTGTTAAGAAACATTAAGTTTTTACCTAGGTAGGGCAAGATAACCACAAATTATATTACCAACGGTGTAGTTTTAGGGCTATAGTGTCTGTCAGCATTCCACATGCAACCTACTACCTTTGTTAATTTCAGTTTCCACAAGCGACATGACAACCAGACGCCCAATACCTCCAGACAAGCGCTGAGCCCTCCGCAGTGTCAGAGCTAGAGAAGAACTCCAGAAAGGCGTAAGAACAGGGAGCGCTCCGGGCTCAGGAAGGGCAGTTGCAGGCGGCAGCTCAGCCGTGCTCCAGCCCGCACCGGAGCGGGGCCGGACCCCGGCAGCCGAGCGGAGCGCCCGCGAACAAAGGACGGCGAGCAGCTGCCCCGTCCCCGCCGCGCCTCGGGGCGGCCTCGCACCCCGGGCTGGCCGCGGGCCCCGCCACCACTGCCCCGGCCCCCGCTTCCTCCCGGGACACGCGCCTTGCCGGCGGGGCCGGGCCCGGGGCGGTTCGAGCACGGCACCTCTGCCCCGCCGCCCGAGGCGCTGCCGCCGCAGGGTCCCCCCGCAGGAGAGACGCTCCCGAGGGCCCGGAACCCGCCGAGCGAAGGCGGGGTCTCACCTCACCTGCCGCCGCCGCCGGGCCCGCTCGGGGGGAGACACGGTTCCTGTCCCCCCGCGCCGCGCCGCCCCGCCCGCCGCAGCTGCCGGAGCCGGCCGGGCCCGGCGGGACGCACGGACCGGGAGCGCAGCCGGAGCCGCCGGGAGGGCAGGACCGGGAGGTGCCGCCCGGCAGCCCCCGCGCTGCCCCGCCCTGTGACAGATCCTCCCGCGGGCCAATAGGACGCCCGCTCTCACGAACCTTGGCCAATCAGAGCCTCCAGGGGGCGGGGCTCGCGGCGCCTCAGGGGCGGGCACCCGCTGGGCCGCTTGTTGTGGTCGTTAAGACGCGGGGCTGCAGCGCGTGCGCGGGGAAGGACCCGGATACACTTCCCCATCGCTGGGAGTGCTGAAGGCCAGGCTGGATGGGGATTCGGGCAGCCCGGCCCCGTGGGAGGTGTCCCTGCTCAGGGCCGGGGGGGAACGGGGTGGGCTTGCAGATCCCTTCCGCCCCAAACGGCTCTGAGTCTGTGCAACGCCCCCAGCGCTACCGGTGCACACGTGACAGCGGCGGCGGCCGCGCTGCCTCCCGGGAGACGGAGTGCGCCGGGGCACATTAAGGCTAAGGTGGCTCCGGCGGCTCGCCCTGGCCGTAGCACCGCCCGGGGAGCCAGCAGCGAGCCCTTGCGCTCAGGCCGACAGGCTCCCAGGCATTGCCCGTGTGTGGGAGCGCGGCGCTGAGCCCGGGAGGCCAGCGCGGGCAGAGTCCTGGCGGGCGTAGCCGCGCCGCTGTTCCCGGCCAGAACACGAACATTCCCGGCCCTGGCAGGGGCCAGGCACTGCTCTGAGGCACTTTCACTGAAGGTCAGCGCTCCATTGTCCTCTCGTTTCACCGTGAGGTGGCCAGGGCAAGCTCCAGAAGCAGCGGGGCCCTTGGATGACCACAGGCTAGAGAAAACAAGCTTATCCTATTAGCAGGTGCTAATTACATTAACCACTTTACTTTCCATTTAGGTTTTAAAAGGCACAAGACCTACCCTGACTCGTTATTAGGCTTCAGGCCGTGTTAAAACTGTGGCTTTTGAGAAGCATGTAGAATGGGAACCTGTCAGGTTTTTTGCAAAAAAACCCAAAAAAACCAAACCTGAAAGGTAAACCAACATACAAAAAAACCCCCCAAATCGCCAAAAAACCAACACAACTCAACACTACACCCTCTAGCCAAAACCCAGTTCATGAAGTCCCCACTCAGACCAAGCTCTCCCAGAAGTGAAGTGCCTAGACCTGACTGTCGAAATTAAGGACCACACATTTTAAGATGTGAAGAGACAGGCAGAGACACAAAGACTTGCTATCTGCCAGTTTAGAAAGACTAGGTGGGAAGAAAGGTTCTGATGTACACCAAAGAAACCTGCGTTATTAAGAGCTTTTCTCTGCTGAGTTTTCACATGAAAGTTTAAGAAACACTAAGCCTGGAGCTTTTTCTTTCCTACTCCAAAAGCTTTTGGCCCTCAGGGTTCTTAGCTTGTGAACAGTCCTCTTTGCAATGCTAACAGAAATTATTAATGTGAAGGGCCAAAAAGAAAGATGCAGAAAATAAACAGAAGAATTCACCATCTTTTTCTTCTTTTCTCCATCATATCTTTGAAGCCCTTCTAAGCACAGAAGAAAGGAGTAAAGAAGCAGTCTAAATCACGTATAGGGCATACGCAGCAGATGTAATGCCTATAAATAAAGTTCAAGTCCTTTCACTGCACCAGCCTATTTGCAAATAGCCCCCACACTCTTTTTCAAGCTGCTATTCCCAGCTTACCCCCCATGTAACATGAATCATTGCCAGGCCCACCTATGGTGCAAATCAGTACATCATGTTTCTCCTTCATCCCTTCCAGCTTTTCCTTCTGTTTTACCCTCATTAGTGCTGGATGTTTCAGCAGTAGTATTTACTGTGCCTGATAAAGGAAATCCAACTTGAGAAACAAGAGACTGAAGCAGATGTCTCAGAATGAGGACTTCAGTGCAAGTGAATTGATCTCAAAGAACTCCTCTGAGCACATGCTTTAAATTCACAGCAGAACAGTTTTAAGAGTCCAAAATAAGTAGTCACTATGATAAAAACAGTGACTTACTCAGAATTGCAGACAGTCACTTGTACAATAAAATAAACTCTCCTGCATTTATGCATTTGCTCTGCTTGTATGCATGCAGGAGAGCAAGCATCTACCACTATGTATCAAGTATGATTAAGGGCATCTGTTCCAGAAGGGAATCTAGAAAATACAGGAAGCAAAGTTAAACGAAATACATCTGACAGTTAGAGGGATTCTTGAGTAGCAACCTCCTGTATACAGCTTACACTGTGTTATGGATGAGAAGGGAAAGCAGACAGCAAGCCTTTAGGCACAAAACAGTCTTTGCATGAAATATGTACATAAGCTTGTTAGCCAAGAAGTGACCAAGCATGCTCTGTACAGATGTACTTTGTGAAAACTGTTATTTGCAAAACTCTGGCAGCTCCATGCAGGTGAAAAGTCACATTTAATGGCCTACAACTTGAACAGAAGAAGACACTGTTGGGTTTCTGTTGTGGTCATGGACCACCCACTGCTCATTTGTAACACACTCTCCCTGGCAGAGAAGCGTTAGCCCTTGTTATTTTTGTAGCCCACATTAGCTGCCTATATGAAATACCTCTTTTCAGCTGGTGTCAAGTCCTGCTTTGAGATTTCCGAACTGCTTCATTCTGTAAGAGAAGCTGTACCTGATACTGATCCCAGCCTTACCCTCCCATTAGCTCAGTAGGTGGCAGATGACCCAGACAAGGCAAGGTAGTGATTTTGGTTGCTTGCAAGTCATGATGCAGGCATTGTAAGCAAGAGGTAAAGAGGAAAGTAAGACATGCAGACAGATCAAATTTAACAGATTCCATTTACTATTTATCAATTATTTTATCTATAGATCTGTTTAATAAAACAAACTATACTTTATATAATAGATTACTTCATTGCAGGTATTGCACAGGCTGTATTCATCTCGGCACCATGGAAACATGATAGCAGGAGGTTACTGTATTTTTTTAAAAATATATAATTTAGCAGAATTAGACTAGCACAAGAGAATACTAACCATTTCAAATGGGTAATCTTATTTAAATATCCATGTCCATCTCATTTCAGCTCTACTGAATTAGAGAATCCAGAGTATTAGTACTGGACAGGGCTAAGGAAGGCTGCTTCTCTGCAGACGTGCCCTTGACTACTGGCCACCAAAGGCATTCAGCGGATCATCAAATGTGCTCAGGGTCTTGCTTTCAGATTTTGCTTCTGAGGCTGCTTGGGAAGATCTGGCTTTAGAAGTAGGTATCTTGACTTGGCTGCTAGAGAAGATATCATCTAAAGAGGGGAACAAAAAAAAAAAAAAGATTTAATGAGAAGTGACTACTAAACAGAAGCAACATTGTACACAAGAGACTCCATCACACAGCAGTGACTGCCAAGGACATTCTGTGATAAACAAATGCTTTCTTTCTACTCGTAATTCTGGATGCATTTGTAAGGACATATGTGGGAGCTGTTAGCTGTAAGATTTTTTTTTTCTTCTCAGTAGACAGCATAATACTTGTATTTTATAACATGTTCAGGCTCTCATAAGCATTTGTAAAGTACTAATAAATTAAAGTTCCACAATAAATTCTACCATTCAAGTGGCAGATAACATCATTCTAATCTAGAACATTAGTATCTGAGAAACCTGAGAAATCCAAGAGCTGTGAGGTTGTGGGAAAAAAAATCAGAAGAGGAAAAGATGGCAGTTGCTAGCAACTACTGTGGTGATACTAACCATGAGTCTAATCTACAGCACAGTAAGAACATAATATAAATCTCCTGAGAACAGACCATTGCTAAGATGCAAGAAGGCACACAGCTATAATCACCATTCTGATGAATATTCAAAAAGTCTGTCTACAGTCTTGAATCAAGGTCTCCCACCACCTTCCTCAATACAAGCATATATATCTGTTGTGAATAACTAGGACCACAAAGTGGAAAAATATCACACTGCTATTAAGGCAGAGGACAACAATACATAGGAGTTAAATCATCCAACACAGGTAACCGGTGTCAGCTGCAGGGCTCACAGTCCTGCAATTCTTGCTGTGGCTAGAACTGCTTGTGTTTAGGACTGTGCTCATGAAAGAGATGGAACTGTTGCCAGACACATGCTGAGGGGTTGCCGTGAGGTTTCCTGAGTGCACACAACACTGCATCTCCTACTCTAAACTAAGAAATTTAGAATACTCAGATTATACAGTATAAAATAAAAAAATTGGAGTATAAAACAAAAAAATTGGAGTATAAACCCAAAACATTGGAATATAAACCCAAAAAATTACAAGACTTAGATAGGAGGATCACTAGTGATTCACAAGGTCAGTGTAAATAGCACATAACTGGTCTTGAATCCCTATTAAGAAAACATGGGTGTTCTATAGATGTTAATATAGCCACTGAGTCTATCTGGTCAGAGCATAGTTCTAGTAACACCAAAGTTATAATATGGATTTGGTCCCCATATGGGCCATTCATGAAGAGTTAGACTTGATGATCCTTGTGGGTCCCTTCCAACTCAGAATATTCTGTGAATTACTAATCCAGAGTACAAAAATTAGTATTTCAATCTTCAGCATGTAGCCTGACTTTAAGCAGAGGCCAAGCATAACGTGGTCTATCACGATGTGTTTCCCTGTCTCTTCTCACTACTTCCAATTCAGCATGTGTCTGCCACTGTGCTGATGATAGGGATTACACAGGAATAATCCAGGACCATTTCTGCACAAGGGCAGTTTAGAAATGTAGCAAAACTGAGTAACACCCTATTGGCATCAGTCTAAAGCAAGAAGCTATCATATGGATTAGCTTTTTGCAGAGAGGAAGAAGAGTGAGTGCCAGAAGCAGTAGACGTATCTCCCTCTTTATAAAGAGGCTCAAAGAACAGAAATGTTTTGCCCAGGGAAAATAGTATTTGTCAGAGTGCAAGAAAGCTCAGTCACCATTCTGAAGTTCTGAAGACAGGCAGAGGTGACATCAGCTTTAATTGAGGACTCTAGTGACTGGAAGGTGTGGTTGACTGGAAGGTGTGGTAAGACAAAAAAAAAAAAAAAGCAGCCTGCAGCCTTCACACCCCCCAAACTGCAGCTGAAATTTACTGATTCATTTGCCGCAGAAAGGTTCTCTAATACATCAATATACAGCTCTGTAAAAGTGCCACCACTTAAGGCAGCCCTTAATGTGAAACGTAGGCAAGTGCCAGTTCCACAACTCTATTGCCAGCAGAACATCCTCATCCTCAGGCATCTCCCTGCACTCCTGTTGGTGTTCTGGAGTCCATGGGCACTAGGGAGCTGCATACCTATGGCTGTACCACTGAACAGTCACCACTCTACAGGAAAATGAATTCCATCAAATGCAGGTGCTTTAGGTGCAGTAGGCATCAAGATCAGCTGTGACATCAAACACAAAACTCTAGCACCAGAGTTGATGTCAAAAGTGGAAGCACAAACAACAGGTTCCATTGTGGCTAATTTTCAAGTGGCACTCAATGACTTTTTTTTCAACATTCCGTTCAGACTTTTGTGCTGAATATTTGGAAGGGGTAAGGGGTAATTAAAGGGGTAAATAAGGGGTAATTCGCTTGGCAGATTCCTTCACTTACTATCGATTACATGAAAAAATATAAATTATTAAATCAAGATTTTTTTAAATCATCCAATATGTATTTCAAATACCTTCCTAACAAACCTTTTAAGTTCTTATTTTTTCTATCAATCAAGAAGATTTTGAAATCTCAAAATGTTCATTCTCCAGCAAGTTTTCCAGCCCATTTACAGACTTCAGCCATCAGGCTAAAGTGCTTAGCAGCAGTCCAAGTAAAACAGTAGTAAGTCAGGTTCAATTTGAATAAGTTAGAGGGAATGAACCAAAGCTAAAGAAGAAATTTTGTCTAAGAAAATAAATACATGCAATCTTAAAGAAGAGCTTTGGCCATGAAGAGCCTGAGAACAGTCACAGCAGAGAATCATGTAAGTTTCAGTATCTCTGTTGATGAAGAAGAAAGGAGCATGCTTTGCCCATCATTTCACATTACTACTTGCTTGTTTTTCAACAAATTATACATGGCAAACCTTTGCTTTCAGGTGTAGTATCTGTAAATTGTCCTGGGTACATGAATGTAAACAAAAGCTTATGGGCTTCAGGGTAGTTAACACAATAGTGAAGATAGGAAGGGCAGAGATGCTAATTTCTCATATCAGTGACTCATCTGAAAGCAGAGTACAAAAAGCTGTGCAAATTGAAATACAGAATCTGTCTTAGAGCTGTAACAACATAAGATGAGTCTCTTAGAAACTTGTCTGGAGTAATTCCCTACAGGAATTAAACTTTTCCTCAGAACAATTTTATACTCTTTCCTAAACTACTTAAATGCCATGCTAGTTCTATAAATCTATAAAGTTCTCATCCAAGGTTAAAATCCAAATATGACCAGAGATTTCAGAGCAGTTGAAAAGTAAAAAAAAGCAAAGGGTTCTAGAACATCTAAGATGAGTGTAACTCAGGCCAGAATTACAAGACTTGTAGCAAGATTTACACTTACCCATATCATCGTCAAATATGGATTTTTGTTCCACCTTCTTCTTGGTCTTCTTTTCTTTTGGTTTTGCAGTTAGATCAGCAAAAATATCAATGTTATCATCAAACAGGTTAGTCTCTGGCATTTTCTCTTTCATTTTGGTCATTGGCTTAATTGCCTCAGTAGCAAATATATCATCCTTGGAGAAAAACATGGAAAGATCTCATCAACCCACAACACACTTAAAGAGAATAGTCAAATTATCTGTACAGAGCAGCTGAGTTGCTTAGAAGACTTGGGTTTCCTGGGCTCATCAGACAAAGGCTGAACTCAGTGATCTGAGAGGTTTTTGCCAACCTAACTAGCAAGAAGTATGAGACCCTTTTCCTCATGGGGGACTTGGCAGAAGTGCCTTAGCAGTGGATTGTACACAGGTCAAGAACAGAACACAGAGGCCTGTATCAAGTGCCCAGCCCACCACTTTCATTCCTTTTTCAAAAGTGTTATTTAGGTGCTGGGAATTGAATAGACCATTAAAAAATAAGAATCAAATACCTTATTATTCTGAAAAAGGCAGGTTGTCACAGCACATTGAGTGCATGCCTGTTCTGTGTTAAGGCTCCACCTTTTAAAATACTGCTGCTAGTTAGGGGCTGAACAACCCAAAAATTTCTATATCCCAACAGCGGAGCAGGATTGAGACTTTACTTCACTTCCTTATTCTGCACACCCCATTCTATTCAGTAGCCTCCATTAAGCCTAAATTAGAAGGGTCTGCTTATAGCTCTGGGGAACAAAGAAACAACATGGCAAATTGAGCCATTACCTCAAAGATATCTTGGGCAGTATGGTCAACTGCTTGGTAGACAGCAGATTTTAAATCCTTTTTTCCAGTTTTCTGAGAGGTGAAGAGAGAATCTTCCTCTTCCTCCAAAAACGGTATAGGGCTGCTTTTTATTGAAGATTTTTGTTGTACAGGCTGGAAGAGATCATTGCTATCCTGATCACCCAGATCAGGCTTTTTCTCCTTGCCCTTGATGGGTTTCTTGGCCATACTGTCTGGCATTCCCTCCTTCAACTTTGATTGTGCAGCTGGTCTGGATGTTGAGCTGCTTGCAAAAAGGTCTTCAGATTCAAACAGGTCATCTCCACTTTCTGTGGATTCTGGAGGAAGGAGTTTGTCTGTCCCGGCAGACAAAACACTGCTGTGAGCTGGTAGTGACAAGCTAGAGAGAAAGCCATTTTCCTTGGACTCTGCTTCAGCAGAAAGAGGCTCCTTTAGGTTCACTACTGCTGACGTTTCTTTTGGTAGAGAGAATTGTAACTCTTTAGTAGTGTCCACCTGGTCACTCACTTCAGCCTCTTGGGCAGCCAGACGGCGCGCCATTCTGCTAGGGGGTCTGCGCTTCCCTGGAGCCCTGATCCTGGTCTGCAGGGAAGGAGGAAAAGGAAAGCAGGACCATACATTAAGGAAGAAGCCCCACACGACATTTAAGCTTGGAGCAGTTTGGAGAAAGAATCAGAAAGATAACCCAGGATTTCTGATTTGCTGCCCTCAGTCATTCCACAGCAGTGGAACTGGTGTACAAAAGCAACAGCACTCGCAAATAAGTCACAACAGATCAGCAAGGCACTCTAGCCCCCTTGGCTTTAGGTAATACCTTAGTCGGCCTGTTATCTTGCTAATCTAGGGGCTTTTATAGTATAGTTCAAGCCATGACTAATTATATTTTCCATGCAATTTCATTTTATGCATAGCCTATTGTAGTTAATTGCTGCTTTTAAGGAAGCCCCCTTCAAGTTTCCATTACAGCCTCTCCCCTATACCACACAGACAGGAGTAGTTACATGGCTAGGAAATGTTACATGGCTCTTCTTCCCTTTTGTTAATTGCTTCATGCACTGTTCTTTGAAAGGGCAGGCAGAATGCTGGGCAGTTTGCTTTGTTCCAGCAATTGGAAAAAAGCACATTAGACTGGATATATTTCACTCAAACTTGAAAGGTTGAAGAAACAATGATATGCCAAAATTACAACATCTAACCTGAGCCACAAAAAGCATTTACTGTATAGTTACCAAGACACTTCTTTTCAGATTATTTCTGTAAAAAACATCATTACTACACTAAAATGGACATTCAAGGTTGATAATATGCAGCCACAGGCATTCCATTCTTTGCAAGCCTGTCTATTTTAAAGTATCACAATAGAGAGCTTTGTCTGTTGGAACATGCTGCCATTAGAAACAACTATGCCTACATAGTAATGCACCAGGCTAATGTACAAGCTTCAAACCCATTTGTCACTAAGGGGTCATGTCAGCCATTGTGGTGACAGCTGCTGTAACTTGCCAAGTCATCTCTGCTGCTCATCTAGTAATGAACAGCCTCATCAGCATTGAAGGAAGAAAGAATCAAAGTTAAGATTTTAAATTATCTTACTCAAACTGCTGCTCTCAGGAAACCCCACAGACTTATAAAATCATAGGCACCTAGATGAAATCTTAACTACATGGCTGATACTCCCATTTTTTTTAAAGAACCACAGTCTTTAATTGGAATATGCCCTTTTCAGTCCATAAAGTAGAAAGTATGAGTGAAAAACAAGTTAGTCAGGAAGCAAAGATTTACCATGTCAGAAGCTGTAACATTTCTTTTTGTTTTCCTCTGTGTGAAAATGAAAGTTTTCTTTGAAAAAGAATTGAGAGTTACAGTTCGGGACAGCATGACATTTTTATCCACAGAGTAGGTAAAGGTCAACCTACAGCAATGATGTGTTTTGGATAGCTTGTCAAAGCAGCTGCCAGTAACCTGTTTTATAGTTAGCCTGGCAAGACATCTTTTTAATATTTTCTTAGGTTGGTGTCTTCTGGCATAGGACCAGATGTTATGCTAACATTCCTTCAACCAATAGGGGAAATCCAGTATTTGGAAAAGGTACATGCGTACTTTAAAAGGCATCAGGTATATGCATAAGCCCCTTACTGAGCTAAGTATAGGTGCTAAGCTAGACTTTCTCTTCAGTGATCTATGGAAGTGAGAAGGGATTAGATTTTCACACTCCCATTTAGATTCAGATAAACCTGCATACTAAAACTCCTGCATGAAGACAGACCGTGTCTTTAATCCCCCCTCCTCTTATTCTAAATACCAAGGTTACCTTATTGGCATTGTGCAAGGTGTCTGCTTGCATGGGCTGATCAAAGCTTACGCCGAGTTCTTCATTGCTTCCTGCAGCAGAGAAGGCTTCACTGTTCTGTACCTCCTTGGGCTCATGTAATGGAGTGTCCAGCACTGGTAAGGGGGACTTGACACTGGAGACCTTAGGCGTTGCACCAGGTAGTAAGGCTGAAGGGTTAATAGCTAAGTTAGCCTACAAAACAGACAAAAAAAACATACAGACAAAAAGAGATCACATTACTACTGCTCCAGAGCAAGGGTGGCTCCAGAGAAGGAGCAAGAACTAGTGTATCTGGGTATTCAAGTTCTACTTCTAAAGTGCCTGGCTCTTCTCAGACCTAAGAACGTCTGTGTATCCCACAAGCTGTGTCTCACTAAAACTGTGGAGTGGTCAACACTGTTATTCTGTGTAAGAGCTTCAGGAACAGCAGGGTCAAGTTATGCCAGACCAAACACCTATTTGTTTGGTCAACATTCTGTTTGAGGAGACAATGGTTCTGACTTTGAATGATACTGTGATATAGAGAGTTATTAGTCGTTTTATGTGAGAAGAGGGACATAACCATCGTCCCTCCACTAAGAGTCCCTGAACATACTTAATAGTGCTAAGAACAATAGCATTTCAAAGAGGAGCCCACCCTCTGCCCCCCCCAATATGAGTAAATAGTGCTGCTTAGAGTCAAGACTGAAACAGAAGAAGGAAATAATATTAAACATGCAATATAGAAAAAGCAATCAAAAATATGCCATCTGAAACAAATAATAATGTTGCAAGAATAAGGTAAAGAAGCAATAAGATTTTGGTTCAGGGAAAGCCATCAGTGAGGCAAGGAAGATTTTCTTTTATTTTTTGAAAGTTAAAGTGCCAGTAAAGTTAATTACTTGTAGCTTTCCAATCCGAGATGAAGGCTCTTTGGTTTTAATGGGAACAGGACCTGTAGATTTCTGCACAAAATTACATTGAATTAAACAAGTTGACAAGTTGTTATCAATCTGACCATAGTTTTCATTTTAATATATGAACAGAAAGCAGCTAATTGCTTACCAATTTCTTCTGAAGATCCCTTGTTATCATCAAATTCTACTATTAGAGCTATAGTCACTAAATTTTCAGTTTCCCACATGCCATGGCCCCATCTTCATTGTCACATTTCATTCACCCAATATGCCAGAGTAACTGAACAACATCCATCTTCTCCAGGTCACTGCCATCACTAGTCGAATCAAACCAGGACAGCTATTTTCTCTTCCTTGTTTATTCTGTCCCCTAAAATCCTTTGAAGCCATATTGCCAGGCAATGATCTAACTTTTCTCTTTGTAACTGGCTATAACTGGGCCACAAACTTCAGTGAAACCCACACAGATGCCAAGAGGGCTTCAAAATTGTTCCACTCAGACTTAAAGGAAAACAGCTTCAGAGAAGTGAGCGTTCCTCTAAAAAGAATTGTCCAGTAGTGCTAGAAAGAAGACTAGGCTAAAAAGAGCAAGAGCAGCTGTTTGGTCTGAAGACCTGAGTCAATTCTAGGACTCAAGGAATGAATCAAATCAGCTAAGGTGCACTTTCCGGGGCTTGCTCTCCAGAAGTTTGTAGTCTGCATGCTTCTGTGAGTTAGGTAAAAACTGCTGTTGGTATGACTGGACAGTCAGAGCTCCTTCAGCTAGGTTGAAGTGACTGAGGTTTTGCAAGAATTAGGAGGCTAGTTTGAAGAGCTTGACAGCATGACAGAGTATCCTAGTATCTGAGGAGTTTGTTCTCTACTTAACTGTCTGTAGTATTCAGTTTAACCTCAAATAGGCTGAAACCATTCCTATAGCAGGCTGTCAGTAGCTACAAAATCCAGGAAGATGAGCCTGGTTCTACATTTCAAGGAACACTTTACAAAAAGGGAAGATGTGCTAATTACTAGCCCTACAGGCATGCTCTCTGTTCTTCAGTCCAGACGAGAAAAAACAACTCCCACTCTCCACAATAAAAATCTAATCTCCTACACACGAAAATCCATCAAGCAGTGCTGGTGAGGCACAGGCCAGAACTCTGGGCCAGATCACCTCTCTCAGAGACTCTTGATTCTGCAAGATTAAGGACAAGAGTCTTGTTTAATCACCCTAAAGACTCCAAGAGTCTCAACTGACAGATTTGTGCTGCATGCCCTGATCTCCTTTCTGAGAAAGGCTACCTTTAAAGATCACATTCACCCCAACAGACACTGGCACGTCAAAGAAGAAACAACTCTTTTCAGTTCAACTGGACCTAGGGTGTAGCTCTTCACTACCATTTCACATTTTAAAGTGTGTGTACAATGAATAAAACATCAATAACATTTAAACTTCTTGCTAGTAACAGTGCACCTGCTGTTAAGCAGAGAAGTTTGGCCATGCGTTGCTGCCTGGCAGCCAGTGAATCCAGGCATTAGTTTTCATCTTTCGAAGACATTTACTTAAAACAGGATGATATACCTTTTTCTCTGCATGCTGTTCAAGTCACAAGATTTAAGTACTTGCCTCTGTAGTTGCTGCCTTCAGAGTCTCATCTTGCTTGGCACTTAAAGCGTTTTCTAGGTTACTGCTCACTGAGGAAGGTCTGGTCTGAGAAGTTTTCTTCTCGGCCATTTTCTAAAAGCATTATAGGCACAAGTTACCATGAATGAGGTAAAAAGAATGGTGTGCAGATCCAAAAAAACCCCCCAAAACCCCAAAAGATCTCAAGCAAAAATTTAAAATTTTAAATTTTAATAAAGGGGAATTTTTAATATCTTGTTTTCAACTGAACAGAAATCTAGCCAAATCGGCATCTGTTTGGTCCCTATGTTTCAGGGTCACAATGACCATTTCTGTTCTCTCAAAAAGATTTGAAAAGTAATTTAATTTCTTGTGAGTATACAAGAAATACACTTCCATACACTTCTTTCCAATCTCTTTTATGTAAGTAATTTACAATAGACAAACAGGTACCGGAATGTTTGTTTTAGATGTACTGAAGAGATCATCCTCATCATCATCCCCAAAAAGCCCTCCAGGTGACGGCTTCAGGACACGGTTTGCAGACTAAAGAAATGAAAGATAAAGAAAAGATGTGTCACAGATCCAAAGCACATCTCTTTCAGCCCATGATGCCAGAATATAACTGACATTAGCATTTCGCCCTCTCTGGAAATCAGTGACTTCTAAGCTGTGTCCACGCAAGGAACACCAGTGCACAGAACACTTCAAAGACTGTTTTTAAATAGGAGGTTCAGAGGAGGGCTTTGAACTCACCATCGACTTCTTGGGGCTGGCAAAGAGGTCAACATCTGGGTCATTGTCCTTCTGAAGTTTGTGACTGAAGAGAAGCTCTTCATCTTGAAAGACTCCAGTGCTTTTGGGCCGAGTACCTTTCTCAGAAGCCTGGAAAGAGAGGAGAAAGGTCCACATAGTGAGAAACTCCCACTGTGAGGTTATATGCTTCATTATAAGGCAGGTAGCCTTCCTTTTAGATTTGCCTATCAAAAATACTAAGTTCATAAATTACCATTCTGATTTTTCATTTCAGCAGCTTAATCACATTGTGACTACTATATGCTAACAGATGAGAGCTTTGAAGGAAATATTTGAATGGACTTCTATTTTTCCAAATTCATAGGACAGATGTGGCTTCTTTCAATTATCTTCCAGTGTGCTCCCCACAAAAAACGAAACACAATATTCATTCACAAGTAGTAAACAAGGGCCCAAGCTAACAATCCATTTTAACTCAGAAGCTGCTCTAAACACTGATTTTTCTCCAACAGTCATCTATTTCTTTCAGTTCCAAGGGCTTTAGGATTGGCTGCTTACCTTACACACTAAGATGACAAAACTTTGTGGTACACTGTAGCATATAATATGTACCTTTTGACACTACTTCAAACTTACAGGAAAAATTTCAATACACTTGCATCAAGGAGAAACAAGAATATTGCCAGAGATTCAAGGATATTGCAACTGAAAATTCCATGTCCACCTCTTGATGGTATACACTCTATCAGAAAAGCCATAATAATAATATGGTAGCTGGAAGCTTTTTTAAAAAATGAATACACATACTTGAAAAACAGAAGTAAGCATAGGATTAAGATAATTATTATGAATCCAAGTCTGAAAGCATATATCCAGCAAGCAAATTGTAACAATGCAAAAAAAAAAAAAAAAAAAAAAAAAAAAAAAGGATAAATCACAAGGCTTAAAACTCCATATCCTTTTACTTCCTAGTATATTTGACCTTGAGGAGTAACTGAAGAGTCAGTTCTGTAAAGCAAAAATCAAGTAGCTGCACCAAAACATCTGTATAGAATTTCTTTTCATAGTAGCATGCAGTAAAATGCTTTCAAGTTAGTGGGACAGGAAAATGTACAAAAGGATTCAGGATCACAAGGAAGAGCAGGAATAACTTCTCAAGCAAGAATCTGGAAGGTTAGAAATTGAGGAACATCAGCCTGCATGACATGAAGAGAGGGAAAGGTAAAAACAAAACCTTGCCTAGAAAAGCAGAGAGGGAAATACCATTTCCCAGTGTTCAAGAACTTCCTTACACTCACCACACCAATTCCTTTCTGTGCATTTTTTATGCCATCATCATCTTCCAGTCTCTCCTCTTCTTCCTCTTCAAATAAGCTTAACACTTTCTTAGCTTGGATTTTCACATCTTTCTCCAGAGCTGGTGGTGATGTTGCAAACAGATCTGAAGTACCAGCTGCCTCTGAAGATACTAGTGCAAAAGGCTCCACCAAAGAAGAAAAAAACAAAGTAATACATCAGCCTGTTATTTATTTGGGTTTGCCCAAAAATCCTGCTAAGCTTTCTTAGCAGTGGTCAGAGTTCTGCAGTCATTACCAAGCAAGAAACTGCATTCAAATAATTTTTCCCGAGCAGACAGAGTATCAATATGCAGGTGAGCAAGAGACAGTTGACAAAGAAAAGAACACACATTTCAGGTCTGAAAGGAAGACAAATTTCCTCCTCTATCCTACTCGGTAGCACTATTGATAAGCAGCTTCCTGTGTAAGGTTCTCTCCTCATCTCTATGTCAGGTTGCATGTGCACCACAAGGTTGCACTAATCAACCACTATCTCTGAGTTACCCAGCTCATACCACTTGGGGTACTTTAGAGTGAACCTTAAATGTGCTCAGGAAAACTGTGAAGAGTAAGAACTACAATGGAAATTCATCAACTGGTAATTCCTCAAGAATTACTTAGTAAGGCTACGACCAAGATCAGTTCTGCTGAAGCTTCTGCAATAACACACTCAATACTCATTGATACTGTTCTGTAACAGTATTGTCCAGCAGAAATTCACCATCCTGAAGGCCATAATATTTATTACTTTATAAATCATCACACATTATGGTGAAACAAAGTTTCTGAGCTTGAAGAAAAACCTATATATTTATACAGGCTATGTTTTAAGGGAAAGCTCTGTTCATGTAAATGAAGATAACCCAACTCACTCGGGAGGGGAAAACCAAAACAGATTCTGCCTACTTCCTTCCCCTCAAAACACCCCAATCCCTCTCAAGGACATCAGTTAGGAAACAACTTTTAAATGCCATTTAATCAATTTGCTGTTTGACTGACAAGTGATTTTGCTAAATGGAGACAGAGTTACTTTTCCTCCAATCCAAAAAAATACTTCTGTGCCAGAGCAGCAGTGTTTGATTGTGGTTTTTTTTTAACTGAATCTTTACCAAACTTCAGATTAATGTAAGAAAACCCCTCACTTTTACCTTTGTTTGCTGCCCTGCAACATTTGTTCCTCCAGGCACAGGAGCTGCTCCAGGCTCTTCTGAATGCCACAGTGTATCTTCTTCCTGGTTAGACTTCACTGTTTTATCTGGCAGATCTTCCTTTTCCTTCTTTTCTTCTTCATTAAAGGTAGGTGGTGCTTGTGCTGATTTTACTTTCTCCTGCAAAATTAGGAGAATGCTGGCAACACAGAATTGGTGGTTATATATAAAAAAGTGTATGCTGCATGGGATAGCAGAGTCTCAGTTTGCCTACTGCAGAGGTCTAGGACACTGGCAACATATGTGACTTCTCCTGTTTTCTTCCCATGCGACGTTCTGGTTTGTGACACTTAATTTCCTGTATTATAAGTTTTTGAATCTGGCTGAGGGGTGCCAGGAAGCACACATACAGGAATCTCCACTACAGATACAGCTCTAGTAAATCCTTGCATCTCCTACTCTCAATTCCAAAGCACAACCAGTACATCATGGGCTAAGCTTGTAAGACAGAGGAGGGTATGAATACACGAAAGGGAGGGCAGTAAAGAAGCCTGTTTACACCTCTGAATCACATTGGGTAGGGTAACATGAAAGGTTAACTCTGGCTACTGAGTCAGCAGTAAGCTGTTTGTTCTTTTTAGTGTTATTTAATGCTTGAGAGCTTTCAAAACATCCTTAGGAAGGGCTTTTAGCATAAACCAAACAAATTTAGGGTAAGTGGTCAAGAAAATTTTGAAGTCTCTATTAGGCTAATAGTAGTAAGAGAGCACATGTAAGAGTTCAGACTTCCCATTTCCAATTTGCTAGAGTAACCATTGTGTAAAACAAGTTAGACTTATATTCAGTACCTAACAATGAAGATAGACTGTAAAAAGACTAAGTATTCCATGTTAGTTTTAAAAGAATGGGGAGTTACCGCTGCAGCATTAGCAGCTGAAGGTAGTAGCATTGCTTGAGAGCTGAAGAATGATTCTTCATTAGTATCATCATCTTCAAATAATAATGATGGCTTCTGTGGCTTTCTTTGGCTGCAGTGAGAAAGAGAAGAAGAGGAACATTCAGTGGCCATGCGCTGCATCTGTTTAGAAGTGTCACTTAGGACCATCATTTTCAGCAAGTTCCCAGATACAGCACTTGGCTTCCTCACTGTCCCAACAACTCTAATACCCTCTTTCTTGTCTGCAAAGCTTTCTGCAGAAGTGAAGATAAAAATAGGTCAAGAAGATTTTATATCACTGGCATAGAAATGGAAAGGCCGCAATGGAAAGTTCAGTGGTGGCAAGAAGAATGACCCAGCAGAGATAGAAAAGGGGCACTGCCCCTTCCTATTCACACACCCCTACTTCCTCCTCAGCAACAGTACCAGGAACCAACCAGGAACTTGCAATATGCCTGGGTCCATCTGGTTTTGAAAGGGCTGCTGGGCTGTCTTGAATAAATGTCTCCCTATTCCCCTCCCAGGACTGTCACCTCTCTTTAGTGATTGCAAATAAATCGTCCTCATCCTCTTCCTCAAAGAGGCTTGTTGTCTTCACATCTTTGGCCTGACTGACAGTGCTAGGTGGTTTTGCAGGGTCTTCTTTTTGGCCATCTTCAGAAGGAGGAGGTTTAGCTGGCTTGGAGACATTCCAATGTTCCTTAAAAAGAAGGAACAAGTTTTCTTTTGTTTTGGTCAAAGCCACTTTGCAGTCTTCTCTATAAGGAACATTTCATCATCTTGGCAGTCCTTTCATCTCTCTACTAGTTTACTTAGCTGCCTGCATTTTAGCCACTGTAATCTGACATTGCTCAGGCTTTGCAGAGGGCCTGGTCACCTTTTGGCACACAGTATTAATCCAGCAAAATATGGTACACACACTTTGTTACAGTTGCTCTTGACAGCTGAGGTCAGTGTCAACTGCAGTGTCACAAGAGTAGGGTCACTCAGTAGAACCTGACTGGAGCCACTTATATAGTTAGCAAGTTTAATGTATGGGAAAAAACAAGAAAAAAAGAAAAAAAAACCCTACCACATATACACCCAAGACACCTCATTACTGGAGTGCTCAATGGTGCACTTAGTTCCTTCAAACTATTTCTACCCCAGGCACACACCTCCTCCCACAGCTACCATTTATTCAAGTCTACACACCAAACAAGATACTTTTGCCTCATTTGTTTTGCTATTCCCAGCCTTTCAAGTGGTTTCCCCAGTTTCCCACCTTTGTTTATCCTCTTTGTAAAAGGGTCTACAGCATGACAAAGTTTGAACTTGGTTTATTCTACATTAAGATAAAAATGCATCTAAAGATATTACTGTTGTCTACTAAACAAGCAATTACAGGACAAGTAACAAAGTCTATGCAACGAAGTAATTGTGAGAGGTAGGAGGACTAAGAAGAGTCTGGATCCTATTCATATGAGCTAATTCAGAGGTTTCCAGACAAGTTTTTAATTTTTAAGTTTTTAATCTACTTTAGTGTCTTTGGCTTTCATTTAAGATGAATACCTAGCCCATCCCTAGAAGAGGGCTGCTCTATGGGAAGCCGCATTAGTTATGTATCATTTTCCCATCCCTAGATTTAAAAACCCAAAACAGCCAAACAAAGGAAAAAAACCACCAAAACTTAAACAAATAAAAGTCCAGTAAACAAAACCACATACATAAGAAACTCACCTAAAAACAAAGAAAACCTCAACACATATCTATCTAGAGCTGCTAAACTTTCCTTACAGAATTTAGAGCAGTAAGAACAAACTTATTTTTCCCTTTTACTATTTTTAAGTCAGATTTGTTGGTAGCAGTCTCCATTTGCTATCAAACTTTCTATGAATTATATTGAAAATACTGACTTTCTCTTCCACATGACTTCTATTACCTAGATCCTGTGAAAATTTGGATCAAGGATCAGCCTTCTTAGTTGCAAACAAGTCAAAGAATTGGGGTAGGCATGGCATGTGGACACAGCAGAACTGGTCTGTGGTTCCCTTATCCAAACTTTTATGCTTTGCTTAGCATAAAGCCCAGCCCTTTTAACAAAATCCCACTCCTCAGTACCTCCTCATCACTGCTGAACAATAAGCTGGAAGTTTTCTTTAGAGGCCTTGACTGTTTTGCTCTCTCTTCTGGAGGCTTTTCCTGGTGCTTCTTGGCAGGTCCCACACCAAAGAGATCCTTAAAACAAAAGAAAATATAATATTATAAAAAAAATCAAAAGCCAAAGCCACAATGAAAAGCTCATTGAGAAATCATCAGCATGTTAGATAGTGTTGTCATCCACTTCTCATATAAGCAGGATACAGAAATGGTGTTTTGTGAAGTCAACTTCAAGTTTAACACCATATTCTGGTACAAGGAATTCTACACATACAGCATTTGATAGACCAGAAGCCTGTAACCATATAGCTTGGTTCTGGCCCACAGATTCTCCACTGCAAGACATGACCAGCAGCCAAAAATCACCACTTAGCAATTCTGCAGCACAGCAGCCAACACAATGGGGCACTGTTTCTAACCCATATAATGAACTGGAGAACGAATCCTATTCTGAGGACCGGCATTAAGCGAGCTGAACAACTACCACTGGGTAAAAAGATTAAAAATCATACACCAATTCAAATTTTTTAAAGTTTTTTTTGCACAAACTTGTGCTGTGACCTCTGTTTCCATACCAGCACTCACAATTCTTACACATAGAAGTGTGAGAAGAAAGAAATTCAACAGCCATGACAAGAGAAGCAAGAAGTCATCCATGTGACAAGTCATACAGGTTTAGAGTAAAACAGCTTCTTGAAGCTCGTATTTGTTCTATTGCTCAGTGTTCTCTATTTCTATCAATCAGAGGGATAACATCTTTCATGTTTAGGTCCAGAGGTGAAATGCAGTGACTTCAAACTACTTAAAAGAACTTGTAAGACTCTCCACTCCCACTCTCCTCCACAGTGCTGTCCACATGCTCAGAACTGCTGCACAATGCAAGATCAATTTAGTGCTCCATTTGCAAGCCTAGTGTTGTAAATTTCCGAACACTTCCTGCTGTATTTGCAACAGCCTGTGCAGCTGGCTTCCCACACAGGTAGTATCAGGAAGTGGTACTTACCTCTTCATCATCATCGAATAAGGAAAGTGGAGCTTTTGTCATGGACTTGCTCGTGGGGAGAGATGTAATTTTGGACTTCATAGGTTTACTTGATGAAAACAAATCCTGTGCAAACCAAAGAAATGTCACTTTGCAAAGCAAGGTTATATGTTTAAAAACTCTAAAGGGGACATTAGTGTTTTTCCTTATGAAAAAAGATGTTTAGAATGCCTATGAAGTAGTGGATGCCTTATCTGATGTACCAATCACTTGCAACTGCACATGGATTTTCCTCATCTTTGCAGATCAATTGCTAGCTGAAAACCAAAATGAAACATATGCAGCTTTTAATGATTCTTACTCTTCATTTGCTGCTCCTTCCTGTCTTCAGGCTTTGTGCACCACTGTGTGTACACAAAATGCCTGTGTGTACCACTAATGTCGAACCCCCTGAAGACAGGAAAACAATCACAGAGCTTTCATTCTAGGAGCAAGAGGAACTTCAGTACTGGGGGTATGTGCATGCATGTCAGATTTCCCAATGCTACAAAATGCATAAAGAGTCCCCAGATTCGAGTGGACTGAAGTCAGGATGACTAAGATCTCAAGGATTTCTGTAGGGATTTCTCAAAGAAATACTCACTTCAGAATCCTCCTCATCAGAGAAAAGGCCCCTCTGTTTTCTTGGAGGCGTTTCAGATAAAGGTTTGAAGTCCTCACCTGAGGATGGTTGACTCTTTAAGACAAACAGAGATACTGCATCAGCACCCATTTTAGATTCAGTAAGGGCTGGCATATCTATTGACATTTTTTTTGCAGTAGCCAGGAGGGGGTGTGGCCAGAACCCAGAAGTTATTTTATGCTACCTCATGTCATTGCTGAGGACAGGCAGAAGAGAGTCTTTTCCAAGGAGAAGTGCTCTGAGTCAGCTCAGCATGGCAGAGGAATCATTTGCCTCTTTTTTGTACCTTCTCTCATTAGTATTGCTGCTGTTGCTGTTTGCTTTTTTATCTCATGGCTGTTTCAAGTAAATTGGTTTTATCTCAAGCCCTGATCTTTACCTTTCATGCTTTCAATTCCCCTCTTTTACCCTGCCCAGGGAGAGAGGGGTGGCAAGAGTGACCAACAGCATGGTTGCAGTGGGGGCACTAAACTGGGAAGTACCTTTCCTAAACCATGACAGACCCCTGCTAAGAGGGATGTTGATAGCAAAATCCCAGCAGCTGAAGGGACAGAACCCAGGCTTGTCACCTGTGGGCTGAAGTCCAAAACTCATGTGCTATGCACAAGTGACCTGCAGGTCTTACCATAGGCCTCTTCTGCCACACCATCCTTCTCAGCAGAAGAATGTATGCAGCAACTCATGCCAGGCCTCGTGAGCTAAAGGAAAATCTTTTTTTAACAAGCTGTGCTTCATAAAGGACAAGGGCAGTTTGTGCCAGCCATCATTTCCTGCATTATCGCAGCACAGCCCCAGCCTGCCACCAGCTATATTACCATTAAACTTGGAATGATCCCAGACCCAAGCACTGCTGTCACAAAGCTTGGAGTATAAAACAGCCCTCTCTTCCTGACTGAGCAGGAGGGGTGCTGCTGAATCAGTTCTCATCCTCTTCTCCAGGAAAGCCAAGTGCTGTGAGATCCCTCCCATCACTGTTCCTGCTTCACTGATACTCTTGCAGTGCAGCAGAATTAGAAGCTGGCTTTGGCTCCTGTGCTCAGGTGCTTCTCATAGGACAATATGGAGAAAGTGCTACAGCAATTTGCATTAGACATCCCCAGCACTGTACTTCTCAGTCCAGAGGGGAGTAGAGTCACTCCAGCTAACTATGCTCAAATACTCATTGGACAGAAAGTATAAAATGAGTATATACAGTATCTACTATAGAAACAAAAAGCATTGCTACTTTCCTCAAGGCACTGTTCTGAAAGTGGATTGGATATATGTGCTCAGCACCACATTCAAAGCTTTCTACAACTTAGAGGACTTTTCAGCTGAAAAACAGTTTTCTCAACACTCCAAGTTTTGTATATGCTTAGGGAGAACTGTGACACCCACCCTCCTATCCCATAATAACCACAAGCTATGAGTTACCAGTTAGGTTGCTGTCAGTGGCTGGTGTAAGAGCAGAAAGTCTCTGCAGCACAGAACTGTAACACTGAAGGTTTGTAACACAGGCTGGTTTAATTTCAGCCAGGAAATTCATAAACATTTTTTATTATCAGAGGCTTCTCATTTTGCTCTCATTTCAATCCTGCCTTAATAAGATTCTTTCAATCACTGCCCACACAAATAAAAACCCCAAATAAATCCCAAGTTTAAAAGGCAAAAGGCATTCAAGGACCACTGAAGCACTAAATTATAGAAGACCCTGTGAACCTAGTCCTATTTCATAAACATGTCACTTTCATAGCGTTGTATATGGAAAGACTACTTCAGCTGCACTAGAAACTTTTTCCTATAACCTGTAATCCATTTGTATGCCATTACCTTTTTTTCCATGATTGCCTCCCTATGGCTTTCTGCTTCTTTAGTTGTGCCAGCAACCACAGAAGGAATGGCAGGTTTCTCCTTGAATAAGTCACCTTCTTCATCATCATCAAATAGGTCAGTTGTGGACTTGACTACATAAAGACATCAAACAAACAGGGACAGAGGAATACAGGACAAAAGAAGATCAAAGAGTCTCAAAAGATACCATACTGTTTAGCCATGACCAACATCAGGAGTATTTGAGAGAAAAAGCCAGACAAGCTCTCCCAGGGAAACACCAGTTACCTGAAAGCACTGGTGACAGAATATGCAGTCATATTCTGTCTGAGTAGCTGAGTCAGCTGGCACCTCTAAAGGCAGTGTTTTGTATTGGCTTAGCATAGGCCTAGACCCTGCTAATAGGGAATGTTTGGCACAAAGATTCAAGGCTGTGTGAATAAAGCCTGTACCAATTCCCTGATTCAAGTCTAGATACTGCCCTAGTGGTAGAGGAACATCCTTAGAGAGAAAAGTCAGGGGAGAGCATGTACAAACAAACCAGCCCAACACCACTCCGATGAAAGGAAATATCAATGACGAAAATACCCCTCTACAATGGAACACCAAAAACCAACCAAAATCACAGCCCCTCAAAACCCAAGTGGAAGTAAGCAGTGATGAAGGCTTGAATTTTATAACTCATTGGTTCCTAACAGTTTGAACTTTGATGACCTTCTGTGTTTAATATTTCACCACAAATGTTCAGAGGTACCTGGATCTGGAGGCTTTTTAGTTGCTTCCACAAAGAAGTCATCATCATCATCATCATCGTTATCGAATAGAACAACTTTCCCACGTTGTTTAGGAGGTTTTTCTGTGCTCTGTGCTGCAGATTTCTTGTCTTTTTCCCCAGTTACAGTGGAATTAAACACATCACTTCCTCCTGCAGGTCAGATGAGGGCAGAATAATAATCAAAATAACATTGCCAGAATTACCAAAAAGTTGAACTTGTGCCATAGTGACATTAGGCATAGTTTCCATCTCAGCAATTTCTAAGGCGCTCCTGCAACAGTGCCACATCAAAAGCATTAGCTAGACACATTTTGATAAAGCCAAGTCACAGACAGCCCCTCACTCTCACTGCAGCTACTTTTTCCTCAAACCTGCTCGTCTTTCCTAGGAACAGCAGCCAGCCTCTGTGTTGAAGCTACAAGACTCAGTAGTCCCACATTGTTGCCCCTATGGACTTCCTGAACCAGAATCCTACCCTAACAACTAGTACATCATACCACTGTGGCCCAATAAAAGTGGTAAGGTGCTTGGGGAGAGCGAAGGACAGGTGACTGAGCTCTTCCCAGGAGCCACACTTGCCATGCGAGCCCACCAGCCGGACTGTGGCACGAGGCTGGTTTGGTGCGAGATCCCTGCACACGCCAGATACAGCAGTGATTCACCAGAACCAGCCAGAGCAGCTGCTCCTTCTGCATCTGCCATGGAAATATCCAGACTCAGTGGCAAGTGGCAGTATAATCTGCAAACACTTCTAAGCCTTTTAGCTTCTCATGTGCAGATGCTTGGAAATGAGACAGAGGTGGGAAGATACTTAAATGAAAGTTCGGCAGAAAGTAGAACAACTGATATTTGGTTAAGTTAAGCAGACTGCATAAATTTTGATCAGAAGCAGGTTCTTATTAAAAGAAAGGTTTATTATGCAATTAAAAAGTGCCTTAGGATTGACAGGAATATAGCCAGAAAATTTGGTTATTTATTAAAGATTATTGATTTCCTAAACAAACTGTCCACTGGAATAGCAAAGGAGCCTCAATCTTTGCTTTTCTCTGGTGACTTAAGCCTGTCTACAAGTTATTGAGAGGGAGCAACTAAAGACTAAACTCCCTGCTTATACAATAGTAACTCCAAGAAAGAAGAAAGGATAAAAGAATCCCATACATCAATCTGCTGTTTTAAACTCTGCAACTAAGTTTTAGAATTATGTAGAAGTCCCACTGTTGGCATATATCTTTGACCATGGATTTGTGTACTTCCTACTCTAAAAATTAGGCTGACTGAGGGCTCAGTTTACTGAAGCCAGTCTTAAAATAGACCTTTATTAAGAAAGCCCAAAACTTAAAATTCAGGTACCTCAATCAAGTGAAGAGCTTGCCCATAGACAGAAATCTATATCAGTAAATTCAAAAAGACTGGTGATGTTTCTTTTCATTGATCAGCTTGGATTCTGATATGAAACAGAGATCTTAGTATAATTCTTTTTTACTTTTAGCTCCAAGTTATAGACCTGATTCTTTCCCATGTATGCAGATCCTCTGAATCAAAACCAGAAATGCAAGACTGACCTAAACATAGGAACTTGATGTTTAAATTGTTCTTCTCCTAACCCAAGGGAATATGATCAAATGTGAAAGATCAAAATGCACTTCCTTCTCAGAGTACAGGTGGAAGCTGTGACTGCATGCACAGCAGAATTAAGACGCATAATATCAGCAGAAGTGACACACATTTCTAAAAGTTCAGAGCACAACACCTGAAGCTGACGGTTGCTAATATCTGCCATCAGTGACACCTACCTTCAGAACTCCTCCAGAATCTTTGATTATCCACAAACATGCTGCAGTTTAGGCTTAGCATGGTAGAAGCATCTGTATTTGCCATTAAGCATATGATCAAGCAATGCAGTGCTGCTGTGTTTTGATAGCTTTTCTTTAAAACCTTGGCAGTAGATTTAAAGAAAAGAGCATTTTGTGCATGAAGCAATTGGCTATTGAATAAAGCATACCTGGAAACAGAAATACTGCACCTGCAGGAACTTTCTTTAAGGACTTTGTAGAGGATGCTGAAATCATAGGAAGTACAATACAAATGGATGCACTTATTTTATGCTGTCAAAGCCTTCAGAACTCTACCACAGAAAAAGGAATCCAAGAAGAAGTCTGAACTGCTTTTTCTTTCTTAACAGCTCAGAACTCTTTACACATTCTCCTTGAACTTCTGGGATTTAGCAAATATATGTAACAGTCTTTTTTTTCCATTTAAACTCCACAGAACAGCTCTACTGTACTGAAGCGTATAGGCACATTACATTTTTACATACAGCATTATTTGCAACAGTTCACACTCACACACTTAAAACCACTTCAATACAATCCATTCAAACCAAAATGGCTTAGTCTCCCAACATACATCTGAAAATTCACCAAATACAGTGCTTCAGTAAAAGCTCTGCAATACAGAATATGTGCTCAGAGTCCTTAAGGGTCTAGATATGCACCTAGTGGGAAGCTCATCTGAATTAATCTGCAAGAAATCTCTGCTCCCCTCAAACCCACAGCTGGATCCTGCAAAGTACACTTGAGACGCAGGAACCCAGCACATGCAGAGAGCTCTGCCAACAGCAGTAAGGACATCCTTTCAGTTCTAGGAGAGTAGGCTTGTAACAGATCACAGCGAACACATGTAAAAATTCAACACAGCCATTCTCTATTACGACTGGTGAGGAGAAGAGACTCACTCTGCAAATTGCTACCTGAGGCCTTCTAGTCTGGGAACAGTCTAGGTGCTAGGAGTAATAAACCACAGCATAGACAAGACTACAGGAGGCAACTATTGATTCTTACCTTCACTTACTGGGATTTGCTCCTCTCTCTCTTTTGCTTCTTCTCTTGGTGCTTCAGCAAAAAGATCACTCTGATCATAGATGAAAATGCAAAGAGGGGGAAGTGGTGAATTTGTTTTTGTAGGAAATTACAGATGCTGATTTTTCCATATTGAATGTCCACTTCTAAGCCAAGACAGAGGAGATAATCACCACTCCCTTCTCAAAAGGATATCTGCAAATACAGACTTAAACCTAGGTACTTCAAGTGTTAACTTGAGTGTATACATTCAGAAGAGCAGCTCTCTTCTAAAATTTAATTTACTGATCACTAGTCTATCTGCTGAAGAGAATGAATGACCTTTTATTTGCAGATCTTCAAGGACTTACACTAATTAATCTACAGCTGGTTAGGTCCTGATTATACCCTTCTAAGCTTTCCTACTGAAGTTTATACAGTAAGGTTTGAGGGAAAAATTCAGGTCAGGACAAGCATAAAAATACTCCTGAACTTCACGTGAATAAAATGAATGATTTGCACTACCACTAAAGAGATATTACGATGCCATAATGATGCAGAGAAATACATTACAGCTCAAAAGCATTGCAGGACACTCCCACAGTTGTTCTTGTGTTAAGGTTGCACTGCCCTGTATCCATCTCCAACAATCACAGCCTGGATTTCCAGGAAACCTCCAGATTTTTTGAGTACTGATCATTTAATTTCTTGAAAGCTTCCCTCTTATGCAAATTACATGTTGACTACCTGGAGACTCAAAATGCATGATCTTTGTCAAGAACTTTGTAGAAAGAAGGTGAAACACTTCAGAAAGAGTATGGGAGTGCAGCGGTGTGGCAGAGGTGCCAGAGATCCATTGTTCATTTGTGAGTTAGCATTTGCCTGCTGGTACAGCATAGCCTCCTCCAGTGCACATGTGAAGCGAAGCTAAGTCACCCTTCCAAGAAGTTTAACTTTAGATAACAGGAAACCAAGAATAGGTTTGCAGGCAGGCAACAATCACAGATCAGCTTGGCTGTCTTGTGTCTACACAGATGAGGAAAGTAGTCTTAGTAATAAGTCACCAAGAATTAATCAGTGATAGCTTCATGCAAATTTGCACTGACACAAAGCTGGCTTGCACTATCATATTATTTTTCTTAATAAATTTTCTAAGCTATTATCTGCCACTTAAAAAAAAAAAAAAGAAAGAACATTTTTTCAATAAAGGCTGTATTACAATGGAAAGCATAGCACAGAACTACCTGAACTCTGTGTGTAGTTGAATACTACCAAGCAACAAAATGCTGTTTGTCCTCTTTGTCTTCCAGAGGTGGGAATTTTCAGGGATCTTTTGTTGTTTTTAAAAGGGGGAAACACTCAATTTCTACAATCTGCAGCATTCTCACCTCTTCATCATCAAAGAGGCCTGTTCCACCACTGAAGAGGCCACCCCTTGAACCAAACGGTGTGAAGTCCTCATCAGTCAGTTTAGGAGGCTTGAAGATGTCATCATCTTCATCTGTTAAGTACAAGAGTTATGAGCTTTGGTAAGACTGATCAAGTTTCAGGAAAGGGAATTAGAGACAACCAAAATAAAAATTGCTTTGGTTCCATCTGCTCTCATAAAAATGACACATAGAGAGAAGCTGCTGAAGACAAATTGGGTTGTGCAGTTGTTCCAGAAGGCCACATTAAAGGAAGAACTCTCACTAAGTGTGTTTCCAGCCTTGTTTACAGGCATATCATCATCACAACCTAGATTTGTTTACACACTGACCTTGAAGAATGCTCACTGATACGCCACACAGCTTCTATAGCAGAGGCAATGATTTCTTAAGTGGTATCTTACAATCCAGCCCAAAATTCAAGAACAAGAGAGGATATCCTACCATCTGATGGAACTCTAACTTCCTTCTTCTCTTTTGGGGTTTTCCTTGTTTTGGTCTCTGATGACAGGGCTTTAAGAAGAAAGTTTCAGTGAAAAACTAGTTGACATTTACTTACAGTCTGAGCTCAATCTATGGCGAATAAACCAAAAAAACATAGCAAATCAAGCTGACCTCTGTGCTTTCATATGAATCAGCCTGATGCAGCTGAAATGAAATACAGTTTCTAAAACTAGTACCTATAATTGTAATAGAATCATTCTGTCAGGCACTAGGGGTTCAACACAGTTGTCCATATGCAGACTAGTGTCACCTGAGATGTCAGAAAGCAACACAGCATTCCAGACAGTACAGGGTCCACACCTTTGCAGAACCTCTCAGCATTTCAAATGGCTACAGATTTATTATTTTCTTCATTCAGCTACCAAAAGCTACAGGGTTACTTCAATGACTGGAAGATTTCCCTGTAACAGGGTAAGTTGGTAGGTTTTATACTCTTGATATCAGCAGATCTAATTTGATTGTTTCAACTGTGCAAGCACACACACAGAGCTCTTGTCTGTTAATCTTCTCAATATTACAGGTCAAGAGCAGCCTCATAAGCACTTGCTAACTCAACTTCAGCCAGCTATTTTCAACTGTTGCTTTGCTGCAAGACTAAATACTAGAGAGGTCTCTCCCTTTGAAAGCAACACAAAAGTAAATGCATTATTTAGTCTAAAATATGAGTAATAGTAGCAAGGAAAACTTCCTCAAAACAGTATATTTAAGCCGCAAAGAAAACAAACAATCCACACCACATGAAAACACTAATCTACTGCTTGAGGTGTTTTCCACTGTGCAGCTCACAGAAAGACCACAATGACCAGTGGCTTCCAGATACTTACTTGAAACAGGAGAAAGCACATGTGGTCAAACATGCAGAGGGACAATCAGATTGGAGAGAAAACCTTTCCAATAATGTGTGTTTTGAGAGTGACCTGTCTCACCTGAAAGCAAAGTGTTTCCCACTATAACTCTCACTGAATTCCAATTCAGTCCTCTGACTTATGGCCAAAGAGTTTCTCAGAGCACAAAACAGTGTCTGCAATGTCATACTTTTACCTAATACAGGTTGAAATAACAGATCTGTGTAACTCCATGTATTGTTACCCATAAGCTCCTGTCCCACACTTTCCTGAGTCCCCCATTACTGCACAAGCACTTTTCAAAAAACTCGAGAGGTAACTCACACGAACGCTCTTCATCCTGTCTGACTGGCACTTCTCCTTTGATTCGGGCTGCCAGCTCATCTGCAAATGATGTTGGCCTCTTCTTTTTCTGAGCAGCAAGGACAAAATCCAGCACATTTCTTATATAAGATCCAGTTAGCAACTTGATGCAATTGCAATTATAAATACTGTACTCTATACCCTCACTTCACAATATCTTGTCTAGACTTTGCCTGAAGCCCTCAGAAACAGCAATACAGCTTTCTGTTAAGAAAGCAGAGATTACGTGTGCATCAATAATTAAAAATACCCTCTGAATTTCTAGATCTGATGAACACATTATTTTTAATGTCACCTTGCTTTATAAGTAGGAGAAACAGAAGACCATTACCTCACAAAACTTCAACAATCCATTTCTTAATGTTCTTGAAAGAGAGTTTTGATACTTGCTTAAGATGCAAGAATCCCTGAGTTTAAATGGGCAACACCTGAACAATCATGTTAAAAGACTACTCAGGATTTCTTAAGGCACTTCCTACAGGATTCCAGGTATTTGAGAGCTACCATTATAATCCCTCTAAGGACAGATTTTTCATACAGGAAGTCAAATCTCCCACTCCAGGAAGGAAACAATTACTCACAGGCTTTGTGCTTTCATCTAAGTCTCCATCCTCGTCCTCCTCTTTTTCAGAGTCAAAGAGATCACAGCCATCATCATCATCTTCATCACTCATCTGGGCTATCCTCTAAAATACAATTAATATCCACTTTGAATATAAAACAAGCACAAAAGTATATCTGCTTAGATAAAATATTCAAATCAAACTTACAGAAAGGATGGGAACTTACAGCCCATCTGGAGTACTTCACAGCTTTTGAAAGGTAAGGAAGGAGTGCTTCTAGCTCCAAGCAAGTTGCTGCATTCTCTAGCACACCCTAACCCTGTACTACTGAATGCTGCAACTGAGGACACAAAGGCTCCCCTCCCAAGGTGTGCATGACCACCGTATACAAACTGAAGACCTGGTATTTAGTCTTAACACAGGAACACTGTGAACAGCCAGTAAAAAACTGTATCATCTTGCACTGTCCTTAGGGGGGACAGCAGAATGACAGACACTAGATGCTCACATCCCGGTTTCAGTCACATCAATAAGAGGGTTAAAAAGATGAAGTGAACTGGATGAGAGCTGGGTGTTCACACAGGCAAGGGCCCAGAACTGAACTAAATCACCAACAACCCAAAGATACTTGCTCATCTTAGAATACATCAAACATACAAAGCTATCCTATGAAAGTCAGCTTAAAGTAACATCTGAGTGCTTTTGCAATACTGTTTTATTAATAAGTAGATTAAATAAGGGTTGCTTTTTGCAACATTGCTCTTTTGACATTAAATCATGCCAGATTGAGAATCCCTACATAAAAGTCTTATCCACATCTAAATATGGATAAGATTCCTTCTTCTAAAACCAATACTAAAGTTAGGCTTGAATTTTTCCATTTCAACATTTCCCTTCTCATTCATTATCCATTATTTGAGCAGTGGATATACTGCTCAAATATCTAATACTATTCACATCTTTGATTTCATGTCATACACAAACTGTACTGTTCCTTGCCTCCTGCATGGCAAGATTAGAATTTTAATTATAAACCAAATAAACCCACAGAAGCCTAGTTTTCCTGGGGTAGATTCTTTGAACTTTCATATCTCCCAAGTTATTCCTGAGGAAAACACATATTAGGCAATGCCATCCCACACAGGCTCTGTATCTAATGACAGCTTGCAAGCATGTCTTAAAGCCCAATCCAGGTTAATTTTCAGAACATGGTGCCATCTGGCCAGGACCTTCCCATAAAAAGTTATAGAAGTCAGGCCTCACAAAGCTGCTAATAGTCAGTTGTCTAGAGCTCTGATCTCCTCTTTCACGCATGCTCACTGTGCCACAAATACAAAGTGTTTCAGACATGTACCAGAGTGTTTAACCATACCGTCTTTTGGTCATCTTCACTAGGGTTTCCAAATTCATCATCTGATTCCTGTAACACAAGAATCACACATTACTTCATCCAGTGGTTAAGACAGAGGGCTCAGAAACTCTGAGCTTGCTGAAGTTTGGACATCCAGATCTCCTCATCATGATCTGACCAAGAAATTGTTTCCCCACTGCTGACCATCTTTACAAAGGGAGCTCACTAGAAAGTCATTAATTCAGCAAAGGCTCCATTGTGACTGCATCCAAGTAACTCAAAAGGGATTTCACTTTAAGTGAGCAAAGACACCAAAAGCAAACACCTCAGGAGAAAGGGATTGCTTCCATAGCACAGTTATAAAGCAGAGACATCCCAGCCAAAGCAGGCAAAACCTATCAGAAACAGATATTCCAATGCAGTAAATTTATGAGGCAAAACCTGGAGGTGCATTACTTAAAGCTTTAAACCTGTTCTTGTCAGTCTCCATGCCATTCTTTGTAACTGTAATTTACAACAGATTTGTTCTCCATAAATGCAATTCTTGATAAGAATCTGATTTGCTTCACAAAATTTAATTAGAGTGGAATAAACCACTTCAGTTTCAAGTATTCTACTTGAAATAGAGTCAATACCATACAAATGTTCCTCTGGAAAGCTGCAGAGGAACCACTGCATAAAAACAGTAACAGAAAGTATATTCATCATTGCCAACACAGGGAACAAACATCGTGCAGTAGTATCTTGAGAGCCAACATCAAAAAGCAAGGTAGTTAATGGCCTCACACACAAGGAATGCTTCTGCAAAGCAGCTGGTATTTGCCACTCACCTCTTCATCCTTCTCTTCACTATCAATTACACTTCCACGATCACTATCCACTGATCCTTCTAATTTAAATGGAAACAAAAAAAGTTAAGGACAGATACAAAGCAATGTAGCCACCAGTTAAGCAACCTAAAGACTCTGTGAAGAAAACTAAAATTCAGGTGGATAGAGAGTGGCTTGAAAGAGCTTTGAGAGCTGATGAAATTTTAACACTTTGGATTTCTAATACACAAAGAACAAGTAAGTAAGAAGTTACTGCCTTGTATACTGGAAAAGTGGTTGTTACAGCATGATGAACATGTTTTTCCCCAGCTAATTACAGCCTGCATCTAAACATGCAGGAACAGTACACAGAATAACCAAAGCAGTGATTTAAAACAGTCAAAAACCTTGGATTAGGAACTAATCACTTGCATAGAAATTAAAGGTCATGCCAGCACATACCTTCACTAGAGAGATCTCCAAGGCCAACATCATCCTGTTCCATAAACTGCTGAGAGCCAATTAAGTAAGGTAAAGGTCTGTCAATATAGAGATCCTGGAAAGAGACAACATCAAGTCTTTCTGACATCTCTGAACAGCCCTACATGGCTGACAAAGACAGAAGTCCTACACATCTTGTTTTAACTTAAGGAAGATACAAGCTTGTTTAGAGTCCCACCAAATATATGCTTCAAGTCAACATACAACTGGATGGGCTAGCTGACATTTATTCCTTTCAACATTGTCAAAGAAAGTGGCTACTTCTATTCGTGTAGTCTCAACTTGTTTTCTACATGCCATCTAACAGAGAATATCCTTGCAAAGATCTACAGGCATGAGTCTTATCCTAAAACCAGGACCTTGGATTTTTAATTACTGGGACAGTAAAAACCACTCATAAAGACACAGTTTGTACATAAAAAGCAGGAAATCTGTATGTCTCATCCCCATACAGAACTGAGGCATCTGCTTTGAAGTTCACTCCATTAAACTAACTTCCTTTAGGGTGCCATACCTTAATGCTAACCCAACTGCAAGACAAGCAGGTTACACAAGGAGTAGCTCAGCAGAGAGCACTTCTTCAGATGCAGTCATCAAATCCTCTTTTTAGGTAACAGGTTTAGCTAACATCAGTTTTACACTAAGGGAGTTATACAGTTGATAGAAGCAAAGAGCAGGTCCAAGAAAGCAAAACAAACCCAGCAAGAACAAGTCCCTGTACCTTTGGCTCAAGTATCAGTTCCACTCTTTCGTTACTTTCTTCTTCTTCTGAGTCAGAGTTCCCTGCTTTGATGTCTAGCTGTTCAAATGCACTGTCCAGAACCTGCAACCCATAATTCACTGCTTCTTGAATTTTGGGGATTAGATCAGCCTCTTTCTGTTCCCGCGTCTTCTCCTTTAGCAACAGAAAAAACACAGGCTCATTGCATTTTACTTAAGACTCAATCTTACCACATCACACATACAAAATACTAATTTCAAATTAGCACAATGAAAGCTTTTTAACTATGTGCATTAGAAGGACAATCAGAATTTTTTTTGCTTGACTTAATTCATTTTCATCACTCCAGAAACAGAGATGCATAACCACTTTACCAAGTTAAGGCATAAGTCTTGTCTGCTGGGTACAGTACTGAGCTTGGGGAGACCCTAACAGATGATCACACACTGTAGCAGCCTCCAATATCACTACTAAGTTTATGTCTGAGTGACATACACTATCCAACAGAGAGAAAGGAAGGAGTAAAGTTTGTAAGCTGTGAATGTAAGCAAAGCAAGTTTGAAAATGTGAAGGTAGACAATGGCTGCAAACATAGAGACAGCACTCAAGGCAGCTGAACTTTACTACCTGCTCTGTTTTGTCTCCAACATCAGCCTTGGGAATAGGCTCTTCCACTTCTTCATCATATACTCTCTGAAAAGTCAAGCAAAATTAATTAATGTAAGAACAATGTACTACTACAGGGGCTAAACCATGGGTACCATCACAAAATACACTGTTAACATATAATTAATTACACATTAATTCATTACACATTAAAAAAAGGAAGCCACAGATGATGTCAAGTACCTTCATGCATTGGTACTGAAGGTACCATCAGCAGTCTCTCAATGCAACTGAGGTAATTAAAGTTTGCTAACTTGACTAACCTGAACATGATAAAAAAATGCACTGTTTTAACCTTCCCAACATAAAGCTCTTCTAGACACCTTCAGAGTGAAACCTATAGTTTACTTAGAAGCTGTATACTTTCCTTTAATTTTCTGTAATTTAGTAGCTTTCTGTTCAGACTCACAGAGAGGGTTCACAACATCCCTCAACCTTCAGTTTGTTCTCATGATCCCTCACATCCAACTCTTTTAGCATTCTTTTGTAGGACCAGCTATAAGGAGACAAAGGGGAATAAAATATCTCCATGGAACCTGCAAACCTAAATCCAAATCTCGAACACAGGTGCAGTTATCCTCTGGGAAGAGACAGATCTCTCACTAACTGAGCTGAGAATCAGAGATGAAGACCTATTTCTGTGCACCTTAATTTGGGAACAAACAGCTGTAAGCACATGAGATTTAAAACATTTGGTACAAACTGTTCTCAGCAAAATCATTATGCTGAACAGCCAAGCTAGGTCAGAAAAGACACTGCAGATCTGAAAAAATCCACTACCACCAAAACCTCCCAGAATGTAAAAGCCGTTTTCCATCTTTTCTTCTGCCATCTTTCCAACAAAAACCCCATGATGAGACACATATGGTCTGAAATAATGCTGATCAAAACACCTGATAAAACTCACACTGCTAAAAATCCTCCAAAAATCTGAAATACTATTAAAGCTCTCCATTTTAGTTAGACACATATTTCTAGTGATACAATGTTGCAATGGGCTTTCAAGTATAGATTTATCTTTCAAAATAGAGATATCTATAAAGTGGCAACATTAACCATAAAATATGCTTGTCATGACCACATAAAGGGGACAATTGCCTGCAGGCCAACACCTTTAATATCAAATGCTTTTGGAGTAAAATAACACCATTAGGCAAATTTACAGCATTGTATAACATTCCTCATATTTAGACAGCTAAGTGCAGACAAATGCTACATTCATGCAACTTGTGAAGATAAACCAAGACATCCCAGAATTCCAATTAATTCATAATTCTAAAACTAAAACTGTATTAGCAAGGAAGGAAGGTGTCGCTGAAAAGGCAAAGAAAACCTGCCAATATTGGACAGTGCATCACACACAGGGGAATTAGGATACCCTTTAACAGAATGCAATTAAAAGTCAGTTCATTTCTACATCAGCATCAGACTTGCCAGAAAGCTAAATCACTTCTCCACAATACATTAAGAGACAATGACAACGTCTGAAGTACAAGTTTGGTGTTACAGTAGAACACACTCACATTCTCTATGAATTGCGTGTTGGACAACATAAGAAAGTCATTGAAGACATTATGAAGGCGACAGTCTGTAGCTTTTGTTTCACTAATCAATCCGTCCACCTGTTTTTTGATTTCATGTGTCCTGGAAATGGTTTGCTGTGAGAACTCTTGTAGAAAATGCAGAAGCTGTTGACAACAACAAAGGAAAGCAATAGTCAGCATCCAAATTTTTTCCTTTTGGCACCATTTGTAAGACAGGCAGAACTGATCATACACTTCAGCCGAGGACCAAAATACATGTACGTTAGACTGAAACACTCCCACGCGCACACACACAGGACCAGGTCTCAGACACTTCATTATGCATCTCCGTCCGGGCCAACTGCTCATTTCAGTTTTCCTGCCCGGAACAGAGGATTAAAGGAACGAGAGGGCGGCCGGGCCCCGGGGGGCTGCGTTTTTCCCGCGGCAGGCCCGTCTCGAGACCCCTCGCCGCTCCCCGGCCAGCGGGCGGCAGCACCGCCCCGCACACGGCCCCAGGCCCCGGCCCGCGCCCCTCTCCGGTGCCGGGCTCAGGCCCGCTCCCGGCCGCACCGCTCACCCCGGCGTCCGAGGCCAATGACCAGCTCTGGCTGCCCTTACGGATCTCGTCCAGGGACCAGGGCCGCTCCCACACCGGCGCCGGCTCCGCCACGTCCCCGTTCATCTGCGGGAGAAAGACAGTGAGCAGCGCGGCCGCGGCCGCCGCCGCCCCCGGCCCGGCCCGGCCACTCACCCTGGGCGCGCGCCGCTGCCGCCCGCGGTCAGCTGAGCGCCGTCACGTGACCCGCCCCGCCCGCGCGCACCGCACCGCCGCCAGGGGGCGCGAGGCGGCGCGTGAGGGGGGGAGCGGTGGGCGGAGCCGCCGCATCCCGCCCCGTTCCCTCACACCGCATCCCGTTCCGTTCCCTCACACCGCATCCCGTCCCGTTCCCTCACACCGCATCCCGTCCCGTTCCCTCACACCGCATCCCGTCCCGTTCCCTCACACCGCATCGAGTTCCCTCCCACTGCATCCTGTCCCATTCCCTCACACCGCATCGAGTTCTCTCCCACCGCATCCCGTCCCGTCCGCTCCCATGACCCGCCCGGGTCCGGCCGCCGCAGCTGTGTCCAGGGTTTGACACCCGTCACTGTGGCGGGACACGGCTGTACGGGACACAGCTGTAAGGGACACGGCTGTAAGCGACACGGCTGTAAGGGACACGGCTGTAAAGGACACACGGCTGTACGGGACACGACTGTACGGGACACGGCTGTAAGGGACACACGGCTGTAAGGGACACGGCTGTACGGGACACGGCTGTAAGGGACACGGCTGTACGGGACACGGCTGTAAGGGACACACGGCTGTAAGGGACACGGCTGTACGGGACACGGCTGTAAGGGACACGGCTGTAAGGGACACGGCTGTACGGGACACGGCCATAAGGGACACGGCCATAAGGGACACGGCTGTAAGGGACACGGCTGTAAGGTACAAGTGCGCGGCGTGCCCTGCGATGCGCGGAGAACAAGTCGAGGGGAGCAGGAGGGTCTGCCGCACATCATTCCCCGCTGAAGCGCAGCACCGGGGTCTGCCGATGGCCAGACTTACGACTAAAAAGGGACTCTTTCCTCTTTTTTTTTCTTACTGTAGTAAGTGCAATGTTTATCCTAAGCCAAGTAAAATTTCCTTAGTTTTAAAATGAATGAGCTTTAATAAACCCATGCCAGAATTCCAGGATTTGCTAGGAGAAGACACTCTAACATGCACAAATATACAATGCAAATCGCCACACTGGAATTCAATTATCCCTAGGCCTTTGAGGTTAAACACTTCCACTAACTTCCCCTTTTCTTGCTATTTTTCCCGCAGTGGATAAAAAAGCCTTTCATACCACTGTATTTCATACGGTCTTTATTGCAAGTGAGTTTGTGAGAAAGGAAATTACAATAAAATAACCTGTTCTTCCAGATGGTAGCTAAATAATCCACTGGCAATAATAATAGCTAAATAATCCACTGATCTTTTTATTAGCACATGGAGTTTATTTACTGCACTTGACTACATTGACACCACTCATGAGGAACCAGGTCACTGATCGATCTTACTTGGGTTCTCAAATAAGAAAAAACATGCAAGATCTCCGAGTTCTTATATATCAACCTAATGGCTACATTCAGACACTGGAAATACATTGCTAGGTAAAGGACACAGAAACTTCTAAAAGCAAAGTATCATAATACTCCTTTCAACTCTATTTTTCTGCGATTCTGTGACAAGATTGGCTCACACCTTCAAACCTAGTAGAATTTAAAGAATTTTAATAAACGGATAATAAACAAGAACTAAGAAAGGACAAGTAGAAAATACTAGCCAAGGTTAGTACTGAGCAAGATTGTTAAAAACCACAGATAGGGTTATTGTAAAATTATTCTCAAAGCCTTTTAGTGGTTTCTTCCTCCACAACATTCCAACAACCACAAAAGCTTGCCTTTAATTATTTCCATATTCACTGACATGTGAATCCCCTTTGTTGAGAATGCAGAACTCTACTTTCACAGAAATTTGTGCATGATAAAACATGAGATCTATGTGCTCTTTGTGCACTGATACTGCAAAATGTAGGGTCTTAGCATTGGGCAGCTTCTGGTCTGAGGATCTTGCAGAACAGTTTCCATAAAAAGCCCAGCATGATGGCTACTGTTTATTTGTGGTACACTAGTCTCTGAGTCAGATTGGGAATGGCACAACAAAAACCTGCTTTCTAGAAGTCCTGTCCTAAACATTATAGACAGGGTTACAAAAAGCTTTTCATCCTGAAATTCCTTTCAGAGAGAAATTTAGATTGGTTCCATTTAGAGTTTAGAGAAAAGACAGCAGCAAGAACAATCACTTGCTGTTCCCCTCAGAACTCTCTAAATGATTATGTGACATAAAAGTTTAAAAAAACACATATGTCATCAGGGACTAATCTGCAGATTAAGAGCCAGGACATGTAAGACCGTACAGGGCTGAGGTCTCTGACCTCCATGCTTAAAGTTATGCCTTAGCACTTGGTTAAACTCACAAATATTTACAAGGTAAAGAGAATACTGCCGCCAGCATTCCCAGTAGCTAACAGAAAGTAAATATGTTTTTATAACCTTAGAACAGGATGCAAACATAAAAAAAGTCAATGTACAATTAAAAGTTAAAAGCTTCTGCATCCCATGGGAAAGAACTACAGTACAATTTGTGCACTGTTCTTCATTTCCCTGGCCACTCCTTGCTCTCATGCTCAGTAGTGCTGTATGTCTTGGTATAGAGGCAGATGTGGTTGTTCAAGCCCTGCAATTTCCAGAATTCCTCAGTCTCCAAGAGATAGTCCCAGCACCTGCATTAACTGCAGGCTGCAAAAAGTCTTGGGTGTGAGAAGCGATGTCAGGGCTTGAGGATGCCTCAGACTCAGTGTAGAAAGGAGTATCTGTAGCTAGAAATAAGTACATGTGCTGTCACTGGACCAGCAGAGGAGCCTGAAACCTCCAGAGGAACTTCCCCTTCTGCTTGGCATTCATTGCTGGGTAATGAAGTGACAGAACACACCTAACACAATGCCTATTAGTGTATTTATTTGTTTCAGGGAATTCAAAATCAGGTTTTCTATAAGTAATTATAACTCATAAGAAATAATAAATAAGCAACTATTATCCATGTTACCTAGAAAGACCTTGCTATATTGAGTCAAATGATTTTCTGCAATAAGTTGTGCAAGCAGTAAAAAAATAGTCTGATAAATTCAGCTCAGGCAACTAGAAATTGAGGGAAAAAAACAAAACCCACAGTAAAACAACTAACCCTAGAAATGAACCTGGACTCAGAAACATGACTTCATTGGTTTGTAGTTTGATCCTTCTTTGATCTAAAAAGTTCATATCTGGTGGTAAAATCATGGACTTGGAGAACAGGCATTACTCTGGAGGTCCTTGGTGAGGTGTAGGAATACTTACTATGTCAGGAATAGGGAAATTTGACTTCTGTGTTGGCTCTGGTTTCTGAATTCCTCTATTCAGGTCATAAGCTCTGAAACTTGAAATCTCTGACACACTTAAGGGAGTCACCCAAAATCATGCATCAAGTCAGCTTCAGAATGAAGAAACAGAAAAAAAGTCCTGAATCACAGTCCCATGGTTTTCTGCTTTTGTCTTTAGCAAAACTTTGAAACATGAAACTCATAGGACTAATGAAGTAGTACTACCCTCCCACTTCTGTAAACAGATCAAGAAATGAAACTTCTCATATTAATTGAGATATGATAGTTGACAGAGCAAGATAGAGCCAGGATGACTGTAAACCTATGTTCCAGGTTAGACCCAGGAAAGCCTTTCACCAAGTGTGTGCTTGAGAACAGAATGGCTGCACTGCAGACAATGAAACTATCCAGGGGGCTCAAACTAAGGATATACATAGGTGCTTTACTTGACCCAAGCCCTAAGATCTAGTTTGAAGGCTGCAGAAGTTAGTGGGAGTTTTCCAGTTTTCTTTAGTAGATTCAAACCTATTTAAGCTAAAGATTGCGTTTCCAACGTATTGGTGGTTTACTTATCTGCGTGACTTAATGTGCAAATATTTATCTGCATGATATACCTAAGTTCTATGGAATCAGAGGTGAACCTTGCAAAAAGCTTATTCTCTCACTGAATATTAATCCACCACGAGGACACCAGCTTATTTGATGGAAAGTAAGAACACCAAATCATAGAATGGTTTTGAGTTGAAAGGGACCTCAAAGATAATCTCATTCCAACCTCTGGCCATTGGCAGGTGCACCTTCCACTAGGCCAGCTTGTCTCCAGCTTATTACCCCTTGTCCTGTCACTGCCCTCCTCATCTTTCCTACAATCCTCGCTTAAGAGCTCTGCATGATCTGGTGAAATTAGTGCAGTGCTATGGAAGCAATTGTCCCTGAAAAAAAAGTGTATTGAAAAGAGGAATTCACTGGAGATGTAGCCAGATCGAAGACTTTAGAAAGGGACTAAAGTCTTTTAAAGCAAGATCTGTGTATCCTTAGGCAGGCGGCTCAAAGGCACCCAGAAGTGTCAGCCTACAGCAGACACTCTGCAGCACAGCTGGCAGGGCTCTGGCATCTTTGCCAGGAAATCATTGGCAGAAGAATAAGGTGTTGTGCCTAACAAGCACTTTGAAAGCAAAACCAGTCTTGCTTTGAGGTCTTTATCAAAAAGCCACAAAAGGACTGGCATAAAATTTCCTGTTCAGCCCAGGGTGATCTGGTGGTAGCAAAGCCTGCACATGGCAGGTGAAAGGAAGGGAATGCTTTTACAGTGGTATGAGACACAGGATGGTGCACATCACCCACAGTTTCTCTACATTTATGTGAAAGCCTTATATCAAGAGATCCGGGAGAAGATACACAACCATCAATGATAGAGTTTACAAACGATACTTAATGTGCCAAAGAATAACTAAGTTGGTCATCTTAATGGTGAAATAAACTATGCCTACTTAGTTCAAGCTTTAGATAGGTGGGTTGGTTTTTTTGTTTGTTTGTTTTTTGGGGTTTTTGTGTTGTGGGTTGTTGTTGTTGTTGTTTGTTTGTGTTGTTGTTGTTGTTGCTGTTGTTTAATTTTGGAGGAATAGGATTTTTTAACAACTCTGTAAAGCATAAAATTTGTATTAACAACAGTGCCCCTAGGAAGAATTTAGGGATGGAAAGCAAGCATTTTCCATCTAGAACAATATGGTGCTTAAGACAGCTGTTGAGGTGCCTGGATGCATATATGGGAAAGGCCTTATGTCCTTCATAGTATCTGAGGTTGTTTCCACAACACTTACATGCTTTTGTACCTTGTTTTATATTCAGATTTGAAATGAGATACTGTCAGATTGGGCACTCTACAGAAATGTGTGGCATAAATGAAAATAAATTTATGTGACGTAACTTAAGATGAAAACTGCTGTACTCACTGGAGAAAGGTTGTAAGCTGACTCAATACTCTCTATTGAGTGTACTGGAGAAGAGCAAGCCTTGGATGATAAAGTGCTGTTATCTACCATGGCAGAAGAAAAGGATGAGAAAGGATATTTACTGATTTTTTTCTCAGTCAGAACATGACTATTATTAAATTGAAGTTTCAAAAGGTAGTGATTATATCAGAAAAAATACAAAGGTCAGGTGTTTGGTTTGCCAACTGAATCCTTAGGAACTTGTAATTAATTCTGTCTTTCTTACTAAAGAATTATGAAACCTACACAGACTTGAGCTTTAGCATTTCCTCCAGGGAGGTAATGGAATTCTGTTGTGATATACTTTAATTACTTTTGCTCCTGCTGAATTCTTTGGGTCAAATTATTTATTATTAGTACACAGCAATACATAGTGTATAGGAAAAAATGACAACTTTTCTTGCCACCATTGCAAAGTATATAACTGTGTTGAATTTACTCTAAAAAATAAAGTCGCAAATGACTCCGCTTATTTTTTGTCTCTAAACCCTATAATCATAGGCTAAATTTCCTGTAGCCAGTGATAAATCTCCCACAGGAATGAGTTTCAAATTGCTTGGCAGCATCTGTAACAAAGCATTTTAAATGTAAACAGGCCCACAGGTGGATATTGCTTCCTGCAGAGAAGTTGTAGGAGTGAGAGAAAGCAGAATACTTGATTAGAACTCTGAAATTTATCACTTCTTGGGAAAGTGCACATTTCGAAGTGAACATATACTCTATGATGTTTATTCAGGTCAAAGCCAGAAGAGTTCCAGAGGAGTAACAGCAGGGTTTTGATTTGAGAGATTTTTTTTTTTTTTTGGTGGAGGAGAAAGAGAGATGCTGTAATGGCATCCAGATTCAGCTAATATTGATTATATATTTATATATATTTACTATATATATCAGTGCACACCACAGCACTAACCATGAGTATGCAACAAACTGGAAAAAGCTCCATTTGCTATTAATACCTGATGCACTGCTCAACATGTTCCAGCCCACTGATAGCACAAGGGATTTCACATGCATTTCTGCCCCACCTAAAAATCACCTAGCTTGATAATACTGTCTACAGCTTAGCTATCTATATTTGGATTCCATCAGAAAGGCATTTTTCTAATCATAATGCTTCCCAGAAATATAAGTTCTGGACTCAACAATTTCCCCAGGTCAGTGCTCTACAAAACCAAACAGTTTCTCATTGCCAGCCAGAAAAATTTCAGAGATTTCTTTGGATCTTACAAAATAACTGCATTTACATTGAGCAGGCTTTTCCCCCTCCACCTAGACTTAAATTGCACAACATAAAGGCATCATAAAATATTTGCTCTCTGTTTCCACATAAGGAACTTCAGCTTTCTCTGGAAACTCAGAACTCTTTGGAAGCCACACATTCCACAATGGTAAGTCAAAGGTTTAGGCAGGTTTGAGTTTCTTTTGTAATGGGGAATACAGGTAGGTATTTGCTTTAAATGTTTAAAGATTTAAGAGAATCTTCTAGTTACACATTTTAAGTACGGCTGTACTGTATTTCAGACCTGTAAGATGCAAAGTCAGGAAAACACGTCCGTGAAGATTACTGTGAATTTTGTTCTTAGTACTGTAATTCTCTGCAAGAAACTGTACATGTATCTCTTAGTCTGTCACTTGCTCTTATCCTTTCCTCAGCAATGTTTGTGAAAACACTCAGAATTTTGCAAGCATTTAGGACTAAACTTTTAAAACTTAGAAATGTGAAGTACAGTTTAAAAAATAGTCATTTTACAAAGAAAAAGTGCATATTTTGTCTGTGTATTTTTTCAGTTTTTCACTTTTGCTCCTGCAAATTGTGTCCTGTTCCAGCTTTTCAAGCTTCCAAAGGTGTTTGCAGAATCTGAATAAACAGTTAGGTAACGATAAATAGATAAAAGGCTCATGGCCTAGTTTTCATGTAATTTGAGCTCACATGACCCCAAGAGCTATCTTTGATGAGCCTGTCAGGAATGGCAGAGGTTCTGCAGAGGAGGTAGTGGTTTCTATAATATATGTTGATTCATTAACGAGGGAGAAATATTACCATTTTTTTCTTTCTCTCTACAGAAGATCTTTCTGGCTTTCCTTGTTGCAGTGGGCAGCACAGTTACCCTGAGTGATGCATACTGCTGGAGAAAAATTCACAAGCCAGGGGAGGCCAAAGATGGTAAGAAACAAGGAAGATTGTCTGATCTGATTGCTCTGTGGTAGTTTGGCTCTATGTGGAGCAGCCAGGAGGGGCTCAAAATACAAGGAAGTGGGAAAACACTGGAAAAACACAAACAGGGGGCTCCAGCAGCAAGTTGCCAAAAGTAGGGGAAAACAAAGTCCTCCTTTGGGCTGCATATGGTTGCAGCAGTATTATTGCAATTGGTGGTAGGCTGCTATTGCTGTTTCAGCACATGGAGCCCATTCAGGAACTGAGACAGTAAAACTCAAGTCCTTGTACTTTAGTATTGTCTGGAATTATGTTTTCAGTAAGGTCCAAAGAATTTTTAAACTCTTCAGCCTTTAGGTGGAGGCTTATAGAACCTGTTCTGTTTTGCTGCTTTCTTATGCAGGCTGTATAGTTAATGGAAAACTCTATCCCTTGGGACTCATTGAGAGGACAGAAGATTGCTACAGATGCAACTGCAATGAGGCTGGAATGGAATGCTGTTCCCTGTAAGTTTGAACTCCTTGGTACCATCATTGCCTGTAAGGTGACTACAGCTTTCCATTGCTGGGGATAAATGAGTTTGTAAGGGCACAAGAGAGCCTTTTCTCACCCATATCACAGAGCTAGTGAAAGCCACATATAGCTCTTGATTGTTTGGATCCTTACGTGTGTTTGCCTTAGCTCATTTTCTGCTGACTGGGAGTGGACACAAGCCTTTCCAGGCACATCCAGGTGGTACTTGCTTTTAATTTTAAAGGAACTTCTGAATCCCTCTTTCACTGCAGTTAAGTCTTTCTGTAGCTGCGAAAGTGGGAGTAGGGAGGAATGACTTAAATGAAGTTCCCCTGAAAAGCTTATGATGATCTGAATTAATCCCTTTCCTGAGGTACTTTTCTCCAGTGAATGTGCTAAATGTAGAATGATAAGGCTCTGCTGTCAAGTATCTCTCCAGCATTCTCCTTTTCTCCTCCTACTTTCTCAGAGGTCCAAAATACCTTGATGATGATCTTTGTCTTTGTTTAGGTGGCACAGTCTGTCAGAGAGCAGCCACCACATCCTATATGGAAATAATGAAAAATTAAACGAAAAAAGAGAAAAGATGCCAAGCCTATATTTATGTCACACTGCAGAGTGCTGAGCTAGAAATCCCTTTGCTAGTGCTGAGCATCCTGGTACATCTACACAGTGCAGTGCACAGGGCATCATTTGAGGCTCTGGAAGCTGCAGCTGTGTGGTACTCAAGCTAGCTCAGCTGCCCTTAGCTATAGTTTCAGACCTCTCTCACTCAACAGTAGTTCAGGCTATAATCACGGAAGTATTCAAACTTTTATTGCTCTCAAGCTAACATTTGCTTTCTCTTTGCTACTGGCAGCTTTCATACTCCTGTTGCTTACGACAAAAAGAAATGTAAAGTCGTTTTCAACAAAAAGCGCTGTGACTATGATGTGGTGCAGAAGGATGACCCCTCAAAGAAGTGTATTGTCTATGCTCGTGTGGGCTGACACTTGCTCCAAACCTCTCTGCACTGTGGAATTCCTCTCCTTCCTACACATGCTTTGCCATCACAGAGAAGCATGATGACATGGGAAAATCTTGTAAAAGAGAGCACTTCAGCTCACTTTTTACCTCCTAATTGTCCTAATTCAGCTTACAAGATGCATAATTAGCGTGTCTAATATCTGTCATTACTGCATTTGTTGACAATAAATTGAGATTAAGTATCCATAAATGCTTCATATTGATGTTTTGTTGTTTGCAGTGACATGGAGAAATGCCACCTTCTTTGACAAAGAAACGCATTTGGCTCTCTACTCTGATATGCTGTGCACCAGTACCCTGGCACAAGTGATCATGCTTTACAGGTTCCCTTCTAGCCAGGTGTCAAAATCCATTATCATTTTGAAGTGATGCACTATTTGGGACATGCTGTACAATGGCTCCTGTTCAGGGTGCATAAACTTTTGATAAAGCCTGTGCTGCTAACACCTCAGAAAAATCAATGAGGATGAGAGATCATCATCATCTTTCTCCCATTTTTTCCCTTCTTTTCATCAATGTCATCACCCAACATCGGCAGCAACTGTTCATGTCCATTGCCCACTCTGACCAGACCTGAAGTTTAAAACAATGTTAAACTTTAAATTCTGGTACTCTGACTTGTCCTCTGCCATGCCCTGATCTTCAAAGTCTGCATAAATGGTGCTGCTTTAGTGGTTCTCGTTGACACTGAAAAAGAGATCTAGATCAGCCCCTGGAGACATGCTTCCTCATGGCAGCAGAGCTTAAGATACTAATAAAGCAGATGCCTTTTGTCTCTTCACTACAACAATTCCTCACATTTACAGGAGAATGAAGTTCAGCATCAAAGCAGGGCTTGGAAATCAAATCTCCCATCTAGCAATACCTAGTGTCTTAAATCTGCCCACATATATGAGACCAGACAACAAAACCCTGTTAAACGCTGATTCTACATGGAGCTCTCCACTCCAGAACTGGATATTAAAAAGCCACAAAAGTCTGTAGTTAACTGTTCCATGGTTTGAAAAGAAACACATCTTCCAAAACAAGTGGAATATTTAATGATGTTCCATGATCACAGCAAATCTGTTTGTCTTGTAAAAGTATGAGGTTACACACAGCTGAGCATTCTTGGTGCAGGGATCCTCACTTGGCCCCAAATCAAGTGTCAATCTACATTTATTCAGCAGGGGTATTTCCTTCACAAGACAATCTATCTCAAGCTCTGTGAGTCATTATTAAAATCAGGAAGATTAAATGTGATGTATTTTCTCTGGCTTTGGTAATTTGCTTATGAACTTCTTTTTTAAGGTTTCTAAGACCTGCAAGTAACATACCTTGGTTTGGGGGAAAAAATTCAAGTATTTTGCAGGCACTGGTACTACATACTAAACATTTTAAGGTTTTCTGTGCTGCAGGCTGGGTATTGGTCATTAGCTCTGTGTTTCTGTACAACTGGTTCCTGTAAAGATGAAAAATGTGAGGGGCCAGACTAAAGAGTGGGCTCAGCTTTTCCCAGTATAGACATTTGCATATGCCTTTTTAAAATCTTGACTTCCATTCACTGATTCCATCCTATCATTCCTCTAAATGGAGCATGTAGAAACAAACATTCTCATGTTGCTTAATAGTCTAAAGTAAATTTTGCCCAAAAAGTTTTTTGTGTTCTGCAGGAGAGGAGCAGTTTTGAAACTTGTCCTGAATGATTTTTCTGGTTTTATGCTATTCATGTCAAAATTACACAGAGCACAGTCTCAGCAGCTGCACCTGAAGGAATATTGTTGCTTAAAGAAAAAAAAGCTGTAACTTCTTAGAGAAGTAATTTTGAGCAAGGAGATCAAAGACAAGACTTCCTACCTAAGTAGCTCACAGAACTGCTTCTTGAGAAAATTTGGTTTTCAGAATTTATGGGTTTATTTAGATTTTATTTCTAAAAATACGGAATTTATTGAGTAACAAAACTTGTAGTTTGCTCATGGATTACTGATTGATTTGAAGCATTGAGAAGTGTGGACATCAAGATTAATATTCAGCTTCTTGTAGCCTGGAACTGTGCCATGTGACATTGAAATATTTCAGAATTCCATTTTTTTCCTAGCAAAGCCTCACAAATTAAGTGAGGAAATATTTCTTATAAAATTTATGAAAATTAGGTTTTTTATCTTTTATTTTAGTGGAGGAGAAAGAGAAATGCTGTAATGGCATCCAGATTCAGCTAAGGTCTCAATGTAAAAAGGTTTTCATCCTGGTAGTAGCTAAGGACCTTTGATTATATATTTCAGTGCACACCACAGCGCTAACCATGAGTATGCAACAAACTGGAAAAAGCTCCATTTGCTATTAATACCTGATGCACTGCTCAACATGTTCCAGCCCACTGATAGCACAAGGGATTTCACATGCATTTCTGCCCCACCTAAAAATCACCTAGCTTGATAATACTGTCTACAGCTTAGCTATCTATATTTGGATTCCATCAGAAAGGCATTTTTCTAATCATAATGCTTCCCAGAAATATAAGTTCTGGACTCAACAATTTCCCCAGGTCAGTGCTCTACAAAACCAAACAGTTTCTCATTGCCAGCCAGAAAAATTTCAGAGATTTCTTTGGATCTTACAAAATAACTGCATTTACATTGAGCAGGCTTTTCCCCCTCCACCTAGACTTAAATTGCACAACATAAAGGCATCATAAAATATTTGCTCTCTGTTTCCACATAAGGAACTTCAGCTTTCTCTGGAAACTCAGAACTCTTTGGAAGCCACACATTCCACAATGGTAAGTCAAAGGTTTAGGCAGGTTTGAGTTTCTTTTGTAATGGGGAATACAGGTAGGTATTTGCTTTAAATGTTTAAAGATTTAAGAGAATCTTCTAGTTACACATTTTAAGTACGGCTGTACTGTATTTCAGACCTGTAAGATGCAAAGTCAGGAAAACACGTCCGTGAAGATTACTGTGAATTTTGTTCTTAGTACTGTAATTCTCTGCAAGAAACTGTACATGTATCTCTTAGTCTTTCACTTGCTCTTATCCTTTCCTCAGCAATGTTTGTGAAAACACTCAGAATTTTGCAAGCATTTAGGACTAAACTTTTAAAACTTAGAAATGTGAAGTACAGTTTAAAAAATAGTCATTTTACAAAGAAAAAGTGCATATTTTGTCTGTGTATTTTTTCAGTTTTTCACTTTTGCTCCTGCAAATTGTGTCCTGTTCCAGCTCTTCAAGCTTCCAAAGGTGTTTGCAGAATCTGAATAAACAGTTAGGTAATGATAAATAGATAAAAGGCTCATGGCCTAGTTTTCATGTAATTTGAGCTCACATGACCCCAAGAGCTATCTTTGATGAGCCTGTCAGGAATGGCAGAGGTTCTGCAGAGGAGGTAGTGGTTTCTATAATATATGTTGATTCATTAACGGGGGAGAAATATTACCATTTTTTTCTTTCTCTCTACAGAAGATCTTTCTGGCTTTCCTTGTTGCAGTGGGCAGCACAGTTACCCTGAGTGATGCATTCTGCTTTGTTGTACCTCAAATTCCAGGGAGGCTCTACAAAGGTAAAAACAAGGAAGATTGTCTGATCTGATTGCTCTGTGGTAGTTTGGCTCTATGTGGAGCAGCCAGGAGGGGCTCAAAATACAAGGAAGTGGGAAAACACTGGAAAAACACAAACAGGGGACTCCAGCAGCAAGTTGCCAAAAGTAGGGGAAAACAAAGTCCTCCTTTGGGCTGCATATGGTTGCAGCAGTATTATTGCAATTGGTGGTAGGCTGCTATTGCTGTTTCAGCACATGGAGCCCATTCAGGGGTTGAGAGAGTAAAACTGAAATCCTTGTACTTTACTATTGTCTGGAACTATATTTTCAGTAAGGTCCAAAGAATTTTTAAACTCTTCAGCCTTTAGGTGGAGGCTTATAGAACCTGTTCTGTTTTGCTGCTTTCTTATGCAGGCTGTATAGTTAATGGAAAACTCTATCCCTTGGGACTCATTGAGAGGACAGAAGATTGCTACAGATGCCACTGCGATGAGGCTGGAATGGAATGCTGTTCCCTGTAAGTTTGAACTCCTTGGTACCATCATTGCCTGTAAGGTGACTACAGCTTTCCATTGCTGGGGATAAATGAGTTTGTAAGGGCACAAGAGAGCCTTTTCTCACCCATATCACAGAGCTAGTCAAAACTCTCAAGCTAACATTTGCTTTCTCTTTGCCACTGGCAGCTTTTTGACCCCTGTTAGTTACGACAAGGAGAACTGTAAAGTCATTTTCAGCAAAAAGCGCTGTGACTATGACGTGGTGCAGAAGGACGACCCCTCAAAGATGTGTAATTCCGAATATATTTGTGGGGTCTGGCACTTGCTCCGAACTTCTCTGCACTGTGCAATTCCTCTCCTTCCTACAGATGCTTTGCCATCACAGAGAAACATGATGACATGGGAAAATCCTGTAAAAGAGGGCACTTCAGTAGTTCACTTCTAACCTCCTAATTGTCCTAATTCAGCTTACAAGATGCATAATCAGATAGAGTGTCTCATTTCTATCAAAAGGTCATATTCATGTTCTTAAGATTAGTTGTTAAGACTTTGTGTTTTAAGTGGTTTACAGATATTTAGTTAACTTCTAAATTACATAGGATTTCATTCTACTAGTTTCCTTTCTTGTACCTGTATTTATTATTTATATAATAAAGTAGATCCTTACTACTTGTAAGGTCTCAAGAGTTTCTGTGGAATCTCATTGCCAGTTTTCTTACAGATGAAGATGGCTTTCTTATTTCAAGAAGATGTTTCATTTGCTGACAGCACCAGTAAAAGTATGAATGAATGACCGAAAAAAGAAATCTAGCACAGGCTTTGAATCTCATGTGAATATGTTCTTTAAGGTTTTTGGTCTGGGAAGAACCAGCATATTTGTGGGATTAGCATATCCTTCCAGAATTTATTTGTGGGTGGGGAAGCCCATCTTCCACGGCAAGGGCACCTCTTCCACGATTTGTACTTGAAGCAGAATCTCAACAACTCAGCATAAACAAGAGTTGACCCTGGAGAAGAAAGAAAATGAATTCTGATGGGTTTACCAGGCCAAGGAAATGTAGTCTTGCCCCATAGGCTCCAGAGAATAGACTGTGTTAACTGAGACCCAGAAATTGCATGTAAATGTTTTAAAAATGACATTTTTTTGTCTCAGTTGTATTGGTTTTCCTATTACCAGAGTAGTTTCCAATACTGAAACGGCTTTTTCTTTTTTTCCCCTCTAAAAAAAACCTGATTTAGCGATGAAGGTCAGGAGTCTTTAACCTCCCTTGCTCTGAGCAGCTAAATGCTCAACAACATTGCCACAGGTAGTTTTTACTGGTTTGGGATTTTTTATTCTTGAGATTATCCATCTGCAGGAAAGCAGGCAAATACATCACTCATTCTCTTTTGAATTCTTTTTCATCATTTACATACCACCAAAAATTAATTAAATGTGTAGGGCAGAAAAAGAGAGGTACTAGTTCACTTTTCTTCGCAGCAAGGAGACTAAAGAAAAATTGTTGAATTTTGATAACTTCCTCAGAAATGCCAAGAAAACATCCTCTCCAAATGAGAAATATTTTTTTATGTTGGTAAGACACTGGAGAATAAGTTTTGTTATATCCACAGGTTATACCATACAAAAGCTCCTTAGAAACAATCCATGATTGTAAGAATAAGTCCAAATTTGAGATTTTTAAGATTTTATAGCACTCACATCAATCTGTTGACACGTATATGGTCAGAGAATCATGTCAGTACCACACATGGATTTAATCTGCAGCATATTTCACATTTTAAGGATTTAAGAAATAAAATGCTAGCTGTCATTTTGTTCAAATGAAATTTGTTCAATTTTCTACCCTTTCAGGTGGTCATTCCTTTTTGCTTTGTCAAAGAGGGGGTACAAGTTTGTTCTCAGAAAGTGATAAATTACTTTCAAGAAGTATTCCAAGACATTGTGGGGGTTTTACAGAAGAGTTCCCAGGACTTACTTCTTCACACCACTGCATAGTGCATGTTGTTAGTACAAACTAAACAGCCCAAGTGTAATTTTGGAGAAATCTGTCAGAGATGTAAGTCACAAAATCTCTCATGGTGTTCTGTTCTAGATCCTGCCCATCTCAATTGGACAGGAAGGGTGTAGGAAATGTCAGGAAGCAAGATTTTACACATTACAGAGGGAAAGAGCAAAGAAAAAAGAGAAGAGGTCCCAAAAGTCAAGATATCCTTTGGATTTGGCTGAAACATTCTGTGGTTCTCTTCCCCATCCCAGTCTGTTCTGAGTCCTGCAGCAGTAACTTCCAACAATGACACTCAGTTTTCATGGAGTCAGTAACTAACAGGTTTTAAAAATGGAAAAAAGCTCATGCTCCCTAAATAGTGCTGAATTAGGTGGGATACACAAAAATGCACTGATTTTCCCCAGAAGTAAGTCCAAAGGTTGTTGAACTAAGTAACTGGTGGTATAAAATTGAAGTTAAGCCTCCTTTCATTTTGTGCACAAGTGGACAGTTTGTGTTTGAGATGAAAGACCAGATAATTTGCTACCACCTGGAGGACCAGAGGCATGCTCCCAATGCCAGTGTGACCGGAGCAGGGTCTGCTGTTGCACCATGTAAGTTCCACAAAACCAGAGGCACTAGTGGACTGGACTACAGCAATGCTCCAACCTGACACCCTTCCTACAGCTAATTCCTTAAGTCATGGCTCCACAAAAAGTCTTTTTCACAGACATACAGTCTTCATTTGCTTAAGCAGCTGCAGGGTAGCAAGATAACAAGCTGTATTTGAAATCACTGGTTTTTTTTGTTTTTTTTTTTTTAATTTGTGGAATAAATTTTCTGTCATTTTTCTGGTTCACTGAAGACTTCTAAGACTTTTTTTTTTTTTTTTTTTTTTTTTTACACTACACACCTTGAGATGGAAGGTAGAAGTGCAGGATATTTAGCATTTCCCATAAACTAGAGATACCCTTTTTGTTGAATCTACCACTCCTATTTATTTTGTTTTACTGCCTCTGGACTTATATTCCCACTAGTACAGTATCTGTGGCCATCTTCCTCAGTTCTACCCACATTTCAGAGCTGGAGGTCTCCTCATTGCAAGCATGGCCTGGTGTTTGTGGTTGGCCCTTGAGATCTTTTTGTTTGTCTCTATGTCCCTTGCTTAGCACTGATCCTTCATCCTGGGACCATGATCTGACAGGATTTTCCAGGGTAGCTGACAAATTATCACCATTTAAAAAATACATTGGCACCAAGATAAAAAATTAGGTGTTTTTCATCCCACTGAAATTCCATTGAACTAAAAATAAAATTTGACTCATGGATGGGGACTTGGCTACACATGGAAGAAGACAAGTGTGTTCAGATCAGAGAAGAAATGATAATATTGTCTCAAGCTTGGGTCTCCCATCTTGAACTGAGATCTCAATTCACGTTTCTGTTCTGCCATCTGTTACCTGGGACAAACCACTAGCACTGCCTGTATTCCTTGCTATAAAATTAATACAATTCTTTGATAATTCCTGTCCTGGGAGAGATCTGAGGGCCTAGGCTTTGAGGTTTGTGAGTATATGAACCCCAGACTTAAGAAAAGTGTCCACACCAAGATAAAACTTCCTTCTACCACATTTACAATGTATTCTTGTGTAAACAGTGCACTGTATATTTTAGTGTTGTTTGCATGTGCTTTTCCCTAACACAGTTGTCCTTTCTCACACAGAGATATGACAGACTTTATTAAAGTAAAGCCAAAGTACATTATAGAGCATTGTCAGTTTAATGTCAAGAAGAGTTTATTTGTAAAATCATGTTTACTTATGATCTTTGAGCTAAAATACCTCCTGCTTCCTTTTGTTTTCCCCCTCTCAATAGTGGTGATAATCACCCTACTGGGCTAAGTCCCTGGATACACAAACTGCTGTAATACGTCCTGCACTTACTCTTCCACACAGAAAGCTGATCCCTCTCAAGAATGTGAGAGCAGTACTGAAATGCTGGCCTAAGAAACAAAGTTCTTGGACTACTTTCATTTTACTGCACCTCTTCTAGCTTTGAGCTGTCCATAGATATCAGCTGTTTTATTGGGCTGTTTTAATAACATTGCTGCTCTGAAATAATACTGCATTTCTCTCTATTGATTGCCTTGCACTAAAACACACAGGAAAAAAATGAACTGATCATCTTGCCTTACTCTGATTATCTCTGTTGTTGTTAGTGAGATAAAATCAGAAACTCCAGCTGAGGAAGGACTACAGTAAAATAGCAAGGTAAATCTTCAAGAAAGCCTCCAAGACTTTTCTCTGCCTTTGGAAGAAAGAGGATACTCTAGCCCTCAGAATAAGTGAAACAGAGCCACAGAAGTGGGCAGAGCAATGATATTCTTAGAATGTTTTGAGTAATAAATGAACCAGTTGGGAAGGCAACATAAGATTTCAACAGAGCTACATCTTTTAGAGAAACCTGTTCCCCACCCAAGCAAGGCACCTCTCATCCTATACATGAACAACGTGAAAAAATATGATGCTATGTGGGTCACAAATGACCCAAATAATCAATATATGAATGGACTATCCCCATAGAGTTTGCTGCTGTGAGTGGTTTCAACATCACAGCATTTCTTTAGGGCTCCTCTGAATTCACATATCGTGAAGCAAAAGGCTTCTTAATTGTCCCTTAACACTACCCAGGCTTAGGCAGGTCACTTTCTGCTGTGGTCCAAAGAAAACTTGTTTGCAAGTTCCCTCCATAGCTTGCACAGTTCTCTGCATAGCTTGCACCTAGAAAACAGGGAGAGGTCCTGCACTGGGAGCAGCTGGGAAGCCTGGAAAGTTAAGAAAATACACAAGCATGTTGTTTCAGAGTTGAGCAGCAAGTGCATCCTTTGTCACTACTCAGCACCAACACAGAAAGTTGTTTTTTTCTTTCATTTTGACCATAACAAATTCCATAAGTTTCACTCCAGTACACCTGTATCACAAATTTCCATGTGACTGATAATTTTTGTTCACATACAACAACTGCTGCAGCGTGCCTGACAAGAAAAGTGTTGCATGCCAAGTACATAACACTCAAGAAGAAAAAAAAGTTAAGTAGCTCAGTGATTTTAACACAATACTTCACCATCCTACTGTGCTTTTCCCCCTCTCCTTTAACTGGAAAATGAACATGGCCTGAAAGACCGACTATCCCCAACCACAATGAGGCTGTTCAATTGACATCACACTTATTTCTGAGAGATTCAAAGGGGATATGTAGACTCTGTTGATTTCAATAAAGCAATTCCCAGGGCTGACATGTCCACTGATTAGGAGTCAAGGGTATGGTAGTAATCCTCCATTTCAGGGCAGGGCATAAGTCAGCATTGCCAAGTCTAATTTACTAGTGACAGGCTGATTGTCACAGCTTTATAAAACACCTGCAAGCACTTCATCTCTTTTCTGTCATCCTGAAGAGTGATGGTCTAGTAACCAAAGAAAACACAATTTACCCAACTTACTGAGTTGAAAGCCAGTTAAGTGTCACTAGTGGTCTCACTGTGAGCTGCATTGCACCAATTCTGGCCTTCTCTCATGGACTTCCTGAGCTATCTCTCAGCTCTGGAGTTTGGGTAGAAGAAGTGGAATAGTCAACCCAACTTGGATTTCAGCCTCTACTTCCAAAACCACACAAGAAGTCACCACAATTATGCAGTCAGAATAATTAATTCAAGCATTGCAAATTGTGCAGCCCTGGTAATGAGGGATAGACTTCATCACTAAGAAGAGCCACATAGTTTGAAATACTTGAACCTTGTAGATGAAAGCAAAAGGGGACCATACTGGACCTCTTTGCTATCAAATTATTGCCCTAAGCACTTGGAAAATGTGTCTGCCCTTGATATATCCAGCCTCTGCAGAAAAGGAACAGTTTCTCACTGGCTGTAAGAATTAAGAAATAAAATATATAATGCCTATTTCTTCATAGAGAACATGAGCACATGATCTTCTACATGGTGGAAAGCGGAACAACAAAGAAAATGGTTATCTAGGACCCATGTTTGAACCACAGATGGCTCAAATTAAGCATGCGATTTTGTTGTGAGTGGCAACCACCCTGTCTCTAATGCTTTCCTCGGGGCAAGTGATAAATATTCCTTTTAGGCTTGAAAAGTGCTTCTTTTCTCCCAGCTCTGATGTGGCACAAAAGCCACACCTATTTCTCCAGTGTCTATTAGAACAAACCTTTCTTCCTGGATGTAATTGCCTTATCTTAATAATGTCCACCCCATGAGGTCATTTTGCAGAAACTTCATTGGTGCTAGACATGCATGGTCAGTTTGTTCAAGGGCTATAATCACAAATTCCCTCTCTATATAAGGTCTCTGAGAAGATGAAATTTATACAGGCCATCTCCTTACTGGAAATCTCATAATTCTGCAAGAATGGTGAGTCCTTAGGTCTTGTACTCTAAAAGACCATGGTATGTTGCTATAGATTTTAAAGGAGTTTCTGTTGGATTTATCTCAGTACTTGGCACATTAAGAAGCTTGGTAAATGTATAAATTCTGTGTTAGGAGAGCAAGAATCAAAGAGAGGAAAAGGCAGGTAAGAACTTGGGGTGAAAATTCTGGATAATATCTGAATACTTCACTGAACTCAAAAAAAGGTATCTTGATTTTTATTCCTTTGTCACTCTGTTGTAGCTTTGTGGGGCTTAACCTCTCTTCTGCAAAATAAAATGCTAAATTTCTAAAATGCAACTTGCATCCTCTCATCTCTCAGGAACAACCTCTTTTTATAAGTCATCAGTCCTACTCTGTCCTAAATGACACACGTACATACGTGTATGTGATTATTTATTCCTGGTCTACCTTTCTTCTCTTACCAAGATCTTCAATTCATCACAGCTAATTCCATCCTAGAATTCTTGCATTTATTTCCTTCATATCCCCAAAGGAAGCTCTTCAAACATTTCAAACTAATATTGAAACTTCAGCTGAACTTTTAGAAAAAAACCCTAACAAAGGTCACAGAATATAGAATTATCTAGGTTGTAAGTGACACCTGCAGGTAAGGTACAGGGCCAAGACCTGAGTATTCAGCTTCAGCTATAGTTATTTCACTTGATCCTAATCCTTCGATTCTAGGGCAAAATATTCTGTTAGTTCTTCAGACTGCGGTAAAGAAGTTTTTGCAACTATAAGTGAGGTTAGTGGAGGAAAAGTGAGGAAAAAACAGTTGGTGACTGACCCTATAGAGAAAAAAGGACAGGAAAAGTTAATGGGGAGTGGGATGGAGTAGAATACATGTTTTTCACAAAGAGTATCTAGGTCTTGCAGTCAATGCTTGATTTTAACAACTTGGAAAGACAGACATCTTTTCCCCTCCCACGTTATGCTCTGCCTCTGCTTCTTCAAAATGGTTCAGTATTCCTGATAAGTGTGTTAAAATGTCTAAACTGCAGAAGACTGATGTCTTGAGAAGCTACCTACAACAGAGGCTAGAAAGTGTTAAAGGAGGAATAAAGTAGGTATTTATTAAAAAGGCCTTCAAAGAACGCACCTTGGGCAGTACAAGAGCCTGGCCGAGGCTACACCCAAGATGGAGGACGGATCACACATTTTCACACTTTTATAAGTTCTGATCCATTTACATATTGGGGTTAATGACATCAACTGTCATTAACCAATTACAGCTTCAGGTTATGAAGTCCCGTCCTCCCAGCCTGCTCTCCTCAATTCGCTGTTGTTTATCCTATTTGGGCCTGAAGCTGCAACAGTGTCCTTGGTTCTGAAGCTGGAAAAGGATTGTTTTGTCTAACTAAACTGTGAAGAGAACTTGCTAACACTTTATATGAAGGTCAGAGTTACATATTAATGCAGTACAGAATCTGGAAAATATGAAAGCTTAAATTTAAGGCATCAACAACTGGATTTTAATTTGAAACCATAATGTGTTTTCCTGCTATTTATGATCAAGACATCTTAACAGTTACGTTTGATGTGGATTCTGAAGGATTGATGTGAATTCTCTTTTCTTGTTCAGAACATCATCGTGGCCTGCCTTCTTGCTCTTGCCATCAGCATGCCACTGTCTGATGCTTCTTGTTTCTTTATGCCATTCAAGCCAGCGACATCTAGTGGTGAGGTTGTAGGTAAGACGTCAACTGCCTTCTGACATCCTTAGAACCACTGCTTGATTTGATTTGTCCGTTCTGTGCAATTCATCACAATTTACAAATAAGTGGGAACAGTGGAGATGCATCAAAGGGAAGTGGGAGGGAAACGGGATATGGGGAGCAAAATTATAATATGTTATAAAAAGAACAAGTTATTTGGAGAGCTTCACACAGACCAAATTACAAATTATCTTTTTCCAAGGAAGTAGATAGTTTTAGTTTACCCATCTGCATGAAGTAATAACTCATATTTTTACCATGGAATTACATCTAGAAATCAGAGAAGGGAGAAGGACCTGTGTATAATTATGTGTAGTCAGTATAAAACAGGAAAGAGATTTACAAGTATTCAGCACCATGCAATTTACTCATGTCTTGTTTCTGTATCCCAAAGCAAATTCTTAAAAGCAGAATGTCTGCATTCCTTGAGTCTGGATCTACCCTTCCAGAGCACAGCTAGTCTGTCAGTCTACAGATGAGTGGAGTTGCAGGAAAATAAGTACCCAAAAGAGAAGCATGCTATTTTTTTGACACAACTAGAATTGATGTGTGCCGGTATGCACAAAACCTCTAAGCAGTCTAAAATGCAGCTTTACCTGGGAAAGCTGGTGCTACTACCTGAGGGAATGAGTTAACATTGCCAAAGTAAGGAACATTTATAGGCAAAGACACAACCTAGAAGCCCCATCACTCTCTCTTGTTCTGTTCTCATAAAATTGTGCTTTCCTCCTAAATCAGTTATTTAGGAGGCCTATGGTCTGTTCTGTGACTGTTGAACAGGAACTTCACATCCAATACTTGCATTGTTCCTGCAGCTGAGGACTGGGAATTTTCTTCTGGCCAGATGTAGTCTTGCTTTAAAGGTAGAGTCAACAAGAGATGGTGGCCAGGTCTGTGTCTAGTTGTCTTTCTGCTGGCTGCTTCAAATTCCCTATCTGAAGATGAACTACTACAGGAAATCCCATTTCTGCTGCTAAGAACCTCAGAAGACAGATACACAGGTCACTCTTCTCCATGCACTAGTATAGCACACCCTTGGCAGATATGGATGTTAACGCAAAAAGCCAGCAAAGATCTCACCCATTTTGTACATGGAACAGTGCTGTTACTGCAGTAGGTCTGACACAGAGGTCTACTCACACAACACATTTTCAGGCTGCCTTGATGAGAAAGGAGAGGTCCATGAATTTGATTCCAACTGGAGAACTGAGGACTGCAATGATTGCTCCTGCTCCAGGGATGGAATTGGCTGCTGCACTAGGTGAGTTCAGAGCAGCAGTGGGGTTTTTCCTCTGCTGCTGTGATAAAGCACAAACCACCTCCCTTCACACAGGAGTTCCTGAGAAATAACCATAAACCTTCTCTCAGTCACTTCCTATCATGAAGTTATGCATTAATCCAACACCATCATCGCTGAACATGCAAGAAATTCTCTGAAGAAAAGAGGTCTTCTTTAACAAATAATTACTGATTTAAAACAAAAAAAGAATGTAATTCTTTTGAGGCTAAAACATCAGGCAAGTTATTGATTCAAGAGAGAACACTCTAAGAAATTTCTGTTGATCCTAATCCAGATCTCCCCAAAGCCACACATTGCCTCACTTTCGTCTGAGAAGCAGCTCAAGGTACATTGCCTGTAATTTTTTCCTATAATGATACCCAACCACTCATTAGTTCCATACAGTGGGTGAAGAGAAGAAGCAGTGATATTGTAATAGCAAATAAACAAAACAAACATCCCTTGGGTGTAAATCAGACCAGAAAAACTACAGCAGGATGAGGTCTCCCCTCATCCTGCTTACAGAGCAGGCTATGTAACACTTGAGCTAGGAGCTTTGTGCAAGTTCCATTTTCTTCGCCAAAAGTCTCCTCACTATAGTCTCTTCATATCAAAGGTGCAGACACCACCTGAAGTGGAAGCTGCTGACTTCTTGGTCTCATCATCTCTTTTTCTTTTCCCCACCACAGCTATATGACACCAGTTGACTACGATGAAGGGAAATGTGAAAGTATTTTCAGCAAGGAGACTTGCTCTTATAAAGTCGTGGAGAAAGATGATCACTCCAAAGAATGCCCAGTCCATTCGTGGGTGGGGTAACAGAAGAATGGTGGATTGGGGGGATATTTCCTTTAATTGTTTTAATTGTCTCTCACAATTTCAAAAACACTTAAACTGCAGATGTTGAGTGAAATATACTCATAAAACCAACATATAATGAAACTGGGTACCTACTCACTAAAATCTCCCTTGGTTTCTCTGCCTTATGCTTCACCATGAACAAAGAACTGACTTGTTCCTTCCTTGAGGTCAGGCATTAAAAGTGAATTTTAAAGCATTCTTGGTAGCTGCTGATCTGTACTCTTCTCCGGTCATATTTCAGTGGCAAGGAGCATATTCTATAATCTGTGTACACCTGCATCTTTAAGCTAAAATAAAGTCAAATAAAGCATCAGAAATTCGTGTGACTTATTTTCTTCTTTAAGGACAAAAACCAAAAAGCCATGGGAAAAAAAAAAAAAAAGAAAAGTTACTTTAAAATCTGTCTGAATGCTCTGTTTTCTATTACAATGTCTTACATGATTTACTTTTGTCCTATGTGGCTCCCTGGAGACCAACCTATGGACTGCAAGATCTACCAGCTGCCCAGTACTATTCTTCCATTACACTGACAGCATAGCAGATCCAATCCTCAGCCTGAGCTTTGAGTAAAAGAAAGGGTCTTTTATTCAGATTAACCCTTAAAAAATTAAAGGTTTTAAACTGGGCTATGGGCAGCATTGTGACTGCATGGAATGACAGATCTGTACTGGGCTCAGACAGGGAAGCAGCTCAGCAAATCCACAAACAGTAACTGAGAGGGATATGCTTGCCAGTATGAGCTCTCCTTTGGGGCACTGCTTCATAATCTTTATTGCACATTTATTCAGTTGCCTCTTTCCACAAGTGACTCTGAGGCTCCTACATCTGCATGTTCTATTTCTTCACAACAGAAAGTGTGTCAATGCTTCCATAGTTTGTTATTTTGAATTATGGAATGAGCATATACCTCATGAGCAGTGCCGAGAGCTTATGCCTGCAGGGTAGAGGCAAACCTAAACTTGTATGGGCTTGCAAGTTTTGCCAAGTTATGTTTTGCCTTGGCATTTCTCTACTTCAGCATTCATGGCTACAGTCCCATACAAAGAATACATCCCCCAGCCTCAAAACTCTTAGATCATAACCACTATCTCTACATAGTGGAAAGAAAATACTCACAGGAAAGTTTCCTCCACTATTCTGTCAGGTTAAAGGTTTAGGAGGCTCTGCAGAACCTTGAGAGGCAAATCATCCCTGGCAGAGCAGAACAGCTTGTGTGCTCTCTTACTCCAAACTTCCCTTTCATCTCCTGAAAGTGCACAGCTTTCCTGCTAGAAAGAGAGGCAGTTTTGGATAGCTGGCTCTCCTCTTCCAGTAAATATTTTAAAGGCAAGTCTTTTAAATATTGGAAAGGTGTTCTTGTCCTAGAAATGAAATCTAGTGCTTAGCCTACCGAAGCTTTTAAAGCAAACACCAGAACACACATATGAATCTGATGCAAGTTTTCCTACTAAACAATGGTTATCACCTGAATCTTAATAGCTTTGTACCCATTCATATTTTGTGTCCAATAAGATTTTTGCCCCAATCTTAAAACAAAAATCCAACTTAAATAAGGAAAGTGCATATCTCATTTACATTATACATACTAAAGAAGCCATAGATTTTCACATTCTGCTCTGTGCCAATTTTAAAATCTCAGATAAATTCAATTCACAAGAATTTTGCTTGTTCATTTCACTCTTAGATAACTCTTCTGTTGGTATGCAGGAAAGTTTGCATTGGCACCTTTTCAAAGCTTGAAAGCTTCTGTTCAAATCTAATGTTCTATGCATGTTTCCTTGGGTCAAGCTGTGGGTTTATTTAAGGGTGAAACTGATTTGAATTAATTTGCTTTATGACAGGTATTCACATGAAACTCCAGAACACACAAGTCCTATGACCAATCTAAAACACACAGCAGCTGTGGGTTACTTTAACCTTCTTCCCCACACTTACAATGCTGTTTTCACATTTTATTTGTCTCGGGAGGTCTCAAGCACTGACCCATGCTCTTTACACTTCTCCAGGACTTCAGTGCCTTTGCACAGCCAATGCTTCCAGTAGATCCCCACTAAGGACCACTGGTAAACTGCAGTCCTTTGCCATCATGAGATTATAACCTTCTTCAAATTGCCCAGTATTTTTTCTACTGTCATTCCAGAGGTTTCTCCCATGGCTGCCCTGGTCTGCTAAAGATAGGATGAATCTACAGGGACAGGAACAAATACTTTTGTTTAGCAGCTAGTTATACTGGCACAGAGACTGAAAGTGTCCATTCAGTCACTCCAGTTTGCTGTATGAGAGACAGGGGAGCTGGACTGGGCTGAAAACCAGCTTGGGACTCTGTAGCAAGGGTGCTACCCTGAGACAAGTTGCAGTCTCACTAGAGTACAACTCAAATGATTATGTTCATTAGTGTCTCCTTGAATTACTTTGCCTCCCCTTTTCAGTTACTAGTTTGGGAATTTCTTGATCTCTTGTAACAGCACTATCCCTTAGTCTCTCTACATTCTTCATTAAAGGGGAAGCTTTCTGGGGCCCGCAAGAGCTTATTTTATTTGGGTTCTCTCCTGCTCTTGCCCTGCTCCCAAACAAAGGGATGCTGTTCTGCACACCAAAGGTCTGATGGTCAAGGAGAGGTGAGCAAGGGTCTTCTTGGTGCAGTATGCATTCAAAATTCTTTAGACTTTTGAAGTAATAAACTGGATTATGTAACAAAAGTCTGTCTCTCTCTCTCTCTCTCTTTTTTTTTTTTTTTTTTTTTTTCCCAGCTCAATTATTTGTTCCTATCTGTATTTGGCTGTGCAAAGGAGGCTATTGAACAATTTCATTCAAAGCATAGAAAGTATTGTCCTCTAATATTAGCAGGAAATTACATAAATGGGTTAGATAAGAGATCAACTCTAATATTACAAGAAATCCTGGCAGGCATTTTGAGCATAACCTTCAGGATTTCAGTGTCTGGTCTGGCTACAAGACTGGGCTCAGGCCTAAGATTTTAGGATAGAATTACTGTTGAGCAGTCGATATCTGTCATTAACATGGTCTTTCATTTTTTTCTGAGTATCAGTTTTAAATAGGGGACTCTTCAATCTCTCTACAGTAAGAAAGGGTTCAAAAGTTAGAACAACCAAAATTGTATCAGAGACAGAAAGTGGCACACCAGCCAAGAACTTCAGAGAGGACCTCAGTTTTTCAGTTGAAGCCTAGTGAAAGGTGCCAGGAGTTTGACTGAACAGACTATGGTAACTCCACCTACCCTACATTAGTACAGCTTATTTATGTACAGATATGACGGCTCTGAAACTCTCTTTTTCTGTTGTTGCCAATGTTTTGGATTTTTTTTTCTCTTTTTTCTTGACTATAAATTCACTAGTCACTGCATTACAGCATAGCTTTGTCACAGTGCTCCTGTGCTGGAAGGAGTGAATGGAAAAGTCGGAGCTACAGAGAGCACAAAAACCTAGATCCTGATCCAGCTGGCAGACTTGACCTCATTTTCATTTTGCTCATTTTGAGGTTTAGAATGTAGGTGACATTTTAGACCTGTCTTTAGTCTATAGCCAAGGAAACATCATGAATGGGGCTGAGTAGTTTTAAGAATGCTTTTTGAACCTGAACAAAGACTGGCTTGCCAGAATTATCCTCACTACCGGGGAATAAAAGCTTAGAAACAGCACTACTCCAGAATTTCGTTCAGGGAATAGATGCACCATCACCTCTGACTGTGAACACAGCAAACCCAGGATTTTCCCCCTGAGCACAGCACTGCGAGTTGAGTCAGATATGATGGATTATGAAAATATCACTGGGAGTAAGAGGGAAAGCTTAATATGAGTTATTAAATAGGCATTTCTGTTTCATAGGAAAAATAGTAAGAGGATTAATTGGTTTGGAAGAAAAGTGAAATAACTTCATAAGTTTTCTTAACAGTAGAACCATTGATAGAACCAATCTCATGCTTTAAAGCTTCTGTAAACAAACTTTTTTCTTACAGAATTTCAAACTGCATTTTTTATTACTTCTGTTTCTGACTATACTGCCCCATTTCCATTGCATTTTTTCTTGTCTTTCAAGAATGCACAAGGCATTACCAGGAAGTAAATTCCTAATCCTTTGAAGGAAAATCTCTGCCCAGTTGACAGAGGCTTTCAACAGTCCATGCCAGCAACCACACTTAACATCAGCTTTAAAAATTCACTGATGTGTATTGCAATAGTGCAGCACCCTTTAACTTTGAAGGTAATAAACTTCATTTGCTACCCTTACCCCTTCACCACTGACTCTGTCTTCATGTGATGCCAGCTCTGACACGTTTGACTGTTCCCTGGGCATTGTAGTGTGTTCTCCATGACAGGATGAGAAAGGAGCAGAGAGAGATTTCCTGGGTGCAGAAAGGCCAACAAAATAAAAGGGAGCTGCTCTGGACTCAAACTAATTAGCAAGGGCTAATTCCTGCTGAAGGCAAGTGGGAATCTGTGATCTAAATAAGTTTGTGGATTGAGACCAAAATTACTCCCATTGTAGTCCTAGTACAGAAGCAAAGGAAAAGCAATGTTTACCTCTCTCTAAGGTAACAGAAGTGTTGCACTACATTTGTGTTTTGCCATTTTGCTGACCAGTTTAAAAAAGAAAAATCAGGCATTTTGTATGAGGAGCAGTTAGAGAACTCCAGTTTTGTTTCAAAGGGGGAGTGTTCAGACACTCAGCTAAGCTGGACAAAGAGGAACATGCGCATGGGCTAAACAACTTGAAATACTTCAAACTTAAAATTAATAACTCCTCTCCACATACATAAAAGACTCATCTGCCCCAGACCAGTAAACATGTGAACATTTGGGGGAAAAGTGAGAGGTAATAGAAAAATGTCTTTTAAAAATTCCTTAGGGAATGGACTTGGGCTGTGTACTTTTGCATAACCTAAAAGCATCAGGATGTTAATCTTGAATCCTTTGTACAGAGGGAAGACAGTATCCCCCACCACAAGTGGTGGCCAGACTGGTGCTACAGCACCACTAAAAAGTAGCAAACCATCTTCTCACTGAAAAGCGCCAGGTCACACAGGTAGTAGTTTTGGGGAAAATAATAAATTTAATTTGATTTCCCAAGAGCTGCATGATCATTAGGTAATGATCTCACTCTAATGACTCACTCCCATGAGTTCCACTAAAAATGGAATCAGCCAGTTGTCAGAGCAGCAGGAACATCAGTTCCCCTTATTAACTTCTTTAAAACAGATTGACATGAACCATTTTGAAGTCAGGTCAGATTTATTTTTGTGCTTTAACCCGATTTTGAGGCCCACCATGGTGTTTAGTAATTAAGTAATATATTGATGAAGTTTCGAAATACAGAGCAAAGCAATAGACATCCGGCAGATCATATCTAAAGCCACTAAAGTCTTCTGAAGAAATGTTTTCAATGTGAGCAAGTTGTAATAAAATTATAGAGTTGATACTCTAGTCAGAGCCTTGGTGATATGGAGCCACCATCTCATCACCTCTGATCCGAGGGGGAACTGCAGCCCAGTCCCTCCAGCTCCAGGCCTCTCCTCAGAAAACACAGGATCCTTCTAGTTGTCAAAACCTTCCCAGGGCAGAATTGCCTCTCTGGCTCTGAGTCCCTATTTTAGTGAAACCACAACATGATTTGACCAGTTTACTTTGGCAACTTCCCTGACAGATGCAGGAGTGAGACAAACAGGGAAAGGAGGTGCTGAATGTTCCTCTCATTGCCTCATGGATCAAGCAGGGGAGGGACATTAACTGTTGCTGTTCCCCCATAAACCAAGGAAGTTGTTTGACCTAAATCAGTGTGTCTAGATCTGGGCTTTGAGCACTTCCAGTACAACAGAGCCCAAGGGAGAAGGCACAGAGGGAAAGCAGCAAGCTGACATAGTCACCATGGCTCAGAGGTCCTCAGCCTTCTTGGCCACCCCCCAATCTGAGAGAACTTACCCTTCCCTTGAAAGATGATGTGCTTAACACTGCAGCCACAGAAGACAACTTCATTTACATCTACACAACAGAGAATCCCCTCTTCTCCTTTTTTTAATCATTTGACATGGAAAATCTTGTTTGTCTCAAAAGAAAATGTCCGAGCAGGTCAGCAAAAAGATGAACAGAGTCAGGTTCAGCCTCTTCTCTGCTCCAGATCCCACAGACAACTTATCTCATATTTCAGGCTTTCATAAGTATTTGGGGTTTTTTTATTCTCAATTTGTCCAAAATGCTTTAAGCTGCCCCTTTGTTTTGGAAACAGTGCACACAGAATACTTTAATATATATTTCAGATTCAGGAGGTAGAGCTAACCGGCACCTCTGGAAGCAATAGCCGGGGTCAAACATCAGTTTCCTAGTTTATGTTTATATTTTATACATATAAATGTATTTGCCTATCTCAGAAACAGCAAAAATTATATATAAATTATCAATACAGTTATTTCTCTCCAAGGAGAAAAGAATAACTAACAAATTTTTAAAAAAATGTAAGTAAGAGAATAATTTGGAATCCACCAAGCTCTTCAAGTCAGAATTACTTATTCCATTTCCTTGCAACTATATCCTTATTAGAGATATTATCCAGTGTAACACTTATTTTTCTTCAAGACACAGCACAAGATCTGTCAAGAATTATAGCAGTGACAGAGTAGATCTGGCCTCTAGCTACACTAGACCCTAATCAATTGTTTTCAAGTCAAATAAAACCAAATTCACAGCATTATATGAGCTTTGTTATGTTTTCACCTTGTTGCCTTTGCTAACAAATTATTTTGAGCAACTAATTCCCTTCAAAGAGAATTTAATTTATATAAAGACTACCAGAGAAAGAGTATTTCCTCAAAACACTTCATTAGACACCACAATTGTTTTCTGCAGCAGAACTGCGCACAGAGAGCATGATTTACCAAAAGCATAAGGTTAGCACAAAACTTGACAGCTGCACTGCAAAGCTAAAAGAAAAGGAACTTAGATAATTCAGATCTTCTGTCACAACGAACAGTGGGCACCTCCTCCACAACTGTTACTTGACTCCAAATCCCTCAGGAGACCGCACTTGTTCTGCCATTGCCCCTTTTGTCCCAAAACCACTTTCCAGAGCAGCTTTGTTTCCTCTGATTGTTTGTCAATCAGTGGAAGCTAATGAGTTCAGGCATACCAATCAAGTGCCTAATTAAAGCCAGGTGTGCTAAAAGAGCCAAGCTAATGGAATTAATGCAACTCATTAGGCTGGGAATGCTCTGGTAACTTTTGAAACTTGTTATGCCTATGCTCCAATTCAATAAAGCATTGAATCCCTGCAGCCCTAATGTAGCCACAGTGATCTGTGCTAATTTTTCTGGCTGGTTCTGAGAGGCAGCCTCACATACTGTATGTTTTAACAGTCTAATGTCATGAAGGCCTGGACACCTATGATAAGATATGTATTGAAGGAAATGTCCTTTTTTTACTGTTGCAGAAAGAACACTGCCTTTGGTGTCTGATTCCAGCTGTGTTCAAGGCGGGGCATGGTTACAGTGAAATAAAGCTGGAACTTTTTCTTACTTTGCCTTCCTCAGTCCTTATTGCTTCTGGGCTAAGACAATACACGTCTCATCTCATTTTTGCTGCCAAAAAGGTGCTACCTGGTCATGCTCATCTGCCTCTAGTCCCCAGGCCTGGCTTTGCTCCAACCGCTGAGAAATAGGTAACTACAGCTAGTTCCTGCTGGCTTCTAAATATGGATGTAATGTGACTTACATAAAATCATTGAAAATATAATAAATCACTCTGAGAGCAGTGGAGTTTCCACACCAATGCACTGTAAGGATGACCTGTCCTGCACCTCCTCATAACAGGTCAGTTGAACAATAGTGTCCTTTCCCCGCTGGTCCTTGATGGCCTGCCAGTTCTGGAGGCACTGCTTTCTGGTGGTCAGGTTTCTCCACTGACACCAGTGCTGATGCAGAGCAACCAGTGTGTCTGTTGAGTTTCTTCAGATTTACACCAGCACAATGGAGTTCAAGATGTCAGTGCACAAAAGGAGCCTTTGCATTACTTTTTGAGGTGCCACCTTCTGATTGATGATCAGAACAGGTTAGAGCGTCCATTGGGAACACATTTACATCGCCTCCCTTTGCACTGACCATTGTTTCCTCACTGTATATAAATAGACACTACTCCTCGTTGTTATATGTGAGCAGCCCATGCAAGTATGGTAAGTTACCAGCTTAGTGTTTGTATATGTAGTATTTTTTATGCTGGATATATTTTTAAATTTGATTTTATTTGGAATAGCAGGACTAGTCCATAACTCTGTGCTAGACCTTTGGAAAAAACCTACTTAATTCTAAAAAAGTATTCTTGTTTTCTTTCTAGAAATCCTTGCTTGTTTTTTGCTTGATCCTTCTCTTCTCAAGAACTCTGTGTGTTCCTTCTCGCTGTTACCTTAGGCCAGCCAGAAAATATGGTAAGAATGGCAAATACATTGGACATCCCTGAAACATTAATTCAGAGATTCAAAGGCTTTTTATTTTTCTTAGAAATGTTGGAATAGCATAACACACTCTTTGCTGAGGAATGAGCCAAATAGCTGCTTACTCAGGAATCAACCTACCCAGAGGCATCTCTGGACTGAGAGATTCAATAATTACCCTCTGGGCTGATGTATAACTGAGGTACTTGCCTGTGTGGCAAAAACCCATGTACTTTTAAGTTGATTAATCTGAAGAGGGAACCTGACACTAAAATCAAAGACAACATAGCTGTTGTTTAAATTCAGTTTAGTAGTGCAAATTTAAGTATAATAAGAATTGGGGAGGAGGAAGGAATGAGAAAATAGAATAAAAACCTGTGTGTTGAGTATCAGAAAGGGCAGAACTGTCCTCCTGTAGCCATTAGCTAAGGGGTTTTGCAGATTCATTGCAATAGCAGGATAATATGCATCTGGTATGTGGTTGCAACATTTTACCACGCCCTGTCAAACACTCATGCACACTGCAGGAGCAGAGACAGGGTATCGTTTTGGCAAAGCACAAGGTTAGGCTCTGCCCTGGTGTGACTTTACAGAAATCGGTGCTGTGATTACGATTCCACAAACATAAGACCTTGTTCTATGTCTGTTGATTTACTGACTATTATGTTCTGGTGTGTTTATTCAGGGTGCCTTTCAGACAGAAACCTCTATGTTTTTGGTGCAGTGTGGAAGAATGAAGATTGTTTCCAGTGCAGGTGTAAGATGCATGCAATGACTTGCTGTAGCTTGTAAGTTTACCCAAATTATTGTTTGTTTATTCAGAAACTGATTGAAATATTCAGACTTCAAAAAACTCATGGAAGTCATGTACTGAAATGTCATACTCATGAGAGCAAAACTCTTTTTCCTGTTTCTCAGTTAGCTCTAATCATGACCAGCAGAATAATTGGTCAATCACAGAGACTTTTTGGGGTCTAATAGTGAAACACAGAGTGTTCTCAGCACACAGCTCTTCCTCATCACATAGCCCTTCTTTTGATATAGACACTAACGATGTGTGGTTCCCTTTAGCCCCTGTTTGCTTGCTCCTTCTATTCTCTAACTTATCTCTAGATACACTAAACACCCCACAACACATGAACTTGTGGGTTTTCGTAGCTCTGCATCAAACCAATGGCTTGCCTGCAAGCATTTATTCAGATATTCTAACATCCTTGCCATGCTGCCAAGAGCCCACATTTCCTCCTTACCAAAACAGGACATCCATGCTGATAATTTGCTTTCTTGTGTTTCTGCCCCATGGATGGCAGGGACTCATCAAGGAGAGCTGTGTCTTCCTGAATAGTGATGTGAACTGATGATCTCCCCATAAGACTAGAAAAATCCTTCTTTTAAGGGGAGGGAGAAAGAGTCACATAAATGATCTGTGAGGAAGACTACAATCCAAGGAACTTTTGGAGGGAAATATTCCCAGCTTTTCTCAGCCATAAGAGAGAGGGGGTTGGCCTGTGCTGAGAAGAAGCCCAGCTGGGAGTCACTCATGCTGAGATGATTCAAAACTCTTTAAATTGTTTATTATTATCAAGAAAGTTTTAGTTTGAACGGGGAAGGAAGAATTAATCTGTATTTTGCATTTTTGTGGGAATTTATACTAATCACTAACAGAATGAACAGTGAGAGCTGCATTTAAGGAAGAACAGACATTGGGAAATCACTTCATCTATTACTAGCCGCAATCGGGGCTCTGTATTCCTCCTGTACTTGTTATGTATATCCACAGGCCAAGTCAATCCACGATTGCTCCGGGATGGCTGTAGCTCAGTAAGTATCCTTCTCAGACCATGCCTCAGTTGCTGATTTTCTCTTTGCCTTTCTCAATGACAGGGTTTCAGTGCCCAAGAGGTATGATAGGGTGAACTGTGTTGGCCTATTCCACAAGAAAAGCTGTTCCATCCGAGTGGTGAAGAAGACCAATCCTGAGATTAGTTGCAAAGTCTACAATGGAGTTGGATAAGACCACATGATGCATTTCTCCTCTTTCACACCTACCCCAGGAGCTGAGTACACTCTGGATCTCTCCTTTAGAGGAAAGCAGCAAGCAGCATGGCTTCAAGAGAAATTAGTTTGCCTCGTGCCTTTCAGAGCTCTAATTGTACCATATCTATCTCATTTCTGACACTAGGTGGTTTGTCTTATGCACATTTGTAACCAAACTTTACCACAGGCTCTTTTCCTGTTGGGATCCTGAGTTAAATACATTTTAACATACATCAACTCTTTGTAGTGACTGATTAGTCTCCTTGAAAACAAGAATTCATGGTGTCTATGAATGTTTGTAAATCTAATTATTGATTTGGAAATAATTTAGCTTTTAAAGTAAGTATTTTATACATTGCTGCCAGACACAGGGATTCATTATGCTATTACACTTATTGACATTGCCCCAGTGACACATGTACTAGAAGAATGGGATGGAACAAACCAGAAAAAACAGCCCTTTGAAAGCCTCCCCTCACCTTGGTGCTTGTGTAGGTCAATCCATTAATGCAGATGCACAAGGGAACATGTTCTCCAGGAGATGACTGGTACATTACAAAAGTGGCAATCCCATGCCTGAGAGTCCAACCTACTGCAAAGAAATCCCATAAAAATAGCTCTGTAGCCTTCCATACCAGGGTAGAATTTCCTGCAATAATCTTGTTTGGATCAAAGTCCACTGACAAACAACCCCATGAAAGCTGTTTTTATAGGAAACCTAGACTATAAATCATGTTAGCCTGTAGACTAGGTATCACACACTGCCTGGCACAAAGTCCATAAAAGTAGTTAATATGAAAAACATCCTATAAAATCTATTTATACAATATTAAGAGCAATTATAAAAAGAGTGCCATACAGCTTAAAAGGCCCAGATAAATAATTTGAGTGTGTTCAGTTTATTCAACACTGATGTCACAGCTCTTTTCTTCATCTGCCTTTCCTCTACCTTCCTGAAGTGTACTACATTAAACATTTCATCTGATGCAAACAACAACTTCTTTCAATACCTGTTGTGGAAAACCATAATTACATGGTCTATTTAAAGTGTGGTGCTGAGAACACACAAGCAGAAAACCTGCGCATAATAAGGAAAACATCTTACCAATTATCAAAAAAACCCCTTCTATGGCAGTCAATAAGGTGATTCCAGGAAGGAGGTAAAATGAGAAATACAATTTATCTTCTTAAATCTTTGGGCCTCAGGGTTAGTTTGAACTAGTAACAGCTCCCTTGGATGACAGCTCTCTGTGCCTTCTTGGGACCAATGGCATAAACATCCCTGCCTCTGGCTATGAACCATCCAGTTTGGGAGGAGCAGACATCAGAGGGGCCCTCACTTCTCTACTTGAGGAGGATGAATCAGAGGATTAAATCCAGTTAGGTATAAATACATACATGTATAATTTTATATATATATATTTATGGAGGTAGACAGAGATACAGATACATATACAGGGGGTAATGCTATCAGCTTCCTAAATGCTAGATTCATTTATAAGGGCCTGTCTAGGGACCCCTGAGTAACAGGCCTACTTTTCTGAACATTGTTTAAGCAGTTCAGAAAAATTCCTGTGAAGATACATCAGTTTCATAACCTTCATTCCCCACGGAATGAAGGTTATGAACAAATAGAGGATGGCTGATAAAGGTTGCAATAACAATTCTCCTTCAGAAAGAGGTAGAGATTCTGACAAAATGAAGTCAACCCAAACTTCTGTGAAATATCTACAAGGATGCCATGTAGTCCTGATAAACTTAGCATATACGTGGACTGTGTACTGTTCCATGGTACATTTTCTCCACATGCTTTTGTCATCAAGTGCCTAGTACTATTCTTTGTGGACATTGTTTGCTCACTGTTTAGCAGTGCCAGAGAGAGCAGGACTCCAGATGCTGGAACACAATTAGATTTGCTAAATGTACTGTAGCAGAATTGGCCTCTGAAATTTCATGCTCAGAGGAAAGAAGGAGATGGAGTATCAGGGCTCCATGAAGGAAGGCTGATAGGGCTGAAGCTCTGACTCAAGAATGCTGGAGGAGACCCTCAAAGCATCCAGAGTGCAACTGGAATCCCACTGCTGTGACAATCCTGTCACTGCAGGGAAATGCTTAATTGCAGCCCAGTGAATGTTGGTTGGTAGAGGCCTTGCTGTCACCAGAACCACTTTCAGGAAGGAGTTATTTGGCCAGAGCAGAGAGGATTGCTTCTTCATGCACCTGTACCCCCTCGACATGCGTTGTCTCCATGGAGTCCAACTCTTTTTGTAACCAGCTGCAGAGCAAGCAGGACAGTTCTCCAGTGCCTCCTCGTAACAGGAGCATGTGCTGTGGGTGGAGAACAGGAACAAGGCCTCCTCTTGCTCTCTGGGAACTAGGTCAGCCCCATGCCACGCCAACTACAGTTTCTTTACCCTATGTGCTATCAACAGCAGATAGGACCGATCCATTGACAGCACTTGAATAGCAATAATTGGGACTACAGTACTTCCACACTGCTTCCCAATGTGGAATTTCCATTATTATGCACCTTCATACAAATGTTCTTGTTCATTTTACAAGTCTTAATGGGCTGGGATCCTCACAGAGACTCTTTACAGACTATTGTTCAGTAGTTCCCACTGGAAGTGAGTCATGGCTGGATACAGAACAGCCAGCTCAAGTACCAGAACCCCTTTTAGTAAGGTGCTGAACCCAGACCCACCTGAGGAAATTTGCATCAGCATCTTTGTCTTGCTGCTGTTCTCACTGCAGGGTAACTGCAGTGTTGTCCCCCCTATGCTGCAGTCTGGACAGCTGCTGCTGGGCAGCTCCAGCCCCATCACACCTCTTGACTTACGCTCAGTGGCTGCTAAATGTGCGTAAATCCCAGCTCCAATAATGTCTGTAGGGTTGGAATGACCCAAGTGCTGCTCTCACATCAGCTTATTAATAGTGAACATTTTCACTCTGCAGTTCGGATACATGTGGGAAGAACATATGTGCAACAGGGCTCGAATGCAGGCCCATTCACCTCACCAAAATGGCCAGAACTTTGCTAGAGAAGTTAATCCTAAAAATCTGTCAAGTCCCAGATGACATAGCAAGATGCTGGTGGCTAAGTAATTTCCTGATCCCTGAGCAGGAGAGCCCTGAGCAGTATTTCAGGAACAGTGATACAGCTGACTTGGAGAAGAGAGCAGATGTTTATTTGCTAGTTTGTAAACTCTGCCCCAATGCCTGAATGGAGAGAATAAAAGTGGCGCAATATATCTTTAAATGTTTGGAAGGTGTGGAGGCAAGGCTGGCTAAGGAATGCTGCAGCTGAGGGAAACAGAACAGCTTCACAAATCCAAATCTCCCTCAGGAAAGGGCCTGTCTGTTTCCTAATGGTTTTCCTCCCCTTTCTTTAATGCTTTGAACAGCGGTACAAATAAACATACGATAAATAAATTAAAGAAGAAACAGAAGTGTACAGGCCAGCCAAATAAATAATTTCAGCTTCTCTGTCTCCAGTAAGATCGGAAGAATCTTCTGCTTCCTGCAAAGCCAGCCAGAAGCTCAAGATCTGTGTGGGCTGATGCTTTCTCATCCTGAGCATAGCCTGCATAACCTTTTCCATTGCCAGATCAGAAAGCTTGTCTCCAGAGGTGCCTGGGTGAAGGGGAAGTGTTGGGATATGGGCTGCTGGTTCAAGCTGGTTCGTAAATAAAGCCTCTGAAAAGGAGGCTGGGAAAAAAAAAAAAAAACAAGTAACACAAAATAAGAAGCAGCTCAAGGAACTCCTGATTTAAAAATCATTAACCGTGGACAATTGTCCAGCTTGCACTGTTCATTGTATATATTCCAGTTCTATGCTTCTCTGCACTGTAAGACATGAGAAATGTCAAAATAACCTATATCCTTACTTCAACTTTGATTATTTCTGTAATGATGAAAGCTGTCTGCTAAGTTCTTGAAGTAGAAGATCACATCCGTAATAGCAATTACCAGAAAAAATGAAATAAAAAGTTCAGTATAAATGTAAAACTGTTTTCACTCTTAGTTTAGTTCATATGAGCCTGCACTTATTTTGATATTGAAACATTTGATTTCTGTTAACATACTACATGCCCACAAATAAAAATACCTGTTTGCTACAGCTGCTTATTGCAACCTTAGAAAGGCTCCAGAACAGCATTAGCCACTGGATTAATTATATAGCTGACCATGGCTTAGAAACATTTTTATATACAGACTAAAATTAGGTTATTCTGGTATAGCTGTTGGAAATATTCTGTTTGTGTATTTTCCCAAAGCAGGAGAAAAAATTGCAACTCTGATTTCCACCTTGTTTTTTGATGAGAAAGACCTGGGGGAAAAAAATCACAGAAATCTGGCACTTCTGCAAATCATTCTCCCCTTTTTATTTCTACCTTTCTCAGTGCTCTTATTTCTGAGTTCTTATCCTGAGTAACAGTGTGCCCCTTCCCCTTTCACAATCTAAGGACTTGTAGTCTGCACTCTTCTAAAAGAAAATTTCAACATCTGTCTGTGATGGAATGGAAAATCTGAGAAAGCTGGTACTGGCCTCTTAAGTATGAGGCAAAATTCTCTTTGGAGCCCTGCAGAAATCTTGCCTCAGCTAGAACAGGATTAGGCTCTATGTCTGTATTTTGTCTCTTTGTTTTCACTTGAGATCACACTAATGTGCAACGTAGGGGCATGCTGTGCTTCAGATACTTCACAGCTCTTTTCTGGAGTTGTTATTCCTCGCAAGTATCCCTAGAATTTGTATATTTATACAACAGCAGAGGGAGCCAGAACTTCAAAGTCAGACCAGAACCATAAAGCAGAATTCATTGGCTAAGTTGAAGGGAGGGAAGGACAGAGGGTGGGAGAGAGACCGGGAGAGGGAGAGAGATGCCATCCAAATTACCTACAGAAACAGCCGGCAGAGCTTCTCTCCTGGATTGCTAGGGCACAGGAGATCTTACTTCACTCCTACAACATTTCTGTCTTCTTCCAGAACAGAAACGTGCACCAACAGCAGTGATTCTCTCCATCAGTCACTGGTAAGAATTTCCTACATTATCTATTTCAGATTGCCAAGAGCTCACTTATCTTTATTACAGTTATCACCTGTTCTTTTTAAAATAACAGATGACTATGATAAATGAAGACTGTTTGACTTGTCATTAAAGGCCCAACCCTTGTATCTACTGAGCAAAGCTTTGCAACCTTTTGGGGTGCAAGAGGGAGATGGCAGCTTCTTGGGGGCATTTGCAGTTCACTGTGCTCCCTGCCACCCTGTGCTGTGACAGAAAGAACCTTCCTGGGTGCCTCTGGTAGCTGGAAAACCCTTCTTATCTCCTCGTCCCTGAGATTTCTTGGTCCTCACGCAACCAGTGCAGCTTCAGACAGGACACAACACATTACTCTCCACATATCCTGACTGACTGTCTGCTAAGGTATCCATTGCAATGGATATGGATTCACTGCTTCCTTCGCTAAAGGTCACTTTTGTAAAAATGTATTTTTTTTCTCCTGGGTAGCAAACATGTCACTCAGGCCATTACTCTTAAGAAATCAGGGACTAACTACCATTCTCCAGTCTGCTGATTTGCTATTCACATTTTACCTTTGTGAGCTGGGTCCATGTCTTTGGTAAGGTTGTTATGAATTTAACCAGAAAAATAAAATGTTGGAGTAAATGCTTCTGTAAAACTTCCCTGCTTTCTACACCATCAGAGATTAACGCATAACAAAATTTCATAAGCTCCAAAAAGTTTCTCTCTGCAAATTTACAGATCTGAGAGGGGGAAAAAGAATTCACTTTCCTGGATATTTATACCACCCCTTATGTTATAGACTTGTAACATGTTAATATACACAAGTTATCTATACTCTAATTATGCGGGTTCTAGAAATTTTTATCCTATATAGCTTTTCCAAAGATCTAAGATAGTTTCTCCCAATATTTTTGCAATACAGAGTTAAAATGAGGTGAAGAGTCCATCATTAGCTTTCACTGTAGTGAGTCCCTTATGGATTTAACACTGTTGTGGGGGATATCTGTGCAAACCCAGTGACATGTTTCCCATTCTAGTTTAGTGTTGCTTTCCTGGGAAGCTATAATAATAACAACCAAGTGATTTTTAGCTTTTCTTTAGTACGTAAGGTTAAACAGGGCAAATCTGCTTTACTGAAATAATGTCATTGGCACCCAAAAGGGGATACCACTATCAGTCAGTCCCCGCTACCTAAATTAATATCTGTAATATGAATTCTGCCATTCTGTGAAACTTTCCATTGCTCCGTTTTTTTGGTGTGTGTGTTTTTTTTTTTTTTTTTTTTTCCCTTTCTCCTAGCAAGCAACAGGCAGCTTTACTCTCAGTAATTGCTGTAACTCTTTAAATAAGTTATACATCCACCACATCTTTAGGAATTGCTTTTCTCAGATTGTCTTATGGACTGAAAGCAGCAGTTGTTTGAGCAACTATTTAATCTCTGAGGTAGATAAGCAAGTACTTATAAGTACCAGATAAAGAAGCCAGACACTGCAAACATGTTTTTTTCTTTGACTACTGTCTGATGTGGAAATTGGCTTCTACTGTCCAACTATGGGGACATGTTGTTTGATTACAGGCAGTGGATGATCATGATCAGCTTTGCAAAAACGACCCAAGTTTTCCAGTGGGCACATAGAGCTCAGCATCTGTAGCACTCCCCTGCTTTATCCTGCCTCCAGGAAAAAAGGTTTATAGGGCTTTTCATAGGATGACTTTCAGTCCAGAGGTCTCTCAAATGAGCAGTCGTGCATTAACTGCTTGAAGCCACATATGGTCTAGCAGTCTCCCTGAAACCCACTGAGGGTTTTATTTTCTTCCCTGACTTATTTCTGCAGAATTCCCTTTCCTTTAAGGAATTTTTCTGGGATATACAGAATAATGCCCTGGGGCAAGACTTTTGAGCTGAGTGATATTTGTTGGTTTAAAATGCTGTGCTGTTCACCAAAACAAACCATTCGAAATTTGCATGCTCTTCTTCCTGGCTTCCAACACAAACAGAAGAGTGATAAATAGCTACAAAAGATGTATGTGGGGACTTTAACTTACACTAAGATTAAAACTGAAAGCTCATTCTCTTCTGCCTTCTGTATCCTGTTAATTTGCTGCAGACTTTTGTCTTGCTTTTTAGAGAAGCTGTCTCATGCTGCATTAACTAGAGAAGAAACTCACATGAACATCTTAGTTTTTGTTACTGAACACTTCCTCAATATTCATTAAGAGTTTCAAACAGGATTCTTCTTTCTTCTTAAAAAGAAAAAAAAAAAAAAAAGGGCAAAGAAACCAAGCAAAAAGCTTTCTCCTTCTCTCCCTCAACAAACTGATTTAGGAGCTATACTTCTAACTCCTACAAGCCAAGTAAATATTGCTTCACTTTCTGGAAAAAAAAAGCTCTTTTTTCTTAGACCAGAATTTCATTGCTATGTTTTCTGGGTAATCAACAAACCTTCAGTACAATGAGGGGACTAACACCCTTGTTCCCACAGCACTGGTGATTTGCTATATTAGCTCACCTTTGATTCAAATGTCTAAAGAGAATATGCACACATTGCTTTTGGTTTAGAGTAAACTGAATGGCAACCAAACACCTTGAAAGTCAAACACATATTTGAGAGTGACTATCCTTGAGGATCCACCACTCACGGATACCATAATAGGATGCATGAGTGTAAGGTCACTGCAATATTTATTTTTCTATTTTTCTGGGATTGCTTTTTACATTATGGTTTCTGGAACAAGAGTTAAAGAGCACTGCAGACATAGGTGATCTATGCATTGACTTTTCCCAAGACATCAGGTTGGCAGGTGGTTTAAACCACCTCATCGTGCATCACAGATTCCCTTGAGATTCTGGACAACTCATGTTCCATCTCCCTCTCACAGTCCCCTTATCTGTCATAAGAGGGTGATAATTCCTTATTTACCTCTGGGCAGTACCAAGACTGAATGTCCAGGTGCTTGGCAGTCACCTGATGGGGGATACCATAGCACACAAGGTGTTAAAAGAGAGGGAGCTCCTAACCCAACAGCACACGTTACAGAGCCTTCAGAGATCCTCTTTATCCCCACCACATTTACCATCACTGACAAACACACAGCCACCCTCAGTCCTTCGTATTTCTCTTGGAAATATGCTCCATAAATCTGTAGGATCTGGCTTCTGGTTTACAGGTGGCTCCACCACCCTTTTTTTCCTTCAGCGTTATTAGTCCTCACTGATGCTTCAACATGTCCAAAAGTGTCTGGGACCCTTGAGAGGGCTTACTGTGTGGACACAGATGTTTGTAATAACTGCACATATTTTCATATTTTTCAAGTAACAAAAGAGAACCATGTGTTTGTTGTCGAGGATACTGTAGCTAAGGACATGAAGCTAGGACCGTAGTAAAAAGCTCATGTGTTTTGTTTACAGCAAAATCTATTTGTCCTGTCCAAATGCCAGGACTTATCTCTTCTGACTGGTACAAAATAATATTGCAGGCTGCCGATCCCTTTGCTCTGTTTCTCTTGCAGCATCTCCACTGCCAGCAATCATTAAAAACGATGGGGCTGGTTGAAGGTTTTTCATTCTATATCCATTTTCACACTGAAACAGACCACCATACCCTCCCCCTATGTGAACATGGAATCTGTACATCACCACTGCCGCTTCTTTTTCTTCCAGAAAATGTATCAATCTGTTCACATGGATGGGGCAACAACACAAAAATGAGGGGACAGAAGGAGTCACGCCTATATACTCAATTTGGAAAAAATTCTTTGCCCCTCCTTAATTAAGATTTAAACTACTGAGGAAATGAAAGACCATGAGAAAGAAAGGCTCCTGTATTTAGCTTGTGTGACTGTCTTGACTGCCTTTATTGGATACAGATAGATGACAGAAAGATAAAGAGAGATACAGTTAGATAAACCAACAGGTCTAGCAAAGTAGCAAAAGAAATTACTGTACTAATTTATTTTTGATGATCAAGGAGAACAATGATCCCAAAGCACCCTTTTATTTACTGCACACTATTGCTTTCTACAGTTCCTGAGAGGCAACATTGCTAGAAACAATAAAATTCATAATGGAAAGATAAGGCAAAAAAAAAAATAGGTATAGGATAGTGGCTGCATTTTTGTACAGTACTGGTAATTCTTAGGCATGTAGCTGTCATCAGTTAATGCTACTCAATTAAAGTGAAAAGCTCACTATACCATGTTATTTATGTATTCATACATTGATAATGGGTTTTTTTTTTTGAATCTTAGACATTTTTTAGCACCCCAAAAACTTGTTTGAGTGATATTTAATCACTGAGGAAGGGTCATGCAGTGGTTAAATAGTGTCATTCCCTGAGTATTTATTTACTTTTCATACTACAAGCCTTTGTACAGCATGGAACTGCCTCTGGCCTGATGAGAACTCCCAGCAGAGTCAGATTTTTTTCTTTGATTCCTGGACACAGAGGATTTGGACTCGAGGGTCAGGATTATAAAGTAGCCTTTGCTATGGCTCACGGGAGTCATCTGGGAGAGTGGAGGCAGTCCTCTGACTGAGATTTCCAAAAGTATGCAGCACCAATTAACTCTATGGGTTCGGGTCCCTGAATTCCACTGAAAGCCCCAGCTCATGGCTTGCAGTAGTGATTATGAAGCAAACCTATCTGTCTGTGAAGGAACACTCTCTGGAAGAGAGAACGTGCTTTTACAACAAACTTGTTAAAAAAAAAAAAAAAAAAAAAGCAAAATTATACTGAGGGAGAATGAACAAAAATCTTCCCAGAAAGAATTAAAAGACACTATCAAATCACTCACTCTTAAAGCCAAAATCAGAGAACTGGACTCTTTTTTCTGATGAACCCTGTCATGGTCATGTTAGGGGAGATATCAATGCTTCATGGACACTGGAGCTCATCCGGAATGAGGAAGCAAGATATTTGGACTGCAGTTCCCATGACCTATCACAGCTGTGTAGAAATTGGAAAATGTTGAAATTAATTTGAATTATTTTAGACTTTAAAAAAATTTTCCCATGATATCCCTCCAGAGAATGAGCCTGAATTTTTGCATGGTGATTGCCTCGCACATATGTGAGTTCTGGCTGCAATTACAAATGCATTTCACAGAAGATATTTTAATGTTGGCTTTGTGTAATACGACCTGCTTTGCACATTGATATTTAGCTCAGCTGAACGTAAATGCAGCCCCACAATCACCTGTTCCCAGTTTTGGATCAGAACCTTGCAAAACCAGATTTGTACACAATTTTAACCCTGGGTGGATGGGTTTTGATCTAGTTTTCTCGTATCACCACTCTACTGCATTAGTGATGTTCAAGATACCACACTGAGTAAAATAATGAAGTTAAGATGTTCTTAAATCCATGGGACAACCTCACAATGAATAAACATAGTCATAACTCAATAGAATTGCACAGACTTTCATACCACAGTGTAGCAAAGGGCTCCATTTTATGATCTAATAAACTATGTAAGAGAGAGTTGCAGAATATACACAGAATCCCTGGCATTTACTTCCCTGTCTCCCTCCTTACCCTTTTGATTAATTTCTTGCAGCATAACTAAACATATTTTTTCTTTTCCTTTCCTTTGCAGATATACCAGGACCTTCCACTGCCAGACAGAACAGATATAACACTTTTAGGCTGGCTCCAGAAGACCCAGACTGTGTTTAACTACCACCCTTTTGGATAAATATTTTTGGGTTCAGGATGAATAAGACAAGGGCTGTTAATGATGTTTTTCATTTCCTGATCAGCAAGAACTGGAGCTCAAACCGAAGCTTTCCAATGAACATTTCTAATCAGTGCATGAACATCACTGACCTTACTGTCTTTCTGGCCACCTCTTACAGCTTGGAGACTATTCTGGGCATTGTGGGAAACATCTGTCTGATTGCTGTCATTGCTAGGCAGAAGGAAAAGGCCAATGTCACCAATATCCTGATTTCCAACTTAATAATTTCAGACTTGTTTATGTGTCTTGTCTGCCTGCCTTTCACTGTTGTTTACACCATGATGGACTACTGGATATTTGGAGAAGTCATGTGCAAAATGACCTCTTTCACTCAGTGCACAACTGTGACAGTGTCAATCCTTTCCCTTGTCCTTATTGCTCTGGAAAGACACCAGCTCATCATAAACCCGACTGGCTGGAGGCCAAATACCTCCCAAGCCTACCTTGGAATTGGAGTAATTTGGACTTTAGCATGTCTCATGTCCCTACCTTTTCTGACCACATCCATCTTGTCTAATGAGTTGTATGAGAAGCTCTCACACTTCATGAATTTTTCCACTGATAAGGCAATATGTATCAACTCGTGGCCCTCTGAGCAGCACAAACTCATCTACACTACCATTTTACTGCTCTTGCAATATTGTATCCCTCTGTTCTTCATCATCCTTTGCTACCTGCGAATCTACTTACGCCTGCAGAAGAGAAAGGACATGTTTGAGAAGAGTGAATACAGCAACCGAGCAGTCCAGCTGAGAAGGATAAACATTCTGTTAGCATCCATGGTTGCTGCTTTTGCTGTTTGCTGGCTACCACTGCATGTTTTCAACACCATTGTGGACTGGAATTACAAAATAATTTCGCCTTGCCACCACAACCTCATCTTCTCATTGTGTCACCTGGTAGCTATGGCTTCCACCTGTGTCAACCCTGTTATCTATGGTTTCCTAAACAGCAACTTCAAAAAAGAAGTGAAGTCACTGATTCTGAGCTGCCAGCATAATTCAGTCACTGCCTCAATGGAAGAATATGATCATTTGCCTTTATCCACCATGCAGACTGAAATTTCCAAAGGGTCACTGATGTTGAACTGCAGGCACAATTCTATCTAATGAGCAGAAAACATTTCAGAAGGGTGCACTGACACCACACACCAATTATTACCTGTGGGTATATAAAGCAACTGGTGATGCCACAGCTGGGATGTGAACAGGAAACCATCACTACCTGATTTTTGGAAGAACAAGCAAAGTAATGCTGTAAGTCTTCACAGCTGCTGCTGTGGTGCACAAGTTTTTCATGTCAATGAGGTGGCACAGACACTGAGGAGACTGGGCTGATGTGTAAACAGCTGCTCTAGGATCAGTAACAGCTGTGGGCTGCACAGAGGCTGACACAAGGTTCGTCAGTGAACTCCTATCTCTACCATGGCTGCAGTAGAAAACCAGATTTCCAGTTTCAGCACTGCCGGCTGCCAAAAGTTGTGTTGGAGAGGACTCTCTCAGTTTTTCAGTATTAGTAAGATTTTTATGCACAGCTGACACACTGGTGGAACAGAGATATGTAAATATCAATTTTTTTTTTTTGCTTTACCACATCTTACAGCCCATTAAGTAATGGTAATCTTTCAGATCTTCACATAAAACAGCTACCTGTTTCTATGAAACTTCACTCTTGCCATAGGCTTGAGAATAGTCATTGCCTCTGCCAGTAGGGAAAAGGAACAGTGACCCTTGTGTGTAAAGAAGACAGTCACTTATGAGGGATGGCAGTAAAAAACCTCTTATTCAATGGATTAAACTCAAAATGCATTGAGATGATACTGAGAACTCCTTCTAAGCATGTGAAAAACAGTTGTAGATCCACATGGAAATGGAGTCTGGTTGAATTTGTAGTTCCTGCTGCTGTCAATCACAAAGCTCTGCACTGCTAAAACTTCAAGCCATGATGGTACAAAATGGCCAGATTACAGAAGTTGTTGCAGGACTTGATAGCAACATGACATTCTGCTTCAGCATCTTCCTTAATTACAAAGTATCTAAGTCAGAAGGTCAGAATGAGCATGAAAATCTGTTTGTGGTAATCATGTGTTTCCAGAGTGGATACACTTCCAAAGAAATAAGCATATACACGCTGAATTTCAGTTTTCTTAAAAAACAAAACCCGATGTCAGATATCAATCCCACTCCCTGGCATCAGCAACACAGGTGAAGCTGAAATTCCAACAGATCAATGGAAGGTCAATGAAAATACACAGGTGGGATCCAGGTCAGGCTGAAGCCAAGCCACATGTAAATAGCTAGTACTATCAATTGTTCTAGTAAAATGAAGGTCCTGATTTTTTACAGCTGTGTTATTTGTAGCCTTTGTTCATGAAACCTACAAACTGTAAACTCATTTTAACCTCTGGAGCCAGAGAAATTGCTCAGTGACTACTGAGAAACCAAGGCATGCCCAAGAAGGCCATACTGATGTACAGATGTAAAAAAACCAAACCAAAACAGATAGCAACTGCAAAAATGAGACCAACCAGTTCAATATTAATGAAACATTGAAGCATATTCTGTCCTGATTTGCTAAACTGACCTTAGCAGAAGACCAGACTAGGTCATCAGCTGAGGTAGTTTCCAGCACGAATTGTGCTATGATAAGCAGTGGTTATTTGTTGCAGTCAATAGGTTTGCATGGAGCTGAGGATATCCAATGTATAGTCATGCAAACAACTAGAAATTCCTTAGCTGGCAGACCTCTGATTAGACAAATTGGTATAAAGATAGTTGAGGAAAAAACTTCTTCCCATGCTGTGAACTGACAGGAATATGGATGCTGAGCAGAGTATCTGAGGACAAGAGCTATGTTATAAGCATATGTTACAAGGCAGCAAGAACTATCAGTAAGTAAGGGATCATATCCCCAGCTGGCAGAAATAAAAGCTAACCCCTTACCATGAGCTGGTGCACAGATTTCAGTGGTAAAACTTGAAGTTTGCCCTTGAATTCTTGTGTGCAGAATCTTAGACCAGAAGCTTATTTGATGGAGTAATTCTGACCTGAACCTGTATATCTTAGAGACTGTGTGTGTGATTACCTTTTGTATCTTCCTCAACTATGCGGCAAGACATTTTTTCTTTTTTTTCAAATGGATTTCAGCTTTTTTATTTTTTTTGTTACTTGCTATGCCATGCTGAGAAGTTGTTTCTCTGGATTAGTTTGCATGCAATGTGATTTCTGGACTGGACATTGAGTCTACTAGAAACACAGAACAAGAGGGCTCCTGTTTTATCTTAGATACATCTTGAAATTTGTTGCTGTAGCTAAAATCACCATGGGATGCTGAGTAGCACAAAATACAGTAGCTCCTCCTAATCAGTGTGGTTTATATCAAAACTGTGCTATATTGCTTCAGGGCTTAAATACTGTTTCAACTTTGTCACTGTTTTGCATTTAGAATGGATTTAAGTAATTGAGTAACCCTCTCTGTTTTTTGCACTTGTTAGAATTCCAGCATTTAGCTAGCTAAGTTGTCTGTAAAACTATCATAACAATACTCTACTAAACACAAACACAGAAAATTACCTGCTGCATGGTCATAGGTATATAACTTTTCAAGCACCAGTGTCTTAAATGGAAACACAATTACCTTTAGCATTTGCACTTCCACCAACCTTTGTCACTAGTTCTAAGTGAAAACATCTGGTAAAGCACTTACAGGGTATCAGAGACCTGCCCCTAGAGCTGTGCACTGGCACTGTGCATCAGCTCCCAGGTTTTCCTGCAAGGGTAGAAATATGAGCGAGATCTGACACTGTTTAACTGTAACTCATGTCGCCATTTGTTTCCATGAACACAAGTGGATACATAAAGCAAGCAGAACCAACTTTACACAAATATAGACAAACACAAACGGATGTTATCTTCCCCTCGTGATTAAGCAAAGTGTCAACTTTGGAGTCAACTACTGTTTATTGCTAACTGACTTTGGACTGGATAAATGACAGGATTTAAGCACTAAAAGCCAACAAACTGCACCCATTCATCTAACTGCAAAAATGCAGATCCTCAGAACTCCCAACCAGCTGCAGTCTATTCATCTACTTACCATCCTGAGATACATGTTTTTCAACCCCTAAAATTTCCTAAGTAATAAACAAACTTTAAAGAAAACCCAGAAAAATAAATGTATCTAGGTACCAAAGGACTGAATATGTAACAAGAAAGGTGCCTGTACCAATTCTTTATTTTGTGCATACACCAAAGCTTATGCTGCACAAATGCAGTAGAAGATACTACCCTGTTAGTTTTTAGAAACTGCTGTAGCAACTGCTCTCTGTTCCCTTTGAAGGTAAAGTCACAAGGCTGGGTGCAATTATGCCTGCATAGCTGAAAGAGCCATTTTATTTGTCACTTTGAGGCTTTATGCAGCCAAGGGAGGCCAGGTTTCTTTGGTCCCAGCAGAAGGTAACAGAACAGAAATAGCTTACATACCTCTTACCCATCTTTAAATAACAGATACTGTTAATGTGTAAGGAGCATTGAGCATTTTTGTGTTCATTGTGTACAGCGATGGTTTTGGGTATACTCTTTAAAGTTCTTCTACTAAGTCACAAAAGCAGTGTTGGAGAAATAGTCAGGAGTTATGCAAATTGTGAGTTCCTACAATTTTGAGACCTTACACTGCCTTTTAGAAACAAGGTTTTTCATAATCTTGCCTCGTGTGACACACTCTAAGAAGACAGTAAGATTTTCAGAGCAAGAGAACAACTTATTTCTGTGATATAAGTAGTACACTGCAGGAAAACATATCATAACAAATAAAGTAATATTGTCTGTGTCACTTCTCTGTGCCTGCTTCTGTAAAATGATGTAAAATATGTCCCCAACTAGTGTTTATTAAGAGAAAAGAAGTGTATAGTGTGATAAGAGCCACTGATATGTGAATGACTAATAATTTGAGGACCATGGTGCATGCAACCAACAATGGAGGACAGGTAAGTACCAAAAATTCAACACAGAACACTGGAATATTCTGATGCCAGAGCTCAAATAATATTCACAGATTTTTCAGATTGCACAGGAAGCTGGGCCCTTTGTGGCACAGTATACTGAACCCTGACCAGAACCACAGCCAGAAAGTAACTGACACTCTGGAATGAAAACCAATGTGAGACATTTAACAAAATTCTACAGAACTTCATAAAAAGCTTTGACTGGAATAAAAGGATTGGTAAATTTCTCTGACCTGGATTACCTGGCTTGCCAGCAAGTAAACCAAGGTGCTAGAAATGACTGCAGATTGTGCTATAACCAGATTTGGTTATTTACACTTACACACAGAGGAAAGAGCGCAATAGCAGTATCTGCCTGCCTGCACTGTGCTGTGTGGCATAAACTGCTGCAGTGGTTGGCAGCAATGTTGTGACAGCCATCACTCACATCTGCTGTGATGTGTAGGTCTGCTGTGTGCAAACACAGAGCGCACACACAGCTGAGGACTGACAGTCTGTGAGAGATGACTGTGAAATAAGATGTGGTCCTGAGGACCACGTCAAAGATCTTTTGGCTTTGATCCATGTGTCTTCTCACAAGATCACCTGGCATTTCATTTTACAGGCCATTCTCTTCAAGTTTCTTATTGATCAAACATTGGGCTGATTTTTATACCAGTACTGATTTCAATGTAAATTTTTGATGCTTATCACAATGTGCAATCTGGGTTTATATTGTATGAGCATCAGTATTCACAGAGCTTTTATGATCTTCCCTCCCTTTCTCAGTTTGCTCTATAAAGTCACTTCTTTGAACTCAGGCAGTCATAAGTAGAATAAGCCTGAGATTTATACTTCTGTACTATGCCTTTCCTGCCAGACAATGGTCATTAGGCCTTAGTCAGAATTATTTTGTTATCCTTCCAATAAATGCTTATATAAGCCCAGTAGCAGCACAGGGATTTTATGATGGAAACCTGTGTTGAAATCTAATTCCAGAGATGTCTGCCTTTTGTTATTTCTTTTTAGAACTTCAGTTAGTAAGGCTCACCACCCCTTTGTAAAACAGTACTCAGGTAAATAGTGCTATAGTATTCATCATGTATGACAGAAAGTATTTTGTTCAATAGAAATTGCAACAGAGATTACCAGATACAATACTTAAAAAATACCCATGATACACATAAAATGATGGCATAATACTATTATTAGTATGTACTTTTAGTGGAATATCACAAGATGCAAACTGATAGTAGAAAGATGGATTTTCAGTCAAAAGGTATGAGAACATAGAGAACACGGAACTTACACTGTAACTCTTTAAAATAGGACTAGGTTTTGTTCTTAAATTCCCAGATAAAAAATTCTGTCCTTTGAATATAGCAACTTCAGTCCATGAATTACTGTGTCTTACGCAGTCTATGAGAATATGAATCCTCCCTGTTGGGAGCTAGTGGGCAAATACTACTTGAGCATTCATAAGTATTTGTCTTTCCATTTCTGCAAGGTGTTTGCATGTAAAACACACTTGTCCAATGCCATGCCTTTAGTAAGCTAACAAGCATTGATTCATCTGGTTGATAGGCTGACTTAATGACTAAAATCAATTACATGCACCATATATATTATTATGTTAAAGACAGATTGTAGAAAAGACAAATGTAGCCACTTTCTGAAAGACCCTGCATCCACAGCAGAGCACTGAAAAACACAGGTAAATTTTGTTCTTCTCAGCATGCATGTTAAACTCAGAGGGATTTACACAGTCAAGCAGAGAATTTTGTTTAGACTTACAAACACAAAGACTGTTCCAGGAGCATAATGCACACGTACCCACCCCCAGGGCTATGTTTTGGGAAGGCTCCCAGGCTATAAAAATAGCAGGAGCTGGCTAGCACTGTGGTTTTTAAAAGAGTGTGGTAAAGGTTTTTGAAGCTGGTGAAATGAACTAATACCACCAGTCCCATTTAAAGCTCAGTGTATGCTGAAATCCATTAGGGAAACGCAGCCACACGGTCCCAAATTGCGCAATGTCCTTTCATCATAACCCATATTTCCACAAGCCACCTCAGAAACCCCACACGGCATATGACACAACACACAGGCATGCACAGCCTTGCTCCAGACAAACTCATCTCCCTGAGCACACAAAAAGGTCTTCTGTTAAACCTACAAACTGCTAACACAGTTCCTCTGCCTCAGAAATAGTCTATGAAAGGTGGTTCTTGATAGGATGAATATGTTTTCCATGCACTGCAAGGAGAAGCTCCATGGCACTGGAGTTGCGTTCAGCATCTGGGTGAGCTGCTTACAGACACTCTTAAATAAGGAGCATCTTATTGTTTTGTGGGAAGGAAGCAAGGAATTACTTGGCTGGAACCAAAGAAAGTGTGTTCTACCTGTATTCAGAGCAACAGGCAAAGTATTTGCAAACAAACCCCTGATCCAGCACATGCTCAATTATTTGCACTGCAGAATGAATATATTACAGTACAGATTTGCAAAGGTTAAGGTTTAAGTGAGGACAATTTGAGGTCTTGTGCTTCATAACATTTTCACTGATCAGTTTTCCACAAACCACAACTGGTTAGAATTAAAATATCCAAAGCATTCCAGGATTAAAATATACATAGGTTCGATCATAAACACACAGTTTCTCAGGATCTGGGCCTTGGAACAAATGTACATAGTGCATTTTAAAAACAAATTCTTAAGAAAATAGATTTTTATTTTGAAAATTTTCAAACAACAAGTAACAAGGACAAAAAAAAAAAATAGTCCCTCATTCTGCAAACAGGTTGAAAACAGTAAAAAAAAAAGTTTAGTTAAAATTATGTGAGGAATATGAGTGGTTTTGTGTTAAATTTCCTACTGTCCAGTAACTTCCTAGGTCAACACATCGGTTTCACTAGAAAGAACAAAAAGGAACAGTAACGATAAACAGCACAAAGCACACGTGAATGCACTGTTGTGACTGGTAAATGGTGTGGCTTCTGGCAGTTCCGAATTGCTGATAATTTTGCTTTAGTTTGATAAGAAGGAACGTGTCTTTGTTTCAACCAGCTTAACTCAGTATCAATTTTTATAAATAGAATTCACCTGATAGAGATAGTAGGCAGCATCTGAGCACACAGAGAGAGTATTTGAGCTTAAAGGACAGGTTTAAGACATTAACCATAATCCTCTTGTATCTAGGAGATCATGCGAAGCCTTTATTAGTTTTTTTAGACTTAGAAACAAATCAATTGATGCTGTTGCTATGATTCAGCCATCAGCTTGACTGGCTGCATTCACTCTTGTCTGTATAGTCTGTTATTAATGTAGGGAATGAAAATAACCACTCTGGTGCTTATTTTAAGCACACTTATCAGCAGCAGTCTCCTATTTTATGCTAAGAGCAAACACTATTTAATATATCCTTTTATAACTAAATACAAATTGCTAAGAGGTATGGGGTCAATTAGAGGTACCAGCTTCCAGGAACATCCATTCTTTATCAAACTTTTTTTTTTTTTTTTTGCTTAATAGCATTTATAATATCTATTCAGGAAAACACTGTCAACTGTTTTAATAGAGGTTTACAAATCACTGCTTTGTTAGGAAAGAATGTCTGTGTTGCATCCTCTGTTAATATGCTTCAGTTGTAAATAACTGCCAGCAGCATCTCCTACAATAAACTCCAGGCCTCCCAGTGCCATGATGATACACAGAAATTAAGTGTAGGCAACTACTCTTAATTTCCACCTGCAGGAACACACGAGCTAGAACATCACTGGATGTTTTCCTACATGCCACAAGGACATGCATGGATGTTCACACACACTCACAGTGCAGACACAGCCACACACCTGCTCTTTGACACACAAGACAGTGGAGATGTGCAGAAAACTAACTTTTAAGAACAGAATACACTAACAAATTAAGTAGGTATACACTTTACCTTTCCCTTTTCAGAACCCTGAAGACACAGGCAGACAATTTTGTATGTGTGCTACAAATACAGCTTGCTGCTGCTGAATAAGCTGTGCAGGGAAGTGAGGAGGGGTCTTACATCAGCTGCTCAGAAGTCCAGTGAGAGTGTCAGGGAAGGCCATGGCCTTGTCCAAGCTGCTGATGCACACCTGATGGAGCAGGGGTTTGGGAGGCACAGGCTGGGCAGCTCCCATTCTGCAGGCAGCCGCAGGGACTGGGAAGGTGAACTACTCATCAGTGGTGACAAAACCAAATATTCCCACATGGTCACAGCAGGATTTCAGAAGGACCAGGGAAGTGATGCAAAGCAGAGGTCTAAGGTTAGGCAGGGCTCTGAGGATCATTTTTTGGAGTATAGATACCCAAGCTCCATCTAGATCTAATATTAAATTCAGCTCCAAGGTGACCAGCAGAAGTCACACAGGGAGCTTGTACCTGAGCAGCTGCTGAACCCAGTTCTACACCAGCTCACTAATCAATAATCCACTTCCACCTTAACCACACCTAAATCTCTGAAAACTGCAGCTCCAGCATGTTCAATCTGGAGTAGACTCAGGGTAAGAGCACTGGAATGGAGATGGGGATGTACAAGGTGACCTGAATAAGTATGGGCAGTCACGCAACTGGAACAATTAAAATTATTCCCCTTCTTGGGGAGTCACTTGATTTTATAATTAACTTAGTTTGAATAAGTTTATTTCTTGCAGGCTCTGTAGTACTAATGAGCCACTCAGCCCCTGAGGAGCACCTACCTGTGCAGAACTTGATAGATACGCTTTCATGCAATTTTAATTCTTATTTGGTTAACCATTAGACCTCCTAGACCCTACCTAAAGAAAGCAAAGGTTTTGTATACTTTGTCTCCATCAGAAGGGGACCCAATATGTACAGTGACCTGAAGACAGAGGTCTGATTTTTTCAGTTAGCTAACATCAGATAAAATACAGTCCTACTTTCTGCAAGAGACAGCATAAGTCAGTGTGCAGTTATACATGATGGATCTAGGCATCATGATGGTCTCTTCTCAGCTTTCCCTCCACTCACTTGTTCATCATCCTGTGGACTGTGACTGTACCTTCCAGCAGAGCTGGGAATTGCACAGCTGAACTGATACGCACTTAAAAAAATGAATAGTATTTTAAACCCCTGATTTGTTATTTTTAACTTTGTTTCATCATTGATCTAATTACTGCAGTGAAGAATGATAAAGAATTTCATCATCACAAATAAAGAGACAGTGACTCTCAGTGACAGGGAAAAAAAAAAGCAGAGGGGAATGTTGGGGACTGGTATCTCTTAGATGAGCTTTACCACTAAAGTCAACATTCTGCCTAACTAAACCCACAGTGTCTGGATTTGTACTTTACCTATTCTGAGGGGACTGTGATCAGAAACTTCACAGAAACACAGAGCAGCTGAAGGTGCAAGAGACCTCTTCATGCTACCTTGTCCATCCCCTGAGCTCAAGCAGGGTTGCCACAAGCAAGATACTCAGGACTATGTTGGGATGGGGTTTTAATATCTCCATGGGTGGAAATTCCACCACTATCCTGGCCAACATTTTTCCAGTGCCATCCCCATCGTGCACAGGGAAATTGTATTGCTGCTTCATCTCACTGTCTTAAACTGAAATCTTCAGCACATGAAAACCACCAGCAGTTGCAATGTCTGCAGAAATTGCAATGGGATGCTATTGGTTTACACCTACTGTAAGTCTGTCCACTATTTTGTTTTCTTTCAAGTTTCTTACTAGTATTTTATATTGAAAATTCAGCCCTAGTTCAGCTGCTGCCTCATACTGCCCATTTAGGATCACACTAGCTTGCAGACAACTGTTTAAATTTTATTACCAAATATACTGCCTTTGACCTTGCTGAAATTTAGACCTAACTTGCACAATTCTGTTCCTGAAAACAGTAGATTTTGTTTGATGGAGGTATCTCAGTGGACAGTGCTGAATGTATAACCACAATGATACTAACTCCAAAACCTAAGATAGAACAAATATATATTTTTTCTAAAATATGAATAGAACACCTCAATGACCAACATTATTAGGAATCTCTGTTTGAGCAACTTTTGAGCAGGGTCCTTTAAAAACCTGTTACTTGTTGCTTTATTCCATATCCTTGAAAATACCTTCAAGATTTAACATGTGGCAGCGTTTTCCATTTTGCCCATTTATGTCTGGCAGAGGTTTTTCCTCGTGGGTACCATATGAAGTTCATGGGTCTCATTTGCCAGGGTATTCTGGCATAAGGAAATAAGCCAGCAGCAGGAGTGAAGGTTGTGTCTGATACTTTCACAACGAAAGGATTGTGCTTGTTTTGTGTTACTCTGAGGAGATCATCCCTGCAGTTCCTTGAGAAATGGAGTGGACACTTTCTCCAGCGAAACACCAGGTTATCTTTTCTTTTTCTAAGGTCCTATCTTTTAAAAGCAAATTTTTTCCTAAGCTGCCCTGATTAGATAGTACTAATAACATTAAACTAAATTGGTTCCTTGGGAGATGTCCCAATTAAATGGCTATCCTAATTAAGCACATCCTGATTAAGCAAAAGATCCTATAATTATAATAATAGCATGTAATAAAAACTGGCCCATAGTTCTGTTCAGACAGAAAGCATTTTGCAAGCCTTATTTACAGGAACCACTTTATCCAGTATTGAAACACAACCAGCTCTTGGGTGAAATGCAACATCTGTTTAACAATGTGCAGTAGAACTAAACAGGCTTTCAGAGCAGGAAAATGAAAAATTCTTCCCCATATGACAATGCAGACAATGTTATGATAAAGCAGAAGGTACTCAGCATGTAATTTGGATGAAGTATTTTGACTGATCCTAGCAGAATTGCTGCAATATTTATAATTGCTTCCCATTATCGCAAGTTCTCCAAAGAGGGGGTTTTATAGAAGCTTCTAACAAATATTTAAGCTACATACTAAATGAACAAAAAGTACCCCACACTGAACTTTTGCCTTCTAAGTTCTGAAAAAAAAATCTCATTCCTATATTGCCACAATGGAATTTTTATCAGCTTTGAGGAGAGTGCAGAATCAGAAGCCAAACAGTCTGGGAGAAGTACTAAGTGTGAAAAGTCAGTTTTCTCCAACCAGCTGTAAAGCTGAGCTCCTGACCCTCTGTAGTTATTGCAAATGTATGGCATGTTTTTTGAGCACGACTGTGCCAGAGGGAATTCCGATTGTGTGTTTTGGATTATGTTAATGCTCCAGCTTGCCTAATTGTATTCGTCTGGCTTAGTTCCTCTCTTGATCACACTGGAATAGGACAAGCTCTTTATCTTTATTTTGTCCTACACAGCACTGCAGAGAAGATGTTGAGTAATTCTTGGTAAGCAATAAGAGTTGAATAAACAAACATAAACAAATATATTTACTTTTTAAAATTACCCTTTTTTTTGGCCTCCTAGTGGCAAAAGAGCAGAAACAAGGAGTTAACATGAAACTTAAGTTGTGTCAGCTAACAATAACTGAATGTATATAAATGTTAGCAGTCATCAGCATAAGGTAAATTATCACTGAACAGAAAACTGGTAAAGTCCACCACAAACCATTATTCCAGAGAGTACATAAAACAACTCCCTACATCTTTCCTTATTGTCCTGCCATTGTTACGTCTGAGCATTTGAGGCTATAGAGACATTATGTTACTAAGTATTCAATATAAGTTCAATATTGTGTGGATCTAGAGTTTTTAAGCTACACACCGTAAGGTTGAGGAGCAGAATCTGGTCCTTGTGTAGACTCAGGAGTATGTACAATGCAAGTGCACAAGCTGCACTGAGGTACTGCTCTCCACAATATCAAGAGTGATGCCCATCTGTGATACTTCTGAGGTACCACTGTAAAATACAACAGTGCCCTTTGAAGAAAACAAGGAGGGCTGGTGCTGCTGGAGGATGATAACAACGTTGTCCTCTCAGCATCACCGTGAGCTCCCAACACAAGTCGATTCTCAGAAGTGCCAATAGAACCTGAGGATGTGTGGTAGAGCAACATGATTGCAATTACTGCTTAGTGTTACTCTATACAAGGACGTAAGGCAGAACACAGAGACCCACACTGAGGAAATATCCACAGAAACCAGAACAGGCTGCAAAGTAAGATTACTAGGATCAGAGAAACAGCCAATCTATATACCAACAATGATTAAAAGAGCTTCACTGTTCAGGATGCAATTGACATTTGTACCTGCATCAGGCAAATTAAATTAGAAAAAAAAAACAAACAGTTGAGGTAAAAGGGCAATGTTAAGACGAAAACAAGCTGAATCTGGACTTGAAACTGAAAGGCTTTCATTGAGGTACCTCCTAATCATGTTAACCCTTCAGATAAAATCCTGGTTAGCCAGTAAACAAACTTACCTAGTGCTGTAGCAGACGATAGGTGTAAACCAGTGAAAGTCCTTAAAGTCCTGTGCTCTGCTGCCAGGTAGTTGTGATATCTGACTGACTGCTGCAATCTCAATTCCAGCCTTGCTTGAAGTCTCCTTCCTTTATCCCAGCCCTCAAATCACTAAATCTCCATGCCTTAGTATGTCCTGCAATGACATATTACAGAGAAAAAATTAAGACATTTGCAGAAGCTGCCTGCAGGCAAGATTCCCCAAGATATCATAAGCCTAGGCTAAGGAAAAAAGATAAGGCCTTTTTAAGGAACTAACATAAGTCTTCAGGCAGTTCACAACAGCACAACAGTCACTTCCTCTTCCCTTCAGGTAAAAGCAGAATTTTTTTTCTTTTTAAATAGTAATACACCTTGATTCTTTCAGATCCCAAGACAAATAATTCTATAAGTAACAAATATCTCAGTATAGGGTACTAAAAAAACCCCAAACCATCCTAAACAAAGCAAAACAATCCCAACAAAACAAACCCAAATCAAAATAAAATTAATAATATATTGAAGAACTTCTAATTAGATCTCCAACAATAGCAACACCATAGGGAAATGCCTTTCAGAAGCAAAGACATAACTATTTTCTAAAATAGCATCTCTCTCTTCTTCTTTTCAGAGTAATTTTCCCAAACAACTAACCTGTTAGCCTCATGTCCAGTTCCTTAAACAGGAAAACACCAAGGACAAGTCTTCTGGGACTCTCCCTACCATCCCTAAATCAGTTATCTGAGATAGCATTACAAAAAGTGACCTTATTCAGTGGCCTGATGCTTCAGGTGGTGATTTTATACCCAGGTGTCCACAATGATCTGCAATCATTGTCCTTAAAAAGCTACTTTTGGTGAAACATGGTGCAATATTTTGCAAGCAGTTATAAAAGCTTTTAACAATCCTGAACGTAGGGCAAAGGTTATGGCAGATGAAGTAGAGCTACCCCAGCAGGGGAGGCTGGAAGAGAGTTTTATGTAAAATACCTATTTCCAAGCAGCAAGGACTTGCCCAGCCTAAGGGAATTAACATCTGGTTAAATTAAAAGCAGATGTTTAGCTGCTCTAAAGTGGCAGAGCACCATCAGAGTCAATGAAACAGGGTTTCATTGTGCCAACTCTGCCAATTCAGTATCATGGGGGAAGCGGGGGCAAAGCTCCATCCCCATCCAGGTCTCAGCAATTTTGAACCATCCTGAAGTACATTTAGTTAGCAGGTTATTTCATCCTTCATTTCACTGAGGCATTCTGAACTGTGAGCTCAGACATGAGCAAGCAGGTTGTTTTTTCCACAAACAGCAAGTGCATCTGTGTTACAAATTACCCTGGTTCTGTCAAAACTGTGGTCCACTTACACTGTGTTCTGCTTCGATTTTAATTGCTAAGTGATTCCATGACTACTGAGAATTTTGTCCTTAACACAGGATCTCATTTCTTATAATTTGGAATTAATCTTAATCATGCTGTCAACTAATCAGGTCAATCTGCTGGTTTTTTTCCTCCAAACAGTGTTTTGTCTCATAGTATAAAGGTCAAAGTTTGTTTGGTTGTATCAATAGCACTGTTGTAGGATAGAAAAAAAGCTAACATTTTCATTATTGCACTAGAAAAGGTAATGCCTGTTGTCTTCAACGGGTCTTTTGTTAAACTGTAAGAGCTTCATAATTTGAGGCAAAATTTCCTGCCTGCTTCATACACCTTTGGAAAATTTGGCCGTGTTCCTCCTGCTGATGTGACAGAAATGTTATTATTACAGCGGTTGTCTTCGGAAGGAGCATGAAAGACTAGAAGAAACTTTATCTCTGGGTTAGGACCTCAGCCTTCATGAACTGAGCTTTCTATTTTTTTTTTCAGTGAGTTCAGATTTTGGGAGGCCTGGTGCTAAGCCAGGTGGCAAAGCTCTCTTTGTGTTCATGGTTCTGCCCTTCTGCTGATGGAGACTGAGTGACTGTGTGTTACTTATTTTAACTGTCTTCAACCTGTTTCACCTCTTGGGTCACCTCTTTGGATCATCTCTGCTGGGAGGAGAAACAGACATAGAAAGTTCATGATCTAGTCACAGCTTGTATGTCACCAGTACCATCAATCTCACAACTGCAACTCTGAGACACCCTTAATTAATACATTGGTGTTAGAAAAAGCCTTCTGGTGTCACCAGGTAAAAGCAACATCTTCTGATCACACAGCCTGTGTCAGAGCAGTGTCAGAGCAGAAGGACAGGCAGACTTCATACTGCACAACCATCCAGCCTCTGCCCTAAACAGTGAGAGAGGCTCAGCTCCCCAGACAAGAGAGGCTCGGCTCTCAGAGCATGGTCAAGACTGTAAAGTGGGAAAAATACTTCTAGGACTGTGTCCCCATATTCACATGAAATTCCTCTAGGTTTTCCAAAGTACTGATCTTGTGTTGCGTATGTTTATAGGGCAGGCAAAACGCAGACTATAGGAAGAGCAGGTAGTGATCTGCTAGAATTTGCAATGAGAGATCCAATTGTGGCCCTTCAAGATGCTGTGATCCAGCATCTACTTCTCTTTATTTACTATGAGAAGCACTTGACACACATGCATTTATTTGAGGTGTTTGACTTCTACACCCCTTACTAAAGTCAATGGGAGAAGACAGTTTAGTGCATCTCTCTCCTCCAACCATAGGCTGTGATCTCAAGAACATGCTAACTGGACCCCAGAAATCCAAGAAAACTTTGACAAAATCCATGGTGCTCAGTTCTAGCATTTCATCTGTCCAGACAAATTGTCTACCAGGACTGAACCTCAGACTGTTATGTTAATAAGTATTTCTAAAGTGTGCCATTTCTGGGGTAAGGTTTCCATTCCCTTCACACACAACATCAAGGTCTCACTGATAGCTGCATGCTAAAATTATCAAGAAACAGAAGCGTGTTTTTTTCAACCAGTTTATTCTCAAAGCAAATGGGTGATATTTTAAGAACTACATTGCAAGTTCAATCTTGACCCCTGGGATTTTTTAGCCTTAAGCCTGGATGTAACAACTTCACCCTGTCTTAAGACAGAAATATTATGCTTGGTAAGATGTCAGCCTCAGCACAAATTTTTAAGACTACCCAATATAATGTCTCCACTGACCATCAAGTGAGGGAGGTGTGATAACAAGTGTTATAACAAGGATTGGTGGGACAATGTCCTTCATTAAACTGACTCACAAACAAGTATTTTTAAAAATAATTTTGGCCCCTCTTTGAAAGGCTGCTGGCTCTTGAAAAGTAGGACCTGTGCTGGTGTCAAATTCCAAGTTCCTTGGCTCACAAAACAAAACTCACAAAATCTGCTGTCTGTATGCAGACCTATAACTATTTGACAGATTAATGGAGGGGAGAGCTTGCATGTTATATGTCACATTCCCACCTCATCAGGTAGCTTCATATGTCATGTCCTTTCAAGTCACCTTTGCACAGGAGGAAAAAGGTAAGCACAACTAAATTTATTTATACACTATATGCAAATCCCTGAAATTGGTTACATTTACAGATGGTTACATTGTTTACAAATACTGATGGTTTAGAGTTATGTGAGACAGTCAAAACATCAAAACTCGGTTCCCAGGGACCAACAAGCATCAAGAGCTGGTTCCAAGTAAATTGAAAGGCAAATTTTCTATCCAATGGGGTGGAAGATTCCTTTAGAGTTCAAACATCTTTGCTTGTTTCAAGGAGCATCAAAAACCATCCCAAACTGTACCACACAGCAAATCTTGCCCTGTATATTTTCTAGGAATTATTCACCTTCCAGCAGAGCACATTTGGTGCCTGTCACAATCTCCAGCTCTAGGAAGGGAGAATTTCAACTTACACAGAATGCAGAGAGCAAAGGGACAGCTCAAACTTCTACTTTCCTGACGTTGCTGCTGTTCTTACTCAGAATGGGACACAGACACACGCCCTTTCTTGGCACCTTTGACACTCATGTCACCTCAGGATCGAGTCTGATGAAAGTTGTTTGAGACTGTAAATATCTACCAGGATCCACAATAAGAGGGAAATACATTTGGCAGAGTATCAGTCCAGGACCCAGAAAGATGTGATTTTGTTCCTTGCAGGATCACAGTTTTACTGTGACAACAGCCACAGTAAAGTCCTGCTGCAGGGATTAGCAATAGTCTCCGTATTCACTCAGTTCTATACTCAAAAACAGAGGGGAAATGTAGCAGGATTTTACACACACAAGGAATTACTCAGATACCACAATAAAGGTGGTGTGTAAATACCTCCCAAGCAAGGTAGGTTTCTTCTGCATGATTATCATATTGGCATCCAAAATTCACTGTGCCAGATTTATGTATCAGCAGGACACAATCATAAATACAAGATGCCTTTCAAGCTCTGTGACATTCCCTTCCTGCAGATGGCTGGAAATGTTCTTAGATACAATATTTGCAATTAGCTTGCTGATGAAATTAGTGCTCTGAAATGGTTAGTTTTATAGATGCCCCTGTTACTCCCTCTCTGGATATTACTGCTTTAACCTCTTTGAGACCTTGGCTGACAGCACTTTCTTAGGACTGCAATATTGAGAGTGCAGGTCAGATGAAAAAATATAGCCCAGCACAAGGAGTGAGAAGATGTGGAGTCATCAGGTGGGTGGTTTGTCTGGGGCTCTGATGAACTGCATCCTAATCCCTGCTGTCCCACTGCTGCCCCTGAACTGGTCACTCCCCTGTGTTTCTGCTTCAGTAAAATGAGGTAGCACTTACTGCCTTCCAGCCCTCTGCCCATGGCACAGGACATGCTGTGGGAGAGCTCAGAGTCACCACTGTTACCAGTGGCCAGTTCTGGTACCTCCTTTTTTAAGCATGAGAAATCCTGACGTGCTGCCCTGCTGCTCCCATTTTACCAGCAAGAGTGTTTGGGGCATGTGATCAGAACATTTAGGAGAAATCCCTGCAATTACTGTTCCTGAATTTCCCAGAAGTGTCCAGGTGCACACACTGCTGAGGACACCTGCCCCTTGCCTGCTGAGTGGAAGCACATCAGTGATGGGATGGATCTATCAGTAATACAGGGACTTCATAGGACAAATAGGAGACTTGGGGGGATCCCATACATCCAGGGTACTGTTGCTTCAACCTAGTTTGCCACTGTTCACTGCTTTGTGCCACTGAGCTGTGAGAGAGCAAAGTTTCTTCCATAGGAAGCAAGCAGGAAATTGAAATTTTGATGAAGTTTCTACTCTCTTTGCACCAAAGCCCATCAGCGTCTCAGGCTGGTTTTCACCTTTCATGGACAATAAAGTAATTTGCCCGTAACAAACAGCTGCTCATCTGAAAGAGGACTGGCATGAATCATAGCGGAGGCATGAATCAAAGAGGACTGGCATGAAAAGCTCATGCTCATTTTTGAACACTGCATTATGCCCTGATTAATTGGCAGTGGCTTATGGCTCTATCAATAGGACATGCTCCCTGGAAGAATGACACATTTCTGAGAAATCCTCAACAGACCCAAGCATGCATTATTGATGAGCTAGGAGAAGATCATCTGGGTACTTTTACAAACCCAAGCTTTACATCAGTTTTGCTGAAAGGCCTGTCAGTCTTTTTTGATTATGTTCCCTCTGAAATACATTTCCCCTGAGGCAAAAATCTTTAGTCATGACACAAGCCTGCAGCTGAAGAGACCTGTACTCCCTTCTTGGTTCTGTGTCAGATCGTGGTGCCCATTGCACTGTGGAGATCGATTTTAACTCTATGCCTGAAGATCGTGACTACTCTTTAAGTAGTCTCACAAAAAAATGTAAAGCTTTCAACTGCTGCCAAATATCTTGGCTGTCCAGTAGTGCTCCCTCATCCCTGCAGTATTTGCAGACCCAGTTTGGAGAACTTTTCCATCTTCTCCTGTTTCCTGCAGGGGTATTTTCTGTGCTTGTGAGGATTCAATTAATGCCATTGATGTGGAATGTTGTTCCATTCATCACTGGCCACAGCATCTAATGAATAGGATAATCTAATTCTCCCCAAATAAATATGACACCAAATTAAAAGGGTTCATAAACAGCCTCCAAAACAAGTGAGTTTGTTTCAATTTATTGCCTTTTAAATTGCACTGGATCCCTCAAGTACCAACCTAGTTATAAACAAACCAATGACTGAGTTTGAGAGTTTATTATCACAAATGTTTGCCTTTATTTATACTAGATTTGAGTGTTAGCATTAGCTGGAGAACAGAAAAAGAGAGGTCATCCAAATGCCACAGTTTTTAGCCACAATTTTCCTAAACTAGTCAGAAAGCTTTAAGGAACAATGTATTCTAGACAATTATTTTTGCTGTGTTTACTGTCACTAAAACATTCAACAAAGTAGTTATGACCTATCATTAGAACCATGTGAAAAGTTCACCAGGAAATCAGAAAAAAGTTGGAATACCTAGAGGCTGGTGTAAAAAGATGCTCCTCACCCTATCTTCCACCAAAATCCAAAGCCATAGCTCTTGTAAGCTTTTGTCTGATATACTTTTCTTTGGGAGCCAGCTGTTAGAAATTTTATTACATATGTAAAGACAGATGATCTTGTCAGGCTCTTCTCTGAAGGTAGCCTGGTCTTCAGTATCCTGCCTTCTCTGACCAGTGGTTCCAGAATGCCTGGCAGGAAAGGAGACAATCAGTGTGGTTGTGGATTTCTTACAGGATGATCTAGATGAAAAAGAAAGAGAGAAAATCTATAGACTTAGTGTGATGCTTAAAAAGTACATCATATTGGCTTACCAGTTTAACTGTAGACAATACCTAGTGCTTCAGAAGAACCCCATCTTGTGCTTTACTGATTGAAAATCCTATTTATTTAACAGCTTCTATAAAGGATTTTAAACACTTTTCTGAAATTAATCAATTTAGCCTCATTACAGAGTCCCATGAAGTAAAGATGCATCTCTACATGGCTTTTACAGTTAGCACATTGCTCAGGGTAACACAGCTGTGGCTTAGAAACCCAGGGCTGTCATGTCTGCAAAGCAGAAAACTGTCTTGTGCAGGGGTTTTCTTTCAGTCCCAGGAGGAGGACAAGCAGTGAGGACAAGTGAACTTACCACAGAATCATAGAATGGGTTGGAAAGGACCTTTAAAGGTCATCCAGTCCAGGCCCCTTGCAGTGAGCAGGGACATTTTCTGCCAGATCAGGTTGTTCAGTGCCCCATCCAACCTGAATATTCCCAAGGATGGGACATCCAACACCTTTCTGGGCAACCTGTTTCAGTTCTGGCAAGGCTGGAAATGGACATCAGCTGTAGCTGTATTTTTCCTATTTCTTGTTTGGACCTTTGGGGATCCATTTAAACTCAGAAATTAGACCTCCAACATTGACCTCTTCTGTTAGAGAAGATTGCTAGTGACATTTAAAGCAATGACTCTCCCCTCCTTTTTGAAAAACATCAGCCTTTATTTTGGCTAGAATAACAAGGGACCTTTCAGCTCAGTGGCTAAACCAAGCAATTGAGGGGGAAACTGCGGTTCTCTGGCTTAAACTAAAATAGAATTTTAGGAGATATTTCAGAAAGTAAACATTATGTTCTCAGGCAAAATGAATATTAAAAAATTTCCCCTCCAATATGTCATGTTTAAGCTTTAGATTAACAAAACCTTTTACTAATTGTTTTTCAGCTTGAATCAGCTTTAAAAATATAGTTGCCATTTTTAAATCAATCAATGTAAATGTTGACTTTCATTTCCCCCCCAGTTTTTCTGCCCGACATCAATTCATAAGCTCAGTTAAATTTCATTTGTGTCCACCAAATGCCATTTTTTTTCCTGTGAATGTAGTACTGCCAATAATATTTTGCCCAGTGCTGACTGTGATTCTATGCTTCCCTAGACCATTGCTACTCATGACTCAGTTCCTGTTTGGACTGTAATTCAATTTCAGACCACACTGCCATCTATAACTCCAAAGAGCAATTTCAGCTGAAATCCTAAATTGAATTACAGATTCATATTGCATTGCTCACTATTTATTAATAATATTGTGCCTACAGCATATCCTGTTCTTCATTACCACAGAGAGAACAGTACTGGTTCCTCTGTGTGATCCAGAGCTATTTATTTCTCCAAATGTTAGGTTCCTGCATGTACAGAACCTACAGACATCTGTGTTTCTTTTGTAATAAGTACTTTTACCCAGCCAGAAATGCAGAAAAGGTTTCTCAGGATTAAACTTGGATGTATCAGATGAGTTCTATATCACAGAAAAATATCACCATAAGTATTTCTTTGCAAGTGAAAGAATGCTAAGTATTATGGGATAAAGCCCCTGTGAACTGTGAACTCCCTTACAGTGACACTCTTCAGTGCTGGGCACACAACTTTCAGTCAGAAATGCCAACTCTAAGCCTCCAGCAAGTCCAAGGCATGATACCAACCCAGCATGGCTAACAGATTTGTAACAGGAAGGAATGTTGGGAAAACAGAAACACAGCTTGAACAAGTTGTGCTTCTTTCCAAACAGACAGGAGCTCAGGTCCTCAGGATTGGCTCTTTCTGTCTTCTCAGAGGACAGTCAGATGCAAATCTCTAATTATTAATTCTTTTCCGCAGCCTAACATAAGATTTTTTGTGAACAACAGAAACTACTGGCAATTTCTCGGAACCTCAGGGATGAGTTCTTTGGGTTCTAATGTATGACACAAGAAGAATGAACAGTAATTACTTATTATTAAGGCCAGTAATGTTTGTAGTGAGGGGAGAATTGGAGTGACCTTGTTTGTATGTGGTCTGAGGAGAAGAGATTGCTGCACTGTGTCAAACAAAACATCTCTTGCTGCTGCAGCATCCCGGACATGGGGATGTCCTGCAGTTACTGACCCCAAACACTAAAGAAGTGAAGAGTCTTTGGAGTCAGGCATTTGGGTTCAGGCAGAAGCTGAAGGAAAGCCTGACAGGTCTTTGGCACACTCTCATCTTAGCATCTTACAGTTTGCTGCTATCTTCCCAGCAAAGGAGATTCCACACAAGAATCCCCGAGGAAGGTGTATATTTTATTATCAGATGGCCACCTTGCCAGAAAAACAGGCTGCCTCAAGATAGCCAGGCAATAAGCCATGACACTGGGAGACTCCATTTTCCCATCTGGATGTCTGTGGCAGGCAGTATTTAAACATTGCAGCACTTACATTCATACATCACCACTAATTTACCATTAATTTATTAATTCAGGAATAAAAAATGACCAGCAGTTTCCATTCAGGAAGGCTCTCGCCTGCCCAGCAATGAGGGTGCTCTGCCCTTGGGCCTCCCTCCAGCCCACCCCAGGACAAGAAGTGGAGCCACCCAAACCAGCACAACCCACCTTCCCTTCGCCCGGGCCACACACCGTGCTGTGCTGTGTTCTGGCAACCCCACCCTCAGCTCCGAGGGAGAGTGCTGTCTGGGCAGCCTCACAGATGCCGCAGTGTCAGCTCTGGTGCCTCAGACAGGGCTCCGGCCCTGGCCCCCGCCCAGGATTTCCACAGCCTGCAGCGGCCGGGATTGCCTCTGGGAACTGGTGAGGAAACCGCAGGGAAAAAGGAACCCTGAACATCGTTCTCAGATTATTTCCTGCCCTTGAAACACTTCCCTTAACATGAGGAGATGGTAAAGAGATCTCCCACTTTGTCTAAGATATCTGCTATTCTCTTCTCCCACTTTTTGACAGGAACAATGTTCGTTTAACCTCAGTTTGAACGCTTAGACATATTTTATCCAAAAATTACTCCAAACTGTTGCAAAATAGAAATGCAAGTGAAGCCAAACCAATCCAATCTTTTTTTCTCCAGAAGTCGCAATGATGACACACCTCTTAAGAAGCAGGGCCTTTCCTTGCCTGTGGCTGGCCGCCTGGGTTTTGGGTCACATCTGCTCTGTGCCTCTGAGAGAATTAAGCAAGACTAAATGAGGTCAGCTTTCTGTGGGACAGAAACTCTCAGGGGTTAAACGTGAAGTATGTGCATTAGCATCCTATCTGGACCAGACTTCTGTTAGTTTTCCAGGTGTCGGGAACAGAGGAAAGAGTTGGAGGCAGCTATTCCTACGTACACCTGGGTGTGAGCTGGGCAGAGAGCTGGTGTAGCCTCACCCCACGAGGCTCCTGCTGTGTGACCTGCACTGGGGACACAGGGCAGCCACCCGGGGAAGGCAGCAGGGTGGCATTAATGCTGCCCCTGGAGACTCCCTGCACATGGGTTTTTCTGCAGCACAGGAGGAAGAGAAAAGCTGGCACATAGGCAGCAGAAGGCCTAGACAAGTCCTGGGCATTTTTTGTGTTGCCCCTGTTACCTTTTCCTTGCCAAGCTTTTATCTTGATTTTTGTGCAATAAAATCATGTTAATAAAACTGTGAATGAATAGAAAGACCCTAAGTCAATATTTGCACTCAGAAAAGACTGGTTAGAACAGCTTAGGATTTGATCCTGATTTATTAAAGCACCTGTTCACCCAGGGAACATTTTAGCAGCAATCAATATGTAATTAAATCTTCATTGATGTTTTACAATTGTTTTGTTTCCCAGCAATTACAGTGATAGAATCAGCTTCCCCTGGTTGTTCCTCCTTTCCAGCTTTACTACTGATCTCCTGTGAGCATTCTGGCAACTCACTTTACATCTCCCAGGCTGTTACTTCTAAATTGGGATCATAATCACAGTGAAACAACTCTAATCCATGCCCACTGTGCTAAGCACAGGCCAACAAGAAAAGCCAACCTCTGACCCGAGTAACCTGATAACAATAACAACAACGGGAGCTCTGGGACCATATAAACACAAATGTTTTAGTGAAATCATCACACAACTCTAAACTAAAATATGCTTGAAGAGCTGAGCTTTCATTAGTCTTTTCTAGTCAGACTTTAGGTCCCTCAAATCTGGGATTGCTTTTCACTTGCTGCCTGTCCATCTCCAGAAAACAGAGGTGTTGTGGATGCAGCAGTGTAAATCACTCCTGTTCCCTGCTTAGGCAGACACGAATTCCCATTCGGCCTTTCCAAAATAACACCCCAAACACATCAGAACGGGTCACACTTTCAGTAAAACCTCGTCACACGACTTTGGTCGGAGGAGTGCCTTGCTGCAGAGCCTGTAGCCGTGCCGAGGGCTGTGGGCTGAGAGCCCCGGGGCTGGGTCCCCTAAGGGTTCAGGGAACGCACCTCTCCGTGCCAGGCTTTGCGGCGGCCGCGAGAGAGAGCCAAGGGAGGAAGGGAGGAAAATCCCATCCGTTCCCCTTGGCTCCCGCGGTGGCCGTGCCCGGGATGCCTCGGGATTCGCGGGATGCTCCAGGGTGCCCGGGATGCCCCGGGATGCGCAGTGTGCCCGGGCTGCGCGGTGTGCCCGGGAGGATGCCCCGGGATGCGCAGTGTGCCCGGGCTGCGCGGTGTGCCCGGGAGGATGCCCCGGGATGCCCCGGGATGCGCGGTGCCGCCGCCGGGCTGTGCGCAGGCGGTCCCCCAGCAGAGGGGGGTGTAAGCTCGGCTTTGGCCGCGGCCGCAGCCCCCGCAGGGCGCTCGCAGGCCCGAACCGACTTAAAAACAAAACAAAACAAACCCCTCAAAACAAACAAACAAAAAACCAAGCCCACAACCCCACCGAAAAAAAACACCCCAACCCCCCAAAAAAATCCCCCCGCCAAACCCCCACCAAACCACCAAAACCAACCAACCAAAAAAAAATCCCAACCCACAAAAAACCCCCGAAAAACACACACACACACAGAGAAAAAAAACCCCAACCCCCCCCCCCCCCCAAAAAAAACAAACCTCAAAAAAACGCCCCACACAAAGCAAAAGAAAAAAAACAAACCCGAAAGCAAAACGAAACAGGCAAGCGCGTTCATCGGTGTCAATTAGAACAAGTGACTGTAAAAAACCAAGTGAGGTGCTTTGAGCAGCAGGAGGGACATGCGAGTCCCTGTATTTTGGTGCCCGTAGCTGGTCCATGCTCCACAAAATCTGAGAGAAGAAATCCCCACCTTGATGCTCAGCCTAGAGACAAGGCGAGAGATACTGGGATATCGCTGAAAAGACAAGCATTTAAAGGGGCAGAGACTGAAACCTCCTCTTCTTCGTGTTCACTTGAGGTGAGTTGATACTCTGACCCCAGGACCCTTATCTGTGTCCTGGACTCACCAAGACCTTTTGAACTTGCCATACTCATGGCACTGGTTCCTGCTAATCTCAGCAGGGCAAATAAGGGAACACCCCTCAGCCAAAAAGTTCAGCCACTTGATCAGAAAAGCTCCTTTACTGAACACATTTACTGAAAGGCTTTTTGTAACTACACATTTGAAGGATTGCTGTAAGAGTGGAGAACCAGTGATCAAGGCAGAACCCAACTTCTCAGACTGTTCTCTCTGTATCATTGTCTACATTTGGGGCTTCACTCAGCACCTTGGTGGAGCATTCATGGGGGTTGGAGGCAATTTTGGAGGAAGTCTCAGACTGGTGAGAAGTTACTGTGGTGCTAGAAGCACATTTCTGCTCCATAGGCAAGGCATCCTGTGTTCACCAAAACCAAATCATCCATGCCAGATTTGGTTCCTCCATGGTCTGACGTTGATGTGGGGCCCTGAGCTTACTGGTCTTTGCCAACAGACAAGCAAGAAGGAAATTAGGCACACAGCCTTCAACTTTTACATGCTTGCAGCCAGCTTGGCTCAGCCATTCACTGCTCCTTGGGGAGCTCTGTCTGAAGTTATGTAGATAAGGCTGCTAAATGACTGCCTCTGGCACTAAATTCTCCATTCTGACCCATGGCCTAAAGCCTCATTAATATCTGGGACTCCTTCCAGATGCATCCTGCAAGCATCAAACGCCCCGGCCTGGCCCCGATCTACCAGCGGGTCCTGGTGAAATTAGCATGGCTTCAGGGCAGCCCAAGCTTTGTAGGGTTGTTCAGACTTGTGAAACATCTATAGAGCATTTGAAAGAACCTTTAATCCATGTCAAAGTGCCATCCTTCACAATGGCTTAAAATAGAAGGAAAACTTCAAAGAATAAAATAGAAACAAGAAATTAACCTTCCCCCTTGTGTTTGAAAAACTGTTTGGGAAGTGGATGGCATTCAATATGCAATGAGCATCCACATCCTTCAGAGAGCTTTGGAAATCTCAAGCATTAATTTGATCTTTTCCCCCACACTTGGATCAATGCAAAGAGTTTTTAGAAGTATGTTTTCAGATCCTTGTTCACTGTTAATCTTCTCTCTGTAACCAGCATCTTCCTCCTAGAGTCTGTCAGTCACTGCCACAGAGATTCAGCAGGGCTGTCTTGTATTCGCCGCTGGTATCCTCCTGGCAGGAGAAAATATTAAAAAATAGGTGAGTATGGAAGTTCCTCTGCATGCTTCAAGTGCTGACGTTGTCAGTCTGTGGAATATGCCCACACAGGAAAACGACTTTGGAAAGAGCAAGCCAGACTTCAGCGGAGTTGCTGCCAGCTGACACACCATCAAAGCGAATGGAGAAATGAGGTTTGTAGCTACCACCTGAAATAACATTCATCAGGTCCAATTTTTTTCCTTTGGAATGCAGGTGAGAAATTGATCAAGCTTCTGTTCTGCAGAGCAGCACAAAGTCAGCACAAATGACAGCAAGCAAACCTGTTGTGTTCAGATTTTTTGTCTCTCACCTCATCCCTACAGGAAGGGAAAAGGCCCTATTGCCCTGACACATGGCATTTCTAAAAAAGCCACAAATGTGATCATTTTGGTCTAGAAGCACTACACAAATTATTCACTAGGTTAAAAAAAATTCCTCCCTTTGAATGTTCTGTGGTGACAGGTGTAAGCTAGTTCCACTTCTGAGAAGGAATGAATATTCTGTACAGACCCTTGAAGACTAATCATTAATCAACATGACAGACACTGACAGTGTCTATTATAAGGAAGGCCCTTCATTACAGACCCAGACTTCCCATGGGAGCTGCTAAGGACAGGGCTTCTGTGCCATTTGCACAGGGGCAAAGAAAGGTCCCAAAGTCCTTAGGACAAATGGTAAAAAACAGCATTTCAGCACTAACAGGGGAGGTACATTCACTTGAAGCTGAGACTCAAATGCAACAATAATCCTTGACAAGGTTCAATTTCTGAACCTGTCTCGTCACAGTGTAGACCAGGCTCTCACCTGGGATAAGGCAGAAAAAAAACCCTCAAACAACAGGAAAAGGAACAAAATACCCCGGCACCATCTTGACATATATGGTTGGCACTGGCTTAGAGTAGTTAAGGATGGCAGAGAGAGAGAGGACAAAATGGCACAGCAGTGCAGGACAGGTATAACAGCAATGATTCATTAAATTTAGATTCATCTAGGACATCATGCAGTGCACGGATACAGAGACTGGTTCCATGAAAATCCTAGTGCAGTGTCTTCTTGGGTTTGCTTTGTCCAAGTCACAGAGATCAGACAGTCACAGAGATCACAGAGATCAGATCTGACTCACCTTTCAGACACATCTGTCTCTCAAGGACATGACTCTTAACCGGCCTTGTGAAGGAGAGCCATGATCATAGCAGAAATTACATTGTTGCTGCAAACAACTGTGGAAGCATCCCACAGTGCTGGAAAGATTAGGAATACATGCACTGGCTGAGAACCATCATATCAAAATTCTGCTTACCGAGATCATAGTGGAGAGAGGCTTTCCTGCAATACGCTTGAATTCAGGCTTTATAAGATTTAGGTCAACTTCACTTCGAGAAACAAGCACCCTGATCAGAGTCCCATCATCGGTGCCAGCCCCCTGGAATAACAGATATATCTGATATATCACACGTCTGTGATGTTACTAGGTGTTCAAGGCATAGGTTGTGCAAACTAGTCCAGGGCAGGAGGAGTCAGCTTTCAAAGACCACTTGGCACCTGTTCTGTGGAACATCTGCATCTCTTTCCGGAGGTCTCACCCTCACACCCCTCCCAGGGGCCTCTGCCAACACCACAAGCCCACCATGGAGGTGTGCACAAGTTTTGCACATGTCAGATGCAAAAGCAAACACGCTACAGAGGTGGGAGTTGGCACTGAATACAAACTGTCCTTCTGCAGCATCACCCAGGCAGTGTTTGGCTTCAACCAATATTGTTTATTCACTCACAGGAAAAATAGGATCACATGGATAACAAGACAGTTATCTCAGCTTTCCAAAAGGTTCGGAGAGCTGACATCTTGTACACACCAGTTAAGCATTACAGGGGCACAATCTGCAAATACCTTATGTGTCCCCATTTGAAACTCCCATTTTATACTGTCATTGAGAGAATTGCTTCCTAAAAATAAAATACTGTGTTCCAACCTATAAACATGGAAGGAAGCCTCCACCATAAACAACCTCCTAGAAAAGCCTCTTCCAGAAGTTTTGTCTATGTTCCAGAAAGTGGAGTGGGACTCCTTGCAGACTCTTAAGCCAGAAAAGCCAGACTCCCTTGCTATCTTGAGCTTAAAGGGTACTTTTCTTCTCAAGGTGTTTGAAAGGATTCTGCTATTACTTGCAACAATTGCACTGAACCTGCTGAATTTCACCAAAACCTTGACTCTTCTAGCTTAAACTGGTGGAAGCCAGGTTACAAGTTCAAAACCAGTGTGTCACAATGAAGAGTCTTACCTTTAAAGCATTGTACAGCCTCTCTGCAAAGTAGCAACGGATATTCCTGGTGCATTTCACTAGGCATACAAAAAAGCTGAGTAAGAATCAATGGTACTTCCAGCCCAGGGCAGGAGGTGGCTGAGATCCTATATGCTTCCCACTAATTCAGTGTGCTCCTGGAATATGAGTTTATTTTACCCAAGAGATACCTCTTACTTCCTAACATATACCTTTATAAAGTAGATCCATCTAATATAAGCCAACTACTGCAGAAGAAAAGGCAGCAGACTCTGAAAAAGCAAAGGGAAAGGTCATCACTTACCAATAGCCAACATGGCATCCTCCAGTGAACCACGAGTTTCACTCTTGATAGAATCTTCTATGCTCTTACCAGCCAGTTTCTGGTATTCTTCAAACACTGTTTGAAACACAAAGAACTTACATTTTTTTACCAAGTTACCCTCGAGGCATTTTGTGCCCAATATTTACGGGCATTACTTGTGTGGCAATATGAACACACAGGTCCTGCAAAAGCCATGGCCACATTTGCACCAGCTTCAGGAGGCTTAGTCAACATCAGAAATCAGCTATAAATATGTATGTTAACTTTTACAAAAAGCCAAACCATTCATGGTTCTAAATTCCCTGACTTCAGGCAATTTCAGTCACCTCAAGTTTATTTGGAAATCTGACCCTTCATCATCTGTCTTTAACCACAGAAATAAAGCAGACAACAAAGTTAGACACACCTTTGGTCTTGTGGTTGTTGATGTCATTAGCTTCAGGGGCTAAAATAAAATCAACTTAAATCTAGGATTATGCAGATCACAGCCCATGGACTTCAAAATGATGACAACACCATTTGGGGGAACTTATTATTTCAACCACAATTTAAAATAAAAACAACTGAGAAAAGATGAGCAAAACACAGGTGCAGATTCCAAAATATTTGAGTTCCCACAGTAATAAAAGCAACAGTGTCATTGCTTGCCTTATGCACTTTGGATACTCCAAGGCTCAGGAAGACAGATATCTATTTTTATTCCTAGCTTTCTTGGACTAACAAGGAAGGAAAACTGCTGTGTAATGTAATAGACATCTTAAGAAATTTTGCTCAGCATCCAAGATCATCAACACTCAAGACACTTTGGGGAAATGGAATACAAGATAGACAGATGGATACAAACTTCTCAACTCAAACCTACTCTTTCTATTAAAAAAAAATGAAAAAAGCTGCAATAATTACACTCAGATTTTAAAGACAAATAGCTACAGGTGGCTCTAGCACAGAAGAAATTGCTCGGTGCCACAGTAAGTTCCAAAGACTGGTTGCATTATCACAACAAGATGAAATTCAATTCCTAAAGACTAACACAGACAAATATTATAGAGACCATCTATTTTTGTTTGTTTGTCTCGCTTATTTTCAAGTGACCTTGGGAGATGGAATTTGAAACACAAGGGGGAGCTGGCTTCCAGGACATAGCAACAGCCTCAGAATACCTCAGCTTGGGAAAAGCTCAGGAATACCTAATTTATCTTGGCTAAATTTATCACTTTAGGTCCACCTGATTCACACAGTACTTGATATGCTTAAACTCAGCCAACATAAAATCTGTGATGCCTCAAAAGCCTTGAGATGACAAGGTTTGGTCTCTGCTGCACGGAGCTGATGTCTCAGCCCAGCTGGGCTTGTGTCCTCCCTCCCAGCAGCCTCTGATGCCCTCAAAAGAACCTGGGGCAGAAATGCAGGCTGCACGCTGTGATTCTCCAGCACTGAATAATCAGCTATTTTTCAGTGATTTTTTCCCCCAGAGGAATCCATATCCAAGAGGATGTGTCTGTTCCCCACATGCTCCTACTTAATGAGGATAGTACTCACTCACTCACTCCTTGGATTTATAAAAACATCTATCCAGTTATCACCACTCTATAGGGACTCCTGGATAAGCCACTCGATTTTCAGCAGAACTAAATCTTCATAATCTTTCACAAAATCTGCTAGCAGCTTTTGGTTGCTGGGTGAGCAGGAATTAGAAAACAGGCTCAAGTACTTATTTCTGACCACTCATGTTTCTCATCTCTGGCCCTGCCTCTTCTTTTTGGCTAGGGTGATTTCTGATTTTGGAGGCTTGGGAGTATAGTGATGGCAGTGTGGGCTCTACTCCATACCTTTCATTAAGTGTGTGGCACTCCTTTTGCACAAGATGGTGATGAACTGTATCTCATCAGTGCCCCGGATCTTCTCTCCAGCAGCATAGAGAGCCTGTAATTTAACACACAGTTATTAGCAAGCTGTTCTCTGTGTGGCAAAGGAACAAAGTTTGGCTGAAGGCATGGCTGGGGTAAAGGGGTTTGGAGTAACTGAAACCACCATGTGAACCAGAGTCTCCTAGAATGGCTGCTTATGAAAACCTTTCCTTCTTCTAGACAAACTGGAACATCCACTGTCTTCATCCTGTCTTACTCCTGCTGCAGCAGCTGGAACAGCCAGCAATGCACTTGAGGTTTTCTCCTTTTTTTCTCTTCTTCCACTCCACCATACCCATAAACTTTCACATATCAAAAGCAGTTGAGCCAAAGCCTCATCACTCCTCTTTGGAATGGCATAGCTCAGCCATGCAGGCAAAATTGAAAAACCTCCAAGTTACTTAAAGATAACTCCACCCCAAATTATTGTGACTCCAACCCTCTGCTGACACTGAAGCGCTCTGAAGTTCAAGAAGGTGGGGGGATGCAGGCATCTCAGTGATCACAGATATTTGAGAGTACCTCTGCATCCTGATGAGCCAGGTCTGTGTCCACATAGAGGGTAGCATTGTCCCTCTCACCCTGTGAGCAGAAAAAGAAAGACAAACAATTTTGTCTCATGAAGATTCTTCCATAAATAAGGATGAGAGCATTCATTCTGAGCAAAGATAAATTATCCTCTCAGTTATCTATTTCTGCAGAGTACTCAAGCAGTAACATTTCAGACAGCACAAGTGCTAACTCCTTCACTGAAAAGTGCTGAAATCAGTCATATGAAGCAGAATGAAAAATTGCTCAGTTATTCTGCTACCAGGCAGGAAAATTCCAGTAATGTGGTAGGGTTAATGCACTCAGCATTGAGGGCACAGACCCTTGAAATCCTAGAGGATTTGAATCCTAATGGAGGGGCACTGTTTTCAAGACCCATGTAGAGTACAATGGCTTTACACTTATGTGAAAGTGCGGTGTCTCTCTGCAGCAGAGCAGGTTGTAGGTTGCCAGCTCTCTTAGTGCTACTCAGGGAGGGACATTTCCCTGCTTCAATCACACTGAAGCTGAAACAGATCCAGTCCAAGTGACATGGTTGTCTCTGCAGCTTATCTGGTGATCATGACTGTACTGGCTCTCCTATTGCATGTCTTCTCCAAAATAGAAGGGAGAAATATGAAGACCTTTAGACCCTCCTTTCTCTTTTCTAGCATTACCTGAAGAAGGCAAACCAGAATCTGTTCTAAGTAGCCACTTGTTTCCGATTTTATGTCTTGCTCCAGATCAGAACCGTATTCTACCCAAGGGAAAGAGAAGGACAAGGGAAGGATTTGTTATTTATTTAGGTGATACAGTCAAAATATTACCAGTAACCCAAGCACACGCAATATCCTCACACTGGGCAAGAGGGTCATTAAGGAAAAAAAACAGGGCTGAGAGCAGCTCACACCCTCTGTGATACCCAGGTTAGTATTTGCATCCTTCTGATGTCCAAGTAATAAACACAGAGATAATTGCAGAGGAATAGCTGAAGGGATGAACAAGATAAAATATTTGATGGGAATATTTGATAAGCTCCCATCTATTTAATGGGGAGAAAGCCAAGCTCACAGCTGTAGTTTTGTTTATGTTCTGACAATATTCTGTAGCCAAACTGAACCAAATTTGTGATTTGCTGACCCTTTGCTGCAGCTAGATGAAGACCTAGGAAAGGATTTTCAAATTCTCTCAGCATAGCCACGTTCTGTTTGCCAGCTGAAAGCGGAGTTATATTGCTTTTAGAGTTAAATGCCTTTATAAAAGCCATTTTTTTGCTGACAGTTCTAGCTGGTAACATCGTTCCTGCCGTGCTCTGACCGCAGAAACCTGAGCCCCAGGCACTTACCTTCTTTGTACGCCTTGATTATCTCCTTGATCTGCGCTTTTGTCCGAGATGCCAGGATCTCTATGATAACACTTTCCCTCGTTCCCACACCCTGTAATAGAAAACGAAGTGGAGAAATAAAGGTGGAGAAAGGCATCTGTGATTTACTGCTGGAGAAGTATGGTGAAGGGAGGAGTTGGATGGCAGCAAAGTGACAGGCTCTGTGCTGAGCTGTAAGAAACCATCGTGATGAAAGCTGGAAACACAAAGTACATCTGGGTTGAACACGGTTTTTTTTTACCGAGGTGCCCAAATGTAAAGGATTATTTTATGTAACCCAAAGTTTCTGCCATGCTTTTCTGGGGTGAGATCTTTGACAATAGCTAGCATTACAGGAATGCAAGGAGACCAGTGCTTGGCTGGTCAGTCCATCTTTGTACCATTTTAACAGACCACTCTGCATCTAAAACTTGTAAAGATACATTACCAATAGGTAGGATCCCAGCCTGGCCCTTGCACCACCACTTCTTGATTCCTTAAAGGTTTCATGGCTCAGCTGGGGCATCAGGGCAGCAGGTTTGGGTGTGAATTTAGTTTTGCTGTTGCCTTCCCAGACTCTATGAGTCACGTATGTAGAGCAACTTTCTTATAGCCATAAATATTTCAGCAGCATTTCCCCCAGAATATTAATAGTACAATTAAGTGTTTCTCAAAGGCTACTGCTAATAACAAACTTAACCATGCAGCAGTCGAGTTATTAACACTTGCACAACTGCAGGAAATTAGGACTGTATTTGTGCTACTGTTTAAATATCAGTATGCAATTTGCTTACCTTCATGGCATCATACAGCTCCTTGGCATCATACTTGAATGGGGAGTACATGAGAGCTACAATGAGCTTCTCAAAGTTGCCACTCAGTTCAGACTTCAGGTTTTCAATCAGATCCTGTTAAATGTGCATTATCACATGGTTACATAAACAGCCTCACAGGATTATTTTCTGCACATGCTGCTTTCATACCCATGGCCCAAGTAATGAAGCTGTATGACAGTATTGTTGATATTTCATTTAAAAAGGCCCTGGGACTGAAAAAGGCACCTAACTCCAAAATGGGATTTGTCTAGGTGCTTACACATTCCCTGTTTTCTTGATATTCAGGCTTTCTCAATAATTAAACCCTCTGCAAATCTTCCTCCACCCTGTTTAACTCAGTGAGCAGGACCAGGTAACTGAAGGCCTTGCATTGAGCAAGGGTGTATCTTCAGAGAGAGCTGATTCCCAAACCCGCATATAAACTTGCATCCTGGACATTTGCAGAATCAGGAATGCAGTCTGCTTGAAAATACACTGCCAGCTTCCCTTTCATTATAATACAGGTTTTCCCTAGAGTATGAGTTTTAGTGGGATGTTAAGTGCGCTATTTATTCTTTGTTCCATACCCACCACCCCCATATTTGCTTCCCTTTCTTAGGCTTTTGCATGGCAGTCCCCTTTCCAGCAAGGGTCATTGGTGACTCCACAATAGGGCTGAGGGTATAGTCTGCTGGTGAAAAAAAATTTCCCAATAAAAGTAAGATTTTATCAAAGAAACAAGAAGAGACAAAAGAAAACACAGTTGTCGATAACCATGGAATTTCCAAGCAAGTGTAATTAAATTGAACTTTTTTGACATTTAAAAAGGCCTAAAACAAACCAATATTTTTACTCAACTTGTCACTTAGATGGGTATCAATTTTTGTTGCAGCTTCAAATCAATAAGAAGCTTCACTTCAAGTTAAAACTGACTTTTTAGAAGTATTTCTGGTCAAAATGAATTTAAAAAAATTAAATTGTTAGGAGAAACCTCTTTTTTTCTGGTCAAAAATTAATTTTACACATTCATCACAGGCCTTACAAATAGATATTAGTTTAATTATTTGCAGAAGGCCTGCATATAGTTTGCATCATGCTACAGAATGAACTGTACCCCCATTTACTACATCCTGCATGCAGTAAACCAGTGATTGAATATGGCTTTGTTTTGGAAGCACCTTTCCAAACTGTGCTTTGAAGGATTTGGCAATCTCTTGACGCTGCAGATTGCTCCTCTTGGTTAGGACATCAATTATAGCTTGTTCATCAGTCCCTGTGGAAAGCAACAATAAATCGTAAATACAGTGCACAGAATAAGCTGACACTCGGCCAAAATCCCAATCTGAATATTCAGACAACCTTGTCTGGTTCATTGCCTTTGTGTAGAAGTTTAAGTACATACTGAGGTAACTTTAATATTAGTTTTTCAGAGATAAAAAAAAAAAACGTTGATATGTCTAATTTTCTAAGGAATGGCTTTCAACTTAGCAATTGTAAGAAGAATATAGAATTTACATATGTGGTTGGAGTCAACTCACCAAGCCCTTTCATGGCCTTGTACAGGATCTGAGCATCAGGTGCAGCATTAAAATTTAAAGTACCTGCCACGGACCTGCCCTCTGCTTCACTCTGAAAGAAGAAATAAAATACCTGACTTTCCACCACTGCTTTTCATCAGCTGAAGAAAAAGTATTTGAAAAGTACATTCATGCTATTTATTGCTATTAACACACAGTGAAGTCACAGAAAATAGGAGAGACTGGCCTCGAGTTTCTCAGCAGAGCAGAAAGAGAACACAAGTTTCTGTCCAAAGAGAACACAAGTTTCCTGCTCCCACCTGCCTGTACCAGCCTTTGCTGCTGGCAGAAACATGAAGTGCAAAGCACGGCTGCCAGTGCTGCAAGCGTTGTGAGGTGCAGGCAGTCTGGCAGAAAAGGTCACAGACTGTAATAGACTGGACTTTCCTATTCACCCCTTAATTACAGTCCCTCACAGCACGGATGCTATTGTATCATACTGCATTTCTCAGTGGGTTCGTGCAGGGGAGTTTTTAGATAGCTTTTTGGATTCCTGCAATAGTCTTGTTCTCACAGACCATTTTTTTCAGTGGCTGCTGCTGCACTTCTGCACAGCTGGTCTCAAGAAGGGAGCATCTCCACTGGAAGGATTTGGGCCAAAACACTACTTTGAAGGAAGAAATCCATCTAGAGAAGTGCAGCTTTAATGTTCCTCTCTGTGCCAAAAATCATATACAACTACACAAGAATCCTCCTAACAAACCCCTGAGGTGCTGACAGTACCAGTCCCAGGGCATAGAAGGCACACTGAGACTTATTTTAGTCACCAGAAGGTAGTAGGGCCATCAACCAGAACCCAGGCATAATTTAACAAAGCTGGTAGTCAAGGAATTGGCTTGAATATATTGTCACATCTATCACAAGCTGGTCCTATCAATGGAGGGAGTATGTGGGTGGGTAGGCATGAAGAGTCATCAACACTTTATTACAATAATAGACAGAATTTTCTCCTTCCTAGAAGCAAGGATATTTAAGTTGGAAACTACAATATTCTCATAAATTTACCTTTAGAGGCAGGGTTAATTTTAAACTAATGGTATCAGTATGACCTGATAAATATTTTAATGGGGATGTCTTCACAGTGAGATAAACACCAGAGATTAGAGATCTGAAGGAAGCATTCGGGTTGTCCCACCTGACTTGCATAACAGGGACCACCAAGTGTCACCCATCAGCCTCCTGCTGCGATGCAAATCCCTTCTGCTTTAACTTCAGATGTGAAAGAGAACCAGTGGATACAGGCGGCCCCTCTGTATGCTGGCCCCTTTGCCCGCCCCGCTCCGGAGCGGTGACAACTGGCCAAGAGCCACTGAGGAGTTTTGAGAGAGGCAGCACGCTCAGCAATCAGCAAGACTTGGAAAAGTTTGCTTTGCAGCCAGCACAGAGACGCTCTTGCACCACCACAGCTTGCTCCTAGCACGAAGAGCAGCTGAGAAGCAAATGCTATCAACAGGAAACTTCACAAGAGATGGAGCTTTGACTCCAAATGGTCATTGAGCAGTAAGTTTAAGGCTGAGGTGAAGCTGTCACTGCAGGAAAAAGCAGTGACCGAGCAGGTGGCATTGCTACCTCTAACAGTTTGTCACTGGCTTGGAAGAATTAGGTTGAGCTGGCAGGACCACATCAAGTGCTCCTTTTCTACCCCTCTGCCAAGATGGCCAGCACCACCATGACTTCTCTGGGAAGCAGGTTAGACTCTCCATCTGAGTTTGCTCTGAAAAGGATGGTCAATCCTCTCCAGCTGCATGCAAGGGCCCTGTGAAGAAACCCCCAAACACTCTGGACCCATTCCTGGTGACTCAGTGAAAAAGCGAGTACAAAGCTGGGCTTTCATTTGGAGGCAGTGGAAACAAATGAAACAATGATCTTTTTCTGGTACTAATTCCGGTAAACAGTTACTGCCCTTCCTGGCTCAAGTAGCACATTTGTGACTCACTCATGCACCTCATTCTCTGTGCACATCCTTGTTGCAGCACAAATACAATTGCACCAGTTTTTCAGAGAATCCCTGTTCACTTTGGTCTTGTTTCCCGGCTGAATTGATCCTACAACTCCCTAACCAAAAATACTCGAGGGGTTTGTGGTCATGTAAATACAAATAATTGGCATGAAAGCAGTAGAAGTAGTGTACCTTACAGCTGATGCTGTGAAAATTTTACCAATAAATGAAGGGAAGAAGGAATTAAAGTTTTACCAGCAAAATATTTTCAAACCTAAACAGTAGGCTTTTTTTTAAAAGCTGGAAATTTGGGGAGAGGTTAGGTTACTGCTTCGGGTTTTTTCAGTCAATATTTTCTGAGAAAGTTTCACATTTTTTCATTCTTTTTGCTTTTGTACTGTACTTTTTATGAATGGTTTAGAAACCCAAAATTTTTACCCATCCTTCTTTGGACCTCTCATTTTCTTTTCCTGCCTGCACTCTCTACAACACCAACTAGTGTGAGATCACCGGACTTCAAGGGCTTTTCTCCTTCTTTTCTCATTCTAAGTTGACAAATTATTCCCAGCTTGAGGGCAGCAGGGAATAGATCATCCAAAAGGAAAAGAATTAATTGAGAGCTACCCAAGCTCAGGAAAAAAATATCTATTTTACTATGCCAAACTTCCAAATGAAATAGGGAAGCAGAGAAAACACAGAAGGAAGATTACAATTCTAATTTTTCTGGAGAAAAAAAAAAAAAAAAAAAAGTATTTTGAGACCTGGAAGTAAACCTGGCCTCCCACAGAGGCTGAGGGGGCAGCTGCCATGGCTGGCACCAGATCACCAGATCTACCTGCTGCCTGGTCTGAGCCAGACCCCAGGTGCTGCCTCAGCACACCCCATGAGCTTCTCCCCATCCTGCCACATTCCTCTCAAAGCCACAAGCATTTACAAGAGAACATACACAGCATTTCTGGCTCCTGGCAAAGAGACAGGCTGTTCAAGACATATTATTGTTGCAATATTAAAACCCCACCAAAGATAGACATTGTGGCTTGACCATATCTTTCTGTGTGACCACAGCCTGCCAGCACAACAGGGGATCAAAAATGGGGACAGGCTAGTGCCCTGAACTCATTGCCCCAGGGCAAGGGAGCAGACAAGGAGCCCACAGCTTGCAGATTTCAGCTGTGTAACTTTGCTGTTGCATGGTACCATCTCCCCATGAACACAGGGGTATCAACACCCCCTGCACCTCTCCTAACTGAGGATCCAGGGTCTGCTGCTCTTGCTGTAGCCAGCCATCATATCAACACCCTCCTTCATCAATGCTTTTGAAGTGCTGACTGCTATTTTACAACCAGAAAAACAGTAGAAAGGTCTTCCTGATTTTTAAAGGAAACTATTCATTCCCACACAGTGCCTGATGCAACTTTGAAGTTACCTTATTATAGTGCCAAAACCCCTCAGAGTGTCAGAATATCCTCTACTTACCCAGGCCTTCCACCATGCCATTGTGGTCTCAGAGTTGATACCTGGGTCTGTTGGGGAAGAAAACCACACAATTCACACCTCACAGCTTGGGAATAGCAGATTTGAAGGGAGGCATGGGGAGGAGAGGAAGAAATGAAAGTTCTTTTCAATAAACTTACCACAGGAAAAATGGAATAACTGTACTCCTCTGGAGGCTTGTTCCCTCTGGAAGCTACAGAATGTAACTGGCCTCTCGTGCACACGCAGGTATAAAGCATCCTTATCTACAAATTCCACGGGGCAACACCCTCAGACATGGCTCAACCTGTTTTTCACATATGATCTCACAGGGAGAGCTCAAGTTGCTTAATAAATGAGGCTTCCCTTGTGAGGAGGCCTAAATTCAACCTTGTTGACTCATTGTAATTTTTCCACTGCTTCTCCCAATACCCGCCCTTCCCTGCTAACATTTTGGCCCCTGGCACAGATACAACATGCAAATTACAACCAGGTAATTTCTCAGCATAAAAGAGACTAGATGAATTCAGCTACAACGGAATAAGCCACTCATTATTGCCAACTCTTTCTATATCTACTAATCTGGAACACTGCCAAACAGGACTCTAGAAACATAACATACTTTCCTCTACTTCCCTTCAAAAATTTACTAAAAAAAACCCCCAAAGCCAAACAACCCAAAAATTTCCAAACCAAACAAACCCCAAACACAGCCAAGCTCCACATCATCCATGTCCTATGCCCTGCAGTGTAGCTCCATAAAGCATCAGATCGTACAGAGACTTAGGAGGTCCTCCCATCCCATACACAGACTTCCACAGCATGAATCACAAATGATCTCTAGGGTAACACAGGACCAACACATTTAAAGCTGGCAAGTTTGAGTAATGACAACCCCAGCAGAATGTCATAGGGCTTGTAGTAGTTGCCATGCCATATTAAGGTTTAGGCGCTGTGTGCAAAACTTCTCTTTTTTCAAAAGAAAGAGAACTGAGTTGAACAACTCCTCATACTTTAATTTGGTGAAATGTTTCTGTGAAATCATCTGAAATACCTTATGGTTGTAGCAATATTTTCCTGTCTAAACTTTTGTGAGAATTTACCCATGCCAGCATTTATTTATTTATTTGCCATGGAAAGCTGTCCTGATGGAAACATTCCCACCAGCTATATCTTAACATTTATTTAAAGCTGTATAGGAACTTTGTGCCCTCCACATTTACAGGCTCACATGGGATGCTGGGCAAACATCAAACTGTGGGCCTCTCTTATTTCCTTCCCACACACTGCTATTTCACTTAACTCAGCAAGGCCCCTGATGGCCTGGGGAGTTGCCCTGGCTATTCCCAAGAGAATGAGCCAGGCCAGCTGCCCCTGCCTCCGACACATCCATCATGTAGCGAGGGCAAGTTGGGAAGGAGGAGCTGGCATTGCCCTGGGTATAACAAACATGCTGCTGGGTCTGCACTGGCTTTGCTCCCAGTCACGTGTGAGAGGCAGGCTGATCAACAGCACACAGCAAGGAGAGCTCATGAGTGATGCTGCAGTCCTCCTTCTCTGGGGGTGGCAAAGGCAAGGTGCCTTTGCAAGCAGGGTGCATCTGCCTTGGCTGGATCCCAGTATTTGCTGCCTACATACACATTTCCCTCAGCTGGGATAGAATTGGTCAGCTTGCCATCGAGATAAGCTTTCTTGAGGACTCCAAGGACAAGGAAGCCCTTCTAGGCAGAAAAAGCACAGAGTTACAGCAAACAGCCGTAGGTCACAGAGGGCAGCAGAGACCAAACCAGAGAGCAAATGGGAAAAAGTCCAAAGGGTCATTCCTGCCATCATTAGTAAGGCTGTTAAAGCACAAACCAGGGGATTTTAATGCATAGAAACATTGGCCAGGTTTTAATCACTAGGTCTGGAGAAGCTGAAATGTGCTGTAGGAGTCAGAGCAAGGCTGCACAGGCTTTATATAGACCAGAGCAGTTGGCACTTGCAGGCTAGTGGAGAAGAAGGCAGCCCAGTACCCCTTTTGCTTGTGCAAATATAGTCACCCTGAGCAGCTGTAAACATGAACAGGTTTGTCTTCATTGCACTTCTTGTTCCTCCCTTAGCACTTGTGCTGTGTGAGCGAGCTTATCTGTGGTTCATGGACTTTACTACTGTGTACAAGAGACAGACACAGCTGTTACAGCACCAGTAAGCAATGCAAGGCACAACCTCACACATACTTCAACAATTACCCTCAGGAGTATGCAGCTCTTCAGAAAAGGGGCAGAACATGATGCATGGACTTTCCCAAGATCAACTTTCCCACCTTGACACTGCCCCCCAGCCCAGGGGCCCTGTAGTAGTCCCTGCATTTCAGAGACTACTCTGTTTTGGAAAGTGAACCCATATGCACAAAGCGGACTGTCTAGAAACTCTACTCAACATAATGTCAAAGTGGTTAGAATTAGTTTCAGACAGTGATTGTGTGTGCTTGTACTGTAGTGTATTGTGGTACCCTACAAAATATAGGGTACCACAGGAGGAATACCTGCAAGGTATTCAGGCCAAGAGCTGACTTTGGAATATGAAAGCCTGTGAAAACCAGGTTCTCAAATGCTCAGCAATTTCCTTTCATGGCTTTCACTTCCAATAAAATCTTTTCAAGGCTAACAAAAACAGCACAGTCCATTGGGAATTTCATCCCAGAGTATGCATTTGTTTGATTTTTCAGCCACGAGCTTGGAAATCAAGTGGAATCACTGAGGAAACAGCAGACCAAACACAGAGATATACTGTTGGGCAAAGCAATAGTACTATAACCATGTAACATAAGTACTTAAATTTGAAGAAGAGCATACTCTTTAGACCAAACAGGAGAGGGGTATTCTGCTACAAGGCTATGAAATGGATACCTTTCTCCAACCCAGTCTGTAAGCAGAACCAAGAACTGGAGCTCTGACAAGGACCCAGTTCAGCAAATGTCAGAATTGGGTTTTTTTTTTTTTTTATGTACAAAAGAAATCACCATATCACATAGTACTGTGCTTTCCAGATCTGAACATTACCCTTATACAAGTCTTTTAGCTTTACACCCATTACTATCAGCACCTGGCCCTTCCTTCCTGGGCCATACCCCAGCCCCCTGCCACACAGCAGCTGCCATGCCTGCAGACAGGCTCACGCCCTCACTGTGAAACCAGAGGAGTTTCATCCTGCAGGTTTTAAGCCATTGTGTAAATGAAATCAGAGACCAGGCACTACCTTCTGCTGCTCCATTTCCCTACCCCTTCCTTTTCTTCCTGTTTATCTCTCCTAATCACCTCACCTGAAATCAGATCTCTAAATGAAAGAGCTGTGTAAATTTGCCAGCAAGCCTATCCAAACAAAGTTATTGTCTGTTTATGAATGAGGTGTGAGCTGGGTGGGGAAAAGGGTCAGATGGGGAAGGCAGCAGTTTAGAGCAAGGAGAACATCTGTAATGCAGAAATCAAGTTGCTAAAGCCCTCCCCAAATCGTACTTCTTGACAGCTCACTACTCACCCTGCCCTTTCCTCGGTGCCTTTGAACCATGTTTCGCAGTGAAAATGACCCCCAAATAGGTTTATTTCCATCTGAAAATCATTATCACAATTTAGTTTTTGAAGTTGCACTGCAAGCAGCTATGAGCCAAACATAAGAGAAACTTCATAGTGCATGTTGTGGGGCATGTTCAATTACAGAAGGAATAAAAGGGTAAAAACTCAAGGCTCAATTCTCCTTGGCACTTCAGTGTCAGTGGTGCCTGCGCTGTGGGGTCTTTGCCCAGAGGTTTGCAGAGGTTAGTGAAGGGTGTGGGCTTCTCTTTTTCCAGAAGCTTTGCTGCCCAGGGACACTGCGGCAGGAGGGAGAGTCAGGGTGAGGCACCAACAATTGCCCTGCCTCTGCTCTAGCTCTGGCTCTGGCTCAGCATTTTTCTGCTCATTCCTTTCTTAGCTAGTGCTGGTGCCAAGGAATTCCTCCCCGTTGCTCTAACAACCATTCCCCACACAAAGCAGGCAATTGCTGTACTTGTTTAACCCCAAAGGCCAATAAAGAAAGTACCCTCTGAATCAAAATGGTCAGAGGCAGCTCACTTGGTTCTGATGGGGACATGACAGATGCCAGGAGCTCACATGCCAGCAGAAGGTGGTGGGCAGCATTCAGCAAGTCTTTGAATGCTCAGCTGTGAAGTATTTTGTGCATGTACCTTTCTGCCTCTGTGGGAATTGGTTATTGTGTGCTCCTTGATGGAAAAAGTACAAGAGTTTGTACAAAATTAAGCACAGTCCTGCTGTTTGAAATGACCCTGTGATAGAGGCAGATTCCCACAGAGCAACCTAAGAGAAAATTTAAAAAGAAAAATTTACTCATGGATCTATCTGAGTCTAGGTGTTTGCAGCAAGGCAGCAACATACTTTTTACTGCTTCCAGTCTCCCAGTTATTTATGTCAGAGCTGAGCAACATCCATGGCCTTTTGGTTGATTTTGGTTCCCTTCCCACTGCTGCAGAACTGCAGTGACACCACTCAAGTAAGCGTGCTTGTGCCAGCCACACAGGTAACACTGCAATGGGTATCCAGATCTCTCTGGGTGGATGTAGAAAAGACATCTGAAAGTCTTGCCAAAGGAAAATGAAAGCAGAGACATGAAGGATTTCTTCCCTGTCCTGGGGCCACGGCTGCTGAGGCCAGCCCTGGCAGAGAGGCATCATGCACTTTGATTGGCTGCAGACACACTGACAGGCTGGTTTTACACTTATTTCCTGCTGTTAACTTAGGGCTGCTCCTGAACTACCAAAAACAGTGGAATGCCAAACATGAGTCATGTGCTTGGCCAGGACCAGGAGCCTCTTCAGGTCTTGCCTCTGCCCCGAGGTTTGCTGCAAAGGTACCTGGAGAGGAAAGCTGGCAGCTGCTAAGTCTGAGAGCAGCCACCATAGCTCCAATTGCTTAAATTGCCTGGCCAGGATCACTGAGCTGTAGTGTTCCAACAACCAGAGCTGAGCTCTGTCCTTGCAGGAAGGGAAACTGAGGTACAAATGGAAGGCAGAAAAACAGCCATAACTTGATTGGCCTGCACTAGCCTCACAGGAGGGAAGGGAAAGGCCACCCCAAAAAAACACTGTGCAGAGTTTGTGAACCCCAAGGTGCTCCATCAACCCCTCAGAGCCCCTGTTGGCATGAGCAGGCTGCAGCTCAGATGCATGGAGAGCAGGCAACCACCACCTGTGCATGGCTCAAGAAAAGGAGAACAGTGTTCATGTGGGATGCAAAACCCTTCAGACAGAACTTCCATGAGACCATGGCAGAGACACTTCCTGAGATCACCTGGAAGTATCCTGCCTTCTATTTCTGGGGTGATGCTGGGTGCATCTGGCCTGGGTTAGAGGTAGACCTGCTCCTTTTCTCCTGTACATGGCCAAGAGGGAAATGAGCTATTTCATATTTTCATTTGTGAGTTACTTTAACAACACAAAAGATTAGTATTGGAAAAAATAGAGAGAGAGTTGGGAAATTCCAGAGCCTGTAGAGTTAGAGTTTCTCCCTGCCCATTTTTTTCCCTAGAGAAGAGTAAATGCTTCAAGCCACAAGTAGTTCCTGGCCATACCTGCTAGCTTGGGAAGAGACACACCCCACCAGGGTCTTTCTCACCGTCCTGGCAGATGGGCTGTCACTCCTGATGTTTCAGACACAGAGACAGGCTGTTTGCATTCCTGGAGCTGGAGTTTCCTGGTGAACTACAGCAGAGCCAAGTCTACAATTGTGATGGTGGTTTTCAAGGGTTTTACAACTACCTTCTGAAGGCACTGTCTGCTGAGGACATTGCAGCACTTCCCAGTTGGAAAAAACAGCCTCACTGATATGTTGAAATCCCTTTATCATGGGAACTGAATATCCCAACACACCTTACACAAAGTGCATCAGAAATCCAGAAAAGAAAAAAAAAAACACACCCCAAAGCTGAACTAGGGCCAACATTTACCCCCTAGGCACATACACTAATAACTAAGATATTCTTGATGCAAAAGAAGAGAGGCACAAAGCAGGAACAGCTGTGTTTTTGAAGAGAATAAGCTGCCACATATGCTTGCCATATTTTTCCTCTGGTTTTGATTAGCCAAATAAGTCTTTGATGATGAAGGGGAATCTTGGGGCTCCTGTTTCCACCTCAAAACATCCATGTACTGAAAAAACCAGAGACTAGAAAACATTTGAGGCCACTAAGTATTTTACTCTAACAGTGCATGAAGCATGACCAGTAAGGCAAGAGCTGCTGTATTTAGTAACCTGTGGCAAACACATGGGTGTTTATTCCGTGACTATGGCTTGAGAGCTGTGTTCCCGTGTTCACTGGGAAAACTCAATCCATATCCCTCTGCCATCAGAGGGAAAAGTGTATACTCTAAGTGTGAGGTATTCTGGACCTAGGGTGTTTCTGCAGGGCTCCTGTTGCTACCATGAAGAAGCAGACAGTCTGAGCTCCAGATTCATGGCCCAGAGGCTCAGCACGATGCAGGACATCAGCATGGATGAAGGGCAAGGCAGCTGCTCCATGGCAGGGTTAGGCTGGTGTGAGGAGACCTCACTTCAGTGAGTGACCTCTGTGGCTGAGAGAGAGATGGACTTATCTAAGGACATTCACTAAAGTATTGACCCATGCAATCATGCATTTCTGGAAGTTTAAGAGGAAACATTTCTCAATCTACATCACAGGCAAAACTTTTCAGCAGGAAAGTTTTCTCTTTGGGAACTTTTTCATGTCATGCATAATCTGCCAGTTTGAGCTGCAGACAGAAATCAGAGTGATACCTGGCCAGGAAACTCCAGTGCAGCCTCCTGTGCAGTAATAAGGAAGGTCCTCCAATGTGCAGGAAAAGAGGAAATTTGTTGTAGAAACAGATGAAACTTAAGGTGAGTCTTATCCCAAAGAGCAAAGCACATTCCCAGAGTAAAGACCAGACAACTTCCAGCATGGGCAACGTGCTCTGCCTGCGGTTTCTTAAGGAATGTGAGGAGAAGGGAAAACAGCATTTTTTCCGTTCCTGGCTCAGGTTGCTGAAGCCAAAAGAATTCTTGTTGTTGACTTCCATGCAGCCAGATAGGGTAGAGGCTGGTGTATGTGAACATATAAATGCCACTCTGGAGACTGTGAAGTACATTTGATGAAAGATTCTAAATCAGCACTAGAGGCTATTTATAGACAATTCGACAACCAAAGACCTGGATCTGCACATTCCCAGTCTCTGGGAAAGTTCAGGTCAAATCTGAATTTTGTTGTCTCAGGCATGTGTAAACCTAAGCAGCTACAGCTGCAGCCAATGTAGAGTTTTTGTTAATGCAGAATAAAAATGCCCAGAGCCTTGGCTGCAGGACCACTTTTGTTTATCTGATCTCTTCCAAGAGAGCCCGAGCCTGCTTTTTGAGTAAGAAGCAGATGGAAGAACAAAAAAGAGCGAAGGCCACAAAACCATACTGGGTGACTATTGTCTTGCCAGCTTGGGGCGCAGAGTGAGAGCAAGCCAGGCTTTTTGTCAGAGCCCCTGCCTCCATGAGGGAATAGCACAGCTCCAGGCTAAGGATTTCAATTCCCATTAGCAGCACAGCCAGTTGGAGCTGCCCAGAGGGAAGCGGGTGCCTGGCTCAGCATCACCAGCTCCCACCAGCTTTGCTGCAATGAGTTCATGTGGCCGCCAGGTGCCCACCGTTTTTTGCAGATGAGGCTCACATGTGCTCAGGGGATTATGTGTGTGCAAAGACCATCTTCCTCTCCCCTTGCACACAGGGCTGAGGCTGCCATGCTGGGCACACTGAGTGCAGAGCACAGCTCAGCAGCTTTGCAGCAGCCTTGATTACCCATAATTGCAGCCTACTTGGGTTGCAGATTTTTGTGGCCTACCCCTGTTGACCTTATGTCCACCAGCTCTGCGCCCCCAGTCCTCAATGGGGCTGGAAAAGATACAGAGGAAACATTAGAAGCAGGGAGGGACATAAAATCTGTAGTTCTGTCTGAAGCCTGGTGACTCCAGTGTTTTCAGAGGTGTAGGATTTCCCACAGAACTTCTCTTTGTTAAAGTCTTGAGCTCTGGCATTTTATCTTCCCTGAATTTTACTTTATGTCTGTGTGTTCTGTGACTCTTCTTTAAGATAGCAGCAATTAGTTCAGACTCTGGCCCATGTGTTAATAAATGTTTGAACCCTGACTCAGTTCAATTTACTCAGCATTTCTATCTGGTTTCAAAAAACAATGGCTTACCTTTGAATTAGACAAAGATCAAAATTCTCAGCCTAGAAACATGAAACTGAGGCACAGAACATACTCTTGTCTCTAATTAAATTAGTAGCAGGTCGAGGGCGGTAATTCTGACAGCCCAACTCCACATTGTTCTCCTGGCCATTAGGTGGCTGAGCTGATTAGAAAGAAGACACAGAGAAGCTTATCACCTCTTAAAATGACCCTGCAATGAAATTCTTTGTAGTGTTTAACCAGTAAGCACTTTTATTGTTGATTCTGAAGCCATTAAGACTACATTATGTTTGATTATAAGATTTTGGCTACATCTCCCACATTTGCATGCAGGCATTACATTTGCAAGGTTTTTCTCAGAAAAACGGAGCATGTGCCTAAAATGCATAAAGTTACATGATTATAACATGGAAGCAGCATGTCAGTTACAGAAATTTGTACCACATGTACCAGTAACAAACCCACACTCCCATGTAAAGCTTCTTTATCCCTCAAAAATCTTCCTGCTTCTTCCGCCCCCCATCTCCATGCCCCAGCTGTGAATCAGCCCATGTCCCCACTGTTTCCGAAAACACTACATCTTTCTAAACAAACAAAAAAATTTTTTAAAAATGAGTACAGTACATTTTTCTCCATAAAAGCTAAAACATTTCCTAAAATATTTCTCCCTCATTATCCTTTTCCTCATCTTCCAAATGAAAAATCTATCACAATCTACACATTTGTTCAAGCACTGTTATATGTTAAGAATCTCTATTGCATCATTCAAAGGTATATCAATAATGAACTTCTAAAAAAACTAGGATGACCCAAAAATCCTCCTTGCCCCAAAACTACAGAGAACTGAAAATGGTATACTGCATTATCACACTTGCATGCATGTATCCTGAGCCACCTCTGTTTATTCACCTTGAGCCCCTTTTAATAAATAACTGTCCAGCAGTAACATCCAGAAGTGTGCTGTCTCTTCCAAATTAAACTATATTTACAGAAGTAGGGCTGTTTTCTCAGTGAAATGTTTCTTAAAAAAACCCCAACCAAACCCAAACAAACCACAAAAAAACAAAGTAACAACAATAAAAACAGCAAATGTTTAAAGAGAAAAAACGTATCATACTGATCATGGCTGAAGACCAACAAGACTAAAAAGCATTAGGAGCACCAGGTGCACATGCATTTGAACTGGTACAGTTCATGAAATAATGTCATTCATTGTTATGCTTGCTCTTTCATATGAGAAGCTGATTCTTTTCCTTTTTTTTTTTTTTTTTTTTTTTTTTTGTTTTCTTTTTCTATTTAGGACCTTCTGCTCTGCAGGGTACTCCCACAGATGGCAACACACGCACTGAGCTTGAAAGATGGCCATAAATATGCTTTGATCAATGCGGTTCTGTATCAGGTTTAAAAACATAGAGTTTCCCTCCCCGCTGCTCTGCACCTTGTGTCATTTCACTTCTGTACTAAGTGTGAGACCAAGGTCTCCTGAATCCACATTTTCCTCTAAGATTTGGGGAAGCATTAAATATTCACTTTTTGCAAGTGTCAAATGATGCTATATACTGGAAAATACATGGGAATCATCCCACATGAGAACATTTCTTAGCAGTGTAACTACAGTAATCACAATTGACATATACAAGAATGCCAAAACAAACATTGAAACAAGCCTGTTAGAGGGATTTTGTCCCTTCATTTATTTTCAGACATTTCTCAGCTGATGGACACCAATATTATGGCCTTGATTTCAGCTGGTCTATTTTGATTTATACCAGGTTAGAATCAAGCTCAACAGACAATAAAATAGCAACTAGTTTCTCCTACTGTGGTGTTACAGTGCCTGAGATCACTACAAATGGGTACATTTCTATGCAACCAAGAAGCCTTTCTGTAGTCAGTGCCGCATACTCACTGCTCCCACCTTTGCAAAGGAAATTCAGTTTAAGGCAAAAACATTCACTTTCTCTTCCTGCTTTAGCAGCAAACTAAACCTGCAGTGCTCCTGTAACAGAGGCTGCAGCCAATACTTGAGTTACACACCAGATGCTTCATTTTTTTACAGTGAGAATGCAGGAAACTCAATTTATGCCAAATCTAATTCTCAGATCCATGGTGGTTCCTGCTTTATCATATGTGAATCCATTCATCTGGGATTTGGAAAGCCTAAGCGCTTCCTATTGCTGCATTTGCAAGTTGTGCAGAATTGTTAGTATGTGTTATCTTTGCAAGACTGTTCTATTCCAGCAAAGAATAATATTCTCCTAAACTGCAAAAAACAGGCAGTTGTATGTGTGACTGTGAGAAGCCCTGCCTAAGCCAACACCTCCACTGTCACTGGTAGTGAGTCAAATTTCACCAACATTAACACGAGGGCAAATTGCCAACTCTACTCACCCCTCCCAAGATGTGTACAGGTGCAAGACAAGACAAAATCTGGCTGCCAGGCTTTTTCATTAGCTAAAGGTAATTCTTCACCCATCAAGTCACTGCTTCCATCTCACTGCTGCCTGCTGATAAGAGATTTGGCATCTACAGAGCAGTGGTCTGTTGCAACCCCACAAGAAGTTAAAGCTCTGATGCCATGTTTTGTCCTGGTAAAGGAATCAGTTTTATTGTCCTCTGCCATTTCAATTTCTAGTTAGCATTTGCTGGCTAATTATTCTTATACAACCAACGTGAGAAGCTGCTAGATTCACTGTACATACACATTACAAATGGTCTTAGACCCAGCAAGGTTATTCCAGGGTTTCCGCATCACCAGCATAAAGCCCATCGATGAGCTCTGCTTGTGGAGCACCTTCCCCCAACCCTTCCCCCAGCCCTCTCACTGCAGTCATCCAGTTCCTTTCACTGGGCCTAAAAACAGAGTTTCACCAGAACTGCAGTGGAAAAAAGGACTTGTTTTAGTTTCACCTTTCCACTGAAAGAAACAGAGATAGGTGATGACTCTGTGTCACACTGGCTGAAAAAGGCCTTTCCATTCATAGGAGTGCAACTCCCAAGCAATTTTAGTAAAGCAGGAGAAACCAAACAAAACCCTACACAGTTCCCACACACAAGCACAGGCACACAAACGCACACACATACACACTCTTCTTTCCCCTCCAAACTGAAATCCATTCTCATGAACTAAATTATGCAGACCCTATTCAAGTGCCTAAAAAGAATGAGGATAGGGTTGAGTGCATCCCAATTCTCCTTTCTGATCACAATGAAGTCACAGGTCAGCAAAGTACTTGGGCATAAGGAAGTTTCTCTTGACCTGCAGGACATCTTGACACATGCAAAAGTGCTTTGCTGGCTCTGGCCTAAACTAGAACAGCTCTAAGGCCAGCTGGCACTCATGACCATGATTCCACTACCTGCACCAATATACATGAGGTAAGAGCTAAGCTCAAGAGAGCAGAGCAGTGCAAGAGGAGAAAGAGGCTCTGTGGTTCTTCTGAGTTATGTTTGACAGCCTCAGCTGCATACACACGGCATGTCACAGTGATCAGCATAGATTGATGTGAGCTTGTTGGTGTTCTGCAAGTGGACCTTCCACTGGAAACATTAAGCTTGATTTCTGTTGGTACCAGTACAACTTTATATGCCTGTAACAACTGCATGAATAGGTTTTGAATCTGGAGCAACTGCACAATACAGTTAGTGTCTTGTCTTAGACTTATGTGCCAATAACTACTGTGATGTGTTACATGCCCACACAAAGATGGAGAAATAGGTATATGCTGTGTCATAATGCAACATATCATTATTTCTACAACTATCCTAAAAACACAGCCAGTGCCAAAGCGGACCAGCATAGGTTCCCTCTCCAATACAATAGGTAGTGGTGGAGAAAAAGCAAGCTCAGGTGTTATTTTGATTCACTAGGGAATGCTCTGGGCACAACCCACTCAGGTATTGCTCAGTGAGCACTAATAATGGGCTGACCCTCAGTCCCGCGTCATAAATTCCCACCTCTGTGTGGGCGCTCACATCGCTTTCTGATGACACCCAGAATTGAGGTCATGGGAGAGCAGCCAAACACATAAAACAGGGATAAAAGCTCATGCTCACTCTTTACACCATACCTCTCAGCCACAGGTGGACTGCAGGGTTACATATTAGTGGGATCTGAACTGTCTAAAGAAACAACTGCTAAAAGAGGCATTTATGTCTGAATCACTAAATGATTGAATTCCTCTTGGCAGTAAAACAAAAGGAAAATTATCCAATCAAATAGCAATAGAATCAGTCCCTCAATGCTGCTGATATAAATAACACATTCTGTTTGCTTACTACAGTGTCTACGCTCAAATTCCATGTATGTTTCCTTCATTTTGGACTACTCTTTCTGTAAATGAAAACTAAACACCAAGCTAAAATATTTTTTTTTAAATTTCTCTGAACTTTGAACAAATATGAATTCAAGTTTTGTACAAAGTCTGGATTTCTAGATAGAGTATCTCATCTTCAGTGGTTATCCTATGCAACCACATCTAAAAGTATGTAGAGATGGCAGGCTCCAAACTGATTTTTCAAGGGGAAAAAAAATATGTCCCTCTTCTGTGTAAGGTTATTGAGCCAGATTATTGGCACATAGTCTCATGTTACCTCATTACTGTTATAGGCTTCTTAAAACTTCCATGGAAATTCCACCTGCAGAACCAAAGGCAGAAAGTTATCTTTGCAATTGTTGATCCATATTTACATCTGGATGCAGTACTGTTGGGGAAAAGAAAGCAAATTCCTCAATGAACTATATTGAACCAACTTGTAGGTGGCAGCTATCAAAGCCACTGATGCACGAGTACCGCTAAAGTTATTAATGAATGATCTGACACACCAAGTCAGACAACTGTCACATCTAAACAGATCTTCAAATGTATACATGCAAAAGCTGCTACTGTATCTAGATGATCATTTTGGTTTGTTTCTATACCCCATAGCTCTGAATCTCTCCACTGAATGTTTACCCAGCACGTGTGGTATAAATATTTTCATACACTAAAATTGACACTTGGCAATATTTTTTTTCCTTTTTTTTCACCCTTTTTTTTTTTCTTTTTGCTGACCAGCAACAAATTCTGATATCTTTAACTGTAAACCAATACTCAATAAATATGCTGTGTTCAGCAAAGAGCCATGTTGTGTCGGTCAGGTTTTGCTGCACTCTAAGCCATGGGGTGTGGGGGTGGGCGTGACGGAGGAGGTCCAGGCGGGGCTCGGGATGGAGGTGGTCCAGGAGGTGGCTGCCTGGAAGGAGGCTGCAGAGGCACAGGAGAGGAAGGATTCCTGGGAGCATTGTTGAGGGGAGCGTGGTCGCGGCAGGGCAGCTTCGGTGGTGGGCTGTAGGGGGCCGAGGTTCCGTCCGATTTCACACGGGTGAAGTTTATGCATCTTCCCTAGAGGTGAAGAAAAACTCATTATTAAAAAGCAGGTATTTTGACTCATCAGCAGCTAGTCCAAGGTACTATAAGCAGAGGGCCCAGGCTACATTTAATCCAGTATCATTGACTAGGTCCTAGAAATTACATTATAAATATTCTGTACTAAAACTCATACTTTCCTTGATTTTCAGAGCCACTGCCTGTAGAGAATAGCCAAGGACTGATTTAAAGCAAAAGGGATCACATTGGGACTGTGCTCACATGTGCTCTCTGCTCTGCTACTAGAGCAGAACATGCCTATAAAGTGACAGCTCCATCCAAGTCAGGCTTGCCTTGGCGGGATCCCTGACTGCAAAGCTGTGCTTTAAAACTCATACAGGATTCTACCAGAGCAACAATATTAGCCAGAGACACAACTGTAGCTCTCATTTTCACAGTGATCCTGGCCTGTGCTTTGAACATTACACTGGGATAGTACATGTCTTCTGTGCTCCAGTGTAGATGTGGGTCCCCTCAGAAACACCAACAAGGTGTGGGACTTGTACAGAGGGCTCTCCAATGAGTGTGTTTTCAGAATGGACGTGGGATGCAGGCAGGCAGGATCTGATGGGAGCAATGTGTGGAAATTTTAAAACAGGAGTAGCTTGGATTTGAAACAAAAGCAAGCACTGGGGATGTCAACTAGTCAACTAGAGGCTAAATGCAAATATGTTAGGGTTTCCTTCAGCCAAAATAAGCTTTGCATAGGTTCCCACTAACCAAGCTCCACACAAGAAGAGAGAGAAAGAGAGAGAGAGACACAGACCCCAAAGACCACCTGGCCTCTCTTGTGGGAAGCAGCCAGAGGCTCCTAGGTAATGCAAAAGCTACACGGCAACCTCAGTGAGGAACCCAGATAGGTTTCACACTGGAATCAACAAACTAAATTCAGCTTGAGGTTATACAACATCCCCTGAGCAAATTAAGGAGAAGAATTCCAAATATAGAAAACTTATCTCAAAGCTAAGCAGTTGTAGATGACAATCCTTCCCACCTACCCAGACACCTATGGCAGCAGGAGTACAAAAGCCCACGCCAGTCACACATTCTCTTGGCTCAGTGCTGCCTGGCATGAGAAAAACTCTGAAGGTGTTTAGAGAATGGGCTGAGTTTCTGCAGCAAACTCACAAATTGCAATTTCCTCAGGAAAAAAGGCAAAAGCCATCACAGCAGAACCACAACTGTTTTTTTGAGTGACTTCCAATGTCTGCACCTTTGTTACTGAAGATTATTTCTTTAAAAACAGGGGAATCACTTAAGTCCATGGCTTCTCTGAAGAAAGGCAAGCAGTGTTTCAAAAGAAGGTTGTGTAAGCTCCAGACCTCAGAAAATGATTTTACAAATGTAGTAAAAGCCAAAGGGTACCACCCTACCACTTACTTGGACTGAATGGCTCTGGGCTTCCAGAGCTCAGCTGCAGACATGAATTGTTTGAATGAGCATGTTGCTGCCTGCACATGACACACACTCAGTTGTTCTCTGTTCCAGCATTCAGCATCACAATTCACCATTACACTTAAACAACAGCATCAATGAGTAGGATAAAATTCTCTTCCTAAAAATCCAGGCTTGCTATGTCAAGACTTTGGTTATGGAGCAGGTTCATGGCAATACTATACTGGGGCCAGAGCCTTTTCATGCAGGCAAAAGGCAAAAGCCAAGATCTTGGTTACTTCTGCAAAGATAAACCATTGGATCAAAAAAAAAAAACAAAAAAAAAAACAACCACGAAGTCAATGCTTTGCTCTACTCCATCACAGAACTCAAATCGTCACCAGCATTGCAGCAAGCAGCCATCCTTGCCAGGTATTTGTCTTCTGCTGAGCTGCTTCTGCTATGTATTCAGAGCCCACTTGGAAATGCAGCAGTATTTACTGACATGCAATGAATGTTACAGATATATTTGACAGCTGTACATCAAATTAATTTAAGAAAACTCAGCCTTAATATTTATAAAGTTATGAATTTAGAGCAGCTAAATAACGACTCACAATGAAAGAAAAGAAAAGAAGAAAAAAGGTCAGAGGTGCCCAGATGAGATGCACCATATGGGGAGGGAAAAATTTAGGACAGAACAATCTCCCTCATAGTAAATGCAAAGCTGCAAACCCAACACTAGTGCTTTTGCCTACAAGCCTTTCCTGCTCCTCTGTTGTGTCTCTCTCACAAACATCAATTCCAAATATATTCATAGTCTATAATCAAAGGGGATCCCATAAATCTGTTTGCATTACTTTCACTTCAGTTAAAGTGATAGGCGACGTCAAACTGCTGCCAGTTTCTGCCACACTCACTGATTTGTCAGACAGATGGGTAATTTAAAGGCCATGCGCTGCATTGTGTCATGAAAAATACGGTTGAGTTGGAGGAGTCTGACAGATAGGGGCTTGGATGATCGATGTATGTATTGTGACACTTCCTCACAAAAGATTATCAGTGTTAGCCTACAATCTCATATATCAAAGACTTCTGGTGAATACTGGAGCAAATCCTCCTGAGCACTTCAAGCAGCCATTGATAAAATGAGGCTGAACTCTAAGCCAGTGTCAGGATTAACAGCTGAAAAGGGAAAGGGAAGAGGAAATGATAATAAATCAAAAGTGATAGTTTGGACTTAGCAAGTGTATTTTGTCGGAGGATTTCTAGGTTGAAGAATTAAACTCTCTACACATCACAGTTACCTAATAACAGAGTGCCACCGTTATTCTACCTAACATGCATACCCCTCTGGTTAGTTTAATAAAAAATCCACAATGTTTCTCAAGTAAACATGCTAATCACAGGATTTTTAATATTCTCTATTTGAAAGAATTAAGTAATTTCCTCTCCAAAGGCATATAAAGGCTTTTAAATCCTGGGAACACAGACAGAAATTAGGTATCCTGCACACTTATCTCTGCTCTTCCTGCACAGAGGATTAACAGGGATTAAGAAGCCACCAGCACCACTTTAGCAGTGGCAATGCTATATATTTTTCCAGAAGCATGGAACACACTAAATGTTTGAGGGAAGGTGTCAGAGCTGCAAGGTGCAGCAATACCAGGATGCTCTGAGGCACAGCAGCTGTGGGTAGCTGCCTCATTGTGTTCCAGGAGGCAGATGATGTGTGTGAATGCAGTTGTGTCTGCTGGGGCCCCCGCTGCCCAAGCTGGCGCTCAGACGGGGCGACCCGCGCGGCGTGCTGTCATTCAGGCACCAACTGAAGGTCAGCACTGTGCCATATGGAGCTACGCCCTTGCTCCAGCTCGCATCTGCACCCCCTTCCTAATGCACAATTATTTTGCCTCCCCATATGTCCATCCACTTGTTAGGCTCTTGTTACGCTGCTTGCCAAACTGGCTTTTCAGAAAGTACAAATACTGAAGCAGTGGGATCTGCCCTTGTCCCAACTCCAGCTTTTATCCCAGTGTAACAATCACACGTGCAATTCAGGCACTTTGTACTTCCAGGCAAAGTCTCCTCGACCACCTAGGATGTGTTATTGTGTGTGGGTTAAGGCAGGGGGAGGAATGGAGGAACCTCCTAAAAGCCACCACCATCATGTGGCTGGGCTACGTTCATCACAGAGCTCACTGCATCATTCCCCACCATTCATTTCCTCAAAATCTTTAGCTACTACTCAGCAAGTTTTCAACTGACAGAAATGACTGTTACAAGAATCTGGGCAATTCAAAGAGTGAGATGAGGAAGTCTGTTCACCCATGATACTAGCAGCACTTCAGCAAAAAGAATCTAAAAAATCCAGGCCATCTGCCAATAGCTGTCCTTTTTCTCTCTTCATTTTAATACATTCACTGGTGTTTAACAAAAATCAAATCCAGTTTCATCTCTGTGCATGTCAGTATTTGTGTACACAAAAGTGTGCCTGTTTCTTATTTTTACCTGCATTAGTTGACCTAATAAAATACATGCTTCATGTTATAAATTTTGCTTGATTTTCCATTCCCTCTTGATTTGGCTTATGGAGTCCCAGTGCTGCAATTTGGATTTGCAGACGTGGGTATCTGACTGATAAAGAGTTAGCTTCACTTAGTTTACTGAATTTTCTTGTCTTTGACCTTATAGGAATAAGATACCTGCATTTTAGAATGGATTAAAATAAAATAAGTCCTTTAAAATATAAGCATGGCCATTCAAAACACTAGACCGCTAAATTAAAAATGAAGTTGCTCCCAATAAGGAAGCATTAAATTATTATTTATTTTTTTTAGGTGTAAGTATTATTTAGGATGCTGAAATCCAAAATTAACATAATTTTCTTGGGCTCTCTCTCCAATTTTGTTTATCTATGTCAGTGGGATGAGTCTGCTAGCTTGCTATAGACCTGGTTAATCAGCATGTAGCTTCACTTCCTAAATATCTCTCAATAGTGCAGTATAAAAATGTAGCCCTAAATTTCAAAAGAATAGATTCAGATTTTATGCTACTTACAATTCACAAGACAGAGCATACACAAAAAGTCATGATCACTTCAACTAAGTGAAGGCTTTGATCCACACACCCAGAAAACAATGAGATATACACCATTAAGATCAGTGACTTCTGGCAAAATTCAATCTTGGCAAAATCAGGGATTATCCCACCTTCTAATAAAGAACAGGAGTGTTCTAGCAGAAACACCTACACAGAGTATCTTAAACCAGCCAGCATGAGAAACTCATTTGAGAACTCTCTTTATCAGAGGCAAATTATGGACACAACACCTGTACAGTGAAAGAGATGAAGCAAGGTGGTACAGAGTTCCCAGTATTTGAGTTCCCTGAGCAAGTGTCAGGATCAGCAGCTGGCTCCTCAGGAGCCAGAATCTATGTGCATCAGCCTTTGCCAAAAGCTTCCTCACACTGCACTGCTTCACGCTGACTGTGCACTCAACATGTCATGGCTCATTAAAATCTTCATGGATTTCCTGGAAATTGCACTGATTACCCTGCAGCATACAGGCTAGAAATTAGTGAGCTGCTGAAACAGTTTGTCACGTAAAACCCAAGGCTGCCTGGTTTTCAGGCACATACAAGTAACTTTTACTAACTCCTGTTCTTACATTTGGGATGCAGATATGATTTCTGTGCTGAAAAATAAAGTATTGGAAGTGCCAGAGATTCCCAAATCACCAGTTTGGTGACTGAGCAGGCTTTCAGGTTAATAAATATGCAATTTATAATTATTACCTAACTATATTATTTAATTATTAAATTATAATCATCACAATTAATTACATAGTGCTTATTTCATTAATCATTAACAATTATTTTATGAAATTGTAATTAATTTTTATATGCAGCCATTTTAAGTTATCAGGGCTCAAATCAAAACATTAAATATCATCAACTTTAAATATTTGTTTGCATGATATCCTGACTCTCATACATATCTTCCAGTTTACTAAGTCCTCTCCTATATATAAGAATTTTCTGGGAAGCTATTTGACAGCTCAGCACTGACACCTATAATGATGGTAGTCCAAAACTATGAAGAGATAAGAGAAAATGAGGTTGACTGAGGAGAAGAGGGTTTTAAAAGCAAGGTCCAGTAAAGTGGCAGTGTGCAGCAATGAGAATGTAATTATTTCCTTTTGTGTATAAGTTCAGCCCATTCTTTTCCCAGTGTATTATCCGGCCTCTTTCTAAACTCCAATCACTTTTCCTCCCTCCCTTCTATGATGGGGTTATTGGAGGGGAAGGAAATCATTGCACTGTGGGTTGTGAATCACTCATTGTAACAGTCAGGACCCTGTAATGCCCTTAGGCACATCAGATAAATTCAAATAGAAAATTACAAAATGATAATGCAAATGCACAAGGATAATCCTAGCAGCAGCAGAAAACTGTTTACAGCACAGCATGAGCAAGGTGATGCTACCAAGAGGTGTAACCTACTGGGCTCACCCAAAGGGCTGCTTATTGCAAAAGGAATTAGACTGAGCTTAAAGATGTGGGAGGTAACCCAACTTTAAACAGGACACATATCCTGACCCACGAAGAGGCAGTGATATTTAAAAGTAGCTGAGGCACATGTGACTCCTTCACAAAGTCCACAAAAACCCTCTTATAAGTAAATCTCTGCTTTTTCTCTTTTTAGCAACCAAACTAAACCACCCACAAACCCTGGCTCGCTGGAGCAGCACCATGGAGACACAGCACAGGATGTTAATCCCTGCCTCACAAACTCTGACTCCCAAACTCTGACTAAACAATGAGATCCTGCACATGGGCTGGGAGCTGAGCACATGGTGACAGTGACACACAGCTAAGCAATCCCTTGGGCTGCTGACACATTCAGGACAAAACCTATTGTCTTGGCCGAGGCATGGCTGACATTGCTGCCCAAAAAGCTCAGGCAAGATGCCTGACCCTCTTTCATAAAGGCAAAGTGGGACCAGCCTTGTTTGTAAATAAGCTGGGAGAAGATATCCTTCAGAAGTCCAGTATGCCCTCAGACACCAGGGCTGTGGAAGCCAAACCGCTGAGAAAATAGGATTTATGGAGTGGGGAAGGGATGAGAGAGCACAGGAGCTCTTCTTTGGACCCTAAATGTGTGATAATCCCAACCAGGGATCCCCCAGAGACCAAGGGAGGTAGGTTGCCAGGGCAAACTCACACACCCACGGCATGCAGTGCTTGTAACAGCAGCAATAAAAGTTATCTTTCAGTTCATTTGCTGGCCAAAGGAAAAGTCAACAGCAACCAAAAGTCTTCAGTTTTCAGGCAAAACAAATATGTCGAAATAAATTTAATTCAGCCTTGAAACATGTGTTGTTCATTTCAAATCATCTTTGAGTTTCAGACAGAAAAGGTGTTTCAAAATAAAAATTGAAAACATTGAGACTTTTTCAAGGGTGTATTTTCAACTTCAGCTAATTCTACTAACATGAAAAAATATTTACAGACATCTAAGGGAACAGTTTTAAATCAAAATAAAGACAGTAATGGAAAATGGTGTTCAATTCTACTAGGCAATTAAAACAGGAGCTGTTTTGCAGGCGGATTAATAGCTGCAGTATCCCAAGCTACTGCAGCTTCTTTTTTCAGAAACTGAGAGTTGAATACAATCAAGTACTGATAGTTTTGCCAGACACACATCTGCAGACACTATTCCCCAGTTCACAGTCCCAGCTGCGCACAGTGCTGCTTGAAACAAGGGATGAGGCTTCTGGGAGCAGTCTGGTCAGTGAGGTTGAAGACCAGTGCAGGAATACACTGAAGACAAGGAGGCTACTTCCAATTTACTACTGGAGAAAGTGGACAATAATGAGGAATCTGAGGGAGGAATACCTCAGCCAGGGAAATCAGACTTTTAAGCTAGGACCAGTACCCTTCAGTAAAATAAATTTTGCTGAACACATCCCCACCATTCAGCTGTCTCATGCCTGATACCACTTTTTCAGCGTAGGCACACAAGGAAAGAGAAATGCAGAGCCCACCCCAGCACTCAAGACAGGGCTATTCAAACAATACACATCACACCCCATTCAGCAGGAAACTGCATGCTGCTTCCAGCCTGCCTCAGCAAGGAAATGCAGCAATGGGCTACAGACATCTCCTGAAGAATGGCCAGAGTCACAAGATATCTTGCAGGAATGCACAAAACATCACATGTCTTGGACCTTGCCGAGGCTGTGGCTGAAGTAATGCACAGTGCAGATCCATAACAAAGCTTGTTGATTTTGAGCCCCAGGAAGTTGAAGTGACAAAGGGAACAGAAAAGAGTAACACTAGGCATAACCAAAGTTCAGGTCTATCTGGTACACCTTACATTCAGTATCAATCTCAAAGTGCTGTCATGCCAGACCAAATCCCACCCAAACCTCAGAAAAATATCTTAACCTAAAACTGCACTCACATGTGACTTACAGCCTTCCTCTTTCCTGACAGCTTTTATGGATGAGGGTCCCAGAGTGGAGGAAGTGAGGAGAGCCACTGCCAGGTCATGTCATCTACTCAAGGTTATGCAGGGGGGGGGGGGAAAATTGTATTTACAAGTTCAGGACTTGTGACTCACATCCCTTGTTTTAACCACAGCACCACACATTTCCACACTTGAATGCTGACCAGACTAGAATGTGGTTCAAGAAAAAAAAAAACAACAGAGGTTGGTTTGCAAAAGATTTTCCTCTTTCCTTTGGTGTTTTCAGGGAAGAGGACATTGCATTTGTCCATCTCCTAGAATGGGGAGGGCTTTGGAGCACAGCAACAAAATCAACAAACATTTGCTGGGTGCAACAACCACAGCCTTGAGGTATTGGTGGCTTGCTGGGAGCAGAAAATTAGGCCACAAAGGACCATAACTTCTTGCTCAAACTGCAATTAAGTGTCATCATGCTTTCCTGGGTGAATTATTTGACTGTCTCTCAGGAGCAAGCAGGGATTATTGTGTACACAATGTTGTTCACCTGACTAAGGTACAGAAGAATGATGGAAACTCAGACATTCCTGGTGAAAATGCTTAGTATTTTTCCTTGTCTAAGCAAAAAATGTAAGATCCTGGCCCGCCACACAGACAGACTGCCTCTTGGTGTAGAGTCTGGAAACAGATATAACTACCACCAATGCTACACCAGTGTGTGACTGGTCCTTAAATGGCTCTACTGCTACCTAGAGCAAGTAGATAGTAAATCTACAGTTCTCAGCTCCCCCCTTGTGCTTATCTCACATGGATTTACCTCTTCTGGGATAGAACTCATGCAGTCCATTATCAGTGCTGGCATGTTGATAAAGCACAGAAAACCTCTTCTCCCCCAAAAGCTCCTGTGTTAAACTGAATGGCAGATTGTCTTGGGACACAACCACCTTATTCTAAGAAATAGAAAAGCAACTCAAGTACCAAAGTCCTGACACGGAACTCTGCACCATTTCAGGGATGCTAGAGACTTAACACTATGCAGATAGATCCCTGCCATGTTTCCCCTGTGCAGCTATCAAGTACAAGCTGTGCATATTGAAGTTACTCTTTTCCATGAGCACCTTATTGCCAGCTCTCTCCTACGAACTCTATTATACACCCTACTCTCACCTCAGCAGTCAATGGCCTGTCTCCCAGCAGTAGGAAAAACCCAAAGTACACCTCCTCTCATTTTTCAAAGGTTTGCTCAACTCAGAGTGCCTGACCATCGGCATTGCAAGAAGGGACACTGCTCTTGTTAGGCCTCACTTCAAAGTTTCTGTGTATCCCACTCCTTAATAAGCCAATGAAGACTGAATTGTCTGCTTGGGCAAGTAAATTCCCTAGAAAAAAACCTGTAAAGGAGGACGAAAGTAGGGATTTATTCGCATGCCAAAAAAAAAAAAAAAAACAACCCAAACCCAACGCAAAACCACCAATCTGAATGATTCTGAAATGCTGTAGAAACCCCAGTGCTGCTGCAGAAAGCACCAGGCGGTCCTGTTGCTATCTGGGATTAAAACTGGCATATCATGGAATGTTCAAAGGAAGATTAGATTGACCTTAAGACCTAACATACATAGATCTAAGCTCTTCTGGTTATCTAATGACTTTTTGTTACTTGTATAGTGGGAAACTGAGTTGGGTTTTTTTTCTGGTACCACAACATGAATCACAATAGTTTCTACAAGAACAGAGACATCTGGAACTACAGCTCACCTGAGGAAAGGCAATACCTTTTGAATTTTAGTTATCATTCTGTACAGTAATTTTAGTGTAAATGAATACATCCTCTTACACAGTTCTTTTCATTTCTGCAGCTCAAACACCTTCAGAAGGTCACAGCATTACACATTCTGCATAATTACCAGAAGCATGCAATGTAAGCAGAGAGGTAAGGAAGGTTGGGCAGGTTACTTTCTGCAGTGTTACCCAACTCACAGACAAAGGGGGATGCACAGCTCCCAGCAAATCAACTGAAACAGTCAGATGATGTTCAGCATTGATCCAAGGGTGCTGTGGAGAAACAATGTGCATTTGTGCACTTTTTCTCTTGAAAGAGGTGTGCCATCAGTACTGCCCTGTGGCAGTACTGCTAAGGCCCAAGAGAGTCTCCACGCTTCAAGTCAGGCCCTTGGACACGCTGTAGGACTGTGGAGCATCAGTGAAGTGATGCCTGGAAAGCTGTGATAACAACACAGAAGCCTGTTCTCCCCATGCAGATATGTCAGAGTTGCAGTTAACGAGGGATTAAGTCACCAGACCTTATCCCAGAGACATGGTCCCTATAAAAAACCCCTGAGAATCAAACCTGATGAAGCTGTTCCTTCATCATAAGTATCAGAGAAATAGCAATATGTTTTAGGACTAACAGAAGAGTACCCTCTCTATCTAACAGTCTGTCTATTAAGTGCTCCAAGTTCTAGTAGGAATATGATCTCAGCCTCCTAGAATTTACTCTTCATCTCACTTATGCACTGTACAACTGCAGTACAACAGAAGTGAAGTAACTTATGTAAGCTACAGCCAGGGCCTTAACCACGAGGCCAACCCTCCTTCAACCTGTTGTGTGCCAGGTAACACCAGCCCTGGGATTTGCACTCATCCTTCACTCCTGAGCATGCTCTGGCCACCAAAGACATGGACAGACCTCTGGTCTCACCTGGGTGCAGGCAGGCAGCATCCATCCCAAAAGTCTGTGAATTCCTCATCCACACAGAAATAACACAACCCTGGCACAAGTGAGGAGTAATGCAGTATATGGGCTTCTTGTGGGACAGGAAATTCATTAGTCACTGATTACATGTTTGCAGCTGCAGTGCTCAACACATCCTGGGAACTGTGCATAAGGACACTGATGCCACACCAGAGAGAGGGACCTTCTTTCCCCCATGCCATGTCTGCTGAAGCAGGAATGACTCTTAGAGACACCTGCCTCCTTTAAAAAAAGAAGAAAGAAAGTAGCAAAATGGGAGCAAAATGTGTCACATTTTCACTGAAAGTGACAAAGTGAGATCGCCTACTGTGGCAGGTGATGTCCTCATCTGGTTATTTTTTCAGCAGCTTATGAAGGTGAAAAGCAAAGAGAGAAAACCTGCAGGACCAGGCAGCAGCCACTGATGACTTCAGTCTGAAGGAGCTCACTGCTGCTTTTCCAGCACCCCCTGTAGCTCTGCCAATTGTTACACGGGTGATTACAACACATCTCCAAGCAAGAGGCAGGGAAGCCTATTAAAAGCCATTACTGGGTCTTGAAGAGAAGTAATTAGAATAAGCTCCAAATAGCAGCAGTACGTGGGCAGCCACCGCGGCGTGACAGGCGGGCGCTGCCATCACCGTGGGCTGCATTCAAGCTGCTGACCACCTGTAAGTGGCAGCTAGAGAGTAATTACTAGTCATTAATAATCCATAAGCTTGGTGTCCCGTGATTCAGCTAAGGAGTCCCAGGAGCCTGGCAGAACAGTAAACCTCACAGCTGTAAGGAAGGTAAATACTGTGCTCTCGTGATTATTTTCTTGTTAGGAAAACCAAGGCACATAGATGTCATGGTCAGCATTATAAGTCGTCACTCAAAATTTGAGTAATCACACCTTCTGAGCTTTAACAAACCCATTAGACTAAAAGTGATGACTCTGAAAGGGATGCTCAGAATAAGAAACCCACATACTCCTCATTTCAAAGGCTTCTGTTTAAAATTCCAGCTGCTATGCATTGTTCCGAGTTACACCATAACTCAAGGGTGAGGACTTGAAAAGATCCAGAAGTTCTGGCTTCTAAAATGACCAGCAGCTCATCGTTTGTGACATTTTTGGCTGCACAGCAGCCTTTTAATGCCAGTTTTACAGAACAGAAAAAGGCAAAAAGTCTCTCAGAGTTTTGTACAACAGCCTGCTTCTAGTCAGTCCCCTTCCCCAGGAAAGGGCTTTACATGTACAAACCACAGGGTAGTACTACTTAGGCATTGCTTTTTTCAACGTAAAGTCCCAGGGGTATACAAGGGAATGGTGACAGCAAAATCCAGTCCACACTCCCTGTTGAAGCTACAAAATTTTCAGTGAAAATAATGAGATCACGTTTTAAGTCTTTAAAGTAAACGAGCAATTCTGCCTGAGGGGAAAAATGTTGGGTTTTTAGTCAAGGACTTTGGTAAACCGAGCCTCTAAGAATTTCCTGCATCAATCACTGAGTGCTGAGAGGCAAAACGGAATGGAATTGCTGAAAGCAGCAACTAACAGACCATCAGAAAGCACCTCCCCTTCCTCCCTGCACATTCTGGGGCTTTCAACGTTTACCTGCTCCCATTGGTAACAGCCCACTTTTGAGCTCTGAGGCCAAGGGAACAGCTTCAAACTTACCTTTTGCAGAGACTATTGACAACCTGCCCTACCAGCTGCTGTGGTTTGTTTGTATGAAATATTTCAAGATAGCCAGACACTAATATTCCCCAAACTCCAACCTTCCCAGCAGCTGCCCCAAGCTCAGAACCAAGCTCAGGAGGACACCAACACAGTGATGAGAAAGTCTTCAAGCAAATCTGAAAACCTTGAGCAACACATGGCCCAAACAGGACATGTGGACATTCTGACGTGCTCCTGTGGGCTGGATGAGCAGTGTCCCCACCTCAGAGCTGTCAATCCCTTTCCTGGGCCAGAAGAATGACTACTGGTCCTCTAAGACACAGATTTCTGAGGAAGGGGGGGAGGAATAACAGCCTAGCTCTAAGAGATCTGCCACTGCAGCAGTAGCACAAATGCCAATGAAGGCTTCACCTTTGTACATTCCAGCAAGACAGAAGGCTCAGCAACCCACCAGAGAGACACAAGTCTTTTTTCATCAATTCACTCCTCTGCTGATGCTGAGAGCTCAGCAAAACTCCATGCCACAAATAACAGCCTAGCTGCTAATGATGGGGTAGAGCTAAGTGTGTTTATCCCTTGTTGCCCCATGTTGGTGCAACAGAAATTCCTGCTAGGGGTGACCTGAGGAAGTCAAGTGAGTGGCACCCTGTGACCCTTTCCTGAGGTACTTGCCAAACTAATAAATTTCAGTGGTGGTGCTATGATATGATCTTGAATGGAGACCGGGAGGAGGAGCTGTCTGTAAGAGCCAAGAAAAACACGGTGGCCCCACAGGGAAGGAGAACCAGAGCTCGTGCTAGGATGGTTTTCTTTAAATAGGCAGTTCCAAAAAGCTCCTGTGATTTTCACAAAGATTAATACAGTCCTATTAGTACAATCCTGCCTAATACTGATGAATGATCCATCCTGAGATCCATTTCTTGATAAGTTCATGGAAGACATGAGCCAGGGCAGGGAAACTCTCAGAGCTTCAGCCAGCTCTGCAGCAAGGCTGTAAACCCAGGGCATGGTGCTACCAGCAGCTCAGGTCCTGCAGCCTGAGAAGAACAGGGTAAGGAGGCTGGGGACCAACCTATTGCTCATAAAGACAGGACTGCAGGGAATCAGTCTGGCTCATCAAGGGGAAGGGCATGCAAAGAAGAACAGAGAGAGAAAATGATGAAGAAACCACAGGAGAAAATGGAAGACAATGTCTAGGGCAGGACATTAAGCAGGGCACAGATAAGGAAAAGAGCAGGATGGAGAATGGCAACAGGACTATGATAAAGGATGAAAAATAGATGGATGGACAGCAGACCTGCTCACACACAGGAAAGGACAACAGAACCTCTTGCAGCCATTAGTCCCACAGTACTGCACACATGCTCCAGACTGTATTTCTACTGTCAGGTTCTCACATACCCTCTGGAATGGGCTTCCCCAAATTAAGACTCAAAAATATACAAGCAGGGCGATTTTTAACTTAACTCCATGATGGGCATGGGTAAGAAGTCATGACTTAAAAATCTGGAATAGCAATACTGCCAATCATTTGCAGATGCAAAGAGAAGAGGCCTGTGTTGTGGGGAAAGATACTGAACACCTCCCAAAAAGTGTAACAGACTTTTGCTTCTCTGTGATGGAAACATTGATGAATACACCAAAATCAGCAAAGCTATCATAAAGTTTTTCTACAGGTATTTTTCAGGTTTTTGAGGGGGAGAAAAGCTCCCAATTCACAGTATTCATTTACAAGTGAGGAAGTGACACATTTCAAAAGAGTTTCTAAAGATTGCTTTAATGTAAAATAAATAAAATTTTATTTCTATTTATTTATATACTTATATAAATATATATTAAAAATATAAATACTTTTTCATCTTGTGCCTGTCCTAAAGCCTCGTAAAAAATATTTCTCTCCCTGTCCTGTGGATGTTCTGTTCTCCATAATGAGTATTTTTATCATGCAGAAAAAAGTAGTTTGCTATAATTTCATCCAGTGGCTGAAAAAAGGAACTATGCCTAGCCAAAGCAGCAGAAATGGAAAAAGGAAACTTTTTTTTTAATGGAAGTAAATTGTGAAACAGAAATTTGGAAAATGTAACTTCAGTGAATCTTGTTCCAGTGGGAAACAACCTATATCTCTGGTAATCTCTGAAAATATAAAGAAAATAACTTGCTTGATTCTGGGAATTTCAGATTTAGGATTTTTCTGAGTTATCCAAGTGTCCAAGTATCCACTCCCAAAACAGTTAAACTGTGTCCCTTTTGCTTTCTAAGCTCTACATTTTCCTGAACAACCAAGACAGCTGTGAAATGATCTTGAAATTAAAAAATAAAAAGGTGCACTTAGACCCTACTAAGAACTCTTTCCCCTGCTCCTCCACCCCAATCCCTCAAAACCACCCAAACCAAAGCAATCTCTCACTCCAAGATCACCACACAGCCCCTGGCCTCTGGATGGCAGAGTCTGGAAGAACATCATGTGCCAAGGCATGGCAGGCTGAACATTCGTGCCTCCCCAAGCCCAAGCTAACTGCTCTGGCTGCTGCCAGCACAGCTGGACAAGGAGTGACCTTGTCCCGCCTGAGCTGAGGCCAGCAGAGCTGTGGCCTTGCTCCTGGGGCTGACAGAGCTCCAAGCTGTCCGTGCTGCTGGTCACTCCCAGCACTGACCTGAGCTCCCAGTTCTTCAGCCACAACGATGAGCGTGCACGTGTGTATGCTCACATTTACTTCTGTGCACATACAGGTGGATTTACACACATCCCTCAGCAAAAAATGTGACAAGGAGTCAATTATCCACTGAGAGACTTCTACTAGGGAGGTTACCCAAAGAATGAATAATAAAATTGCTCCCTTCTGTGCTAGTTTTCTTCATGAAATAAAGGCCTGTAAGATATAGATATATATGTATTTTTTAACAGCAGAAGGCCTTCTAGTTATTTTCTTGTTTCACTTGCAATATTCTTCAGCCTTAGTTAATTTCACAGGCCAGGGAACAGAGATCATTCTATGATTCCATTGGATCTGGCTCAATAGGATTCTTTCCACCCTATTTCCCAGATGTACATTTGATTTTTCTTATGTTACCCCTGATACAATAATCCTTCAGCTTGCTGTTTTACATTGCCTCTTTTCAGCCCCTTGTTCTCCCCACAGCAGAGCTGGAAGGCAAGGCACTGAGGATCCCTGTTCTGAGCCAGCCCCCTGCATGTTTCTTGACCACTCTGGCTAACAGAGGCTCTGTTGTGCTCTGCACTGATAGAAATGTCCCAGCCAAGGGAGTGAAAGGCAGAGGACAGATTCATACTATACAATGTTAGTGCTATCAAAATACAGCTGGACCTAAAGAGCCTATTCAGAAGCTCTAGATCGTGCTTAAAAAGTAAATAAGGCGTCTCAAGCACAGCTGCCTGGAAAATGCAGGTTAGTGAAACATTTAGGACCATTTTACAAAGTAATATAAGAAGCTGGGTTTGTTCTCTTGGTTTCCTTATGTGTCAGAAGAAAAATGGAAGAGATTAAACTTTAAATACTGATGCGGCATGTTTGGTTAATGACTAGGCAACATAACGATATTTTGCCAAAAGCAAGAGACATGCAACTACTGACCTAGCTGATGCAAATTAGAGCTACTTTTAAAGTCTGTCATTAGGTGTGAAAGCTACCCAGGCAAACAAGCCTGGGCATCTGCACCAGTCCTATCCCCAAAAAAGCACTTTATGGACCCTATTGCTGTAACTCTATAATCCCCTCACCTGAGAGCCAAGGTGATGAAATGTATGGACTCTGCCCACAGGGGAGAGAAAGATGCTGTTGTGTCTGCTTAGTTCTCATGTTACAAAGAAGCATTGCAGGAAGCAAAACCTTGCTGGTGAAACAGCTCAAAGCAGCAGCACTCAACTCTCAGGGAATTGTCCCCTCAGAATAACAAAACAGAGACAACCATAACAGTGCCAGGCTCACATGGGGAAAATGTGAGAGCTCTGAACTAAGCTACTGCCAGTGACCCAGGGACAGTACACAGACATCTTTGTGGCTCTGAAAAGCAAAAACTCCCTGCTTCCTCCCAGGAGGAGTCTGCTCCTGACCTACTTTTGGTCAATAGACTTCATCAAGGCAGGAGATACTCCTTGCCTACACATAGGAGATGACTGAGAAATGTGTCTGCAGACAATTCAACACCAACTTGTTCTCCATTAACCTTGCTATGATTTGTTTTTTTCATCATCTGTGCAGATCACGGTTTCTCAACAATCACTGAACTCTGTTATTAAATCCAAGAAACATTAAAAATGTTTAGCTTTTAGCTTTAGGGTAATGTGAAAAGACAGAGGCTTATGAAAAGAAAAAAAAAAAAAAAAAGATGGGCTGATTGTGAGGGAAGGGCATTGCTACTGCTAACAGAAGAGTGATGCCGGTGTATTTGAGATCCCTTACCTTATCTCCTGGCTGTGGTCTCATAAGAGAGACTTGGTCATAGCCTCGTCGAACCAAAGCCCACAGTGCATCAAGTTTACCCTGCAATTAAGGACAAAAAAAGAGACAAGATATGACCAAGAATTGTGGTGAAAATAGCATGAGAATAAACAACAGATGAGTTGGTACAGGTTTTCTGTATTAAGCTGTTTGCATCCACACTGGTTCTGTACCCTGGCCTCTGCTTATCTGGACAGCCAGGAGAACCCCAGTGGGGTCATACCCAAAATGCAGTAAGCCAAATACCCAATATGCAGTGAGGATGAGAGCAGATTAATGTGAACAACTCACTTGAGAGGCACAATTAGACAGGTATTACTTTAAAGTGCTAATCTTACTTTAGGTGTTACAAAAGGCAGAACAAAAGTACAGTACAGATGGGAAAAGAACTGAAGCATGGATAAAGAGCCACAAGAATACTTGCCTAGGAAGGCTTTAAAATTCACAGATGCTTTCCAGAAATGTTCAAGCACTGTTTAACTGATCTGTGAGTAACAGGACAGGGGGAAATTCATCCCATAAAGCACTGTTTTGGGACATGGCTATAGATTCCTGGGATGAGCATGGTATGCTGCAGTCTTGACTATGCTAGCCCTCTAGCTTCCTTTTCTGTAAGCAGAGAAAACAGCTCTTCCCTGCCATTAGGGTTGTGTGAGGATACATACATTAAAAGACATTGAAATACAGGATATTATAATGACATGGGAGAGCTGAGGATAAAAGTATGGAGAGACTGAGTAACTTGCCCAAAAATCAAGCACTGCTGTCTTATGGTTGAACTATGGGGAAACAGAGCTGGATCCCAATCCAAGCCCTTAGCCACAATGCAGTCAAAGCAAGGACAGTGCCCTTAATCTGATCCTTTTCTATGCTTGAGATGGCAAAAAACAGCATCTGCCCTCCCTAAAGTTCAAAGGATCTGCTGTTGCACACCAGGCAAGAGTACCTGAAAAGAGTGAGGTGAGGAAAGGGAGATCTCTGCTCATGCCCTCCACTCTTAAAAAAATATGGCAACACAGAGCCAAGTGAAATACACAATCCAAAACTAGGCAAAGGTGAGGATTAATGGCCACTTTTCTAAATAGGGTCTCTCAGCTCTGCTGAAAGAAAGGCTGTGCTAAGAAAGTAGGATATAGTATCTTACATGGTATGAAAGACCTGGTAAAATGGAGGGTCAGACACATTACCTTGATTGGAGTGTACCATTTTCGCTGGGAAGGTGGTTTTCTCACATGGGGCTTCTTTGGCTTGGGTTCCCATGGCTCATACTCCTGTTCTGGCAACTTAATAATAGCATTTTTGGGCTTCTCCAGTTTTGCTCCTTCCTCTGTTGACCCCTTGTCTCCCCATCGCACCTGATGTCAGGAGAGCACACTGTAAGAAGACACTTCAGCAGTCCCCACCAACAGGTAGTTTCCACAGATACTAATCTAGTTCCTATCAGATAACCAAGTGCTACCAGAAATTAAGTCAAATTTGTGAAAACACTAAACTCTCACTGTAATCAGAAATACACATTTAAGAATAAAATAGTCTCATTCAAAAACTGCTGGAACTACTAATCTTTGCATATTCCAGTAATACTGGAATTCAAAGCATCTGGGACAGATGAGAATCATTAAGGTTGGTAAGAGCTCCAAAATGATTGAATTAACCCAGCACCACTAAACCATATCTGAAGTGCCATATCCACACACGTTGTCCACACTTCCAGGGATGGTGATTCCATCACTTCCCTGGACAGCCTGCTCCAAGTCCTAATCATCCTTCCAGTGAAGAAATTTTTCCCAGTATCTAATATCTTAATATCTGATTTTGTTGTCTGACTTAGCTATAGAAGAAAAGTGACTCTGCATTCAAGACCAATATACGATCCATGATGTCACAGTCAGCATACATTCTCAGCATCAAGGATAAAATTGTTCCAAGGAAAATGGTTATGGATATTAAGATGCAATACTTCATCCGCAGTCTTGCAGAAACTTACTGAGAAGCTTCCCCTTCCACAGAAACCAGCACTCCATAGACAGCACCCTCAAATATAAAACCAGTGTAGCTTTGCCTGAATTTCCTCTGACAGGAGAACTGGTTACAACTGCACCAAAGGATGAGATTAAAACTTCTTTTGGTGCTTATCTCATTTCTTAAGCTGTAAATTTTCTCTGGCTCATAATACTAGATTCATTTAATTATTCATGCAAATGATAGCAGCTTGATGCCTGTTACTTGGACAGCAGGTGTGAATTAGGTAGACAAGCCTTGATTAAATCCCAGTCTCTGGTACTCTTCAAAAAGCACATGAAAACATAGTGGCACAATTTTCAATTAAATGTGCTGGGGTTTATAACACTAAAGAATAAGCCAAATACCTCCATCCTCTTAATCCCACCAACACCTCGACCTCCGTAATAAGATGCATCCACGGTTGGCCACTTCTTCTTTGGCAATCCATCTTCATCATCTGAGTCCTGTGGGAAAGACAGGGACATATTAATGCTGTTCTCACATAAAAAGCTGTAGTAAACAGCTGAACATCCTATGGTCCAATCCTTGGGTATCTGGCTTTGTGTGTTATGCTTATTTGCTGACAGAATCTAAAAAAGTCTCTTGTCTCAGCAGCTGCAATTTTAACTAGAGTAGCCAGAGAGGATTGCCTGTTCCTCTGTCCAGGCTGCTTTTATTTAATCAAATATGCATTGAGCTCTGAAATCCCAACTGATTTGTCAGGAAAGGCAAAGTGCAGATGAATTGTACATATACTGGCTTGCCACTGTGCTATGCAGAAAATGCAGTGATGAGTTAGCCCAAAGAAATAATCTATTAATTGCACTTTTAGAACTTAATGTCACTCAAAAGAACAGAAAAAAAGACCACTTTTGAGTTTTCTAACATGTGCATCAGACCCTTTTCTCATGGCAGCTGTTACCAATTATTCTACACTATTTGATGCTTTGTGGAGTCTGGCTCAAGACGTACCATTTGGAATAGGTTTTAGACAGGAGCCATCTCAAAATTATCAGGGAGATCAGAACCAGAGCAATCATAAAGACTGAAGATTATTTTTCTGGAACATGAATTGAATTAGGAGAGTTGAGAATCTGAATTAGGAATTAACTCCAGGTTCATTTTTCTGTTCTTGCCTAACTAAAAGCTGGCAAATGGTTCTGGTTCAACAAGCCTGGGAATATATCTCCAGCTCTATCGTCGAGAGCCAAGAGAAGTAACAGGGATTTCTTAGACTCCATATCATTACACTAAGTTGAGGCACCTGAAAGTCACAGGCTGACACTCTCCAAGTACACACATAGCTGAGGAGAGGGCACAACAAGCCTCCTACAGTATTGTCTTAATTCCTTAAATAATTGTACCTCATGCTGATATGCAGATGTGCATGCTGCTCTTGGACTGGCCATGCACAGTGTTCTCTGCTGCTGTTCTTCAGTACAAGTACATTTCTAGAAACACTGCTTGAACTTACATTTTAATTAAAAAAAAAAACAAACAAAAAATCAACTGAAAGCTAAATACTCCAGAAAGATGTAAATTACCGTTACATTACTAGATGACATTTTCGCAAAATTGCCCTACATGTTTCCATTGGAATGGAAAAAGAATTAAGAGCCCAAAAGACAGTAATAGCTTTTTAAAACCATGCATTAATTTTTGTTTGTTTGTATTTACCTCCTAGGTTATGCCTTGGAGAAAGGTATTTCCATCAGTTATTCAGTGACATGTGGTCTCTCAGCTACAGTTTAACAGGTCAGCTCCTCCAAAAAATTCTTTAGTATGGCCAGGCCCAACTAGAGTTGACATTTGCATTAACTAGTAAGGGGAGTTGGAGTCTGGGTTTTTTTATTGTTGTGGTTTGACTTTTTGGTGTTTGTTTTACCTTTTTTTTTGTTCCTCTTATTTTGGTTTTTACCCTAAATTGGTGAAATAAATGTACAGTGAAGGTATTGTGGTTTGGTGTTGGCTTTGCTGCTGTTTCAGTAAGCTTTTTTTGAGAGTACAACAAATACACAAATTTTATGCCACATCTAAGCCAGTACCCAGTGAACTGCATCGGCATTTTAAAATTAATTTATGTTTTATTTCATTGTGAACATGAGTATTATAGGAGATACTCTGCATCTTCCATGCAATGTAACACAGATTTCAAGTGCTCATGTCTAACAGCTCTTACTGCTGGCAAGCCTGACTCTAGCAGGACAGAGTCTAGAGTAACAGCTGATACTTTCCCAGTTGATAAAGGATTTGTACCAAATATCCCCCACACTGAACACACAGCGAAGCAACATGGAAGCAACAGCTCCCACATGGAAATCTAATGCTTATGCTTTAGAACAAGTTTTACACACCTATATCCAGTTTAATAGTAGCAATACCACACTGTATCAACTGAAGGGCAGGTCACCATACCTAGGGAGCCTAATTATTACAGCCCATACTGGATAAAGACAAGGCCAAGAAAAGGGATGGATAACATTTCTATTCTGAGTTATTCCTGGAGGCTTACATCAGTTCATTCTCTTTCAATTTCATGTAAAATTGCAAAGCATCTGGAACTTCTGCAGGGGTGTGATGCTCTCTGAAACTTTCAAATGCAGCATGGCTGCAACTGCAGGCTTTGTGATAGCACTAATCACACTAACCCCAGCACGAATTCTAGTGTGCATTCTGGAGTTAAATGGCCACAATGCTTCTGCTCAGGACAAGTATCAGGAACACATACACACTAGTGGTGGCCTCTAGCAATCTCAAAACAGCAGATGTGGTTACCTCCTAACATTCATGCCAAGTTACAGCAAGTTAACAGTAAACTATAGGCTTTTCTTGTGGGTAAGGCGAGTATTTTTCCAGTATTTAACTGTCTATGCCTAGGAAAGAAATAAAGGAAGACCTAAGTTTTCTCTGGAGGTGCTTTCATTTACTACTATTTTTTTATTTTCATGAAACTAATACGGTGAGACTAAACTGAGGTCAGGGTCAGTTACGGTGCCCAAAAGAGCTAAATGCAATCCTGCCTCGAACAGCTCAAAACCTAAATGGAGAAAGCTAAATGTCTTCCCAAAGGTCACTGTGCAGAAGAGCCACAGCCAGGGCAGGCTTTTGTCTCCTCTCCTGCAGCAAAGCCACAAGAATGTGGCCTTTGCTGTCCTTTTTTCCAGCTGCCAGACTGTTTCTTACTACCAATCTGGGCTAAACTCCTGCAGAGAACAATGGCAGCTTTACTGGAGGAGGGACAGCTGCCAGCACAGCTTGAGAAGCAAAGATTCGCTCACACACCTGTTTGATGCACGGCAGAACTGTTGCCCTGTGGATTTTTGAGTTATGCAACTGTTTTCACCCTGGATGGAAGCAGTTTTGCTGTATGTCAATAAAGAGGCCAGAAGACAGAAATAAATGTCCTGACCCAGAGGACTTCCTCTCACGGCCTTTAAGGTGTCATTAAGACACCTACAGGGCTGACATTCCTGGGCAGCACTGCAGTGGCTGCAGACAGTGCCACAGCTCAAAAATAACACACTTACAGGCTCTGGAGGTGGGGGTGGAGGCGGCTCCTTGATCACCTGGAATAAACAAATAATGGAGAAATCTGAGACAATGGTAGGGTTCATCCACCTCAATACTATGTCCTCCCAGCTTTCTTGCCCATGTCACAAATGAGTCATTCTGCTTCATTCCTTCCCATTCAATCCTCTCATTAGCCCCACTGAAAATAAACTCAGATGAGATGAAAAATACCATATAATCACCAAGTTAGTGCAAAGACATTCTCTCAGAATCTACAGCTCCTCTGGATAAATTAAAGAAACCCCAACCAACAAAATGCAGAAATAATTCCTAACTCTTGCCTTTAAAGAGGACTGTAACAGCTTCTACACACATTAGTAAATCAATTCCATTAGACTTTCATGCAGTAGGTTTCTGTAGGGATCAAGAGTCACATCCATGAGCTTATTTAAAATTCTCATTCAACATAAAAATCACACAGGCCTTGAAAAATGAAAACCCCAGATGAGAGTAATTTCAACATGCACTTTAAGCAAATTTTTGAATCAGGGCTTTAAAAATGTGATTTTTTTTAAGCAAGGCTAACCATCCACTCCAACACTTTAACTGTGCTTTGGCAAAGAATAGTCGAAACCAAGTCAATAAAATAAAAAAGTTGTACTTACCACTGTGCAACAAAGGGGCCAAAACCACCACAGAAGAGCCAGAGCCAGCAACAGAAAGAGAATCAGAAGAGCAATGAAGAGGATGGTCCCAGTCAGCTGCAAACAAGATGATTATTTCTGAGTTGCTTTTGTATGTCTCAAAGAAGGCAGGACTCCTGAAGTTACACATTTAGAGTCAGCTTTCCCTCACTACGAGCTCTCAGGTAGATTTTGCAGTCAATCCCTACTATCATTAGGATCAACTGAAGTCACAAAACCAGGAAGCATCTCCTCTTTGCAGTATATGTATAATTTATGTACAAATATTATGGTATGTTTACAGCCCACTAGATTCAAGAAGGTTAAACTTGTATACAATCCATTCTGGACAAGTCCCTTACTACTGTCAGAATGGCATTGGCACAGACCCTCAGGTGTGCAGAGTAACCTTTGATTCCTAGAGATGCAGAATATGCAAATGTTCATATTGACAGGATGGGAATACTGGAGCTCAGAGCTTCTGGGTAACTGTTCACATGTCAGTATCACAGAACAGAGCACAACTTGCTCAGTGCATCAGCTCCCAAGCCTGCCTTTGTAGCCTCTTGATTCAAACCACTCTCACAACCTTAGCCTAGGTGATTATCAAACTAGTTAGTAATCTGTTTGTTCTTGGTATGCTTCTTAGGGCTGGTTTGACTACTTAAAATGAGATACTGTAATCATTCTCTTAAGAATTTTTGATTCTTATATCCACTGATCCCTTTGCAGAGAACAGTGAGACACTGGGAATGCAGAGCTAATAATGAAGCTAATACCTTCAAAATCAAAGTTAAATTTTCTTTAAAATTACTAGGAAAAAATAGTCAAGAGTTAACACTTGAAATTAGCTTTTCAGAGCAGCTGAGAATCAAAGAGAATCACAGCTCTGAATTTTCTGTGTAAATCTTGATGGATCCTTTGCACTTGGAGTATTTAATATTGGTGCATTCAGAAGAGATATAAATTCTCTATTGCTCTGATGACTAAGGGAATCAGGTTTTCATATACTGCTTTTTTCCTGCAGAACATACAGAGCACATGGCTTCTGGAAAGTAAACACTTGTTTCACATGGCCAGTGGCATGCTCAGACATGCCTTATCCTTGGACTGTACTGGGTTCTAGAATGATATTACCTTTAGCTGTGGTGGTTTAGAATTTTTTTTTAAATATATATATATATATATATACTGGGAAAAGAAACCTCTTCAATGGTAGATTTTCAAAATTTGAGAAGAGATTCAATTCACCAGCAACAGGGGTATCAGAGAACAGGAAAAACTTTGCAGGAAAGAGGAGTAGGCTAGAGAGGAAGCTGTAAGAGATTTTCAAAGGATAGGTGGGATAAAAGGCAAGAAGCTAAATTCTCAAAGTGAATTCTGTATGACAAAGTCCATGAAATTCACCCTACAACAGGGATTTCCTTCAGCGTTCTAAGTGCATTTGTTTTCCCCTCAGGCAATGAAAAGGCTGAGGGTGAAAAGTATCAGCTGCTAAGAGCTTTGCAAAGTCTAGGTGCAATCCTTAACTACCAACTTAGGTGGTACCTAGCTCTCCTCAGGTCAGTTCCTCGACTGACACATTCAGTATGGGACTAACACAAACACAGCTCCTACTCCATGCTGTTAGGCAGGTAACCCAGTATCCCATATCTGTGCCACTGCTTCGCCATCCCAACATTGCTCTGCAGCTTTTTGTTACAGATGCAACAAACTGACCTCTTGTAGGATATGCCACTTGGCTCACCTTCATTTGGCCAAGGGAGCAGCTGGATTGCTCCAACATGTGCCAGACTCCCTGCTCAGACAAGTCCTGTTAGAGGGCACTGTACCCAGCTGCAGCTCAGTGCTAAGGCCCCCTCTCTGGCCCTGCCATGGGCCCATGTACAGCTAATGCATCTGGAAAGCAGATACTTGAAGAGAAATTAATTCCCAGTAAAGTCAGTTTGCTGAGAAAATGGTGAGTAAAAATCAAGCATAACATTAAGAAATATTGCTGCACTCCTTCAAAACAAATCCAAGCACAGCAGCAATACAGTACCATTGCTACTATTACTCCAAATACACATTACCTCCTTGTTTTGTAGCCTTTGTTCCCAGACATCACTTTTCCCATGCTAACTGCAAATATAAATTGCTGAGACATTTGCCAGCAGCAGCTCAGGAGCTGCTGGCAGCAGGAAGCTAAAGAGTCTTTTTTTAATGATTTTAATGATACAAAGCACCATAGTGAAGCTGGACTTTGAAAAGAAAATAGCAGACTTCATGCAGCTGAACAGAAATAAGCATGGGGATCACACAGAGGCTTTCGGATTATAGTGAAGATACTTACTGTACAGAAAAGACAGAAGGACCAGCTGGGGAGGAGAGCTGAGCAGGCCAGCTGACTGCCACCCACAGAAAAGGAAACAGGAGAGGAAAGGAAATGGAGGGAGTCTCTAAAACGAGAAGAGTGAAATGCATGAAATTAAAGTTGGAAAGTGAACTGCCAAGCTCCCTGCTTGTGGGACATAACAGGAGCAAGAGAGTATTCTTCTATCAGCTGCAAATCAGGCTTCCTGCCTGCTTCAATTCAATCTGCAAGAGGCTGGTCAAAAACTGTTAGATTGACATGACTGGAGATTGGATTCCTCTTTTTATCCTAAGGCTGCCAAAAGGAAAAGCTTCCTCCCTCCATGCTCCGGCTCTTAGGAACCCCGGTTGGGGTTGAGACTTCAGTCTTCATCAGAAACAGATTACATATAGGTAACTAAATGCACCAGTTACCACCACTGCAAACTTGAGAGGTTTTATTGTACTGAGGTAAAAGAGTGGAATTAAGTGTGAAAGTATCAGTCCTCAGTACAGAAAATTTGGAAAAAGTTTTAGCAATATAGAAATAATCCCATAAAGAAACAAACACATATCTGTTACATTGTGTCCCTACAACCCAGCCTGTTCCAGCATTCTGGCATGACGTTTCCCACGTTCATTGCCGCAAACATCAGAAAATCAGATTTACAAGTTCCAGTCGCCTCTATCTGCATTCCTGCCCTTCTGTTCTCCAGCTGTCAAAATGGCCAACAATGATTACAAGCCAATATGACAGCATTTGGCATAGGCTATAAAAGTCCTTTTGACACTAATAACAATGATACAAACTGCTATCAGGTACTTCAGCCAACTTGGTTTAGACCACAAGCACAAGGTCACATATTTAATTACTGTACTTGCTCACACCAGCTATGGGCATTCCCTATTTTTACCCCAAGGCAAGGAAGACAATTCTTTATTTATTATTCAGTTTCCAAATTTTGCTTATTTGGTTCTAAAAATCAGATTTTGATAAAGGATCATTTCTAGCTGTTGTTGACACTCCACCTGGTCTTTTTGACCATGTGATGCAGGACAGTCATCACTGTCCTTTCCCTCTGTGGCCTTTCCAGATATAAGTCCTTACAGTTGTACCTTTTACCTCAGATCCCATCAGGGAGTCTGTGGCACAACAGAGTGTTTCTCCCTGATGATCCATGGACCATTTTCTCAGATCTCCTTCTGTTAAGATCCTAGTTTTGAGGATCTCTCTCCTGGGGTAGTAATGGGCAGGGTTCATCTTATTCTAATCTTTTACTCAGAAAATCTATTATGATCTATCCACCATCAACAACAATTTGATGTTAAGTGGCCCTGGTTATTTTCCCAAGAGCTGCTGGGATCCAGTCAGTAGAGGTGAAGCATAAGCTGCAGAGAGGTCACGCTCACTCAAGAAGGCTTTGCCTGGAGAAGAACGATTTCTTTCCAAGGTCTCATGGCTCCTCTGTCAAGCCCCATTGGAATTACTTACACAATGTGTGCTGGTGATGCTGACAGAGCTGGAGATGAACGTTAGCCCGTTGTTCATGCTGACTTGCAGGAAAACCACCCTAGAGCACAAAACAGATATGTTTATTTTTAGTGTCATCTTTACACCCATTGCTACCTTTACTCTGTCTCTGTTTAAACCATTGGTTTATGAGAGTGCATGGATAGTGCATCCTGTTGAGTCAGGGCATTTTCATGGCCTCAGGCACTTACCTGCATTTGCCTCCTTGCTTGCCCAGGAGCCACCCTTTTTATGTTACCTTAGTTGAGCTGGGACAGATGCTCTTTATTAAAAAAAAACCCATCACAGCTGGGGCAAAGGGCACTAGGATGTGAGTCATAACAGAATGTCTCAGACAAATAGCAATACTACCGTAGACAGCACAAGAAACTTTAAGACTTTTTACTTATTTAAAGAAACTCTTCTGTCAATGAATCAGAATGTGTTTTGTATCCAAGCAATTCCACAACACCTGCACTGAGATCAAGAAGGGTAAAAACACTGAGATGCCAGTGAAATTCCAGAAGAGTCTTTCCTAGCCATTCTCCAGTATAAGAGAAAGAATCCAAGGGAGAAAAAAGAAAAATTAAAGTGATAATAAGAAAAAATGACAAAACTCCACCAAATTAATTTCCACCAGCGACAAATATAAAAGGGAGGGGAGGCATTCACCCACAGCCTCAGTACAGAATTTAAGCATCCACCCTAGGGAAAAGGTAGGGCATTGTGCTATGTCTCCCAAAGTCTACAGGTTTTAAAAGGCTGAAAAACATCAACACTAGACACAGAAGAGCAAAACACAAGAATCAACATATATAATAGCAGCAAAGGAATTCAAATCAGGCATCTCCTTTTCATCAAAATTAAAAGTTTGTCTTGAATTTAATTACCTCTTGGTCTGAAACAACAGGAGACAGCAAGAGAGGAGGAATCACCATTCTGTGATTCTATGACATGGGGCTATGGCCCAAGAAGACCTTTGGTTAAACTGTGCTGAAGACCCAATATTAAATAGAGCCATGCTGGCTCATAGTAGGAAAGGATTTGGCACAAAGGAGATGGCTGCAATATCACACACACACAAGCTTGACACTTTGGGCAAAATCCTGAGCCTTTGGCTCAGTAATTACATCTTCACCCAGAAGTTCACTCTCTCGACACATGCTGAAAGCAATACTCACTGTCCAGCATCTTCTATCACTGGGGCAGGGCAAAGTAAGTACGTATCATGAACAAGAGTCGGCTTTTCATCTGAAAGGAAATGAATATAACTATCAGAGATGAAAAAATAAATTGTTTCAAGCAGGCCACCCCCTTGAGAAGTGCTGATACCAATGACAGCCACAGATGAATTCAATATATTGGCAAGTGCCAATACTCCCCAATGGTGCTGATCACAAATCCACATACTTAGAATAACCATTCATGTTGACGCCAACATGATGCTATCAGGCTAGAGGTACCACAGCTAAGAACTTGAAATTTATCTCTGTTCCTGGCAGCAGTGATCAGCCATTTGAAATTCAACTTTGAGCAGTATTCATCACGTCTACTTGAAAATTACTTGCAACCTCTACTCACACTGAATAGTCTGACCCCTTGAGTCACTCAAGTGCTCAAAAGTTTAGGGTTCAATTTTTGTCTATGCATGTCCAGATACACACAGAAGAGAATCCAAGGCTGCACTGTCTGAGCCCAACAAAAGGGAAGGAGAGAGATGGCGTGGAGCTGAAAGGTAAAAATACTGGGGGGAAAAAAATCAAACTCAAGAGATGGTTGATCATTTACAGGAAACAGGCAGAGAGGGGCAATCACTGATACAATCATGAGGATCTGCTCTGCACTAGCTGCTTCTCCTGGACCCAGTCTCCCTTCTGCGGCAGCATCATCTGTAAACAGCCCACATTTATAAGGGTTTGGTGCATGTAGAGTTGAACACAAGGGCACACATCTTCGCACCTCCTTGCACTCCACTGCTCCATGATTCAGCAGTGTTAATCCTGTTGCTTTCAAAATTCACATCCAGAAAGCCAAGTCCTGTGAATACAGACAGAAGGCCCAGCAGTAATTCTGCACTGCCACTGAACCAAAAGTGTGTAAGCTGAGGCACAAGAGCAGGCACATCACTCCAGTGACTACAGCTTAGCTCTGAATGGCCAGCAAAGTAACTGTGCTGCCAGCCTGGAGAAGGAGTGGTCTACAAGAGCCAAACCCAAAGGATGATAAAGGCTGATAAAGGCTGCCATCTTAATTATACTTTTGAGGCTTGTTTTCTCTTTTTATTTAGGAAAAAATTCACTCAAGCAAGAACAGATGTAAGAGTTGTTCCTGCATGTTTCACCCACTTCAAGTACGCCTGAAGAGAGAACTCATTTCCCTTCTTTGGCAGAGATGAGGGCATGGAAATCAGTGATACGTTTTAGGGACAGAAAAAAAGCCAGCACAGATCAGCATCTCATCACAATACCTGTTGCAAACTTAACCCAAGGAAAACACAGCATGGAGTTCGAATGAAATCAGAGTAGTTCTCATACTGTGTATTTCCAGGCCCAGGTCAGCACTCACTGTGTGAAGCCCAGCTAAGGTGCTAATGATTTGGGTCAGGGAAGAAAAAGCAAGAAGTCTGTCTAACTGATAAACCACAAAAAACAAATCCTGGATAAAGCATATTTGTAAGTGGAGTAAATGCAAGACCACCAGAGCTGATTGACTGCAACATCAACATAGACAACTGGGATGGGAAACGAAGCAGCAATTCATGTGCTCCCTCTTGTAAGTGAATTCACTGCTAGGGAAACACCAGTCTGGCCATGACAGTATATGAAAGCCTCTACTGTGCTCTGGCCACAAGGGTAGCATATATGAAAAAGGAGCAGAGCTCCTTTCCCCGCACCATGTTTCACTCGGCCAGACACACACGGCTTCTCAGGAATGAGAGAGGACTGCTGAGAAACTGGACACTCCGTCTTTTTTGGCCATTCAGTCCTTTGCCTGGCTGCTGAGACAGCAAACAAAAAACCCTGTTCAGCACAGCAATGACAGGGAGTTTCCATGTTACACAGTCACTGTGATGGGACCAGCAACTGGTGTCAGAGAGGAGCAGAGCATGCCTGGGACGCCTGGCTTTATGGCAATTGTCTCCTGAACTGGTGAATAAAAACTCTGAAAACACCACCAGGGGATCAAGATAGCAGTATTTCTTTCTACTGGTCATGAATAAGGGAATAGGAAGCAATTTTAAGTTTCCACCTTCAAACCTGCTCTCCAGTCCTCTCGTGCTGCATGCAACACCCATGACATCACTACAATGGTGCTAAGGTCCCTGTGCAGCAGCATGCCCTGTGTAATCACTCACTGCACAATGCCCACAGGTCACTGCATTGAATAAGGATGAATTTCAAGCTTCTTTTAAGTGCACACCTCTACCCCAGCTCCCTCTCACATCTGCTGCAAGGACTCCCCTGAACATGGATGAGGACTGGCTTGTGAGATGACACAGCCACAGGGGTCACTGCAATCCACCAGCCTGCAAACTTACTGATGGTAAGGCTGTCATTGAGCTTGAAGCTGCAGAGCACCTGGTCGATATTTCTTGCATGATAAAAGCCGTTGCCTCTTACCACAACTTGAAAGGATTCTGTAAGCAAAAATACAGAAGATTTATGATTTATGTATGAGAAATAACTCAAATACAGCATTTCTGTTCTGAGTGACCTGAATTAAAACATCCATACAGACACTCTCTCTATTTGGAAGCAATGTGCATGAATGCTACAGTGGCATTTGTGCTTCAGAGTCTTCTCTTTGTCTCAGGTCAGCTCCCACAAGTGTAACACAGAACTGCAATACCTTAAATGCGCCACAATAAAACTTAGTCCTGATATGGAAGGTACCTGTTATTTTTGACATTATTGTGATAAGCAACCATTATCTGTTCATTCAAGCAGCAGAAGTCTCAGCAGGTTTGGTTTTTTTTTTTTTTTTCACAAACATTACAATAGCCATTTTACTGACAAAGCAGTTGTGCATTTGAGGAAAGCCAGTCCAGGAAGGGTGCAATCAGAAGTGAGATCCCAACTGCACATGCCCTCTACTATCCTCTACTGGCACCACTGATCATGCTGCAGCGTACTGAGCTTACTCATAAGCCTAGAAAGTAACTCTGTTTATTGCTAGAGAGATCAGTAATGTCTGGCTGAGAATCTACTAGAAGTAGAAATGTGCAGGAGAAGGGAAGGAGAGGGGCAAGTATAGGCAGGATTGCTGAGTTCATGTCTATCATGAAAGCACCTGGGGTCACCAAACCCAGTACAGTTAGAGACAGGAAAGGTCACTTGAAGAAGAAAAGTATTAAAAAATCTGGCTTTGTTTTCTCAGCTTTCCCCCCGCAAGCTTTTAAAGTTATACCTTAGTAACCTACATAGCTAGTACTTCTCCTCAGAGCTCTAACAACAGAACAGTTTGCTATTCTTCCTGCCCTTTTACTGTGCACAGGTGAAGCCCAGCACAGAGCCACAGTCCCTTTTCTGCTAGGCTGAGCCTGAATTGCCAAACTAGGCACAAGATGTAGCAGGAAGGGAAGTGGCAAGGGAAACTTCCCTCTAGGACACAAAAAGCCATTGTGGCTGCTACACTGACCGCAGAGATAACATCTCTAATGCAGGCAGGTGAACAGACATGTTACAAATTGTTCTGCCCCCAGTACACTTTTGAAACTCCCTTTCAATACTGCACACAAGCCTGCTGACAGCTGAGATGACTGGCACACAGCAAGGGACAGCACAGAAGTTGTACTTTCACGCATGAATTTCCTACATTAACCAAGTCCTCCACAGGGCTCTCACACCAGACAATGAGCAGTGTTTGGGACCAGCCCAATACAGTATAACGACACAACACAGGACCACTTAGTCTTCAAACTTCACATTGAAAATTACGAATAAATTATAGAGTGCTCCACTAGTAGCAAGTAAAAGCATGAACAGGTCTACATGCATCATCATTTATACTTTGATGAACATACTAAAAAGAAGAGCAAAACAATGTTGGTAGGATTGAGGGGAGCAGTACATGAGTTTTAGCGATATAGGATTTGGCTTTTAGCAACCTTCCATACAAGGCACTGCCATTTTATTTGTATGCTTTGGAGGAAGGAACTGTTATTGAATAATGCTACATGAGGCCCAAAGGTGGCTGAAATACATTCAGCCTCATCTGCCTGCACTTCATTATCAAGCTACTGCAAGGCAAACTAGCCCAAGGATGTGGAATGCCTTACTTTTCTGTGCAAACAGCTTGCTTTTGTCAAAAACACTCTCATTCATTGCCATTACCAGTATATTGAGATCTAATGCAACTCCAGGTGAATTGGACAAGGGTGTTTACAAATTACAATCACACACTGGAAATCCACACTCTGGTTTTCATCATGGTAACTTGCTCTAGAGCAGGGCTCTGAACTGACAAACACCACAAGGTACATAGGAATCAAAAGATATTTTGGGATAAGAAAAAGAAAGTATCTACTGGAGCGCATTTTGAAATGAAACATATGCTTAGGCACCTTACCAAAGAAAAACTACAAAATTTGAAATCTCAATGAGCACACCAAGAGCCAAATACACAAACCCAGCATCAGAATTTGGCCTCTTTTTAATTGGAAGGGTTATACATCCTGGTTCTTACAGGGGTTAATGAGCATTTCTTTAAACAAATGAAAATTTACTGTAGGGCAGATTCATCTGCTTCTTACTCCAATAAGAATCTTGAGTTACTCTTAGTCAGATTCATGCCTTGAGCCATTCCATATTTAACCCAGCTGCTACAGTGAGAATTATGAGCATACCTTTTTTTGCCAGCAGAGCTGAGAGTCATGACCAGGCCTGAGGGCAACTGGGCTTCTGCCCACCCACCAGAACTACCTGCCTGGGACCGACCACACGTGGGCAGACTTGCTTGCAACCAGCCCATTTCACAGTGGCTTCAACACCCAGCCAAGGTGGTAATTTTTCCCCATCTCAATTTTGTATTTTAAGAGAAGCTTGCTAAAACAAAATGGCACTTAAATTTTTCTGCCCCCTCTCATGAATCAATGGCCTTAAAAGGCAGCAGTCACAGAAGCATAATTGGTGGCTGTTTCAGTGGCTTTAAGAAGATGCCGCAAGTAAGAAACTTTCAACACAAAACATCAAAGGTAAAAGCTACATCTAGAAGTTTAATCTTGTCAGGAGAATTTATCTCTCCTGCCGTTCTTTTCACTGACTCTACTCTGCACAGTCAATTGTGAACAAGTGGTTGGGTAGTAGTAACCTGTCCACCAACACACGCTGAAAATACACCAAACTTGCAGGGAGATGTAAACAGCTGGTACTGGGTTTGTTGCTGCTGTTCAGAAGCCTGCCCCCACGGTTGCTCTGGAGCATTAACGTGTTCTGGGTGATGCTCTGTTGAAATGGCTAATTCCATTTAATTTTGCGCCCTGGCTCTGGCTGCGTCCTTTTCTTCCTTAGTTACTGTCAGATCATAGATTGTAGCTTTTGACAAGACAGCGAAGGGAAAAAGGTCAGCACTGAAATAACCGGGCGGCGCTGGCAGCGAGATGGTGGGTTGAAGCTGGTGTGCACTGGCTGCGCTGTCGGCTCCGCTTCTCTGACTCTGATGAGAAGCTGACTGCTTGCATCCACACCTGGTAGTTGATGTGGCCAGTAGGATGCCACATCCAACAAAACCTTTCAATCACATCTGCGTACCATAAGCATAATCAAAGCAATGATGCTGTCAAACAGGATACGAGGCACCTCTGACTCTGCACTGATGGCCTGTTTACAGGCTGCATGACTTGTCTTGGTCACTTTAAATCAGAGGGAACAGGAAGGACCCAACTACACTGCTCTATATTGGGGACAATGAATTTACAGGGTCAAAAAGCATTAAACATCAGATAGCTGTCACAATATGACGAGATCAATCTGTAACTGGATTTGCCAGATAGCTTCGTCACAGAAAGCCAGAGTCCCAACTGGAATTGTTAACACATAGAAATTGTTCCATTAGCATTTTACTAAACCTTTTGCAAGTAAAAACTGAAGCCAAGATCACCAGCAATCACCAAAGCATTAGTAACTATGAGAACACTTACAAGGAGTGGCTCAGACACTGATCATAACTTGTTTCCACTGAGCCACACAGAATCCTCATGAACTCATAGCAAATTGTACCAATTATTAGCAATGCTAAATAAAGGCTAAACCAATTATCACCTCCTCGCTCAGGTAAGTTTCATATAAAAAGCATGGACAGACACACATTTCAAGGCTGTAAACAGACAAGTCTGTCTGCTGGAGAATGTGATAATAAATTGCACTCTCTCCAAAGGTCCATTATTTTTCAATTATAATTTTGAAATGAAAATTGCTGTTATATATTTAAACAAATAAACACTCCTAACCTAAAAGAGGAGAAATGATGAACTTCTAGAAAATATTGTTCTAATTTTCAGCCAGTGGGTACATCCAGGATGCAAGTGTATATATATTACGATGTAGATTTCAGTGGCTATATATCTTGACAGAATAATACATTTTCAGTAAATTGTATCAGTAATTACCTAAATTTAAAATACATGTAATTCTGACATTAATGCAAAAAATAATGAAACTTATGAAGTAAATTCCAAATGAAGCATGTTAAAAAAAAAGAAACCACTTTACATATAGAGTAGCACTACAACTTTCCAGTGAACTGAACTCAAGATCTGGATTCACACTACCATGAAAGAAAGTTGTTTAATCCCAGGAGATTCCTTCCAGGAAACAGTGGTGCACACAGCTATGCAGACAAACCTCCAGCTATGTTGAAGTAAGTGGGATAATAAAGGATAATAAACCTAAGCACAAATGTAAATATTTGTAGCCTAATGCTGTAAAACCTCTTGCAGGAGGCAATGCCAGCTGTGTCTTGAAGGGATAATAATAAATGCTATTGCAGACCTGATTCTTAGTGCTGAAGATTTTAATACTTTAAATACAATGGTATACAAACCATGTATATCATGTGGAGCTGCAGCTTTGGCTTCCTCCCATTTTCTACTCTCTGCTGCTACAAACAAACCTTCAAGCAGGTGGAGATTGGGCAGCAAAGTTTCCCCATGTGCCAGCCATTGCTTGGTAAACAGGGACAGAGCAAACCTCAGAATTTAAGTGAAAGAAGTGCCAGTACCTTGCTGAATCAGCAGCACTACACAGAAACTGATTCTTCCCAGTTTATATCGGTCTTGTTTAAAAGTCACAAAGACAATGAAAAATTCTACAGATTCGAGTAAAGTAACAATATGGGTTTGGGTTTTTTTTTCTAAGGGCAAACTATTTTTAAAGTGTACTTGTGGAATTTTAATCACATTTGTCATAAACTTTTTACCTAGCAAGCTTAGCAAAAAATAAAGTGCTGTGAACACACTATCCTTTGGAAAAAAAAAAAGAAATTTTACATTTTTTGCTGAATATTTTGCTGAAATATTCGATTTTGTTGAAAGAAATATTTTTATTGAGAATTTATTTTCTCAAATACTCCATAAAAATATTTTTAACATTCCATTCAAAAAACATTGTTTCAAATTCTTAACATTGTCCCAAAATATTTCAAGAATACTACTAAAATCCATCCTATTGGAACACTCACATTTTTATGTAGCTAAAGGCATTCTTGTTGAATAGGATGGCTCGTAATAAACTTTGCACAAAAATTTGTCAGGTATACAATAACTAAGGAAAAATAGGAAAGTATCATTATGAAATAAAAAGCCTTAAATGTCAAAGCTTTAAAACTGTTTTTTTCTAATCAACCCCACAATCTTTTTAAAAGTAAAATCAATGCTTTAAATTTTCTGGTGATGAGATTTTACAGTCCACAACAATATACTTAGGAATAATTCAAGAGACACAAGGATGTTTCATGTTAAATTGAAATATTCAGGGTAAGATCATATTGTGATTGACATGTGCAAATGAAGAGTGAACAATTTTTCCTCTGTGATACTGAATTTTTTCCGACTTTCCTATTTTATCTGTTTTCAAGGTCAGCTTTCATGCATCATTGCCATTTTTTATGTGCTCCTTTTTACAGTGTACAAGGAAATGAACACAAGACAATAACACTAGAGCTAAATAACCATGCTGAAAACTGTACCTTCCAGCAAACTTATGGTGTCACTCTTACTCTGTTGCAATAGCCTTTAAAGTAGAAAAAAAACACAGCAAGAGAATTGCTAGCATAAACCGGAACAAATCCAAGTTAAATATACTAGACACGAAAGGCATGAAATTATCAACAATTCCTCTGGGTATCCTTCATGCTTACCATAAAGAATAATGGTTCTTTCAAATAAGTAAAACATCAGCATTTTGGGAAACACAAGAGATATCTTGGCCTATGCAGCACATTATATTTGGTTCAATAAACCTTAAATTTCTGTAAATGTTGTGCAAAATCTTGTTCCTACTGCTGACAAGTCCTAGCAGATCCCAGGAATGTTGTCTTCCCAGAAATTTGTGAGATATTACCTTTAGACCCTAAAACACCTCTGTCAGTCTTTTTTACATTACCTTTTACATTAACTTTTCCTATCTCTCTCGCTCTCAGATTTTTTAAAACGTGGTATCCTCAATTTGCTGAGTGTTGCCTCTGTCAGCTCTCTAAACTGGTCCTCAGCCACAGCAGCTACGTATTTATTGTCAGAATGTTCTTCTCAAGCTGAGAAGGAACATGTAGGGCTTTAGCCATGGCCTGAGAGGATGCTCTAACACATCCACAGGCTTCAGCTCCAGTACCACATTAGGTAATTACTGACATTTCATCAGTGCCATTCATTTGCCTTTAACACACTGTTCTTGTCGAAACTTACCTCCTGCACAAACACTGGATGGTTCAGCCGCTAGGATCTCAATGCAAGACTTCTTCAGAATCTGAAAGATTTAGATAAGGCCATTTTTTGGTAACCATTTTCATCTATGCTTTATTAATGCAGGAAAGGGCACCCTTTACTGTGTTTCAGAATATCCAACTTACTGAATCAATGATTCCTCTTAGGGCATAAAAGCCTCCCTTAACTGGAAAAACATGATCGATGCTGTCAGCAATCGTTGACAGCTGCAAAGAAAGACAATCATAAATCATGAGGAAAACAAAATTACAGTGAACAAAATCAAGCCCTTTCATACTTGCTAAAAGACATCACAGTGACACGAAATGATTTATGCCTCAAGTAATTAAATAAATGCCTTCATCTGATGCTGTTATTTGTGCAGTACTATAAAAGAAAAACACAAGAGAAAAGAAACATGTTACCTGAGTTTCATTGAAATCTTTCACTCCAACACAATAAACAATAGCTCCAAAGTTTCTTGCTCTGTTGGCCTAAAAAAAATCCAAGAACTGCCATTAAGTGCAAAGCCATAGAATCAATGGAGTCAGTAGTAAATGTGTACAGGTTTGACAAAAATTAGCTTGGATAAGGCATAAAGTGACGTACTTCTTGTTCTGCATAATAAAACTGAGCGTCCTGCAGCTCCCCATCCGTCAGGGCAATAATCACACTGGCGGTCCGAACTCCTACATGGAGGACAGTTAACAGCAGATTGCACACACATGACACGACATTCAGCAATGTAAAAATAGTCCAGAGTGAGGCAATCCTTTTTACTGACAAATAAATACAAACCCATACAGCCAGACTCATCCTGATTTGTATGGCCTTGGTGATGCACCAGCCGAAGGCCAGATGCAAGGGCATGCACTGAGCCAAAACCTGTGCACCTCCAAGTCACAAGCATCACTGGATCGAGGTGCTGCTCTAACAAGGCCCACACACTGACTTTTCTGTTCTGAATAAAATAGAGCAACTACCAAGATTACAGACAGAGTTGACAAAATGGGTGTGCAGAGGAGAGGTTTCCTCTTCTCTCTTGACAAACTTTTCTCTACATAAACATTGTTCAGAGACTGTGGTAAGATATACCTCTGCAAAAGGAGCTTTCCTGCCATTCTACCTTTCCCTCCAGCAGAACTTGAAAGAGCAATCCCACCAAACATAGCATGAAATGGGCTTCTACAGGGAGGTCAGTCCTACAGTTCTCATGCAACAAGAACTTCCAGTGAAATTCATAGGAATTCTGAGCATGTGAGAACCTTAAGATCTGGCTCATTAGGAAAAAATCATGTCTTGTGATACAACATTTCATATCTCATCTAGACTTAAATGAAAATGTTGCACAGACTCTAGAGATTTATATATGTAACACAATACAGAATACAATGCTACCTAGAAAAGTGCAACCTGTTAACAAAGTTAAACCAAATTAACATGCAAACTAGGGTTTAACCAATCATTCTAAGTCCATAGTTCTTAAGAAACGTAACAAATATGCATATATGTTATGTTCAGGCAAGTATTTGTTATTTTTTCAAAATAATCTGCTACAATTTCAAGTGTCTTCCTCCATACTGTCTGAAATTACAGACTGATTAGTTCTGACAGGTTTCTTATGCCACGCAGTCCTTCCCATGTCATGTCAGACACAGACATAAATCTTAAAAAAATGACCTGTAACTTGGGGGAAAAAATAGCTTGTATTCTATTTTTTTGTTTGTTTGTTTTTGTTTTTTGTTTTTGTTTTTGTTTTTCGTGTGTGTGCCTAGCACCCTTGAAAAATGCTGAGAAAAATGGGAGATCTTATTTTGTTTTCTTTTCAATGCTTGTTTCTTCGCTGGTAGTTCAGCTTCTAAGCTCAGATCTCATCTACTCTTTTTCCTTCCTAATTCAATTTACAGAATACTTGATTAGTTCTTATCTATATGCTATGAAGTAAATTTTTTTTTGGTTTGACACTTCAGGACTCCTGATTTTGCTGGCAGAAATGCTACAACACTATGCAGAGCTGCTGCTCCTACACTCACAGCCTATTTCAAGAAAAAGGCACCAACCTGTTTCTCTATCTTCCAAAAGACCCTTAGCCCACAAATTAGAACAACCTCACACCAGGGTATGAACTAGGCAAGTCTTGGTAACTACTTAGGTGTTCTTTTGGCACAGACAAAAACCACTTTCCTCTCAAAATTTAGTGAAAATACACATTTTAGTAACTCAGAATCTGAACACAAATCATTCACACTGACGCAAAGCTCTCATCCACACCTACACTAATGAGAACAAGGATATGGGACCACAAAGCAGAGAGGACTGAGTGCGTCAGGATGGAAAGGACCAGGAAAATGTGGGTATTCCTGAGTCCTGGGTACAAGATGGACTGCTCTGGCTGCTATGCCCTGGACTGCATTCTGCAATGGTCAGATCTGGGATCATCTCTGATCTCCATAAGCCATGAATCACGCATTTAAAGTAGGGCTGTAGTCAAAATGGAATGTGGCATTGCATAACACCGCTGCTTCTCCAACACTTCTTTCAGCGGGTTTACTGCAGGTCATAAAAAGAACTATAATCCCTGTCTTGTCAATGCAGATATATAACATGAATGATACACAACACATACCTCCATAGGTTTCATGGTAAATTTGCTCATTTGCCTGCAACGAAGTGTAGAACATGGTTAGCTCTTAAGTGTACCAGCAGGAAGTAAGCAAAGTTTATATGTGTAAAACAAAGAAAGTAGGTACTGTGATGTGTACCCTTTTAAATCCTTCATGCATGAACGTGTCTCCTCCAGGCAATTCTTCCTTAAGAACGTTGAGCCCTCGTCTTATGGCTTCCCTTTGGATTGAAAAAAAACCAAACAAAAATAAACAAAAAAAATCCCAGGAGAACATTTTATTAAAAGCTATATTTTTTCTTTTGTTGAGATATTCCTGTACCACAGCTAGATTATGCAGCCTGTCAATCAGTTGCATAGAGTGCATATACATCAGCTAGAATACTGGTTGAACCAAGATTTTTTTTCAAATTCCACAATTTGTCAGCCAACACCCATGGGGGCACGAAACCAGACACAGGGTACAGCACTAGGGTAACATATTTTAAAGATGGAATTCTGTCCCTGCTCCCTCATTCTTACATATTCTCAGCCAGGATAAGATTGAATTAAAGCCAATGCCAGATATTAAACTTTACCAACAGTTGTCTCTGTTTCAGAGTTTGTTCTGTTGTTAAACAGAACAAAACAGAGTTTTAAAGCTTATGACGCTGTCACAAAAATGGGACAAAATAAAAGTCTGTATTGAATCAGTCATCAGGACAGTCTGGATTAGGATTTTTCCATTTTAAAGACAGAGGCCAAAAGATAAGAGAACAGGATGGGAATGGGGAGAATTTCCTATCCCAGACCAGAGACTCAACCTTCCTGGGGCATAGATTATTCCTGGAAACAGAAGCACTTGCATATCATGACCCCTGTTACATAGCTTCTTACTCCCCAATACCTATTAACCAAGAGGATTGTTCAAAGGTGTTAATAATTTAATTGGTCACTGACAACCAAAAGACTCTGATCCTTGACAAGGGTTTTCATTATATTAATGGAACACAAGGCACAAATATTCAACAGATAAGACACAGGCAGTTCAAACATAAGCTCCAGATGCCATGGGGCAGCCTTTATTTAAGAGAATACTGAGAACCTTTCTAAACTACATTTTGCTACTGGGTATTTTAGGTGACACAACCACAATTACAGAGAATACAGGAGACTATATGGGATGAAGGTTAAAATCAGGAGCTTGGACTGAATCTTTAGGGATTTAATTCCAAATGGCATATTTTTACCCTTTTGAAGTATAAGATGAGCTAAAAAGGCACACAGTGATCCATATAGAGACCAGGATTTTGGGACAGGGAACACCCTAATAACATGTTCAACAAATTGACAGGGGGTTCCTGTCTACTTTCCACCTTGCAAAGAGCAAATTCACCCAGAGAAAAGTAAGCATGTTTGAGCTCTGCCACCACTATACATGATGGGGACCTGAAACAAAACTCAGGGGAGCCAGCAGAAATGCAAGAGCCCTGCAGGGTATTTGGCTTCAGATGAGTCCCTGGAGTTCTTTCTGCTCCAGAGTTCCCATTATTTTATAGGGTGCCCTTTACTACTGAGGCCCTCTCACACAGACAGCAGCAGCAGCAGCAAAAGTAAAGGCTTTAAACTGAAATGATAGAAAATACTTAGAAACACTCCAATGACAGGGATTTGTATGTGTAAGGAAAACTAGATTAAAAAACAATGTTTTGGGGGGGTGGGGATATTTTTGTGTTGGGGTTGTTTTCAGTGGTGGTTTGGGGGTTTTTATTAATTTGTTTTTTAAAGAAAGAGAATTTGGTTGTGAAGTTGGCAAGCAGAATTTTGCTCCATTTTTTTTTTCTTACAAAGACTGTCACTTGGCTTTGCAAAGCACCCCTGGCACGGGTCCTGCTTGCAGGCAGTCCAGGAGAGGGGTGCCACAGCCTGGAGAGGTCCTGCTCCAGCACTGGGGACAAGCAGCTGCTGGTGTAAAGGTCAGGGCTTTGAGTCCCTTCCAAGGGCACAGGGGATCTCTCATACACTCCTTCGCTCACCAGTCCAGGGTCTGAGATCTCTTCCACAAAAACTGTCCTTATTTGGGTACCTGGTTATAGCAAGTATGGACCTGGATCCTCAACTGAAATGCAGTTACTCCCTGAAATACCACAGTGAAGAATAGACTGCCCAGTGCTGCCTTCCTCCTACAAAGCTGAAAGGAAAATTGAAATGGGACACCCAAAGGCCTTCTAAGCCCTCCTCCAGTTGGGAACGGAGGAGAGGATCTCAGCTGGCGCCACACCAAGGACCAAGACAGAGCTCCAAACTCTGGGTGTGGGGCCACTCACTGTTTGAGAGATGGGACAGAGGGTGTTTCTGGAGGAATGCTGTGGGAGGTACTTGCCTGTTCTCTGTGAGTTTCATGATTGTAGTGCCTCGTGAAGAGAAAACAATGAAAGACATCCGCAACATTGGGCTGAAAGAGAAGAACAAGCCAGATCCATGTCACACTTGTTACTTCAGCAGAAATTCATTTGCTACTAAGCACACTGAACAAAAAAAAATAAATTATGGACAGTAAATTAAAGTTATCATAAAAAAAAAAAAACCACAAAAAACAAAAAAAAACATTTTACCTTATGAACTTCTCAGCTAGGCTTTCCACAAAGGAGTAAATCTCAGTCCAATGATTTTTGACACTTCCAGATCTGCATATAAAACATAACTGATTATATTAAGCTTTCTTTGCAGTGAAATTCCTTATTTCATTTTGAATTTTAATCCTGACCTACTCCAGAGGTGGTTAAGGACACAAATTACATAGAGTTGTCTTGAAATAAGAATCAGGATGACAAAACCCACTGACTCAAAGTCAAGCAGTAAGAGGTCTAAAATGGTTTACCATAAAATTTTGAAACAAAGTCAGTAACCCTTCCACTGGCTTTTCTTCCTTTTATGGCATAAAATATAAATATTTTCTTATACTTTAATTAATTTTATTTGATTTCATTAAATGATCTGTTATCAGATTATCTGCTCTCCTAGAGCACAGCTCTGCCCTTGCTCTACACAGAAGGTCTTGACTAATCTTCTGTTCTCTTAGAATGCGTGGGAGAATGTTTCCATGAATTACTGTTTGTTTCAAAAGATAAAGCTTTTGAAATAATTCTGAAGGGAAATGCAGTACTCTTGCCTAATTTGCTGGACTAATGTTCTGAGCAGTCAAGCCCTGGTTCCATTATGGATTTTTTGTGAAAACTTGGTAAAGTTAGTTACATGAAGAAGACTTACACATCCATGCTGCCACTTCCATTATGTAAAACTACATTAGTGGTACTTCCTGGCTTTTTTCTGCCAAGTCTTAGCAGGGACTCCCACAATCTGATGGGACTGAGACCTCAAACAGAGCCTTGCACACAGCAACCCCACAGTAAATTATAGGTTTCTACCAAGTTGATCTATACCTTACACTTCCAAGACATTAAAAAGGCTACAAAGCACGAAAGTCAATGGTTTTAAAAGCCCTCCCTAGGGCTGTGGTGTTTATGAAAGAGTGACCCATTTGCTTTCCTCGTTTTCTGGACTTACCTACCAGTTGTCTTAGGCAGATAAAATGAAAGAAAGATAACTGAAACAATAGCACATACACAAAATCACAGGGGCTTAGATGCAGAACTAAAAAAGACCAAAACTGAAATTCAACTACTGTAAAGCAGTAGGAATCCTCTAACTGCTGTCGGCCATTTTTCTGTTTAAAAATCAGAAAACAATTACATTTTACAATTCTCAGTTCTACTATGGGCTTTCCAAGTGATCTTATGCCAGTCACTCCTGCCCTTGTATGCCAGACGTAGAAGCCCACATGTGCAGTGCAGGATTGCACTACCTGCCCTGCAGCAGAGCTGGTGGAGTGGAGAAGGGCAAAGACAAAGAGACAAGGACCAAAGGAGTCTCCTGAAGTATGTAAGCTAGAATAATTTGGCTTGGGTAGCCCTATGCTTTCATGCTGCTCTTCTGGACAGCTGCTGATTCATTTGCAGAACAAACTGATTATTAAAGAATGAAGAAATTTCCAAGCAGCAAGGGAGGGCAACAAAACACTGGGAACTTCTCAAACCAGGGCTCTGTAGTCCCCAGTTTGTATGTGCTATGCAACAATATGTTTATCATTTGTGAATAGCACCAATGAAAGGTGCTGGCACTATTACCAGATTAAAACTATCAACACCTAGAGTTCTTCAGGATCTTTATGAAAGGATACATCTCTAAACATGATGAAGTCAAAAATTTCCTTGAGTCTATCCAAGATGCATCTACAGCTCCCAAACTTTTTTTAAATTTTTTCTCTCTCTGAAGCTGACACTTTCAATTTCATTCTGAGCAGCCATCTGACTTAAGTTCAACTCCTGATTTTTTCAATGAACTCAATCCCCTCACAGAATAACCATAGTTTCTTACTTGGAAAAGACTGACCTATTTTACATGAGGTATCAAATTTCTACTGCCAGCTGCAGAGGCACTGATGCAATCCAGAAAAAAGTAGCAGTGAATTTTCTTTCAAACTGTAACAAAACAACATTTCCAGTACTTCTGCAGGACTATCAGAACTACTTCTTTATTCTCCCTTCTTTTTTTCTTGGAAAGGGTACAGCCAGAAAGAGAACTGACTGTAATAAATCAACAGGTGTCCATCCCTAAAAAGCTAGGGAGGTCTGTATCACAGATTAGTCCTCACAGGAAGCCTTCTGTGCTTTCAGAGTGCCCAGCTCTACATCACAGAGCTACAGCCCTGCATAACAGAGTTACTTCAGCTCAGAAGTGGGTGTCCTTCACCCCTAAGAGGAATTCTGCACCCACATGTTGCTTACAAGCTGGGAAGTGTCAGAAGTGTCCCAATCTAACAACAGGGAAAAGTCAAGGCCAGACAAGAATACTGGCAAGAAAATATTCACTTCAAAATCCCAGAGGGAGTACCAGTGAAGTGGTCAGCATTTAATCACTTTCCCCACACCACACTCTTTCAAGCCCAGGTGTCATCTTCCACTGCAAATAGTGCCAAAATGCCAGTCGTGTCAAACCCCTCATGAACACCAGTGGGAGTGGCCTGGCTTACAGAGGAACCTCATTTCCCTTCCCTTTTACCCAAGCTTCCCTCTAAACATCCCTGTTTGCAAAGTTATTTGTAAGGGACTTTTATTTGCCATTTTGTATGTATATGTATATGTATATGTATATGTATATGTATATGTATACGCAAACACACACTTCAGAGGCTTTGTGGATTTGGCCTGATAGCTTTGTCTGCTGCCCCAGAGGCCTGACTTCATACCATCAGCAATGGCATATTTAAAGGCAGATTAAACAAAAAATTATGATAATAAATGTTTGCTAAATTATATACTATGTTAAATGTCCTCAAATATTAATTAAACCGCTGACAAACAGAACTGCCCCACACTATTGAAAATCTTGAACCATTTCACTGCCTTTGGAATCTTTTCTTCCACACTGCAGAATCACTGTTACCATCAGCATAAACTAACCTGTTGCCCTTGGTGGCTGGATCAGACTGGGAGAATAAATGAAGCACACCAAAGACCAGCACTGTGAAGTAAAAGCACTGGGGTGCAACACACACTCATCAGCATCTGGGCCAAGCCGTGGGGAAATGATACAGACAGGGAATCTCACGTATCCTGTTGTGGAGGTTTGTACCAGTGGGTCCACCACAACAGCACTGTGGCTGTCTGCAAAAAACAGCAAGCCCGTGTTGCAGCCAGATCCATCTTGCAGGCTCACACCTCTGGGATTTCCTGCTGTCAGCCACCTGGTTCGGCCTGTCACATCAATCAAAGGCTGCCACCACCTTGAGCCCTGGCCTTCCTCTCTGCACTCTCCCTGCTGAAGAAGCCCAGCCAGCCTACTGCTCTCTGCACAGGAGTGGGGCACCACAAGACCTCTGCGGATAGTGACTCGTAGCTGACAAGCAGTTTGTGTACCTTTCCAAGTCAAGCAGGATGGTGAGGCTTTAGCCCTCTGAGGTGACAGAATTCTCATGGTGAAAGAAAGTACACAGCAATAAACAGCTGCTGTGGGCAGCTGGAATGTTCCAGAAGGCATCTCAGAATCTGTTTCTCCTGCTGCTTTCACTGGGGTAAACCTGGAGTGGGAGCAGAGAAGTAGCAAAATTTGCCCAGGTTTATACCTATGCAATTGGGACCAGAATTCAGCCCAGGTGAAGTTAGAAAAAAAAAAACAACAAACCCATGGAAGCCATTTGCCTTGAGCATGCTCCCTGCTCCATGAGCTCTGTTCCCATTACACACAAGACAAAGAGAAAAGTCAGCAAACCACAATACAGGAAAGAATGTCCTCCCAGCCACATCAGGACTGGGCTCGGAGGAGCAGCTGCTGCTGCAGCTCCTGCTGCTGCTGTTTTCCTTAATTTTATATTGCTACTGCTTGATGGGAGAGGAAAAGAGGAGGTCAGTGAGTATTTCTGGGGGTGGAAGGAAGTGATGTGATTCCAAGGCTCGATTCCACTCCTGCCAACTTTGGAGTGATTCCTTCTGGTTTAGCAGAGCTCTGTATTAGCACAAAAACCCTGAGCATGTTAAAATTGCACCTACCCCATCTGAAGTATTTCACTAATGTTTGTGAAGACAAAGAGCAAGATAGGTTGGAAACTTTGTCTCCTTTCCTAACAGGCTCCCAGCAGCAGTGGAAGCTGGAGCCTGGAGAAATGAAGCAGCATAACCCTGGCATAAGGGATGCCACTCTCAGCCCAGTCACTTCAGCAGGCAAATAGCAGGAGGGCCAGTTTTGTCTGTCCTAGAGCACATGTGCTTCACAGCTACTGCTGAATTCACTGTCGGGAGCCCATATGGATCAACCCAGTGCAATATACAGCAGTCATGTAGCTTTGCAGTGGAAGTTAAAACCCTAACGCTACCCAAACAGTAAATATTTTTATTACCATATGTACACAGAGAAGGCAGCAGGACCCAGAGCCTTTCATCCCTGCTGAAAGTGACAGAATAAAACCTCTTGAAAGCACAGAGCTGCCCCTTGTCCTGTTCCACACACCACCCCTCCCACCATGCCCATTTGCCTCCATTAAAGATTAGCTGAAGGCAGCAATTCCAGACATCTTGGAGCAAGTAAAAGAAACATTATTACTGATGCTTGGTTTAGTCTCAATATGGTGTCAGGGGAGTACAAGATTTCTCAAGTTTGTATGTCCCTGTAAGTCTCTACCCCCTTGAGCTAATGGTGGCCCTGTACATGCTCTATTGCTCACAAATGTGACACTGTTGTTATTTGGGGGGCTCTTTGTGGTCACGACCACATTGTAGACAACAGAATTCTTGCACATGGCTAATAAAGGCTCTGCAGTAAAAGCAAACCCTGGGGCGCCGAGTTTGTTGTGGTTTCAGACAGGCATGTCCGAGTGTTCACCCACCCCTCTGCTCCCTTCTGAGCCACCAGAGCATTCAAAGTGACAACAACCCTCCTCTCCCAAAGAATGCATCTCGCAAGCATGGAAGGGACCTTGACTGGATGATTCATCCAGGCAAGGAAGGACTAGTTTCTATCATCTGCTCCAGAGGCAATTAGAAACACAGGCAGAGACAGCCATGCTGAGACAGTCCTTGCTTCAGAGTACTTGTAACATTAATGGACAAGACAAGGGCTGGAATGGGGAGGGGAAGATGCAGAGAAGTGACTGCAAAATGTGTTTTAATCCCAGGCCAGCATCCGAGTACATGACCCAAAATACCTGAATCCAAAAGATTTTATGACCAAACCCATTAATTTCTCAGCTAGCTTTTGTCCTACAAATAAACTCTGCAGCAATATTACAGATTTCTGTGAAACCATGCCTCAAATAAAACATTGCCCTTTGATACTACAGTCATCCATCTAATTCACATATCCTATGCACCTGGTGCCATACTATAGTTCTTGCTAAGTCCTTCACCAACAACAGGGCACAAAGTGAAATTCAGAAGCCATGCTCACACTGCATTCAACCACGTCAGATCTCCCTGTAAAGCTCAAGGGGTGCTTTGAGCAGCAGGGCAAGAAGACCCACCCTGAGCATCCCAGTACTCTTTAGCACAACACAGGGAGCAAAGCAGGGCACACAATCCAAGCCATGATGGAACACTCTCAGAAAGGTGCAAATTATAGACAGGAGCAGGGATATACAACTCTTGAGCTGTGAATAGTTCAGAGGAGTCAATTCATTTCTGCATTTGAGTTTAGAAGACTAAGTCCTACTACACTCATACAAATTCACAGTTTACAACACTGAATTTGGCCTGCAAGCCCAGATAAAAGTAATGAAATTCTCAATCACTGAACACACAAATAAAAATCCTAGGTCAGTGGGAATCTTATGGTTTACTTCCTTGGCTCAAGCCCCAAATAAATCAGATTTAGTTACATGCATAAATAGACTGCATATGACAAGCTGCCATGGCTTTTTCTTCCCCTTAACTGTACACGTTTTATGTCAAATAATCATTATCCATTAGCTTTGCCTTGCATTTCATAAAGAATTTTTTTCTTGGACTGAAGGAAGGAGAATTGGTTTTCCTGAATATTTCTTTTTTCCTGACAGAAGTCAAAGCTGGCAGAAAAATATCAGACAAAATACAAACAAATAAAACCAGGTTCAAATAACATAAGTATGTCTGAAACAGAATAAAAATTTGCTTTGGAACATTCCAAGCAACTATACCTGGTTGTAAGCAAATCATAGCACTGGCTGCAATATAACCACAACAAAGAGAGATGCAAAGGCAAAATACCAACAGATTAAATTTTGAAAACAAGTAAAACAATATCACAGGCAGTTGGAGATTATGAGAGGTGTCATTTAGATAATGTGGTCAAGTTACAAGCGAGGGAAGTCAGAGAGCAAAGGAGGGAGACAGACAACCACTTTTAAATACACACAGAGAAATCAGTGCTATTAAAGGAACAAAACTGATACTTCATTTCAGACAGTAGCAGCTCCTCCCAACTGATCTGCATCAGGTTCTACATCTTACAAAGAACTCAAGTCTGGCTGCAGTGGGTTCTTAGAGAAAAGAGAGTTCAGCAGTGGCTTAAAAGTCAGTCAATATCAACTTTTTAAATCTAGTTAAGGTAGGTGATCAGACACCTATTTTTGTCACCAGTCTGATTTTCCAATCACAACAATGTTGTTTAGCCACTCGTCCCCTCCCCTTTTGCACGCTGTGCAAAACCAGTGGAATGGCAGTGGACTGAGATAGCATGGAGAGAGAGAGAGAAGCTGCAGAAGTTCCCACAGACCCAGCTCCATCCTAATGATCTTAGGCTGGGGCTATATGAGGTGGGAAAAGAAGCACAGGGCTGCAGCGAGACCCTAAGCCAAAAAATATTTGCTCTCACTAGTACTTGTAATTCATGAGTGCTAAATTCATTCAAATCATTGGCAAGGAAATAATTTTGGGGGTGTTGGGGGGTGCAAATAATGTGTTTACCAAATGCTCTTGCTTTGCTTTAAATATAGCATATTGTGGAAAAAAACCCCAAACCACCAACATACGTGGTGATTAGCAATTCCCCCTAGTTGTATTAAAATAATAGAAGGTGACCTTAAATAGCAGCTCCAGAAATGCTTTTGTTCTGAAAGCTTTTGGCAAGCCAGGAAGGATCAACCTGTTTTCCTCCTGACACTTCCCACACCCACTGCCTTTTCAATGGCAAGTTGAGAAGGGGTACACAGACACAAAAAAACAAAATCAGGAAGGATATTGGACAGGATAGCTAATTCCCACCTAATCAGAGGTTATGCTCTTCCCCACCAGTGACAGTCACCTCTAGAGCAAGGCTTACCAAGTTGAAAAAGAGGCAGCTGCAAAACAGATCACGAGTGAGAGACTGGGCACATTGTAGTGGTGTCTTTACCAAAGCTGCTGGTGACATGGATGCTCTTGGGAGCACAGGAGACAAAGTAAAATTGATGTGAAAGGCAATATTGTTGTAGGCCCATAGAGACAAAGAGGGACTATACAGAAGTTCAGGGGGAAGATGAGGACTGAAGAAAATGTAGTTAAGCCAAACTCCCCAATATATCAGTTATAGTCCAAGAAAACTGGCCAAGACTTTATAAATACATTTCCGCTGCCATGATCTGTGCTGTAGAAAAAGGAAACATTTTCCCAAGTCTGTACAGCTCATTTTTCCTCAAAATCCAAACAACTTTTAGCAAACATTCCAAACAGGAAAAATAAGAAAACACTTTTGTCTATCTCACAGTCAAAAATAATCAAGAAGTTGTTTCATATTTGGTAAATTCCTACAGCGATAGCTCTGCAGCTCAGACCTGTCATGTCAAACATTGCCAGCAGCAGGTATTTATGCTAAGTATAAGTCCTTACTTTAAAGGGGTTTCTATTTGTTGCATTAATAAACAATCATAATGATGCTACCAGGCACTGTTATAATTAGGAAACACTAGAGGTCAGTCATCCTTTCTTCTCTTCAAGTGCAATTCAGTATGATTACAAACAACAGCTGGATGTTAACAGCAAGGCAGGATGAAAGGGAGTTATTTACATTCTCAAGCACAAGTATGTCACCACAAGACCCGATGGTCAAGCAATCAAATCCCTAACAGGGCCTGTCCTCCACAGTTTGGGATGGGACAGAAACAAGTTCTTTGTGCACTGGGACAACCTAAGCGAATGAAGCAACCAAAGCACATGAAAACTACTTGACAATCCATTATATCTGGCTTAAAAGCTCAAGAACTTTTTACATTTAAAGGTAAAAATGAGAACTTTGCTTTCACAAGTGACTTGATCTTACTACATGCCATGGGAAACGTGGGTGTGCCAACTGCAATGTATACTGCCTTACCTCATGCAGAGAGTGACTTAGTTGCAAACAGAAGAATTATTGCTGCTTCATTATGATATTTTAAAGTCTTCCACTATGCCTCCAAACAAGCTCAGGCCTGCACAACTCATGAAGCACAAGACAGAGACAGAGCAAGATTGCAGACTCCAGGCAGCTGCCTCTGCAGCCAGCAAATGTCCCACTCTCCCAGCTTCAAGAGATTTCCTCATTTAAGAATCCCCAGAGACAAGGAAGCCCTAATGTGGCTCTGGCACGGTCAGCCAATCCTAAGGAGAATGATGGCTGGTCTCCCTCCCACACATGCTGCTTTTCCCTTTCATTACGCCAGCTTTTTGGGGCATCTAAGGTTCAGTGGCACTGCTCCGATCTGGCTTATGGAGTTAACATGAAGGACTGCAATCTACTTCAGGCAGAGAAAAACTGTAAGGAAACAGCAAGTTTCTTTTTTTTCTAACTGGCAGCACATATATTATACCAAGAACTTTACCAGAAGATGATCTTTTCCATCTGATGGTTGTTGCCTGCAGGATTAAATACCCACAGACTTTGCCTGGCAGAATGAAAAGGAAAAATCATGCCCCTATAAAGTCATTGCAGTAACACACACTGCATATGGAGAAAGGTTTGTTGTCTTCTTCCAGATTGCCTCCTACTGATGTGCGATTACATCTTTCTATGGGGAAGCAAAGCAAAGCAGACAAAGTCATTTTGGTTCAGCCAGGCTGACTTTAGAGACAGGAGCTGTCATTCGGCTCGCTACAGGGTCACAGGATTAAAGCCTGTGTTTTCACACAACCAATACTTCAATCCCAGTGTCAGACAGCTAACTAAGACTGAATGCATCTAACCCCAGACTGGCAGGGCACCAACAAAGAGAGGTAATCTCCAAGCCATAGGGGTATACTTTGTGGTGTGTACAGCTGGGTTTTTCTGGGGTTTTTCCCACTTGAAATTAGAGACAGAATTCTTCACAGTTATAAGTCAGCATGGATCCAATTCTAAAAAAAAAATTGTTCATTGCATTTACAGATTACCAGATGCTTCTGACTGGATTCCTGCCTTCTCCCTACCTGAAATACCCTCACTATCCTCAACATTAATGAATTCTCAACACTATTTAGTTCCTTCCTGATGAACTGTCCCAAGACCCAGGGTCTATCCACTGAATCAGTCCTCCCTGCCTCCACAAAGCTCCTTGTGTTGTGCCAGATGTCACAGAATACAGCTGGGATAAATATACCCTCAGCCAGTATGGGACCTATGGCTCCCAAGATTTGGCACTCTAATATTACCCATATGGATTGTAATGCAATCTCATTGAGACCAAAAGCAGCTTTGCCATTGCCTCGTTACAGACTTGGTAGGAGCAGGGATGGGTTCTAAAAGCACTCAGGGGCCCAAGTAACTCTTAACACAGCTTTTTACCAAAGGTAAAAACTCTTTGGTAAAACTTTCAAACTCAGTTTACAATAGACGCTGAAGAGAATTTTCCCACTGGAACCCAAATGCCTGACTTTGGGACCCTGATCAGGTCCAGTTTCCAGTGGACCACTGTAGTGAATGCACAGAATCTGAAACAAAATAAAAGACCTGTGGCTTGCTAAAAGAAAATACATTATTTCAGGTCCAGAGTACTAGAGAGGAACTTCCTTAGATGATCAGCTTCCTACTGTCTGAAGATCAGTATCTCTGAGCAAACTGCTCGCTTCTCTGCTTTTATCTCTTCAAATACAACATGAATGGTAACAGCACAGCCAAAAAAGGGCCTTCTGAAATATAGATGAAAAGTAGCATAGGGACACAATGTGGAGATTGCTAGAGTATTCAATGTCACTGTACCAAGGAAATTGTACTGCAGAAGACAGAGAAGACATACTACTATCACCAACATTCATTGTTACAGGGAATTCAGTGTGGGAACTGGGCATAACAACAGCGCCAGTCACTTCTAGGAAGCCTGGCAAGAATGAATTTGAGAACTAACACTAGTCCCCCACAGAGCCCTTTCTAGACCAAAGGTTACTTCAGGAACAAGTTCTAAGGGGAAAAAAAAAACAAACAAACCAATAACCACATGGTGTATTAGTGTATCTTTTAGAAAGGCAGAATGCCTTTGATCTTCAGCCTCTTTTGCTCTAAAAACAGAATCACTATTTAATGATACTTTTCCCCTTCTTGAACACAGAAATACACATCTTGAGTGATAGTGACTTTTTGCCTCTTGCAGGCTGTACAAAGGACCTTATGGATTGATCCGTTCTCCCAACTGGGAAATAGAGCAATGCAGACTTTATACCTGGCTTGAGGGCAAGAATCACAAAATCTTCCAGCTTTCATAATACCCTGTCACATAGGTAACCCAAGATGTATTAGATAACAGAGCCATCACACTATGGGACACTAACAATTTACTCCTTGAGTCAATCCCTTGGCTTTAACCCTCTGTCAAGCCAGGGCAGTACACCAGAAGAAAGAAAAGTTTGTACCTTCTGAAAAACACCTGTGGGGGCACCAGTTTACCAGTAGCTTTGCTAGTGCTTACTAAAACATGCCTACACATGTGAGATTAATCATACCTTGCTCCCCCACCATACCTGAATTCAGCTGACACAGTATTAAAGACAAGCATTTGACAGCTTATTTTAATAGATGTAACTCAAACACAGGTATAGACAACTCCAAAGAAGCTGAGCAAAAATAAGTTTTATAAAACCTTGTTCGTACAAGCAAACTTGTAAAAACACAACTACTCCATACAAGCAGTCTGGTCTTAACTTTAGGTAGGTCTGCATGGTTCTAGCACTGCTAAGTCCCATAGGTGACACCTCTGCACACAGCCCAAATAATGACACAAAACTCCAGGAACGATGGGAGCACTGACCAACGTCCCCGCAAATCCAGCACTCACAGCCCACACCCCACATGCTACAACCTGAAAGCAAACCCCGATTTCCCAGGTTTGCATGCACAGCTAACTCAGCAAAAAGGACACTGCTCCCCTAAACGCTCCACTTGGGAAATGTGTACGTTTTGGGGAGCAAAAATAAGGAACAAGCCCCACACGTAATGTCTGGCATCAGGAGAAGTCGTCCGGGAAGACGGAGTAAAGAAACAACATCCCTGCTGCTGCAAGGAGTCACTGAAGGGTGAATAAATGTTTTTAAATGCGACTGTCACTTACTTATCCAGGACGAAGTAGAGATCAAAGGCACCGTGACAGGAGCGCTGCTCTTCTTGCTCTTCCTCCTCCTCCGGTCGGGCGCAGCAGATTAGGCTCCCCATTGCCAGCAAAAAGCAGCACAAAAATGCCGCTTTCTCCACACTGCTCCAGCAACTCGCCATCTTTTCCCTTTCCTTAATTCTTCCTCCTCCCCCAGTCTCTCTCTCTCTCTCTCTCTCTCTCTTTCTCTGCAAATCTTACAGGCACTTCGGAAGCACCGAGAGAAGAAGAAAAAAAAAAAAGTCAAAACAAAATAAAATAATAAAAAAAGCGCAATCACTAACTTCAGGATCTCAGCTCGACCCTGAGAGCTCACGGCAGCTCCCCCCGCGGGGCGCCGGACCGCTGGCTCCGGGCAGGGGGCTGAGCCCAGGCGGATGGTCCCCAGAGCCCAGTCCCCGTTCCCCGCCGCCTCGGCGGCTGCCCCGAGCGCCTCAGCCCCGTCCCGCAAGGAGAGAAGAGGCTTCTCTCGCACGGGCCAAAGGCAGGAAGGGGCAGAGGGAGGGGAGCGGGAGGAGGGAGACAGGATCTTATGGGGGCAAGCTGAACTAGGACTTTCCTGTTCCGGGATACCGAGATGGCAAAGGCTGCTGCTAGCGAGGGACCGAGGTTAGGGACCACTGCCCGGCGCCGCCGGGGCACAGGGCGGGCGTTCCTCCCTCCTTCCCTGTCGGACTGCCCTCGGGGCAGGACAGCGGGCAGCGGGGCAGGGGACTCCGGGCAGCGGAGACAGCCCAGCCACATTCCGGAGCATCGCTGCGCGTCCTGCTGAGCCTCTCTCCCGCAGGCTCGGGAGCGGCTGGAGCCCAGAGGTGGTTAGAGCTGAGGGTGGCAGCGCTCAAGGCAGAAAGAAGTTGCTGTGGGAGATGGGCGTCAAGGCAAAAACCTGTGACAATGCAGAGGTGGGGGCACAACGCGAGGGGCACTTAAGAAAAATCTGTTTGCAGCCCTGTGCAATTAAAAATATTATTGCTTGGGGGCGGGGGTAGGGGCAGGTTTTCACGGCCCTCTCGTGCCACGGCAAATTGTTTCTCTTTGTGGAAATCTTGATTTACTCACACTGGAGTCTGAACACATCCTGCAGGCGATGAGTAATGATGAAATGAAATCTCTTAATGGAGGCTTTGTACAGTAACATAATCATTCCCCGCCTGATACACACAGGTTACAAAGCGCTGCCCTAAAGAGATTGCCCAGCTCATCTGGATGCTGTCCCCAAAGTTTGAATAATTAGTGGCTTCCAGCCGCTTCCCCCTCCCCCACACTCTTTGCCGCCCCTAATTAATGAACAGAGCCACGGGGAGGGATGCGAGCAGAGTCAGTTTGCATGAAAGAGTTGGGGCTAGACGTTTCCCTCTCGGGGCGAGGCGCCAATTGCGAGCCGAGGAGGAGGGATTCCATCCCCTGTGGGGTGCTGGCGCGCTGTCCCACCGAGCACAGTCCCCCGAATACCCAGCGCCTCGCCGGGCCTCCTCCCTCAGGAAGCCGAGCCGTAACGCTGCAGCCGGGAGCCGCTTCTGTGTGCCAGCAGCAAAAAGTGACACCTCCTGTCCCCGACAAAGGTGGTGCCCGCCGGGGACACGGCCCACCCGGGCTGGCTCGGCCCGCTGCCCTGCGGGCGTGGGGCATGTGCGCTGTTTCCCCGCGGCACAGGGCAGCTCTGCCCGGGGCCCTGCCCGCTCCGCCCTGAGTGTGGCTCCGTGGGGGAACGGTGGGATGCTCCCCGCAGCCGGCGGGGCCTCTCCCTATGCCCCTTCCCCGTCCGACCCCGTTCCCCCTGCAGCAGCCTTGGCGGGCTGTGGGCGGTGTAGGCTGCCGCCCGCGCGTCTGAAATCAAGTCTGCACTTCGGGGAAAGCATCTCCATTTCAGTTGCCTGTTTCTGTGCTGGACCGAGTTCAGACACATCCAACCGCGGCGGCGGTCGGGGACTTATCAAGGAAAGATTAGAGGGTCCACCGATTTTCTGCCGCTTGCCTGGTTTAACTATGCACAGCTAAAAGCTGAATGCACTGCTTGAGCTCACCACTTGAAAGGTTTTTTGAACACTGGCCAGTTGAGACCCAGCGATTACTTAGATCATGGAGAAATAGAAAAAACCCACATCCTCCCTGGCGACATTCACAAAAAATGAGCAAGCGGCTGCTGAGCAGCAGGAATCCTCCGCTTCCCCCAGCGCCGCCGGGCTTCGGCCTCGCCGGTGCCCACTAGTGTCCGCAGCCCGCGTGGTGCCCGGCAGCCCTCGGACCCCTGCCCCAGGCAGCCGTCCTTCCCCGCGCACACCGCGGCCTTCCAAACGAAATAAAAATCCTGATAGCGTCAGATCCCCATGGTGACTCGTGAATATTAGATTGTATTGTAAAATAACGCGGCAGACTTCAAGGGAGTCTCCAAAGCAAAGTAAGACACTGACGAGAAAAAAAACCCAACCAAAACCCCACTATTTTTCGATAACGTGCACTGCCCTTCTCTGAGTTCTAACATATCCTCTGATTCTGCCAAGAGAGATGGCCTGCTCACCTGGCCCCTCCAAAGGCCCCGGCGACGGGGCATGTTTTAAGGCTAGGTGGGCGTAGGCAAAAGCAAGGACGTGGCTCAGTTCTGCACGGTCAGTGCTGGGCAGAAACCCCCTGGGGAATGTGGAGCTGCGTCTTTGCGAGCGCCCCGTCCCTGCTCCTCTAGCCCCTGCGAGGAGGGCCACGCGCGGCTGCGGCTTGCGGGCTGCCTCTGCAGATCCAGAGCCTTCTGTTTTAAATGAAACAGGTTTTCCCATCGGCCTGAGCCACTCCCGTGGCTGTCACACCCCGGGCAGGCCCGTCAGGTCCCAAGCCAGAGAGGTTTGTGTGGGGTCAGCAGGGAGCGGGCAGGCGGGGGTGGTGGTGGGGGGGCCGGAGTCTTTTGATCGGGTCTTGCTCGAAGGAAAATTACACCAAGCACCAGGAGAGCCGACCGTGAGGTGCAGATCTCACCGTCCCTGGGACACAGGTTACCTCAGCGCACCGTCTCACAGTGGTTCAAGCTCCGTAAGGCAGGTGACCAAGTCTAATTGTCCCTTCTTATACCTTCTGTCGCTTTTGCATAAAGACTTCAAGAAATATAAACTCTTGCGATATGAAGTGCAGTGGGAATTGTCCATCCCAGTTTCCTGACACCTGCATCCCAAATCGGCCGATGTTTCCCAAGCAGCACTAGGAGATGCCCGCGGCACACCCGTTCCCTTCCAGGGCGGCTGGGCAGCTACCAACCCCTCGCTGCCCTCAACAATGCTGTTCCCTCGGCTCGAGCTGAATTTTAAAAGAGAATAGGAACTCTTGAGTTCATCCTCTATAGTCCCTGTATCACAGAAGGCAGAGACAGTGGTTCGCTCTCATTATTGGTATAAGATTACTCTTTAATTGCAGCGAAAATCCATCCTTTCAAAAGCATTAAAGCGTTGACGTTTCTTTTCCTGGTACAAGCCCATATTCAGATTACATGGACACTAATCAAATAACCCGGGTTATTTCATTTGTCAACATGTTCATAAAAATTTTCTACCAGGCGTTAAAGGCATTTATATGGAACGACATCTTTCAAAAGCAATGTCGCTAGTCCAGATTTAGGGTATATTTGATTATGACAAGACGTTTGATGGTTTTATTTTACATACCAGCTGTGCCACAAACCGTTTCATACCTCAAAGTCCTAATTTTTATCCTGCGAGTATTTTCTATGAAGAAGTAGTTTGCATTTTTAAGCGGCTCTTGTCAATACCTGCAGCTCCTAGAAGAGCCTTCTATCCAAAAGCATTGTCAGAGGATCAAAAGGACAAGTGGGAAGGCGGCTTTGGGGATGGTTTTGTTTTGTTTATTTCGGCGTGCGTGTGTGGTTTCCCCCCAACTTTAACAGCAACTCCTCGGTCCATGGTACCGTTACCAGGAGGAATCCCGTCCACCTCGTGGCTGCCCCGCGCTGCTGTCCGCAGCCGCTGCGGGATGGCTCCTGCCCGTTCGCGGGCGGCTCCCGGGGGAGGGGGACGCCTGGCTGGCGGCGGGGGTCGGGAGCTGCGGTAGGCGTTTCCCGGGGTCTGCTCTGGGCGGGGAGCCGCGGAGGGGAGGAGGGTGCCGGCGTGCCGGGGCGGTGCGGCGGCGGGGGGCTGCGGCGCGGCTCTTGGGGGGCCGGGCGGCCCCGGCGCTGGGGTGAGGTGAGGTGAACTAAGGTGAGGGCTCCGCGGGCACTTGTCCCTAGCGGCATCCTGGGAGAGGGAAGGGGAGCGGCGGGGCCCCCGGCAACGCAGATTCCCCCGTCCGCGGGGAGCCCGCAGCGGAACCCGCAGGTGAGCGGGGCCGGGGCAGAGGGGCCGGGCGGGGGTCTCGGGGCGGCCGCTGCCCCTGCAGAGCGCGGCGAAGCGGCAGCAGCACCGTCCGTCCCGGGCCGCTCTCCCGGGTCCGCGGAGGGCTGCGCTGCCGGGGCCTGCGCGGGGCTCCCCGAGCCGCCCGGGAGCTGCCGGGAGCTGCCGGGAGCTGCCGGGAGCTGCCGGGACCTGCCGGGACCTGCCGGGACCTGCCGGGACCTGCCGGGACCTGCCGGGACCTGCCGGGAGCGGGGCCGGGCTGCCCCGGGGCCGGGAGCGGCCGGGCAGCAGGGAGGGCACGGCGGTGTCCCTTGCTGACAGGTGCCCGGCCCTGGCCCCGGGCGGCGGTGCCCAGGCGGAGGGGGAGGCGGGTCCCCCTCGGCAGCCCCGCCGGCAGCAGCGCTTTTCCTCCCGCCCGCATCTCTTCTCTCGCCGAGAACTCTCGAGCATCAGCTGCTCTTTTTTATTGGTTACAGCTCTCCTCATCCTTCCAACTTCGACAGGTGATCAGAGCGTCGTGGCTGTTTTAGGTACTTACATAGGGTCTAATTGCTTTTATGAAATTAATGAACTTGGTTTGGAATAGGTCACGTTGTTATTCTCCGTTTGTATGTATTCCTCATATCATGGATATCCATGAAGTAGAAATTTCTTAAGTTAGGAGCTGCTATTGCTGTCACTTTAAAATGTCACATTGATCTTTGAATTTGCAAATCTTTACAGAAAAAGGTTTCTGTAGGAATTCAGTCCAGTGAAAATGTTCGAAGAATTTTAATGACTTTTTTTTCTGAGAACTGACAGCTACTGATCGAAAGAAATGTCAATAGAAACTTGATGTAAGATAACATTTTAAAATAATTTTGTATTTTTAGTATAGTTGCTTTCAAATAAAAAACAGTTGCAGTCATGCATGAAATTCAGAATTTAATAATAAATTATGTCTCAGGAGTTTTCCCTTATTTTTGGCTTTTAAAAATGCAAAATGTAGCACTTGACAGCTTTTGTTACCATGTATTAAATACAATTGGTACTAGAGAGGAATAGAGGGATTTCTTTTGGCAGTAGAGTGATTAAATTTATGGTTTTTTTTAGTGTATAAAGTACACCAAAGCATAATCTGTTCTTTGAGAATGTAGTTCTCTTTTTGTATTTAACCATTTTCCAGTATTTCAAAGCAAAGTAGAGCTGCCTTATGGCACTCCACAGAGATATAATATTATAGAGAAAATAATTTTGTAGCCATAGAAATGCTAATGGAAAGTCAAAATATTTAGATCCTGGTGGCTGAATGTAGTATACCCAGATGAGAAAGTAAAAAAATAAATTATGTGTAAGAATTACAGAGTGTACCAAAGATTTTGCAAAAGAAATTAGAAGTTGGCTAAATCCTAGCACTTACAGATGGCTATTTCCATATCTTTAATGCTGTTATTCTGTTGATATAATTTTCCTGCAGCACTGCCTTATGTTACCTGTACTTGCTATTGATAAACATCAGGTCAAAGAACAAAATATTTTGTTGGAAAACAAACTATTTTAAGTAAGATCTATTTTAATTTAAAGGCTTCATTGTAGTGAACAATAACTTATTTATGTTGCTTCCCCCAGTTTCACCTTACACAGTGTCCTTCAGCTCTGTCAGTTGCTCTTATTGGAGTTGACATCATGTAGTAAGTGTAGCACAAATGTAAATAAGAATAATGTAAGTTAATGCCACTTAGTACTGTTGAAGAAATCTTCAGCTTCAGCCATGTGGAAATAACTGATCTTTGTTTAAAAATATTTCTTTTTAAATACAAATGATGAACATGCAAAATCACAAAAAAACCCCAGGTGTATGGATGGCTATGTGTAGAGCTGTGAATGCATGTATGTATATATATATGTTTCCATCTTTATGTATGTGCTTACACACCACATGTGTATGCTTTTCTCTCAGGAAGAAACATTTGAACAGAAAATACTTTTTTTTTTTTTTAAAAAAGCTGCCAAAACCAATAACAGGACTCTTAAATGGGAGCATATCTTATTATACCTTTAAATTCAACCAGATAATGTAACTTTAAAATTTTTCTGAAAAAGAGGCATCAATGTGAATTGTATGAAGAGGGAAGACAAATATTTATGACTCTTTTCACAAATTACACATTTTGGTTCAGCCTGTTTGTATTCAGTTGAGTCTGTTTGTGCTTGATTCATGCTGTTTGTGTTTGGGTAATGTTGTTTGGTTGGCTGCTGTTTCTCCATTTTCTGTGGCTACATACAGGGAGTGATGGTTTTGTCTGCATGGATGCCTGGGTGAAGGAACAAATGCACAGATCTCTGTGAGAACAAATGTGTTAGCACAGATTGCTGTGGTCAGGGCTGCTGTTTATGTGAATCAAGGATTTTGCTGAAAGTGGGTACACACATCTGCTTGACAAGTAACTTTCTTACACTGTGTGACAGATGAATAGTTGCCTTCTTTGTTCCTCATCTCATGGAATAACATTTGCTTTCTGTTCTTTTTGGATGTCCCTGTAAAATTCAAACTTCAAATGTTTTGGAGCATTATGTCAATTGCTGAATGTTGAACAATGCCAGAGCAGCAGGTGCAAAGCCAGACCAAGTCTCTGAGGTGACCACCAGCACAACTCAGGCTTGGAATATGAAATACTGTGAGCTCTGAACTGAAAGGTATCCATACAGTGTACAGCATGTACAGCTGTATAAGCAGTTGAAATTACATATTCATTTACAGATAATCCTCAATCCTGCCTGAAGAATTAAAACATGCTCCCTTTATCCTAGAGAAAGCCAGTTTTTTCCTTTATCCTACAGAAACCCTGTTTTTTAGGGCTTAGGCCTTGAAATGACAAGAGTGAAGTGGTGGATAAATACACTGCTTCATTAAATAGAACAGCTGTAAGCCAGTGAAGAGTCAGTCCTTCACACAAAAAATAAAGTCTTTGAAAGCCAGTAGACTACGGAGCTGTAGTCATCTCCTCTTTATGCACAGGTGGATTGTCTGATTTATGAGTGACTTGTACAGCCCAGTACCATCCAGCAGGGTCCATTAGATCAGACGCAGTGCCAGACAGAAGCATTCATTCTGTCCTTGGGACCAACCCAACTGGAAAGGAATATTGACATTTTATGCATCATGAAGCCAAATTCCTAGACACAGTCTTTTTGAACCACTGGGATTGCAGAAAATAAATGTACTTTATCCTTTCCAATAGATGCAGCATGGTATTACTGTTGCTCATTGTCCAGTTTGAAATACCAAAGGTTCTCCCAGTGCCTGCACTGCATTTCTTGTAGCTGAACAGTGGAAGGGATGGAACAGAGACCTCAGTGGCCCTGTTGTTCATTTTCTGCCAGATTCAAAACCTCCAGCTAAATCCAAGAAGGCTCCATGTAAAACTGTGCACATACTGTTGCATCACATATCCCAACAAGGGAGTATTAACCAGGCTTTCCAGCTGTGTGGGATAAGCCATTCCTTTCCTACCTACCACATTTCTGGCCATGGCAGAGAGTGGAAGTAGAAATAGTGGTTCAATGTGAAAATTCCAAAAACTATAGGGAAGTTTGGTGCTGGGCTGCCATTTGAGAGCCAGTGGGGTGAGAGTAGGTGACTCTGCTGGGACTTGTTCAAATCTCAGTTATTTTCTCATCAAACTAAATGTGATGCTTGATCCCAGGCATTTTGTTCCTGGACATCAGGTAAAGACTGGAGCCTGCATCCTTGTCGTTGTCTTGGAGATGTGATGTGATGTTCATCTGCTTTGGAGAAGGAGGTCTGTGTGTGTGTGTGGCAGCTACCATGCATCAGGAGAGAGGCCACTTCAACTTCCCTATTCTCAGAGAAAATAATTCTCAGAAGAAACCTGAAAGCTTTTGTTTTAGTTTCCAGTTCAAACAGCTCCTGTATGTCACAAGACTTGTTGAAAGCAAATGGTGGAGCTTGAGGTATTTGTTCATTTCCAAGCAGGGATTTTAGCTCTGTCTTCTTCATTATTCCCATTGAAGTTTGAGAGATTGTTCATGATAAAAAGATTTGGCAGTTTCATGATTCACTAGGCTGGGTATCCAGCCAAGATATAATGATGGTTCATCAAAAGCTGTCAGCTTACATTGCATGTACTGGGCATTTCAGATGATGGAAGACAATCTGAAGACCACAGAGCCTTAAAATAGTAAGAATTGGAGAACCTCTCCCTGAAGGTATCATGATGATACAATAACAAAGTGGTGAGCACCCCAAAAACTTAAAGGTCTCTAATTCACAATAAAACCTCCAAAAGGGCTCAGTTTCTAAAAGCTCAAAGTAGATGTTATTTTTAAGTACTTATCAGGTTAGAGTTGTGCAGCTGCTGTACAGGGAAGTATGATGAAAGAAAGATGGGGAAGCCTGGAATGCCAAGAGAAGACCATTTCCATGCATCAGACTAGTTCAGTTCTGCTTTTATTCCACTCTCTTTAGATTCTGTTCATCTCTGCAGTCAATGAATTCCTCCTTGATCCATAGTTTTATTTCCTTCTGCTTCTTCCCAGATACCTAGCTCAGGTAAGGACATCAGGCAAACATGACTGAATCATGCCAGGAGAACAGGGGATTAGTTAGATGAGCAGTACATCAAGAGCTGTGAGGAGCTGAGAAGAGAGGTACTCTAAATATGCCCCAGTTGTAGCCCTGCACTGCAAAAAGAAGTAAAAAATTCCAGTGTCCACAGGTTTTATTATTGTTCTCTCATCTCCCTCATCAGTGCTAACTGGGCTGGTTTTAATACTTGGATGTGACATGGCTCACTGGCAGGAAAGGGACCTCTGGATCAGCCACCCTCTTGCTTCCCTGCAGCATCACTGTTGGGATCCAAATTTGTGACCAGTAAAAATGAGAAGATGAAAGAGCTCAGAGAAATAACAGGGCATATTTTCTTATGTCCATGGACAGGTTGCTAAACCTGAGGCTCAGAAATGAATGATGTACGAGTAGTTTTTCTTAAAATACAGAGAAATTATTTCCTTTCCAAGGTAATCCAAGACCTTTGCATACTGTGCTAGAGGTATAATATCTGTCTGAGGGGTAGCAAACCCTCAGATGGCTTTGTTCATCCCAGAAAGGCTGGGAATGGCAACACATAACTATGTCCAAGGGCTTTTGTACAGTTTTCTTCATGTGTGCAGTGAATTTGCAAAGAAATCATATAGTGCTTAGAAAGACCTGACCTGCACCCAGGGTGAAGCACATAAACTCTGTCTTGCAGTAGCAGTGAGCTAAAAGAAATGACTTTAGACTTTTTGTGCTTTTAATGGTTTTCTCACCTTGTGATTGAATTTAGGAAACAGGGTTTAGTTTCAGGATTTATTTCATTGGTTCTGAGATTCTTTTTTAGAACAAGAATTCTCCATTCTTTTATTTGATTTCCTGACGCTTTCCTTCAGTTTTAGTTTTGATTTTTCTCCTTTGCAATTCACAACTTAAATAAAGGGAGAAGAAAACCCGGCATAGAAGAGAAGCAATTGTATAAAACCCAAAATAGATTTTCTCACTTTTCTATTTTGTATTCCCTTGAAATTTCCTTCATGTGTTAAGAATCCTCAGTTCCTTATAAAAACAGAAAATGATAAATGCTGCAGACAGAACCACTCTGTCTGCATCAGCTCAATTCCTTTATTATCTGTAGTTTATTGTGCATGACACTGCACGTCTGATCATGGATTCCTCAGACCGACAGACCTGCTGTTGAAATCAAAGGCAGTTTTGGCAGCGGCCACAGGACTGCACTGACACAGTCACAGGTTGTGCTTCAGGGAAAATGCCATCACACTTTGGAGCAGAAAGGAGTAAGTTAAAAGGTGAAGGAAATGATGGCTCCGGTATATAATATTTCTGTTTCCTCTTTTTTTCTTTCAGTTTTGTTGGCATGAGAAGTGCAGAGCTATAGTGCTTACATTAACCCCTGCTCTGGAGAAAGCCTGGAGTAGACACAGAAAGTGGTTGGGAAGACGGTGGGATGATGCTTTCCAGGATCAAATATTTTCAATTATTTTTTAAGAGTAGCTTCTGGGCCATTTTTTTTTTTTCCAACTAGGATAATTGCTTTGAAAGTTATATAACTATATGCAAATTAATCTACAGTTAAAATGGAAGTAAAGGTGAAATAGAAGTAGCTATTGACAATTTTAAAAATCAAGTTAATTTTAGAGAAACAGTTTTTATTATCTGCTTCTGTTTTTGAAGAGCTGAACTACCTAAATAAGTTCTGGCTGAAATGGTTCCCCTCTTGCAAATGTGATTAATTTGTTTCCTTCTCACTTGCATGGTTGATCACAATATTAAGCAGGGGTACCAGTGACTTTATGGCCAGTAAGAAGCTCCAAACCATGCCAGAGTTCAATGTGGTTACTGTAGCAAGGAGAATCGGGTTAAGTCCTCTGAAAATAGAATGCAGAGGAGGAGTCCATGCTCAAATCGGTGTTTCTACATTTGGGAATTTCCAGACATGTCTTAGAAGAGCTTGCAGTGACATCTGAAGGCCATGCAGTAGAAAACCAGGGATCTGAAAATTCCTTTCTTATCCTCTCTGTTAACATGTTTCTCTCATGAGGTACAGGAGCTATGTAAACACTTCAGGAAGGGAGAGGTTGTAACCCTAATTAGTTAATAGGATGCTGTACAAGTGCTCAGAAATGGGGAGAGACTAGGGAAAGGTTGTCTTTAGAGGTCCAGCTTGGAAGAACACTCAGAAAACCAAAAGTTGGCTAGCAATTTGTTTGCTGCTCTGGAGGCAAGCAGGCCGGGAGTATTTGCTCTGAGCATCATCTATTTCATGTGCTTTTTGATGGAATATCCAGAATAGCATAATCCATAGGGAGTTGCTTGCCCATAGGTCCTTGTTCTTTGACAGATCTGTCACACTTCTCAGAAATCAAGATGCAAAATCCATCACTCAGGGACATGGTATATGTGTATCAGATACTCTCTAGGGGATGAAGAGTCCATTAAACAGCAAGTCCCTAAACTCATCCATATGAAGAATTCACATCTGTGACAGATAGAATATGGAGAGTACCCATCGTCTAACAGGTGATCTAATGTGCTACTAAAGCACTATAAATATTCATTTTATTTCAGCCTCTCAGAGACGTCTGTGGATGATCCCAGAGGGATGGGAACTGCTTATGCAGAGCCTGAGTGGGAACAGGATCATGTTGTAGGAGGGGGATCTTGGGAAGCAATGGCACTCCCAGCACTGGCAGTGTGAGGCAAGCATATCATTGCCTGCATGATGTAGAGCTGACCTTCACAATGAAGCTTATGGTAGAGTTCTGTAAACTTTGCAACTTAGTAGAAGAAGAGTGAATGAAGTCATATATGCAACAGCTAGTGAATCTGTAAGAAATGAAGGCACAGCAGATTTATTGTTCATTAAAGGAGGTAGCCAAAATGTGGAGATCAATGGCATTAGGACAAAAGTAATCAGGTAGGTGAAGTCACGGGGAATTCTCTGTTACAAGAATTTTCTCTCTTCACTCACTGGGAAGAATGTGACTGATCCATGTACTTCAGCCTGTCAAACTGAAATGGCAGGCATTCTAGTATACCATCTCCATTTCTCATTGTGACTCCATTTGCAGGTTGTTAATGAATTTCCTTTGACTAAGAAGACTGTTGGTATAAGTGTGAGATTTGCATTGAAACTAGATTTTACAACTAAACAAGAGATCAACTACTGTTTGTACTTAATCTCTTGATTTGATGTAGAATTCTCATTAAGTATCAAGTCCAAAGTTCCTGAAAACTTAAGGGAGATTTTATTAAAAAACTCTCAAGCATCTTGACTGTTGCTGAAATTTTTGCTTTGGACTATAGCCAGATAAAAAAAACACGTAGAGGTTAAAGCCTATATCCAAAATGAGGATTTATATTCTTTCCTACTTACACAAAATCTTTTTTTTTTTCCTAGCTAATTTCTGCTGTCTGTTTTGAGTGTTGTGGGTACTTCTGCTGTATTTCAGCAGTTCTGAGATCTCTGGTGGTGGTTTCAAGGTGTGAGGTATGAATTGACTATTACATAGCCACCTTCTGCACTGGCAGGTGCCGCAGTGCAGTCACACTCCTGCTGACCCTCTCTGAGAATCCAGCAGATCCCCTTGGCAGCAGTTGGACCTGACTTTGCACACAGCCATTCCTTGCCTGTCTCTGGGTTTGCCATGAGTGAAGGCAGGACTAAAAAGCAATGCTGGCTGATGCCCCTGACAACATCATGCCCATACACTGTTGAGATTTACTTCTGTACAGTGTCAATGAGTATTTGACTGAAGGAGCACGATGTGGATTTAGGCTAGGAATACTGCTAAACTTTCCTGAGCTTTCTGAAAAGTCACCTCTGTGTTATTCTCCAGACACCACCGTCCTCAGACCCATGGGACAAAGGTAAAATCTATGTTAGTAAACTTTCTTTAAAAGTGCCACACAGCCAGATAAGTTTCTTTAACAGCAGCAGCCATTGGGATGTCATTTTGAAAAGTAATTTTAAAATGTCTGCCTTGTAAAAATGCATTACCTAGGTTGTCTGTGGGTACCCTCTTTCATGCTGCAGCTGCTGAGTTGCACAATCCAGCCAAAGTATTACAGTGATGCCTGTGAAACTTTTGTAGATATTTATCTCCTCTTCACCTCTGATTCCTGTTGTCCATCCCTTTGACCTCCCTTCAGCTCATTTGTTTGGTTTCCTTTGCTCTGCCAGAGGGCTGAGAAAGTAAATCAGTTGAAATTTTTTCTCTCAAGTCATGTCTCAAGCTTCAGTCTTTACTTTTGAGGAAGTCAGTATTTCAGCTCTCCGTGGGAAGGGCTGCAGCTACCAGAGAGCCCCCTACCACCCCTCACCTGTGCAGGAGGCAGGACTTGTTCCAATACTGTCCTGAGTGAATCTGCCCTTTGGAATGGAGATCCCTGAAAAAGGGCAGGTTGGAAAACCCACAAGATGCAACACATCCCTTTGCAGTGGTAGCAGCTCATTTTTGAAAGTAGTACAGTCATGTTTGCTCACTGTTATTACTCAGCTGATGAACTTGGCTTAGTAACAGAAGCTGAAATCTTGTGGATGCAGAGGGAAGAACTTTCTCATGCTATTTGAAGACTGTAGAAAAAGATTTTCCCTTTTTCTTCTAATGATGTTGCAGAATATCCCCACTCTCCACTCTAAGTACCAGCAGCACATCTTCTGCCAACACTGTAAAAAACCAACACTGTACATTTAAATTACTCTCCCTACCTGACATAACCCTGACCAGAGCCCATCAAACCCAGTACCTGAGGAGGCAGCTAACCTCCTGTTGGAGCAGAAGGTGGCAGAGAGGATGCCTCACTCCTGAGAGAAAGGATTCCTGCCTGGCCAGGCGCTCGGCAGCCGCGGCGGTACCGCGCACCGGCAGCCGCAGGTCTGGGGCTGTGCTGCTCCGCTGTCACGGCCGCTGTGTTAATGCTGAGATGTGACACTAGATGGTGCATTCGCCAAATGATTGCAAAGGATGGCTCTCCCAGCTCCCAAACCTTTTGGCGCAAGGCACGACTGTAGCTGTCCCATCTGCTGTGTAATCACGGTACGTCCTTCTCACAACTTTTCACAAAAGTGTCCCTTCCTTGCAAGAGTCAAATTCTGTGCTTCCACAGCTGCCAGGGTGGCACTTTGAGACTTAGGCACTTATGTTTGTAGGTCTGGGGGATCTTTTGTCTGATCCCATATTAAGTTATCAATTCAATTAGAAACAAGCAAACTTTAATATCATATTGAGTTCAAGGGATGCTTGAGGTTGGATAGAGGATGTTTGTTATCCCACTCTTTGCCTTGGTAGTCTGGTTTAGGCCTTCATCCTTCTGATGCTTACTACATACTGACTGTCTGAACCTATATTTTAATATTTTTTAGGGTAGGGCCTTAGACCTTGCCTACAAGGAATAAATTATACTGAATTAACTACACTGACATAGAAATTGATTTAGTTAAATCAGTGCAACTCTCCTGAGAACTTTATAGCACTTCAGTTTAAGTCATGAGTCAGTGAGTAACAAATCAATTCTGTTGGCAGAGAGTGAGAAAGATTAGACTAGATCTTCAGCCTTTCTATCTCAGTATTTATTAGGTTAAGGCCTCTTCAGGGCTTGTTGCTGTTCTCTTTAATTTTCTCTGCCTAATGGACCTCATCCAGCTCTTGATGGCGTAAATGAGGGGTTTTCCATGACCTCCAGCTGGGAGCTGGAGATGGCAATATCTTTATTAGAAACCTAGAGAGGCTTAGGATGACAAATAACTCAAGCCTGTCTTCTCCTCGCTGCATACTGAGTTCTCAGATTGTGGTTCATATTGCAGAAGATGCATCTGCAATGACAAATATATTATTCTACATTCAGGGCTGGAAAATTTATCTGCTAAAGACAGGAATGCCTACTAACATTGTGCTCAGAGTATCACTATGCAAAAAGTCATAATCTGATTTGATTTTTTCAACAACAGCTGATAACATATACTTTTAGGTGGGATGAAAATAATTATTTTCAGGAATTTCCTCAAATTTTGTGCATTCTGGTTGGTTAGACTCAGGGCTCAGGTTATTCCTGTTTTTGTAGCAGCTTAACCAGAAACTAGACTGATGTTTAAAGTAAAAAAAGCACAGCTTTTTCCAAAATGTGTTTTGAAAAGTCTTGGTTTATTTTGTTGTTTTTCTCTACCTTTCTTCACATGTCTACAAACTATTAATAATAAGAAGGGTATCTGAGAATATGCTTGAGAATATGCTTAAGAATATGCTGAGTTTTACTCACTGAAAATTTTGCTTATTGTTCCAAATCTTCTTATTCCTGTCTGTAGAAAGCAGCAGTTGAACTCTTGGATGTCTGCCTATTCCAGGAAGAGTAATTCACTTGTTTATAAACCTAAGATTTTGGTTTTGTGCAAAATAATCTTTCTGGTTCTGAACTGGATGTTAATAAAGCTGTAAACTCTGTAACCAGCAATGTCCTGACACACTCTTAAAATTCATCTACAGCTCCTGGAAAGCTTCATATTTCAAGCAGTGAGGTCACCTTCTACTTCCATCTATGTCAAATGTGATTTCTTGTGTTTTTTGCAGGTTTATAATGGAACTTACATCTTTGCCTAAATTCCTTTGGGCAAGTGACAACAAGCTTCTGCATCACCATTTTCCAGACATACTGGCTACTGTTCATACCACACAAGACATCCCCAAAGAAGTTGTTTTTGGACCATGCATGCTGCAGAACACCCTGCTGGACACTGTAGCTTTCATTGCTCTGAAGTGTTCTGATAGACGGAACGTCCACTATGTATTTAAGGTATCGGGAAAAAGTCAGTGTTTAATGTTAGACCTATCAAAAAGAGTTACACCATCCCTGAGAAGGTAACTTTGCAAGGGGTAGGTTTTTGTTTTGTTCAGCACAAGTAACAGCTCCTTCAAAGGGAAAGGGCCAGTGCGTTTCTGATTTATGAGCTGTAGACTGGAAGGACTGAAGGAAAACTATTTCCTTTGCAGAAAAAATACAAAATCCCACTTCTGTGCTGATTATTGATGACCTGCTTCAGATCTGACTTGGGGTGGGAGGAAAGAGTACAAATAGTTTAGTAACCTCTAGTTCAGGTTTTGTCAGGACAAAGGGAGTTTATCAGGAGGTGTGACAGTCCTGTGGGAGCAGAGGGGGAAGACTGTGGCATTGCACTGATCCATGCAGGCAGTTCATTCACAGCATTTATTTGCAGATCTAGGCAACTGCTACCCCAGTGTGTTCTGTTATCCTTAGAACTGAAACCACAATGGCAGTCAGGCAGCTAGCCCACACACAGTTTGGGCAGCCACAACTTCACTGCTGTCCTCTGCACATGGATCTCCAACAGCTACCTTAGATCTGTATGTCTGTGTTACAGCTACACTTTCCAATCACTGTAGGCAAGGCAGAAACCCCAGGACTGTAATGGACGGTTAACTCTTAAGCTCTAGCTCCCCAAATTTTTTGTTACAGAGCCACAGTTTATGATGCTTACCCTGGCTTTCTGGGTCTTGGAGTGTCTCTCAGTCACCGTTGGTCTAGATGAAGACAGAGAGGTGTTTTACAGAGTGGGGAAAGCAAATTTCCCACATTCTATGGCATAGATGGATCTGGGAGAGATCCAGGTCTGCCTAAGATTTCTGTGCTCTGGAGGAGAGAAATCCCAAGGCATATGTGTAATATGGAAGAAACAGTTGCTGGGAGATAACCTGTTCTGCACTTCTGCTTTAAACAAATTAAGAGAGGGAAGAAGAGGCTTCAGGGCTTATCTGGCTGTTTTGGGTCTCTGGCACAAGTTTGCTTTCTTGGACAGTGTTATTAATACTCCAGGAGGCCGACAAACTCTTTGGAGAGAGACCTGCCCTGAAATGAGGCTTTATTTTTGGAATATTTCTGTATTTCTCCTGGGAGTTTAGAATTACTGTAGAAAGAGCCTCAAAGGTTTTCTACATTAGAAGAGCCCTCTAGAGGGATGGCTTTAGTGTTTTTCTACACTTGAGCTAAGTAATTGCTATGCAGCAATGAAATTGGATGCCTGAGTTGGCTCAGATCTCTGTCTTTTGGCAGTAAATACATGAAATTCTGTGCAAGTAGCTGTTTCAGATGCAATCGGTAGTCCTATATCCTGTTAACTACTCATAATTAAAAGTAAACCTTCCAGAAATCAGGTACTACCATTAGGCTCCTTGCTCTGTGTAGTAATTAATTAAAAATTCAATCATGATGCTATGTTGTCATCATGGCACTGAAGTGCAAAACAAGAAATAGGTTTTGCTCTGCTGGGTATAGTACAAACAGAATACACATGGGAATGATTTGGCAAGGTGGATTCGTTGCATCTGAGGTTTTCTGTTTATCATGGTTCATCAGCACTCCTGCAAGACTTTGGGAAATATTATTTCTAATAAAGGTTTCATTAGCTTGGGCTTTTTTTGTTTAGACCGAAGGGGGACTTTATAATTTTTCCCCTTATTTTCTTGGAGACCTTAATTTGAACTTCTTGGCCCAATTTCTACACTTGGGAGAAAAAGGATGCCTTGGCAGCCATTGGCACAGGTAGTTCTTTCCAGCTAATTCCTCTGCCACTAACAGCTTCTTGGGGGTTTCAAGGAAGAGCCTTATTTTCTCTCTTCTCTTCCAGCATCTCCCAAGGGAGCTACATTCCTCCACAGCCCAGCTATGACTGAGATGCAGGGCTGTGAAGGCCTGACCTCCTATATGGGTGCAAAGGATCCATCTGGGGGATTGACATCTCCAGGAGAGGGTGGATTTGCTGGGTTTATAGTTTCTCTGTACACACTGTAAAACTAAAGCTGGTTCATGCTTCTAGTTGGCAGCACCCAGATGTTATCTTACATCTGGTACTCCTCCTCACCTACTGGAAACTCATTGAGCTCTTTCCCTGCAGTCCTGGTTCCTGGTGGAGCTGTGCTCCCTTTGACTTTGCTTAGAGCACTGGGTGGCTGCTCGGTACTTCTGAAACACAGCAAGTAAAATATGACAGCCTCTGTCATAGCTATTAGTTACAGCCACTGTGTGTGGGTGGGTGTTCTTGTGTTGCTGTCAGACACTTGTATTTCTCAATCATTGTTAATTACCATGGCATTTAGAGAGAACCAGTTTCAGGGCATGCTAATTTATTTTCTCTCTTACACGAAGTAACTCTTATCCTAATGGTCTCTTAATGTTTCATTCTTGTATCCAAGCTACTAATGTGATCAAACTTTTCAGGGTAGGTAATAGTCAGTTAAAACCAGAGAAATAATTAGCCTAATATTATTTCTGTTACAAAACACCCATGAATGGCTGCCCTGTAATTAGTGGAAAACAAAGAGCTATACATTGCTTGGGGTGAAATTTAGATCATACTTGTCATTAGACATTTTTCATTTGCAAACTTCTTCCTTTCTAAACAATGACTTAGAGCTTCAAAAGTTAGTTTTTATGCATATAAATGTTGCCCTTGATCACCCTGTGTTTTAGCCTTCAAGCTATGAAAATTTTCCCCATCTTTGAAATGTTGCAGAGAGTACACATCTGCTGTGGTGAACACCAAGGAAGAACCTATAAAGAAATACATAATTCTCTATTCAGTGTAATAAAGTAACTAAGATTGGAGTCACACACTCTGTGAGGAAGACAATGCCAAATGCTTTGTACTTACATTATTTCATTGTCAACCTGTGACTAAATGACTCAGGAGTTCCATGGAGTAAAAATTATGTGATTTAGGACTATACTGTAATATACACACAGAATGGAAATTTAATTTGAGCAATACACTTGGTATTTTTTTAAAACTTTTTAGTACCTGACCTTACAACCTGAGAAATGTCTTTAAACTTAATTTGTTTGGTATATCTGCATGTACACAAATTGAAAGTAAATTAACTCCTTGCAGCTCTCAGAAAATTTTTAACAAAAAATACTGATCTGATGAGTTTTATGTGCTTAGATACCTTGAAATGAATTTAATTAATCTAGCGAAGGTAAAAAAGTAACATATAATTTTATTTCTGAGAAAGCAAAGAGATCATATAAGTGCTTCTTAGTTGTCTATAATAAGAATTTGTATTTTATGTAATCCAGCCAAACAGATATGCAGATGTTTACTTGGGGTATTGAATCAAATAACCATGATTTTTCTTACAACCCCTGATCATGTCCTCTTACGTCAGTGAAAAACTCCACATGAAACTGCCCTGAGTGTATGTTCATTCCCAGTTTCATATTGCACTGACCCAGGGCTCTGCACATTTCTCAGTCCTCAAGTGACAGCACTTGCATATCTCCTGACTCACATCCCTTTTTCATATCTTGGGGATTGAGACCACTTCTTAGAGAGGATCACACCTCCTCTGCCTCTGTGATCCACACCTGGCACAGTCCCATGGGATGGTCTGCACAGGACAGGGCTAGAGACTGACCAGGGTACCAGGCCTGGCTTTGCCATGGCAGGTTACACATGAACTCTGGTGTCTGCTCCTCCCTCCCACACAGCTGTATTCCCAGAGCTCTTAGCCCCCACACTGGGGAAGCCTTCGCCCTCTGATGCCTTTGGATTTGGTGACACTGGCAGATGTATTTGGCTTACATCTTTGTCATATGTGCTCAGTGCGAGGCAGAAAGTAGGCTTTGTTCTTGGTTTGGATGAAAATCTTGTTTTGGGCCTCGAGACCTGTAACTTCCCTTCTCTGTGTCCTGTCTCACAGGTGGATGTCACATCTGTGCACAGTCCCACAGGCCTGCCTTGGATGAGACTCGTACAAGCAGCTGCCAACAGCAAGGAGCAGAACTTGGAAGCTTACCTAGAAAACAGTCAGTTATTCTATCGCTCCACCAGGAAAATCAGTAAAAATGAGGAACTGCTTGTCTGGTATGATGAGGAGCTTTCCAGCCTCTTGGGTTTCAATGAGATAAAAGCTCAGAGTCCACAGAATGGTAAGTACAGAATTGCTGACTGCAGGGGTCACTGAGGACAGAAGTGAGTCTACATCTGCTTTAATATGTGGTTGTCTTGTAATAAGACAAAACATGTCTAAATCCTTAGCTGGTCTGCTAAGAGCAAAGACCTTCTGCTTTGAGGTTTGAACTGGAGGCACAGAGCAAGAACCAGTTTGCAGTTCTTAATGCCATTCCCATTGGTACCTTCTAGCAGAGGATGGTGCACTTGGGATTCATGTTGAAATTTTTGAGCTATGCAAGTATAGCATATATATATATGCTTCCATATATATATGGAAGTCTATGCACTTGGATAACTTGGAATCCTAAAAGTCTAAAGCACCAGTTGGAAATAGGCCGTTTTTAGCTCACTGAGAAATCAGGAACAGGCTAGTGTTCAGCTTCAATCTTGTAAATGAGCAGATCTTTAAAAATACATAACAAACCTAACAGTACTGCATACAGCACAGGCGGCCTATTTAGTGTGGGACACAGTGGAAATGAGGAAAAGAGCAAGCTTTAAATTCTGAGATGTTTCTGGAAATTCATTGTTCCAAAAGAAATTGGCCTGGAAATTGTTACAAAACTAAAAATCCAGATTGCAGAGACACCAATCAAACCAATCAGGTCCATACCAAGTCTGACTCCATCTGTCATTTGCTCCAAATTGTACCTAGTTAGACTGGAGCAAAACCTTTTCTGCATTCACTTTGGCTGATTTAAACAAAACTGTATAGATTCGTTAGTAAAGGTATAGGTTGGTAAAGACATGTTATTTCATGTGGTAATGTGCTTGTCTGTAAATTGGTATTAAATTAATACAGACACATTCATAGCAGGAACCGACTTAATCATTCCAGTTGGTTTCTGTGTATTCTGTTAGTTTCTGTGTAGACACACACTGCCAGCCCTTTGGATTTACCAGGGAAGAGTGTTACTTGCACAAGAAACACTATATCTGGACTCAAGACTTCAATTTCACAGGTATAATGTTCCACCCATTTCAGCAGCCTTATTTTCTTATAAAAAGTTTAGTTTCTGTAGTTTGTAAAGTGATTTAAGCTGTGCTGAGTCCCAGATTAGGAATTTCTAGTTCTACCCAAACAATTTATGAACTTTCCTATGTGTTCCAGGCCTCAGGTGCTGTCTGGCATCACTTGCATTCTGAAACTGCTGCGTTGTGAAATAACATTGCATGGATATAGTTTATAAAGGTTAAGATGTACCATAAATGTTTTGATTGCTGAATTTTGTATCATCTTTTCATGGGCAGTCAATCGTCCCAGTGAACCAGAGGTGCAGTAGGTTTGAAAACCACAAGGAAAGAGTGTTCCTTATTCCTCCTGCCCATCACTGGCATTGTTTCAATTTGAACATGATTTTCTGTGCCACAGACATGTGCCTTAAGGCTTATAACAGCTTGCCAAATGAGCATGGTTAAGGGCTTCAGGCATTAAGGTCAGATGATTTTTGAATTGTATTAAACTTCCAGAGTGTCCTAAAAATAGCGGGTGATGTAAAAATCTTTGAATCCTGGTCTAAAACTCCTTATTGCTTGGATATATAGTATTTAACGTTCATCCTGAATTAAAGCCAATGACTTAGTTAAGAAATGTAGACCGAAATAATCATAAAATCTAAATGGTTTTATGTAGATCACGGTGTACTGGCCATTTGATGTACTTTTATGTTATATAATTACATTTTATGTAATGAAATCTAGGCTTGAGAGTCTAAATGGAATAATTTCTGCCAGCAGCATGGAGGCATGGAATCGAATAAGAGTGAAGCATTCTGCATAGCAGGAAGGGACCTCACTTTGCACTGGCATTAGTTTTACCATGTGTAACCTTGTATGACACAAGAGGTGTTTCTGGGTTTTTATGTCAATGCCAGGATCAGGATCTGCATCCACCCATGATTCCACCTTTGCAAAACTCATCCCTTGTCTCTTTTTGCAGAGTTGAGATGCCAAGAATGTGACAGAGTCTTTAAATGTGAGCATTCCTATCTGTCCCATGTCCGCTTCCTCTGTGTCCCAGAGAAGAGTGCTCTGCTGTGGAGAAACTTCCAGAACTCTAAAACTGAAAAAAGCAACCTAGCTGAACAGACCACGAATTTCCACAGTCTGGCAAAGGACTTGGAAGTCAAAATGGCAGCTTGTAAAGGTGATGCACATGGTCTTACTGGAGAAAGGAGAGCAAAATCTGAAGAGGCTGAGAACAACAGGAGCAGAAAAACAGTGCTGTTGGAGAAAACCAATAATTTGACTGAGGAACATAACTGGGGGGGCAAGGAAGAGGTTGGGGGAGAGCATGCATTGGCTGGTTCTTTCTGGAAGGTTAGTTCAGGGAGACAGTCTGCTAGGAAGGATGCTTTAGAGCAGAAGCAGAGTGCTTTCACTGAGGTGAGGAGGATGAAAGAGAAGCTGAGGAATGAGAGACTGCAGGAGCCAGAACAGGAGGATGGCACAGTCACAGTTGGTAAAGAGCAGGTATCAAAGGAAGTGTTGCTGAACTCCTCTGGTAGTGCATTCTCCTTTGTTTGGCCCGCCAGAGCTCGAGGAGAACAGAAGAGTGCTTTCAGCAAACCCAGTAAGTGTGTAACAGAAAGAGCTGCAGTAAATTCTTCTCATCCCATGAGTGAGTCAGCAAAGAGCCTGGGGGAGCTGTCTGGCTTCATTGCCACCGCAGACATCATGTGCTGCAGCACTCTTCTCAATTCCAAGTTCTTTGTCAGTGATTTGTGTAGTGCTCAGATGCTGCAGACAAGCATCACTCGGAGCAATGTTTTCCCATATACCTCAGAACCGTGGCCCAAGCAAACAGGACAGTTACAAAACACCACCACCACTTCCTCCTCTTCCTCCTCCTCCTCTTCCTTGACTCTTCTTCCCCCCACCTTCACATCCTTTGGAGTGGCTGCCCAGAACTGGTGTGCCAAATGCAACCTGTCCTTTCGCATGACATCTGATTTAGTCTTCCACATGCGGTCACATCACAAAAAAGAATACTCCTCAAGTGAATCCCAGTGCAAGAGGAGACGAGAGGAGAAGCTGACATGTCCCATTTGCCATGAGTACTTCCGAGAACGCCATCATTTATCCCGGCACATGACTTCTCATAATTAGAGCTGTGCAGACAGATGTCACCAAGGGACTGGGCAGGTTGGATGAAGAAAGGAATGATAGTCCACTTAAATCCATTTCTTTTTGAGTTTACATGAATTTCTTCCAGGAACTCAGTGTTTACAATAATTTATAATAGATGCGTTGCGAAAAAAATATAAAATGTTTACAAGAGTCTGAGTGGGTTTTAAGTTTTGAGAGCTCAACCTAGCCCTTGTCAACCTATTTTTGAGGAAATAAAATAGTGAAATGAATCCACATGCAGTGTTAATTTCCAGAGTAGGGAAAAAAATTACAGATTTGCAAACAGAGTTGTCTTTGCTTATATCTGATTTGCTGGTGTCTGTGCAGTACAATGTAAATACAGAAATAACAACCACCTCATTGAAGGAGGAACCTTTATGCATTAGAAAAATCAGACCTTATATGTTAGAAGAAAATAAGTTACTATTTCGAGCAGTATTGGTGAACTCTTACTCCTCTATGTTAGCTGAATCAGCTCTCTTACCAAATTTTTGAGTAAAAAGTGACATCTTATCATCTCCTTGGCTTTGAAAGGGACCTGGATTTAAGACAGTTTGAAATCTGTGATTGTCAACAACTGACCGGCGGACTGCCAAAGAGGATGGGACTTGTACAGCAGAAAATCCAAGTTCTGTTCTAGGCTCTGCTGCTTTTAAAATATCTTTTACGCGGTGAAATCAACATGAGTCTGTATCAAAATATAAGCTGTTGCCAACCTTATTATTTAGACAGGAAGCAAATATTCTAAGATCTGTGTGACTTTAGTAGGCATACAGATCTGATGGGGGTAGAGTTTAGCCTGTGGTTTTCAGGTTTTGGATATACCAAAGGAAGCATTTAGAGTAGCTGAGTTACAATTAGCTACTGATAGATAGAATCTGCCCACTTTAGTTGTGGATGATAGGCCCTATTCTGATAACTGCTAGAAGAGAAACACAGAATGATACAGGCATATATGAATTCCACTGCATTAGACCAGCTTGTCTATCCTCTGGTTTCTACATGGGCCAATTCCAACTTTTTTAAAAAAGAAACTGGATTGTTCTTTCTCTTGCCTGTCCATGAGACAATTTTCTCCTGTCTACTTTGTTTTGAGCATTGCTGAGTCTCAGCACCAGATAAATTTATACTGCTGAGGGTGGGAAGAAACACTGTCTGTTGTTACTGTAGCCCATCTAATTAGCCCTTCATTACTTTTTAAATCCATTTAAGAGTTTGATTTTGATAGTTTATGACACTGTGTTCTTCAAGCAATCAGTTCTCCTGCTCTTGTATAGTATTTTTTCAGCTTATCTGATGTTTTTGTTCCCTGTCTCTGAACCTCACCTGCCTCATCAAGGGCTATTATTCCCTTTCAGACAGAAAATGATCAGAAAGCACTCATTTCCCAGCTGAGGGTAAAGGACATTTCAATATGCTCTGTATGTTCTGCCATACTCCAGTGGTTTTTGAATACTGGATAGAATTTTGAGTTACCATGACGATGCCTAGCCTGATAATGCAAGTATCAGCAAGTAAACACATCTGAAGGATAAAAGGGAGACTGACAGTCTTAGGCTGTTAGCTGGAACCAACATAAAACACTCACTGTCACCTCTTGGGAGATTTCTATAAGTCAGGAGATTGTATTCTTCCCAATATATTGCTGCTGAAAATTATTAAATGGCTGTTTCCTATTAATATAAACATTTCTCTTATTGTAGGCCAACCACTGGCTGTGCACCCCAGCTTTATTTTTGAAACATAAGTGATAAAACTGTTACATTATGCCTTTGAGTTCAGGAGACAGTTCTGGTTGGATTGTAGCACAGCTTTTCAAGGTCAATGGTGGAAGCTCTTTTCACTTGAATCATTGAAAAACAAAATGAACAGAGGCTTTGAAACATGGAACACAGGGAACAACCTTGCATTGAGTAGGGAATTGTGTGGTTTCCTTGTAATCTTTCCATCTCTATTTTGTGTCCAATAACATTTATGTGTAAGGAATATATTTATGGCAAAGTTTAATGGGCCAAATTTCACTCCACCTGGGTGCCAGCCAGTTTACTGTGAAGTCAGTGTCCATAAAGTGTAATGAAGGACTCTGTGGTGTAACTGCATTCATATGTGGTCAGGGTTATATTTCCCATTAGTAGTTTAGGCCAGATTGTGATCTCATTTATTCCAGTGCAAATCCAGAATAATTCCATGTTGCTACTCCTGATTTATATTAATTACTTTAAGATCAGCCTGGCCCAGTATAAATAGGACTAAAGATATTTTGGTGCCATTACTGCAAAATATTCTCTTCTCTACTTACTGAAAGATGCCATATTTTCTTAACAGTTTTATGATTAGAAACCTAGCTTCAGATTTCTTCTGGAAAAAGACAGGACTAACTGTATAATGCTCCCCAGTATTATTTTGGCACATCACTTCAACATTACCATGCTCCAAATGCCTGTTTTTCCAGTGCACTCCACCTGGTATATAATTTAGATTGGAACGAAGGAGTACCAAATCTTACTGGTTACATGGTTTCACTGATTTTGTGTTGGGCAAAGTGTAGAAAATCAACCACTGAAAACCAGATGCTAAGCCTCAAAACTCTTCAAATGGTGTGCTAGACCTACACCCTGAGAGTTCTCACCAGTAATCAAACTTCTTCACTTTGCTTATGGTATGAGGCTTAAGCAGGCAGCAAGGTTACATGGAGAGATAGCTTCGCTTTATGTCATGGAGTTGCTTTCTTTGGGAAAAAAAGACAAGGTAAGAAGTCTTACCCAGTTTCCTTGTGGGCATATCTCAGCCACAGCAGTTTATATACTGTGATGCCAAGCAATGGAGGAATGCCTTTTGTGCACAGAGACAGAGTGTTATGAGGAGAAGCAGTTACAAAAAGTGGCAGAGCTGATTCAAAATGCAAAAATGAGGAGAGGTTATTAATAAGTTTTATTTATTAAAAATAAAGGTACTTTATTTTTAAATAATGGTACTTCCTCACCTCCTCCAGCTCAGGGGCAGTGCACCGTGGTCCTGGTCTGTAAAGATTGAGGATTTCCCTCTTGCAACATGGAAATCACGCTGCACGCAGTTTGTACAATGCTGTCCTTGTTGGTTTTTTTTTTTGTAGGTGGCCATCAGCATAAAGATTGCATTAACAAATTGCTTCTTATTCTGAGGTAAAGAGATTTGTGAACTAAGACTTATTTAGACACACAGCAAACTATAGAGCCAAACGATATGACATTCTGTTGCCTGCTGCGTCTGTGCTGGTATCAGTGCAAAACCACACAGATGCCAACAGAACCAGAACTTGATTCTGATCTGTGTAAAACCAGCTCTTGTGTAAAGCTCCTTATGCAGGCACAGTGAAAATCTTTTATGTGTCTCAAATTTAACTGAGTGTCCCATCTAAACTGGGTTACATAAACCAGGGGGCTTATCCAAAATTTTTGCAGATTTTATTTCTTTAAATGAAAATACTCATATTAAAGCTGAGTGAACCAAATATTAAACAGGCAGAAGGAAGCCTAACGAGACAAAGAAAAACAAACTTTTGATAATTGAGTCATGCTGGAAGCTTATTTCCCCTTATGTCTAGAAGTCTGAAAATTTAAATTGGTGCAGATGAAATCCTGCTGGAAGGAAAGCACTCCAGCAGAACAGGGGGGTTGTGAAGAAATGAAGGTCTGCATTCTGTCCCTGTGAAATACTGTGATTTTACAGCAGGGATCTCTGTCTTTTCTACAAGTAAAAATGTGAGGGAAGGGGCAAAAAATAATTTTGTTTTTAAAAGGAGGAGACAATTTGCAGTGAGTCAACTGGTTCTTTTCCTGTCTTTGCTAGCAACTAACTGTTCATTTTGATCAAACAACTGTTTCTCATGACATGTATTTCTGGATCAGTGAAGAAGGACACGACACAGTGCTGTCAAGCCTAGCTGTGCAGGCTGTGTTTCTGCAGTGGATAATGAGTTTACAGATAGGAAATGCCAGATTACGATATTTGTTCACTCACGGATCATTGATCGCTGAATTTTTTCTGATGAAGATGTGTTTTTCCACCGAAATGACACTCAGATGTGCTTTTGAGAAATATATATTTACTTGTTTTTTATGAGGTAATTTTTCACTAATCAAGGCAGTCTATGCGCTTCCTTGGATCTACAGGGCACAGTTTGGAAATCACTGGTCTAAGGCAGCACAAAAGAAATAAAAGCTGGCTGTCATTTCTTGGTTAGAGGTCTATGAAAGATGATACTGCTAGGTGGTCTGATACAATAACTCCTTTCTTCCTGCCTTTAAAAGGAACATGATTAGGATAAAAATTCAGGAAGTTATGCTAGGTAGGATGATAAGAAAATGGTGCTATGAACTGTAGAATGTCCATGTCAGCTCTGGAACCAGATGTGAGAAGGGTGGCAGTTTCATCACATTTCCTGTTGTGTTCTGGAAGGGCACTTCTCAAATTGCTTGTCCCTCCCTAAAAAACTTCTAACTTTCTCATTTAAACCACAAACCATGGACTTTCCATAACTAATTTGCATTTGTGCTTTTGTGATTTTCAGACCTTTCAATGCAATGTAATTTTCTACACAATTACTGACTGTAGTTCAGTGAGGTCTAAACTCATTGAGATGAGCATAACTATGACACGTTTGTGAATACGAGAAAAATTGCCTTTAACACACTGGCCTTTGTTAAGCCTGGCAGTTTCAATATTAATTAACCAGTACTATGAAACAGAAAATAATATTTTGTCCAGTAATAAAATTGCTCAAGGTTGCACAATAGTTTTCCACTGAAATTGATCACTTTAGTGAATTAACAGCATTATTGATTTAAAATGGACTCACCAGCAATTGCGTCTTCTTTGTTTGTTTTTCCAGCTGGATTCCAATTTCTGGACATATTTATTATACATATGTATTTCCTATATTACTCTGGGAAGAATTTATTTGCTATTTGTGCCCACATGGTACAACTTTTTGTCCTTGAATGGATGGCTAAAGTTTCTAAGTATTTGGCTTAGCAATTAACATTGTTTGTACATGACAGCACAACTGATTGTTTTTAGGAAAACAAAGCAGTTTATTTGGATCATTTAGATATTAAAGAGACTTAAAAGACATTAGAAGAAATACATTAGTGTTGTTTACTCATTCATTGACTACTCAATTTTTTTCCACATTAAGAATATTTAATATTCTTCATACATATATCCCTTTACATGAAATTCTGTATGGGTTTTGATTCATTAAGGTATTTTCCACAACACTGAGAAGTTTAACAACAAGCTAGTGCATAAAAATCAGAACATGAAAATGTCTCAAATGAGTACAGGTTAGTGATCACTCTGAGTGCAGTTGATAGGACAAGTAATACAAAAGATGGAAAATCTGTTTAGTTCTTAAAATTTTCTTCCTGTAAAAACTTGAAGTCAAGTGTTTAACACAATTTATTAAAAAAAAAGGCAGGAACTTACAAATGAGCAAATGCACACCAATGTGTGACTGCTGTAGACTCTAACTGAATTTTGGGGTACCATTTCCCTAATTTAATTACCTTACAACTGGTATTTTGTAGTGATGAGAAAATCTGAGATCTAAATTAAAGTTACACATATATCTAAATAATTATGACAATATATGTTTAACTAAGAATTGTAGAAAAGACAAAGAATGCTGTGTATTAAGCTCATGTCAATATCTCTATGAGTTTTCCTGGAATACACTGTCACTTCATATGTAGCTTGATAGCAGGGTGCAAAGGATATTTTTCAGCTGCTTTTTTTTTTTTTTTTTTTTTTTTTTGGTCTTTGGGGCAGTACAAAGCCATCTAATTTTAGCCTTAAGTAAAAACATATGATTCTTTTCCTTGAGTCAGTTGATCTGGGCACTAGGTAGAAGAGTCAATGAACTGCCCTTGTCTCATTCTCCCCTCTGACAGGCACTGAGAGAGGCAGGCATGTTCCTTTCAAATACCAGGAGTCTCAGCAGACTGGGAATGGTTATTTTTGGTACATCTAAATGATGAAACAGAGAAGAGTCTTAATTTAGCTCTTCCAGTTTGGAAAACAGACTCTTCCAGCTACTGGTAATTTTTAAAGATGTATAAATAGTAATGTACACAAATTCCAAAGAAGAAGATCCTTTTCTGTCTTTAAAGTTGTTCACATACTTTCACTACTGACAACTGGGATTTTCTAGGGGATGAAAGGAAATCTGTGATTGGTAGCTACACTTTAGAAAACTGTCACACTGAACATTTATGTTTTATTACGGGAGAGGAATCCAGAAACCCCAGTGAATTATTGAAGTATTTGAACCATGAGCTGGGTGCCACAGAATGGGGAAAAATGCCATCATGTTGGAAAGGAGTTGCTTTGAGCTATGTACAGGGACCCAATCAGTGACCACAGAGACTGAAATGAAGCTCCCACTTCTTTCTAGGGTTTATATCTGGGTAGCTAGCTAGATTTCCATGAGAATTAGGGTTATGTTCCTCCACTGGGCTATCTGGAGCTGTGTAGATGAGCATTGAGCATCTCCTTTGCTTTGATGAGTGCTGTTTCAGCTGGTGTTTCTATGTGAGGAGGGACACCTTTCCCTTCCCAAGAGGTGCTGTCTGCAGAGATGACTGATCTGGAGGTGGGGATGACCATGTAGAAGTTGGTTTCATCGACCTGATACGTCTGTGGGGAATGACAGCCACCACTGGTCTGCTCCCCAATGATGAGAGCTCTGCCCAGTCTTTTCATTATGTAGACAAACTCTTCAGCAGCCCCAGCTGTCACAGCGCTGGTAAGGATTACCAGCCCCTTCTGAGAGCCATATCTCTCCCCTGTAAGGTAGGCAAAAACCCATCAGAAATAAATCCATTTTCAGAGATTTATTTTTTAACAGAGCAAAGAGAAGCCAAGATAGAGGCTTTGCTCCCTACCTGCTATTAACAACCCAAGAAGTCTAGAAATTTACTATGTGCCTATGATAGTATTAAAGTACTTTCAACACTAGCCCAGACTATATAGGGGGGGAAAAAAGGCTGTCTCCCTTGTGTGGTGCTCTTGTACCATTAGTTCCTGGCTATGAAAGGAATTTTTGGTTCTCCATAAGGTGAGAAGTCAGCTAATGGTTTTTACTGTTAGCTCTTCTGTGGCCTTGGCTTTTACAGAAGCTCCAGATCTCATCAGAGTAGTGGAATACACAGGTGAGAAAAATGACATGTTTCACCATTGCAGCAGTAGTCAAAACTCCTTCAGAAGCATCTTCAGTTTCACCCTCATCCCTGCTCTAGGAACATGGCTGTCATAGAGCTTGGCTTGCAACCGTGCGGGCATTATTTTATGAAATTACAATTATAGTGATTTCCCAGAGCTTTTTTTATGGTTTTTGAATGGAAGCTATACATGGCCTTTGTTCCAAACCCTTCAACAAGTACCCCTTTATTACTAGGATGTGAGCGAAGTATCTCATTTTCTTACATAAAACAGCTGACAGGAATAGGAAGGGCTTTGAACCTTATTTTCAATATATCTGAACATGCTAGATACTTTTTGAGAGTTTAGTTTCTTTGAAAAAATGACCAGGGGGTAATAGCTAGGACTTGATAAGTCGAAAACTAAACTGCTCTAAAAATGTCAATCTGTAAATAAGTAATAGTATGGCATGTAATTCTCATGCTAAATTCTAAGAGCATACCCAATAGCATGGTAATTAATTTTCACACCATCTTTGGCCTTCTCATTTCACTGTAAACATAATAACCATTAGAAGACTCTTTTCTCAGTAGATATATATAATACAGGACCAGATCCAGCTCCTTTGAAGTTAATGAATCTGTCTGTTCTCTTTGATGGGAACTGGAATGTGTCCATAGAAATCATATCCCTAAGCACAACCCACCTCTGACTGCCTGGGAAAATAGATGGACCTTGCAGACTGGGAAAAAGTTTAACCATTTCAGCATGATCCAGGCCAGCAACTGCAGACAACATTAACTTTTTTGCTACTGTCTTAGCTTAGAAGGGGAAAATAATTAAACCCCAAGTTTAAGGCTTCTTAGTAGTCTAACTGCAGTTTATGAACACTGAAGAACTCTGTTTTTTCATGTTGCAGCATCCTTTCAGCTTCCACAAACTGGGGCAGGGTATGTGTGGGGGGATGTGTGACACATTGCCAAATGATTCAAACTCATCCAGGTGTACAAAATTTAGTGGTTTTCTTTCTCTTTTTGGAAAAACTGGGATATTACGGTGTTTTCATCTACTGATGTAGAGGATTACACAGGTAGGTAGGAGGGAACTAAAAACTGTATGGGAGTGTTGGAAGAGATGTTACTAGAGGTCTAGACAACACTGGATTCATTTTTAATTTTGGCAGCTTTTAAAAGCAACAAGTTACTTTACACAGTAGTTGGTTAAACTTCTGGGGGCAAATTTACAAACCTCTCTGCCTAACATACCGCATCTCTAGGACTGATAAACTGTTATTTGTAGATGGCATTAAGTGACAGAGCTGAAATGCATTTTTTTTCCTACATTCTCTACACAGCTTGAGCTGATCATGGTAGGTGCTTTCACCAAATGAGTTACAGGATTTAATGGCTCACTTTAAAGTGACAAGAAGAGACATCTGACATGAAAAGCTACTCTGAAAAATTGTCATTTACCTTTGAGCTGTGGCTGGGTCCATATCTGCTTTACTGAGTCACTGGGTCTGTCATAAACTTTGTCCAAGAGAATTGGGTGTCCTTCATCAAAGAAATATGAGCATAGGATTGCTATGGGTGTAGTGGAGCCTCCAATATTGTACCTTTTTAAAAATAAAAATAATAAGGAAACAATTGAAAATTTGTGCTAGCCAGCTAATCTCCCTTCCAAGTATTGCTCCTTAATATCACTTCTGAAAAGGCTTATGGCTACATTTTGTTATATTTATATTCATTCTCCCTGATCAGCATTTGCACATCTCTCAGATAAACAAAATCCTGTCTAAGAGTATTGGACTGTTATTGCCCACAACGAACTTCAAAAGCAAACACAAAACTTAAAAGTCTATTTTTTTCTTTATGTTACATAGAAAAAATCAGAAAGTAAGCAAAGACTCTGAATCCACAGAGAAACATCAGATTCTTATTCTCTTCTGAGCAACCCATTCTGTTCCTTGTAGCCACAAGGAGTGAATACCTAAACCCTAATATATGAAAGTGGATCTGAATTAAAACAAAGTATGTTTGTAGAACTGTTGTGTTCTTATATTTTGCTACACAAAATGAGAAAACTGCATGGTTTAAATGAGGTAATTATTTTTGGTGCCTAAAGATTGTGCTAGTTGCTTCATTTAGCACAGTCATAATTGAAAACTTTGGTTGCAGCTTAATTCCATAGCAGTCTCTGAAGATTAATTTTACCGAAAAGCCTGTCATTGGAGAACCCCTGCTATGAATACATACAATTAACTGCTGAAATATTTTTGCCTGTCAGTTTTCACTAATACTAATACAGCTCTAGAAATGTTTTTACTTTACTTACTAATAGTGAGGATTCAGTACTTTCCTGTAGGTTATTTTAGGAGTACCTAGGACAGGCATTCCAGGAAAAACCTGCTGGAAAATGAGTTTATTCAGTTCCATCTATAGCTAAGATTTTTCACCTCCAGAAAAGAATCCAACAATCCAGGAGGCCTCTATTCTAAGGAGTGAAGCTACATCTTTATTCTTCAGCATCTGGGAGCTTTATGATTGGCATTGTAACTGGCTAAAAGTTAAATAACCATTTTCAGCATGTCTCTGCCAGGGGTGCTGCTGCTGTTGGTGCAGCTGCTGCTGCACACTCAGCCCAGCAGAGCCGAGGTTCCCACAGGTGCCATCAGCTGGTGGCAGGCAGGGCAAGGCTGGAATGCTCTTCCTGGGACTCTCTTGCAGACAGTGAAACTGCAGTAGCTTTAGTCAGTAATAATGACTGGGCATTTGCCAGAGTTTTAACTTAACTTTTGGATGCTAGTACCCCTTCTTACAGATGTCTTATGTGACCTTAGGGAGGCCTTTTAGTTTATCAGTGTCTCCTATCAATGCTGTGAGAATTAAAAATATGAAGTTCATGAGTGGCACAGCTGTTCTATGAAGGGGAACTATTAAGGTGAGAGACATTATGCATTATGATTAATCCCATGCAAAATTGACATTATCCAAATATGAGTTCATGAGTGGCTGGCCCAGCTGTTTCAGGGCGGAAAACTTATAAAGTGAGAAACATTATTCATTACAGTTAATCCCATGCAAAATTTAAATCACCAGTCTTAAAATGATAAAATTGACTAACAGAGAATTTCAAAAATTTGTTTGGGGTTCTTTTTTATATGTCTTCAGAGAATGGGTCTTTTATGTGCACTGAAAGGACTGAAAATACATTAAATGTAAATAAATAAATAAACCCAAACCAAATAACAAGTGAAAAGAGCTATAATGATACCATTTGGTACCTGAGAGATGATTTCATCTTTGCTGTTTCAGTGCCCCCAGCCCTGAAGTTTTTCATCTGGGAGAAAACTGGGGCAAGAAAGAGGAAAGTCCCAATCCTACCTAAAGTCTACTGGAAAATGGTGGTGCTTTTGCTGAATTCAAATTCAGTCATGGGTATGTTATGTCAGTTGCTGCCTTGCCTCTTCTGAGCTCACATAGTGAGATCTGTGTCTCTGCCCTCATCACTCAAATGTGCTCAAATTTTCCTCCTTATGCTGAAAATCCCACAAGAATATTAACAAGATTACCAAATATTAAGAGCCCTGTGATAACAATACATGCAAGTGGGTCCAACATTAAAACCAAGTTCCTACAAAGTCCTTCTTTTCTTTCATTTATATTTGAAGTGTTCTGGGTTCACACACATTAGCTCGGAACCACAACAAGAGAATTACTTCCCTAAATATTGTGTAGGAAATGTGCATTTGAATATATATATATATATATGTATAAAATCTGCTTTGATAGCTGGTGACAAATGAATGGCATCTTATAGCTCATAGCAGTTGGAGTACTGTTGACACACTGGAGTGTCCAATGGAATTCTAAGCAAAGAGCAGGTGTATGATGCTGCAGCTTGGTGCAGCAGGGCCCAGGAGTGCTACAGTACCTCTAAGTACCTCTGTGCTCTGTGCACAGCGCCCATTCTGTACAGACCTGTTTGCCCAGAATTATTTAGCACTGCAGATATGGTAAACTAAATGTTGTAACACAGCCTTAAACACAGCCTTTAACAGTCTTTTTGACTGTTGAAACTTTGCCAATATGTGAAGTAAAAGATATATATATTTATATGGGACATGGAGAGCTAGATTAGAAAGAAATTAGAGAAATAAAACACATGTAACATCTAGAATTGCATTCTGCAAACTATTCCCTAAATTTGCCTATTTAGTTCTGAACATCTCAAGCGATGATACAATTTATCTTGAGATATACTTCCAGACTGTTCTTATTTTCCTTGGCTGTTTTCCTATTCTCATTTAATCGTAGCAATGTTAGCCTGTAAACAGGACAGCAAGCCACGTAAAGCTAATTCACTTTACAAATAAAATGCTGTTTTTAAAGAGCTTTGGTTATTTGCCATTCAAAGGTTTACCTCATGTCTATGATTAATGCATCTGTGTGAACAATTTTCTTCCAAACATGCTCTATCATTAGGTCGGACACCTGGGTTAGAAGTTCACTGTCTCCAAACATATCGAATCTCAGATAGCCGATGTTGTTTCCAAATACATTTGTGTGGAATGAAAATTTAATCAAATCTTCAAATGCTTCTGGTGGAGGGATCTGAAAGAGTATGGAGAAACAAAACAAATAATTTCAGCAACTGATAGCACTGGTAACTTGACACAAAATTACATGGCTCATGTTTAATCCAGGTGGAACATGTGTGAGAAATGTGACCAAGTTTGAAAAACAACAAATTTTGCAATATTTTTGCACACTAAACATAGGTTAGCATTGCCAGATGCATTTTTGTGCAGTATAAGGTGCACCAATAACATGCCCAGAATCCAGATCAGGCACCCAGAGCTCAGTTTACTTTTCAAAAATGCAAGCATTTCCTTGAAGCAGAGACTACAAGAACAATCCCAGCCTGCAGTATAGATCCCAGGCGTGCCACCCAAGTCCACATGGCGCCTTTATGAGTTGTTTCTAAATACAGCACCTGGGACCTTCATAATCTCTTGATTGGCCTCATTGGACAAACAGCTGTTGGCTGCAGGTGCCAGTGGCCTCAGCCCCTCTTAATGACCCAGTCCCTGTGACAGTGAGGAACCTGATGTGTTGGGCATGTGCTAGGATACTCATGAAGGAGATATGCTAAATCTCTTATATGGTGGCCATGTGCCTGGAGCCTCACGTGTTAGGTTGCAATTTATTTAATTTTGCTTAGCTTATGTTATTAAACAGCAGACTTTTTTTTAGTAGCAATGTGTAGCCAAATAATAAAGTTATCCTAGTTACCCTGGTATGCATTGGGACATAGCCAGTTCCTATTGCCAAACTTCTATTTTGTATGCAGTATCTGAAAATGGAATAGTCTCTTTCAGCTTGAGATAAGAATTTAGAATACATGTGACTTACATGACCTTCAGCCATTTGATGTTTTCTCCTCAGGGTTGCTGTGAAAATAGTGTTATACCTTTCTTTTTTAATCAGTTGCTGTCTGCCATAGCTCACCCCCAGACAACCCATGCTTTTACACTCAAAAGAACAAGGAGCCAGCAGTGAGCCATGTGCTAGAGCTGCTCTTCCAGTCTACAAAACGCCACAGAATTGAGCAGGCACTTGGGGTTTCTGCAACTACAGAGAAGTCAAGTAATCTCCTCACCTCTATATAATGCTCTGGCCTGGAGCTGTGCTCCTGCCAAAAGCAGGTCTGCCACAACAGAAAGTTTTTCTGAGGTGTGTAAATGCAGGAGTGTTTGACACAGCTCGATGGGAAAATTACCCACCATATGACACTTCATCATTCATTCCCTGATGTATGCCAAAATTACCAAAATTTCCATCATTAATTTAAAAGCCCTGTTGGCCAGTTGTTGTTGACCTGATGGTAGGACCAAACTCTTCTGTACCCTTCTTTATCACTATAACTTGTGAAAATACCAATTGTGTCTGGACTGTAAACACATCAGTCCAGCATTGCTGAGTTTGTCATTTCCAATCCACTTCCCAGTGACAGCAATGCTACTTAATCTGCCCACTGTACTTCGATTAACAAATCAGTTTTGAAAAATATATCCAGCATGCATTTATTGTTCTGACAGAACATGTGTCTAGATATTTGTGTCAAATATTCAGAGATATTTGTTCCCCTCCAGGAGGAAAATAAAAACATCACTCATTAGTAACATCTAAAAATAAAACTGATGTGTTACTCTCAGCCATTTACTAACGACATTTTAACTGAACACAAAAATGTCTTATCTCTGTCTCCAGTGATAACTGCTAAATGCATACCCATACACATGTTAAGAATAATAACTGATAAATTTTTTCTCGACTTGTTCTTTTACTGGGATGCGTCACATTTTTGTTCCCTGAGGACTTCAGTTTTACCAACTCTTGAAAATTCCTTATAAATTTCAAGGTGGGCAGGTTGCTTTTAAAGCCCCAGGACTCATGGGGTGAAATAGATTTGCAAGGATCTAAATGAGAGCTCTTCATGGCTGCAGGAAAAGGTAGGAAAATGTATCTATTCTAAAAGTTCTAAGACTGGAAATCAGATAAAAGCACTCAGATGTAATTTTGGGGTGCCAGAGAAAGTGTCTGAACCTTTCAGCAGAGGTTCAGAAAGGAGGTGAGGAGCCTGTGACTGACATTAGAGGGTACTGCCCTGCAAAAACTGCAGGCTTATGACACTGGCATGTGGGCCATGTGCTGTGAGTACCTAAGGAGGTAAGTCAAGCTTCAGGAAGCAATGACATGCTGTCCTTTGGAAGGCAGGGCTCTGTTTGCTGGCCAAGGACAAGCTGAGACAGGATGCAGCTGAAAGTAAGATCTGCTGCTCAGTCAGACAATGTTTACATACAAATGGCTTGTTGTTAAATATAAACCCTCAGGTGCACACTCTAAGCAATGTGGCTACACTAAAGGACCTCCAAGCTAACTTCACTTTAAGCCAAGGAAAAAGGTTTTTTAATTAACTATATAGGGTCTGCAGTTCTATTCTGCAGACTCCTTCCACAGGTGAGTGGCCTAAGTAAAACACATGATGTCACACAAAATAGGATCTTAGAATGCTGCCCTGGGACTTGTGCATAGAGTTTGATCCCTGATTCTGTCATTGACACAAACCTCAGCCCCCGTGGGCAAACCACTTGTCTAAATGTGCCTCTCTTCCCTCTATTCTCTCTTTTCATCTCTCCCTTAAGTTGTTCTGTCTGTTTTGATGGAACCTGTTTTTTCGTATCTATTTTTGTGCTGACCATTGTAAAACAACTGATTTCCATTAAGGTTGCTAGTACTGTCAACTGCTGGCTGTTAAAATACTATGAGCCAATACCCTTGCAATATCATAGTAAATGATGAGATTAGTTTAAGAACCATGAGACCTTGAGGGCTGAGTGGCAGGGTTGCACTTTTCTTAGAACATTTGCGTTCCTTGTGTACCTCATAGGCTGGAATGGACCTGTTCATCCTAGCAGGGCCCCCAGCTCAAAGACTGAGCAGGATCTGCTATAGCCCTGACAGTTCATTCTCACTTGCTCTTAACAACACACATTTAACTGGGTGATTTCCAGGCAATCCACCCTAGTACGTCACCAGCCTTACTATTAGAAAGATGTTTTTAAGATCTAGTGTAAACAGTTGAAGTTCACTACTTTGTACTGTTTAAGTGCACTACTTCTTGGCCTATTTACTATGGACAAGGGAAGAGATTATTCTTTTCATATTTGAAACAGTCTCTTACGTATCTGAAGACTGTTTTTATGTCTCCTCTCAGTTTTATTCTCTCTGCGATAAACAACTCAAATACTTTAAACTTTTTGAAGGCTACTTTTATTCAGTGTTCTCTTTGCTCCTGTCCTTTTTTTCTGCTGTCTCCACACTTGAGCCACATCTTTCCAGAAAACCATTGGCCAAGACTGTGAATGTTATACTCTAGATGAATTTTCATTAGAGCTATATGTAGCAGAAGATTTCATGTATTCCTGATTATATTCTTCCTTATCCATTCCAGTTCGATGATAATGAGTATTTACTGCAGCAGCTTGGCCCTATTGACTTGTGCTCAGCTTATGAACTCTGAAGAACTCATTTACATTTTTACAGGACTCCCCCTAAACAAGCTACTTTCCTCCCAGTTGTGCAGTGAACTACTATCACCCTAGTAAACAAGGAAGCAAAAATTGCAAAAGGTGAAAAGACAAGGAGCACTTTTTTCTCTTGCATGAACTTGCATAGTACCACTGACTTTACTGTGGGTATGTTGATATAAATCAACACCCTAGGGGCCTACAACAATTGTTTTTCCACCTGTTAGCAATAGATGTAGCAATTTGATTATATATCTTGACACTTGGAGGCTGACCATTTTAATTTCACTCATTAATGAAGGGATATAAGCAAACTGTATTTTCTGATGAAACATCTCTTAACTCTTGTGTCCTTCAGCAAGTGCAATACTCTCCTATATATACATATTATTTATCTGGAAAGAGAAGGGCTTGAAATGCAGGAACAATATCTCTTTATAAAGGATTAGTTTTTGCTCTTTATTCTGATTATAATTTTCAGCTGCTAATCTAAACTGTCATTACAAAAATTCTCTTAGGTGTAAAGACTGCATTAAAAGTATTTGGTCACTAATAAGGGGCTGAAATAATCACTCAGGGAGACCCTTCATCACTTAAAATGGGCATAATATTTATGCCAAAATCTGGCAGCAGTTCTTCCATAGATGGACAGTCACAAACACAAATGTTTCAGTTTGTAAGGGGAGGTTTGACTGGAGAGGAAGAGAGAGACAAAAGAATAAGAAGCAGGGGTTATTAAACAAGAGGTCAGCAAGTTTACAGAGCTTTGCCTTCTAACCAAAATGCTATTTTCTGGATCACAAAAAATATAGACAAAATTTGACTCAAGGAAGTCTGACTTTGGAAAGTGACATTCATGCAGCTGACAAGACTGACTAGCAATGACCTTGCTGCTGCTTAGAGGAGACACATTCCCTCCCCTGTACGATGCTTCAGCAGCTGTTCTGGTGTAGCAGATACAAAGGTCTGCATGCATTTCACTTGTCTGTCTCCTCTGTCCCATCCCATCCTTCCTGTAGTTATTCATCATCACTTTCAGTTAATTGTGTTGGATCTGCTTCACCATCAAGGTCATTAACAGCAAAATTCTACTGTCAAGGGAGAGGGTGGTTTGGAAGTTAGGTAGCACAAGAGAAAAACTAGCTCTTAGGTTTCTAAAGAATAAATATGATAAAGATGAAGAGAGCCACTATGTCCATGTATTGGGCTGATGAATTTTAATTTTTTAAAAAATTTATAAACACAGTTAGTGCCATCATATATGATTCACTGTACTCTAAAGGTATTTACTGTTTGGTGTATATTGAAATGTTCTGCAGAAAGCATCCTTCTTATGGCTGCAAAGGCAAAAGAGATGAAGGCACTCTTGCCACCCAGGGCTCTGCGGAATGGGTGAAATTTCTTTTACCTCAATCTCAAGGAAAATCCTTTAACGACTTCAGTGTCTTCGTTAACATCTTAATGCTCTCTTGTCTATTTGACTCCTGATTTCCTCCAGCAATATGAGGGAATGCTTCTGCCTCTAGAAACCGTATTAGTCTCATAAGAGATGTGATTCTCTGCTACATGATTTCACCTTGGAGAAACCTCACATTTGTCCTGTTTTTTTATATCTATGCTGGTGTGACTTCCTTCTTATGGGTGTATCCCTGACCTCTTCCAACCATTTGGTTTGATAAAGAACTATGGTAAAACAGAGGCATTGAATAATACAAATGGCATTTCTTCACTAGCACTATAGGATCAGAATTTTATGTCACGTGACAAATAAGATACTTGTCCTCTGTTCCTGATGTTTAAGGTCTGAATAAAATAAGATCTGAACAAATAAAACCCACCAACAATGTTCATTAACAGCCTTCAGTGAACACAGTGACTAATTGGAAAGATTTTTCCATTCTGTAGAATGGAAAGAAATTATCATGTATCACTACTGGTATGTTGATAATAACTGAGCACAGAACTCTGCCAAAAGCATTGAAATATCTTTAGAGGGAAGTTTTCTACACTCAACCAAGTTCAGAGGGAGAGTGCTGGAATACAAAACTCCCTTAATTGATTATTTCCATTTAACCTTAGAGGCAAGAATGGGGCCAGCATCTCTTGGTTAACAAACTTGAAAAAAAAAATATGCCCCTGGCAAGGCTTAGACTTTGTCCTTGACCTTAGTATTTGTGATAATACCACAAAGGTCATGGCCACTTTAAATCATGCATGCCAAAAATTTCAGAGGGTGGAAGTCCACGGATTTCCTCCCCCAGGAAACATTTAATAGTTACCTGACACTTGGTCTGCTCTGGTTCATTGCAAAGCAAATGCATTCTCTTCAAAAAGTAATTTTATGAGTCCCTGGAGAAAATGCATCTCTGATAGCCGTACTAGTGCAGTAGCCAGAAAGCAGCTAAGTCCATCCAAGAAAGGGATCAGGTTATCCTAACTCTCTATTTAATTTGAAGATGGAATTTTAACAAGTGCTCCTGGGAGCTCCCTCCAGCACAACAATGAACAAGAAAGATTGCCAAGGCAGACCAGTGTATAAACACTCAGGCTCAGAACAAAGCATAGACTGTTATGCAAACCACACAGCAAGGGCAAAAGTAGATTATTAAAAATCAATTTCTCCCTAGGGTCCCCTAACTTCCACCCAGATACTTCTTCCAAAGTATTTCTAGGTTACTGGGAAACTCTCTGATGCTGAGCATGAGATACAATTAGAACAACTTTCCACTGCCACTACCAAAGGAACTGCTGATTATTCTGGTGTTATAGATGTCTGCTGCTACAATTTTATATAGAAAAGTCCATCAAAGAGCACATGGCTGCATGTTTAGTGAGTTGTATGCATTTACTACTCTAGTCCAAGTAAACTTCCCACAAATTACAACCTGGGTTTGAAACTAGAGGGTGTCTGAATTAATTACAGCTGGAAAAGTTGCAGCATTGAAAGAGGAGGGATCACAGAAACAATGAGATACCTTTCCTCTAACCCTGAAGCCCTGCATTTTCGCTTGTGGCATATGGCAACTGAGAATCTCAGCCTGAAGGTTGTTTCCAAAATCTATGCATCCAGAACTACCATCTAATTCCACAAGGTTCTACCCTAAGTGTCAGAGACAGCTCAGCCCATGATACCTACTCAGGCATTGGCGTCTCCTCTAGGTACAGGTAAATCAGGGTGGGGTTTTGGTATGGGCTAGATAAAAGACAAGGTATTTGACTTAATGGTCCCATTCCAGCTGACATCTCTATAGCTGAGTACAAGAGAACTGTACCTGTTTTGGCATGATCCCTGGGACGCTGTCCTTGGCATGTTCAGGGATGTAGAGTAATTTCAGATGTTCATCATCAGAAAGGGCTTGTAAGATGGCAGTCACCTTCCTGGCAAGTTCTTCCTCTGTATGGATCCTTTTATAATTGTCTTTGTTGATGTTCTTTGTGAGGTTGGATGCTATAACAGTCCCAATGTCCACAAAGGCATAATTATCTGCCACAAGCTTGCCTACAGTTTGCAGCATCTGTGGCACCTGGGCACGCAGGTTGGCGATGTGCTGAGCTACAGTCATGGCTTCACTGGCCTGGATGGTGATGTGTGGCTCCACCCCAGACACACTCCATACTTTTCCAGTGACTGGGCTGAGCACCACTTGGCTGGGGATGGAGGCGTATAAAGAACTGTTACCCACACGATAAATGCCCACTGAGAGGGATCCACCCACTGTGGGCTCACCAATAACTGTGGCCCGCTGTAGATCCTTCATAGAGCGAGTGAAAGCTTCAGCTGCTGAGCCACTCATATGGCTTGTTAGGATGTAGATGTCCTTGAGGGAGCCGTATCTCTTGCCAGCGACTTGGGGGAGAGTCCACACCTCTGTGCTGTGGGAGGTGCTGCGATCAAAGACAGTGTAGAGGTGTTTCCGAGGCTCAGGCTCAAAGAAGTAGGAACAAAGTATTGGGATGGCAGTGGAGTAACCACCTGTGTTGTACCTCATGTCAATAATCATGGCATCCGTGTCCACCAGCTTGTTCCATACCATCTGCAACAGCTGAGGCCCAATGGCCTTCACTGTTTCTGCTTCAGCCATCATATCAAAGCGAAGGTAACCCAGGTTCCCTGGCAATACATCAATTTTGAAGAGTGCCTCAATGATGTAGCTTAGCTCTTCAGGGCTGGGAATCACATTGGGAAGCTGCTCTTCTGGTGTTGGCTCCACATGGCTGTGGAAGACGTGAAGCCGATGGTCTCCAGAGGCCTCCTGCAAGTCACTGGTGAGCTGGGAAGCCAAAGTCTCAGAGTCTATAGCTGATCTATACCCTCCTTGGGCCCGCTTGGCGCTGAGCATAGCACTGGCCCTACCAGCCACTTCTGGGATGGCATAGTGAGCCTCTAGGAGCTGCCCGGTGCCCTCCAGAAGTACTCCCATGTTCTTGTGGAAGGCTAGCACTTCTTCAGCCTTCTCCAGTGCATCCTCAGCCAACACTATGGCATCAGGAACAACTCCTCCACCCATCCAGCTTTCTCCATGGTTGTCAATGAAGGTGATAACAGGAACAGTGATAGTCAGGCCACGGGTTATTCCTGGCCCAGGCTGCAGCAGAGGAAAGGTACGAGTGTGTGAGAGGCTTCCTGCTGTGATCTCACCGATCAGTGTGGCACGGCCCAGGGACTGCATGAGGTAAGCAAACTCCTCAGCAGCTGTAGCAGTGTGGTGGCTCGTGAGCAGGTAGATGCCCCGCTTAGCCCCATAGGACTGGCCCAGCAATTCTGCCTGGCTGTTGTGCTCCTGTGTATGGTTGGCACATCTGTCATAAGTTGTGAATAGATGGACAGGACCAGCAGCAGGGTCTTGAAAATAGGAGAGTAGCACAGGCACAGCAGAGGAGGAAGGGCCTCCAGGATTGTAACGTAGGTCCATGATCAAGTTCTCTGTATTTTGAAGAGGCTCCCACACTTTGTGTACAATGTAAGGCCCCAGCTTCACAAGCACAGAGGCATCTGCAAACTCATCAAAGCGCATGTAGCCAACATTGCCTGGCAACACTGACACCTTGAAGACAGTATCCACCAAGGCATGCAGCAGCTCCTTGTTGTCAGGTAAGTCAGCTGCCATTCCAACTGGCCTCTCAGCTGGGGGATCAGCAGCTTCACCTGGCATCATTACTCGGACCATTAGGCGGGGGTCTTCAGATAAGGCCTGCAACTCAGTGTTGAGTTTGGTGGCCAAGTCCTCGGATGACTGCACAGAAGAGAAGTCAGAGGTGTCAAGGTGCTGCAGTAGTGCAGGCACTCTCTCCACTAAGCTGTAATAGTCCTTTAATATGTTTTTGAGGCGGACAATGGTGCCAGGCACTGCTCTGCGCACTGCCAGGATGTCCAAGGATTTCTGGAGGGCTTGCTCTGCCTCAGTAGCCACACACGGCATTACCCCACTCACTTCCCAGCTCTGTCCACCCCCACTCAAGGGGCTCACAGATCGTGACACAGGAACCATCATATAGAAATTGGAAGGACCAATACGCAGCTTCTGGATGTCCAGTGAACCCCCGGCTGTCTTCTCTCCAACGGTGATAGCTCTGTTCATGTGCTTGAGGATGTAAGCCACATCTTCAGCCACTCCTGTGGTGTGTTGGCTGATCAGAACAATGACATCCTTGTCTTTGCCATACCTCTCTCCCAACACCTTTGGCAGTGTCCAAATCTCTGTGGTAGTATTGGAGGGACGATTGTATACAGTCTCAATATGCAGCCTCTTGTCATGTTCATGCAAGTATGAGATAATGAAGGGGAGGCCAGAAATCTGCCCCCCAGTGCTGTGACGAAGATCTATCACCAGGGCAGAAGTCTCTATCAGTGTCTTCCAGACCTTGTCCACCAGAAAAGCTCCAACTTTCTGCACAGCTTCCTCTCCTATGATATAATCAATCCTCAGGTAGCCAACATTGCCCTCCAGCTTGTCATACATGATTACATGCTCAATAAGACTCAGAAGTTGCTCACGGGTAGGGGAACCCTCAGCTTCTTGTTTGGGAGCTGCATGTGGTAATGGCTCATAGGAAATCACCAGTCTTGGGTCATTCAGAGCACCCTGCACTCCAGCTGTCAAAACGCTGGCCAGCATTTTTGGATCCGAGATGTCCAGGATCTCTCCACTCTTGATTGCTTGTTCAATGGCTTCTTGCATTCCCACTAGGTTTTCAGGATAGCAGTAATTATCCAGGAGGACTTTAGCCATGTCCAGCACTAGAGTTGGCTGAAAGATTTCCTCAGCAGGTATGCTGCACACGATCAGTGCTGAAAACAGCAAAAAATGTGTCCTGATCATTTTGTCTTTGTATGGAATAGAAAAGAAGTCAGATGCTCTTATCCATCAAGATGAACATAGCTCTCCAACAACTCTGAATCGCACTGAAATCCCTGTGTTGAATCCAGGTGCACTGAACAGATCTTTTATCTGCATTAAACCTTTAATCTCATTAAAATGGAGTGCATCATCCAAAGCGCACCAATAGATGAAGTTCAGCTCCTCACTACTTCACAGGCCTCTTATGAAACAGTAATAAACTTCAATCATCAAGGAAGATCTTTCTAGCATTTAATTGTTTCCAAAAGGTTATGCATTGCCTTTTGCAAACTGGTCCTGGCTTATCCTGAAAGTGGGTTGCTTAAATGCAATACTGATTTTAAGCACAGTTAGAACAGCAATCATCCTGCCTTTTACTATTATTTATAAAGTGCTTATATGAGGAGATTCTTCAGTGACTAAGTTGTATCAATATTTAATATTCTTTCAAATGTTGTTGACAATACATTGTCTTTGGTGTTTTTCAGTCTGAGCTGCAAAGGACTGTTCTTGCATTCCATGACTAAGGGCTCCAAACAAGGAACTCCAGACTTTTAGCACAGCTCATAAAATCCAAGGTAATGACAGCCTTTTAATTTCTGTGCTGAGAATTGCCAGCATTTTAAACAGGACTTTGAAACACATTTGCCTCAACATAATGCAGCTAAATCTGAGATGACTTTAATCTTCACAATTTGCACTCAATTAGGATTTACTTGTAATACTGTTGGGTAACATATGGTCATGTCTGATGACAGCTCCCAGCCAATAGACTTCAGGCTCAACATACCAAAATAGAATGTGAGGGGGTTGTTTTCTTCTACTCACAATGTATTTGAGACCCTATTGTATTAAGAGTTTGAAAGAGGATCAGAATATGCGGGATGCAGGCTGTACCCACTCTGAGCTCCACTATGACATGCCGAAGATATGCAAGAACAGACTCCTGGCTTCAAGTTTAAAATGAATTGCTGGCCCAGCCTCTCTGTTTGCTGGATGTAGCTACAAGAATAGACTCTGAAATCTGGAAAGAGCACATTCCTTCAGTCCTGTCAAAATGTTGCTGCATGGGGAGGGAAGAGTCTGAAGATGGTCTAAGCCTGTCTGGATGCACTCTGTTGGTGTCATGTGTGAGTGTCCTGAATGAAGCCTGCCACTCATGACTTTCAACTTACTGTACAAATGGTGTTACAGGGGTTATATACAAGGTGTTAACAGTCACCTCATTTTACTCAGAATGTAACAAACATAGATGAATTTCCGTGAAAACAATAGTCAGAAAGGAGACAAGAACAGACAGCAACTGAGTATTTTTAATCAGTGTGCCAGGTATCAGCTGTGCCTTCCATACCTTAATGAGGTCTATCTATCTCTGCTAAACTCTTTACAAGACGATACTTTCCATAGCATTTAAAGAAGTACTTTCACAGTTGAACAATATTTTTCTCCAGTGAGGGCTTATCTAGAGGTTAAAGGTCACAAAATAGTACTTTTCTGCCTGTGATTGTTATATAATAATAAGATTAGGAAAAAACTTTTCTCTATTTTCCTGACATTTATTTTGCCTTTTATCACAGTCTATAAAGATTTTCATATCAGAAATGCTGGAAACTGTAGCTGAGCTTCTTATGAAGCAAAGATACTGAGAAATATATATGGAATTGATATTAGATTAGATAAGGCAAAACCCCACAGGTCAATTTCTTTCTCAAATTATGCACATTCATTCTCATGTACTTTATCATTGCCACATACAAACAAAACCACCTTCATAATGTAAATGTAAAATTAATGATTTTTTCCAACACACGTAATTTAAAATGCTAGGACAGTGGAAAAAACTATTTTTCTTTCCTGGATCTGTTCAGTAATCTATTTCTATTGAAATTCAATATGAAGATTCAGTATGTATTTCTGAATCCAAAAAGACATGTAACATTCACTGCTACCCTGATAATTCTTTATAGATGGCGTTAGAAGGTAAGAATCCTTTCTGTGTGGTGTAAATTCCTTAAGATTTGGAGAATGACTATTTGCTTACTCATTCTGAGGAGCATGTAGCTTAAGTTTTTATCAAATATGTTGTTTAAGGCAAGTCTGTTCATTGAACTCTGGATAACCAGATCCAAAATATAACTCTACCATCTATTCTAATTTATAATACAACTCAAGCCAAATTCTTATTTTGATTTTAGTTTTGAGCAGACCTAAATAGCTAAGGCCTAGTTTTAGGTTTTATAACTCATAAAACTTTATGATCCTTTAAAATCTGTCCACAAGTATTTCATTTTCTGACTTCCTGTGGGTATGAACTTCCCCCATACTCTGAAAAGAGGTATTTTTTAATCTGTCTGCATTACTTAAATCACATGCTAAAAATCTTCCATAGGTGCAAGATTAAATGTTTTTTTTTTTTTTCTGTATATTTTATACTTTCTTCATTCTGCTCCAATATTCCCCAGTTCTCACGTGCAGCTGATCCCACCATTTCCTCGTCAGACTCGAGGATATTTGGTCACTGACAAGCCGCAGTAGCAGGAGGCTCATCTGCAGGTGGCAGCAAGAGCACCTTTTTCACTGGCAGAGACGCCAACAGGATAAAGGTGAAAGTCGGAATAAACTACTTTTGCTTTTGGTAAAGCCTTCTAATACAGCCATATTTTCAATTATATGTATGAATTAGAATTAATTTAAAGGTGCTAGCTGGCTTCCAAATACTGAGAGGCAGAGTTTATTAGCTCAAGCACAGGACTATGCTAATGAAATATTTAATGCTTCCAGGACTTCAATAAGTATTTCTAGACAAACCTCCACTGAATTTATAGATGTACAAGTCTGGGTCAGTAGTACTTCATAGCTGTCTGTGACAGGCATGACTGGATTGCATAGGTATGGTCTAAGACTGTCTATTCTGTTCTGTTCTTGTACTGTTTGGTACAAAGGAAACTTTGTTCCTGAATAGGCTTTCTAGGCCTCGAGAAATAAAAAGAATTAATAATATCACCCTTACATTCCTTTCTAATTCCCACAGCAAAAGAAGTAATGTTAGATTTTGTCCCAAAGGTTTTCAGTTCTTATGCCATACAAACCAGTATAGATTAAAATTAAAGTTGGGTATTTTCTTTTGCATTATTTTAATATTGAAATATTTCTATTTTATGAAAATGGAAATAGTATTCTAGGTTGCTTAATGATTACATTTGTAACAAGAAAAACTTAGATCCTTAAATCCTTGGTGTTGGATTTTGATTTTCTGTTTTCTGGTGTTGGATTTTTGATTTTTACCGTTTTTTGATGGCTGAGGGCAGGCCAAGGATGTCTCTGAGGGGCTGGTGTAGGGGCTGGCTCTGAGGGGCTCTCTCCTGTGAGAGCCAGGGCAGTGTGGGGCAGATGGAGAGGATCTCACCTGGAAGAAGGAGGGCAGAGCTCCAAGCTCCCCAGGGACTGCCGAGGGACCTGCCCTGTTTCTGACCGCAGAACACACAGCAAGTGGTACCCTGGGGAGTTAACACAGGAGAAGGGACGTGGTCATCACAGGCAATGTCCTGTTAGCTGTTCAGAGCAGCCAGAGAGGATGCAGAGCAGTCCCACAGACTGAGGACAGGATCTCGCCTCACTTACTGTGTGACAAATGACATTGCTCACTTACTGTGTTGGCTTTGCCAGCTTAGTATGTGTTTCTACGCATGCCCTGCAACTCTTTGCAGTAACGAAGAGATTCATTGCTGCCTGTCAGGACTTACAGCAAGGTATTGATGTCTCCAGGAGTTCACAGCATGTGGGGACCTCCATGGTGCATGGCAACACACCCGTGAGCATTACCTGTGGGGTAAAGGCCAGGCTCTGAGGAGGCTGAAATCACCTGTTCTGGGAGCAGTATTAACCATGTAGGGCATTAACCATGTAGGGCATAGCTGTGTCTGAAACGATGGGTTTCCTTGAGAGGCCATCTAAAACATTATATTCTCAACATCAGGAATTGTTAATTTAGCTTAGCATTTCTATATTGACAGGATCTTTACAGTATAAAGGCATCTGAGCAGATACTAGCCAAACACCTCCAGATTCTCATAAGGCTACCCTCTTCACTGGTAGAAAAGAATAGTGAAAATGGAGACTTTTTTTTAGTGACAGCTGGTTCTGTATTGTTAAGTTGCATCCGCTGCTCTTCTGTGTTGGGACATAGCATGGAGGAGTGGGTGAGATCAGGGGACATTGCTGTGTACACACAAGGTGGGAAGCTATGTAAAAATAGCACTAGCCATATCTCCTGACAAGCCTCCATAGGGTTATCTATTCAGACTGAAGTGCTATAGGTTAGCCTTAAAATTGGCTGTGGAGTCAGCTGGAGAGTCCAGTGTTACGGAACTGTTACACACATAGGTAACAGGCCTGAGAAGGATGACATACATCAGCCTTGTGTTTATGTTAAACAAGTAAGTTTTAGTTTTAACTGTGCATCTGCTGAACACTGCACAAGCCCCAACCTGCTCCTCAGTAACAGCAAGCTGCTAGTCAACATTCATGATCCAGTGGTGAGAGAGGGGTTTCTCAGCGTCCAGTGGGTCCCAGCTTGAAGAGGGGCAAGATGCTTACCTGTTCTGCACTGCCTGTGAACTCTTTAGAACCATCAGGACCACCTGGCTGACTTGTTCATACCAAGGCATTTGAAACCTGAGAGATCTCAATCAATTATTTAAAATTAAATGTGCAAAACATAAATCAAGCTGCTAAATGTAAAGCCAAACATCAATTTGACATGCACTTCAGCCATGCTGAAGGTAGAAGCAGCTGTTGTCACTACCGGGTTCTCATTTCTTCTTGACCCTGTTCATTACCCTATGGAAAGATTCATGTTTCATTTCACTACCATGCCAAACAAAATGTTAAGCCAATGGGTACATGATCATTAAAGCTGGCTGAAAGCTCAACTGATTTTCTTTTTTTCACTGAAATATAAAACCAATTTCTAGTCCAGTTTTGTGGTGGAATCTGTAGGTCTTCTCTGGAATTCTGGTCACATAGCTAGGAGCTGAGGTTCTGAGTCAAAATATGGTTTGGGGTACCTTTTTTTTTTTTTTTTTTTTCTCCCAGCCAAATAAGGGAAACAAAGATCAATGTTTGACTTCAGAATGTATCACTCCCCCCTGACCTCCCTCACAATTCTTGAGAATTTCTCTCTGTGAGGGTGTCTCCTCTTCCCCATTTTTTCATTTAATTATGGACAAAGTCCTGTATTCAGTGAAGTCAAAATATAACTAGGACCTTGTGTTTAGATGACTGGAGGGCACTTAGCTACAATTACATTGACACGAGGGTGAGTAAGTCTTCTAATGTGATTATACCAAGTGCATGTTTGGTTGTTTCTGTCACTTAAGAGAAGTTTTCCAAAATGTCAGGAGCTTAGGAGAGAGGAACAAAATAGGGAGAGAATTTTGGTAGGAGGAAGAAATAACGATGACTGTAAGATGACAGAAGCCAGTGGTAAAATGATTACTGCTGTGGGAAACTTAAGAGGTTAATGGCATGCAGCTAAGGGTGTATAGAGTTTGCATGGACCCAGATCTCAGATCTGATCCAATTGCAGACCAGTTCTAAAGAAAAAGACTATAAATCAGTTCAAGAATTCTAGTGAATTGTGCTTTGTGCTCACGGTTTGTGATCTAACCAGCAGTTCTTGATGGAATTACAACTGCCCTGCTCCCACTCACCTGCTATTTGCTCTGTATTAGGTTAACAATAGTAAATAAACCGTGTATTGGATTTCAAGCTGACCTGTTCATGCCAAATGAATTCGTCTTGCCCACAGGCTGTCCTAATTCAAAACATATGTTATTGATTTAAATTCTGTTGCTTCCATATATTTGGGTACTGTTTAGATTTTTGCATCATTAATATTCTTCACCTTTTTGAACTGATGCATAATTTGTTAAGGCTTTTGTTCAAAAGGTTCCTCAGGTAGATGTGTGTAAAGTTGTGAAGGAGTAGTGGTGCAGTATGGTGATGTTGTATAGCACCTGTCACCTGCAACCAACTGAAGACAATTTGTCCTTTTACAGGCACAACCTCCATTAGCATCAAAGGAAGTTTACTTTAATTGCAGGAAAGATAGTATACTTGTTTAGTGAAAATACAACTAAAGTCAGAAAAATGATAGTATGATAGTATATTTCTCATACAGCAATGTCATAGGACACAGAAGTTTTCCTTTTTCTCAGACTTCAAAGGGATGAAAGAATTTTGTATGTAAAATGGATTTTCTTTTAAGAAGAAATTTTTAAAAAATCAGAACCTCATGTCAGACTCTGAACAACAAATTTAGTCCCTCATATAAGCAGCCTGGGCTTTTCAAAAGTGCTGAGCTCTGCCAACCCCCAGTGCTCTTAGGATACAGCTTCTAAGGCTGGACATGATTTGGCTGCATGATCTTGCAAAGAAATACTAAGAATATGCAGTAGGTCAGAGTGGCTCCTTATCTTTGTGCGGTGATAAGGGTTGCTGCTCCTCCTAGGAAACAGTGTCTTAGAAGCGGAAGGCTGCACTTCTTATCATTCAAGTATGTGCCATAAAGGGGTAAAAATAGGGACATTGAGGATAAGAAAGCTGAAACTAAGGCACCTGCTACCCACAGAAGGAAACTTGGGAATGAAATAAGTGAGAGTCTCTTCTGTTTTGAATACTGCAAATCTTCACTTACAGGAACAAATAATTTGCCTGTAAAAGCCTCTGAGATTACTGATATGAGAAAAGGCTTCCTGGATTTAGATTCCTGACTTTATCATGCAGACAGCATTCCATTTACTGAGTCTTACGAAAGTTGAAAATGTCAGAGTTGACTGAGAGAATTAGATTTCAAGAGCTATTAAACATTTGCAGGACATCCTAAACCCCCACTGAAAATCCTCTAGTTTGTGACCTAAATACAGTCGATTAAACAGAAAGTTTGAAATAAGGCATTGATATTGTATCACTGTCACCAGATAACGCATAGTTCATTCAATCTCACAATATTTTAATCCAGTATTCACTTTGCCATGATATATAATGCAGGATATTTACAATGATTGCCATTCTTTAAATGCCAATTTTCCCTTTAAACAAGCAGCAAGAACAACCAGCCCCAAACCCTGCTCCAAACCTTGTTTGCAATGGTCTTCATTTGCATCACTGTTGTACAGATTTACACAAGACAGAAAAAGGGGATGTTCCCATTCTTAGAGATTCTGCCTTGTATACTACTTGTATACTACCTACAGCCACATTCTGCCACTTTCATCCCTTCATAGTTATATATCAAAGTGGGCACACCAGCATCATCTTTATAAAGAATGGAGATTGAATCCAGTTTAGTTGGAACACAACAGGCCTTGGAGGCTTTTTTTGGATTTTGGAGATGCACCAGAGTTTGGACAATGGCATGTTTAGTTGGGGTGACGTTATCTGTCAGAGGGAAGAAACAACCTCCTTTACATTCAAAAGCCTCATAATCTTTTGGTGCAATGATCCAGGAATCCCAGCCAATCTCTTCGAAGTTCACATGGAGGGAAGTTCTCCTACAGTGGTTGGCTCCAACGCTTCTCTTGCTTCTGGAGGAATGTAGGTGGGATCCCGTGATGGCCCTTTCCTCTCCCTGCTGTTCCTCCTCAGATGAAGTGTTGTTTTTCCCTAGTTCCTTGAGCACACTTTCTTGTTCATGAACAATCATCTCACGGAGCTCCACTTTGGTCTCTTTTGTCCCATTGCTGCGGTCATTGGAGAACACTATTAACAGGGGCAGATTTTTAGTGTCAGGGGTAACACTGACATCAAGCTTCCCACAAGTGAAACCACTCAGAACTTTTGTTTCTATAACAACCTCTAGCTTATTTTTAGTCTCCAGTTTGTCTGCCCTGACCCATCTTTTCACAGCGCTGGACACTTCAAACATCTTCCAACCACATTCCTGGATATTATGGGAGACAAGGAAAGATTTGGTACTTTCTGGGTTTTCCCAGTGGCCATCATCTAGAACATCATAAATTACCATGTTGCCTTCCAGCCTAGAGAGAGAACCAACTTCCCTGTGACAGGAAACAAAAATTCTCAGTTCAGCTCTGGTGATTTCCTCATATTGTGGAATAGAGATGTTGAAGAACAAAATGTGTTTCTTAAATGGGTTTTCTTCTGGTGAATCTAAAGAAACAACATCTGCAATAGGAAATTAAAACATGTGGTTACAGTGCTTCTGACTGTCCAAGTAACTTGATTTTAAAAGACTCAGGATATATTTCGGTGATAAAATAAGAGCATGGTAGCACAGCATTAAAAAAAAAATAAATCCTGTCTTCTGGCCGAGTTTCAAGGGCAGAGAGTGAAAAGAGGAAATGGAAGTCCCTGATGTTGCTAGTATTTTACTGTGATTGCATAGCCAGGTAAGTGTGTGGAGGGAAGAATAAAAAGGTTGCCTAGAACAAAATATGGATGATGCTGGGTAGTATTGAGTACATAAATAAGGCATGCATAGAGTTTTCAGATTTAGCAATTTGCTAAAGATATTTTTACACAAAGGATTTGTAAAAAACTCCAATGATTTCCTACTCTTAAAATAATGCATGGGATGAGCTGCTCTAATATACATATTAAGTGTCTTTAAGAACTGGCTGCGCTGAGGCTTTTTTTGTTGTCTTCAGATAAGTTTGAAAGCTGCTTAGACTGTGAGTTTGGGGAAATGGAAAAGTTTTTAAAATCCTGAATTGAAGCACTAGGGTCTATCTGAACTGGGACTTGGTGATAAATAGCCTTTCATGCCCTGGTCCCAGACTGTTCCTGTGAGTTTGTGTGGATTTGTTCATGTTTGTTTGTTGTCTCCAAATCTATGTGCAGTACCAGCATCTCTGCCTTGGGAGGAGCAGTTATTTGGCTGGAAGATCAGATTGGTAGTGTTTAAAAGTCATCCCTGATGTCTATTTAATGCTCAATGTAAACTAACTGATTAATCATGACAGGGTTTTAGGGCAATTTTAATTGTCAGTTGCTGCCATTTTTTCAGATCATTTACCCTCTAACGTAGTCAGAGGGGAGAGTAAGATATGGAAACTATAACCTAGTCCTATTGTTGGGATTTCTTTCTATTTCAGGACTAGGGACACTAATTTGGGAATTTGGAGTTCCCTGTGCTCTTAATTGTGTATGTCTATTTTTCAAATGAACAGAAACTTCCTTTCTCCCCGTTTCATTTTTGTAACAAGGATTGCACTTACTTCTAACTTTTTACTCTCTGATGGATTGTTTAAAAGTCTATTTAATGTTACATAGACAAGGATCTTGAATTTTTTCTGTTGACATAAGCATGACTAATAATTTCCATATAAATCTTTGTCTAACCCAGAATTTTGGAGGAGCAGGGCTGTTCCTTGCTTGGATCCAGTGACAAAATTCTCAGTTGGTTGCTGTAGTTTTTAAATATGTACAGAGTCCACCAGAAAGAAATCAGTCTCAATTATTGGTGATCAAAAGCTTGCATGAAACATAAAAACTCAGTTCCAGATATCTAGTATTGAGAAACATGCTTCATAAAAACCTTGTTATTTGGTGCATCATCTTAATTCAAGCATTTGAGAATATTGTACAGTGAAAATATCAAAGAAGAAAACTAAAGGTAACTGCATTTTTTAAAGATTGAAAAAAACTATAGAGTAAAAATACAATCCAATATATTAATGTTTCATTTCTAAAGAATCTGTGGAAGTTAGAATCTCAGTTTCTTCTGATTTTCAAAAGAATCTGACTATTTACTATTCATGTACTTCTTTAAAAATTGTAGTCCACATATTGAGGACTTTTCCTACCTTCAGTACTGAAGCTCCTTACAATATTGGATGCAGGGATAGAGGACTTGTCTGCAGCATATCTGTTGTATAAATCAATCATGAACTGTGGTGGTTCTTCTTTGGTCTTTGTTTGTGAGGGGACTCTTGACAAATTCAAACTTCTTAGTAAATCCATCTTCATATTCTCCAAGAAAGATTTGAAGTTGAAATGTGTCTCATCTTCTACTTGCCCAGGATCATGAAAGTGTGCATCAGACTTTCCCATAGCTGACAGCTTGTCCCAGTCTTCCAAAGGCTTGCCTCTTGTCAAACAAGCAATGATGTTGAAAACAGACAGTGCAGCTAATACTCCAAAACAATGCATTTCTTCTGTATTTACTTTCTGGTGGAGAGACAAGAGGACAAGGGTATTTTAGCTGATTGCCAGTCTTGTTTGAATACAGAGGAAAGAAGATGTAAGGCAAACAACTGGAACGCGCTTTGCAAATCACTTTCTTGTGTTCTTTTTGCAGTCTGCTTCAAACCCCAGCCTCTTGTCAGTTGTCAAGCAGATTGGTCGTACACTTGTTCTTATCAGAGTCATTGATGCCATGCTTCAGCTTCTGTTATCTAGCAAAGCTCTTAGTTAATGAAGATTCTGTAAACATCTGACAAACACATGTGGCTGGTGGGAAGGACATTGTATATTGTAAAGAATCCACATTTCACTTTAGGGTCATCTTTGCTTAATTACATTCTTCTATAATTTCCTTGCCAAAACAGAGAGAAGCTTTCTTAGGGATGCAGAAGTTAACACTGTTTTCAGCAGAACTAGAAAATACAGATCTAGAACAAAATCACTCTATTAGCTATTAGCAAATAACATCTCACAAATCTTTTATACAATCCCTTCATATACAATCAGAAAATGCCCATTAGGTTGAAGGGGCCTCGTGATTCTGCAAGACACGATCTCATGACATTGAAAACAACCTTAAAACTTCTTTCCATTTATCAGCCAAGGGCTATTGTTTGTACACAGTGAAATATCTGTTTTGTGTCAAGTTTGCTTCATGTTGTTTGCAGGCTTGTCCATTTTCAGTTTGATTCCTTTGGTGTATGGGAATTTACGCTTGTTTTTATGGTATCTTATGTAATATATTTCACAGATTCATGATGGTCAATCCAGTCCAAGGACAACGAGTCATTTTTTCAGCAACCTCAAAATGAAGACAGAACTAGGCCTTCCAAGGCCACACT